>NW_028318358.1:8712500-9360456 GCF_062004578.1 Staurois parvus
CTCCCCATGTAAGGCTATGTAAAATACTAGCAAGATTTGGAATGGCTTCTTATCACAAGTAGAGATTCTATTCTTTTTTTTACTTGAAAATGTGCATCAAACTGAATATGCAGTTCAATATACAGTACAATAAATCATATAAATACGTGTTTAGGTCAACAGGGGTGGAAAGCATGTCAGAACTCAAAAGGAAACCTTTTACCCCATAAAATGTTGTGTATATTTACTAGTTGTAATTACAATACAAAGCAGATCATAAAAGTAAATCATCAGTGAAGTAAATTTCAATAAATTCACTCATTCCTACGGTAGTTTTTATTTCTAAATTCAATGACTAAGTATTTGATGTGGGGGACCCTTAATGGTGGTAGCATTAGTCATACCACTAATCAGTACATTTCCAAATAACAGTTTACATTTTTACACTATGCTGCTTGTTCTGTTTACCATGTACCCCCTGCAGGTGGTGACAAATACTAATTAAGATCTCTGTAAACAGATAGCGCAGATTATCGCTTAAACATAGTGACACAAATATAAGTATCTAGTGCAACATCTAATTACTGTTGTTAGTCAGGAGATCTATTGCTATTTTGTTTTAGCCATCACGCTTTGCATCCTAATAATACTATTTCTGGTGATTTCTTGCAATATGAGCTGAGTTGTGATTGATAGGTAGAGTATCGAAAAGCCCAATGTTATTACATCTCCTCCATCCTCCCTGGATGTTGGGCTCATCTGCCTCCAGATCACTTAGGCCATTAACAGTGTGTGCTGGTCATATCAAGTTACAAATGGCTAAAACCTTAGGGGCTTTATAACATTACCATCACTGCTCTTAGTTGGCTGGTAACTACAACAGATCAGCATCAAGCAGCATAGCCTTCAACGTTAACTATGACAGCACTGTATCCCATTACCTTTCAAATATCGATGTGCAAGCCCTTGAATGTGGAAAATTCCTTTTTTTAGTGTATCATTCTCAAGACACCTGTGTCTTACCATCATGACTGGTAGGGACATCACCTATTAAGTCTACTGTAACAGCAGGATACACACATTGGATTAGACATTTATTAAATTTAGATAGATTTGTACAAAAAATTGAGCATGTAAAGAAATGCCTTAAAATTAATGCAATCATACATTTTAAACAAGAATAAACTGATTTGAAAAAAAGGTTTCACTAGATGTTCTCAAACTCCATTGGGTGTCTTGTAGAATGTTTCAGGGTATTATCATGACAGTTTGAATCCTTATGTATTTGGGGGGCGTCCTAAAATACATTTCATATGCAATCATGTTTACATATTTTTTGTTGAAAATTTCAGTTTTATCAATTTTAGTAGCAGTACAATATACAGCTCAAAAACATTTGGGCAGTGTATAGAACATAACACTGCCAACGAAACTAAAAATCACATGTAAATGTAACAATCAAAATATAAACTGAAAATATAAAAATGTAAAAAAAAGAAAATTATAGTGTGTGTTTGTTTTACACTCATCTGATGAAATAATAGGAAGATTAAATAATAAGATTATTAAAGTTTACAATTAATTTTACAGAAATCTTTACATGCACAGATACATGAAATAACTTCATAAAATACAATGCAGCTGTGTTAAAAGAAAAAGCAATCAGTCAAACCGGCAAATATTTATTGCACACAATCTAATCTGACAGGTGTACAATTCTTCATAAAGTCAGTGGGAATCTTTATTCTATATTGCAATTTGACTGTCATTGTAAAGCACCTATCTTTAAATATGTAATATTGTATTGTTCATTTTAAATGCAGTGCCAATGTTTAAAAATTTAAAAAACATAAAAACTAACAAGCTACTATCGGTATGTGGCTACTCTTATTTTGATGGTCAGCAGGGCATCACGTCTTTAAATGTTTTTACTTATATTTCAGTTTTCTTGTAAGTTACTTACATGATCTCTTGCATTACATCAGCGGTGTCAATCTCATTGCGGGCCACATCAGCATTATCAATTATCAATCAGCATTACAATATCTACAGGGGACTCCGATCCATTATGCTCAATCCGCAGATCCGATCCAGCCTGCGGGGATCTTCGGCTTGCTTTACAACTTACCTTTTCATGGAGCGGGTCCAGTGTCACCCCGTGCGGTAGGTGTCACCCGGTGCCGCGCACCCCCCGCACCTGTCTAGGGATGCCACTGAGTATCTATTCTTTATCATAATAAATATTTGTCTCTGCAGATGAATATTACTGATTTTAGTAATACCTTAAAACTTAAGCTGTGAAGGTCAGGTGCAGACTGGCACAGAGCCCACTCCCACTGTTGTAACAGAAGATGCACCGCTGGTATCATCCACAAGAAAATTTATTGGAGACTGCTCAAACAGAACATAGTTCTGCAATGGTGTTCTGTCTGAGAAGTCTCCAATACAGTTTCACGTGGATGATACCAGTGGTGTGCGACCCTCCTTTTCAACTGGCACAGAATTTAGGTATTCTCATAATAATTATAAGCAGATGTCCAGCGCCTAACTTAAATTAGATTTCAAGCTTCCCCCACCCTTCCTTAGATCACAGTGCACCCCCCTTTCCTTGTGCTACTGCTGGGAAGAAGCTGGGGTGGAACTGGGAAGCAAATGTTGCCAGGTCTGGAGGAGGACCAAAGGAGGGCTGGAGTCAGCTGCTGGATTCTACTGAATCCTGAGACCAGGGAAGGCAGAGATGAGGGGGTGCTGTGGCTGCACAGAGAGGTGCAGGATCTGTAAGAGGAGTTCTGTCCTTCTCTCTGCTGCCAACTGCTGAGACTAAGGGGGCTAGGGGGGGTGCAGAGACCAGCTTCTCAGCGGCTACACAGATAAGTGCAGGATCGGTAGAGGAGTTCTGTCCTTCTCTCTGCTGCCAACTGCTGAGACAAGGTGGGTGCCTAGTTGGGTCCGGCAACTGCAGGAGAGGTGTGAGAGCCATAAGAAATGGCTCATTCAGCCCACATGCCTTGTGTTTGACACATGTGCATTATATTATCATACTCAAATATTGACTGGTTCTGATGTAATTAAACAGAATTGTAGCTATGTAATTGCAAAACCTTCCACAAATGTATTCTTATTCTTTTAAACCAATGCAGATGAAAGCCCTGCCAGTTTTACTAGCCATACAGGTCCCATTGGGAGATTTCCCTTCACTTCCTATCCTGTATACCAGTGGTTCTCAACCTTGCTGATACCAGAGCTCACTAAATTCCTCACAAACTTTCCATGGCCCAAAAGTAAAAAAAAAGTTTATTTTCACACAATAAAGTATGGGAATAAAAAATGTATTGACATTCTGGAAGGCTATGGATGGGCTGGGTGTCACTGTGGAGACACGAGAGTACTGGAGTGGGTTAAGGGACTCTACAGCAGACTTGGAGGTCTTGTAAAGTATGAGGTTGCTGGGCACAACTGTGGGGGATGTGTCTCTGGAGGGGGTGGGGGGAGTCTCTAGTAGGCTGGGGGCTTTGCAGGGGCACTATGGGAGACTGAAATATATTGTGGGACACTGTTGGTGGTTGCGGGCACTACAGGGAGCTGCAGCAAGTTAGGGGGCACTGCAGAGGGATAGGGGGCACTGTGGGGACTAGGGCTCTCAGGGGAGGTTGAGGGCCACTACAGCCCACTATAGGAGGCTGGGTGACACTATGAGAACTTGGAGGCACTGTGGCAGGTTAGGGGATCTGCAGCTGGCTTGAGACCAGAAGGAGGGAAGTTGTGGCACAGAAGCAGGCCATGGCCCAGGGGTTGAGAACCACTGCTGTATAAAAAAACATGAAAGAATAAATCTTTCAAAGTGGAGGCATGTGGCCCTTTAGAAAGATGTGCCCAGAATAAATGCTCCTATTGCAATATGTTTTTAAGACAACTCAGTATATCTCCCATCACTTTCACTCCCAGTCATGGTGGTTACCACAACAAATAGAAAGGAGGAAAATCCCTATTAGGGCCACAGGGGTCAATTCACTAACAATTATTATTGGATGCGATATTTGTGTTTTTTTTTTTTTTTGTTTACAAACTTTTTTTATTGGAGAGGCTAAATACAAAAACTGTATGTTATAAAATGTATCACAGTTAACAGTAATAAAGGAACAAACAGGTCATTTTCATTTGAAGAAAGACAGTCACAAAGTAAAAATCAAGTACATGAAAGAAGCATGCAATTATAAGGCAGATCAACAGCACAACACAAAAAATCTGGTAGGGGTAGACATTCAGTCCAACAGTAGATGGCAATGTATCTTCCAACCATCCCATTTGATGTTGAATAAATGCATCCTATCTAGTAATGTGTAATGTATACATTCCATAAGCATGACAATATCAATTCTCCGTAAATAGAGGCTAATGGGACTACAGATGATTTCCAATGTAGGGCTATTGCCCATAGAGTGGAGACGCAGATGGTATGAATTTACCTCATCAAACTGGTGGGAACCCCCATAATGGGTGAACCCAATAAACAGAACTGTAGCGATAGAACAATAGGAGAACCTACCAAAGCAGAGGTGATCTCTGATATCTTATGCCATATCAGGAAAAGACCAGGACAGGCCCAAAACATGTGTATGAGAGTTCCAGAAAGGCTGCAAACCCTAAAACAGAGGTGCAAAACTCCCGTAAACATAATATTGGTCTAGAGGGGGTATAATACCAACGGGTAAGAACCTTAAGGGCTGTCTCTTGAACCGAAAGGGATATAGAGCCCCTGCATATGTTAAACTCATATGTTAGCCAATATGGAGTCCCAGTCGTCATCCGAGAATGTGATATTACAGTCAATCTCTCATTTTAGTCTATAAGGAGGGGGAGAGGTGTAATAAGTATCTAGAAAAAGGCAATGTAGGTCTGAGATAAGGAAGCACCTAGGAAATTCATGGCAGATATGTTCAAAATAGGTAAGCGGTGAAAACGGTGTCAGACCAAAATGGGAACTAAAAAAGTGACGTAGTTGTAGGTAATGATAATGTTCAGGAAGTGGGGCATTAAAATGGGTATGCAACAGGTCAAAAGAGATAAACAACCCCCCCTCTTTGAAAGTCCGTTATTCTAATCAGGGCTCGGTCATACCACCAACGAAACGCAAGTGGACATAAGAAAGTCATGGCAAAATTTGAATTT
The DNA here is from genome assembly GCF_062004578.1 of Staurois parvus. Taxonomy (NCBI): domain Eukaryota; kingdom Metazoa; phylum Chordata; class Amphibia; order Anura; family Ranidae; genus Staurois; species Staurois parvus. The sequence goes on from NW_028318358.1 coordinate 8,717,649, forward strand.
GGAACCCAAAAAAAGTCAACCCCAGAGGAACAGGGGAGACAAGACCCAAATTAGAATTATATCAGAACCAAAGTGTCAACATTTGAAATACTATAGTATTATAACCTGACAAGGAGCATGGTGGGATATTAGTCCATAACAGACCTGGAAGATAAAATGGGCGTATTGATTGAGACTCAAATCTAACCAGAGGGATTGGGGATTTAATAATGGCCCACTGCTCAACTTGAGATAAGCGGGCAGATAAATAGTAGAGCCAAAAATTAGGAAGGCCTAGGCCCCCTGCCCATTGCAATTTATACAAGACTAAAGAGGTAAAGAGAGGAGTTTGATTTTGCCAAATAAAATTATTAACCACCTGTTGGAAGTGATCAAGAAATGATTTAGAAACCAGTATTGGGAGTGCTCTAAATAAATAGAGGAGTTTAGGCAAAATGTTCATTTTCACCACTGTGACTCTGCCCAGAAATGAAATGGGATACTTATGCCAAATTTTGAGCAAGGTATGAAGACGGGACACACATGGTGGGTAATTGGCCATGAACAGGTCAGAATCCGTGGGCGTAAGATAAATACCTAAATATAGAATCCGGTCCATGGCCCATCAAAATGGAACAGAATCACGGAGGGACTCACCTAACGGCTTAGCAATATTGATGGGCACTGATTTGGAGAAATTAACAGCAAGACCTGATATGGATGCAAAGTCATTCAACAGTGAACATAAGTAAGGCAACGATATTAATGGGTTAGTAAGAAAAAGCACAACATCATCAGCATACATACATACATACATACATACATAATTTGAATTGAGAAACCAAAAGCGGGTATCCCGAGATATCAGGGTGTGACCTTATAGCAAAGACCTTATTAATGTCCAGACTCAGTAATAAGACTTTTATTGAATGCAAATTAGCATCTTGTATGACATTTAGAGTGAGTCGTATGTTGTCTGTAATGAGCCTATTTGGGATAAACCCCGATTGGTCAGGCAAAACTAAGGAAAAGATTATAGGGGCCAGTCTATCTGCCAAAATACGACTAAAAATCTTTAAATCATTATTTATAACAGAGATGGGTCTGTAATTTTGCTGTAATAGGTGATCTTTTAAGGGTTTGGGCAACAAAGACATGTTAGCTAAGAGCATCTCATCAGGGAACTTATCACCCTGTAGAACCCCGTTAAACATCACAACATCACAACCAAATATGGGGCAGGAAGTGGGGCAAAGTGTTTATAGTAGATGGCTGAGAACCCGTCTGGGCCTGGGGCTGTGGACCATTTCAAAGTATTAATTACCAGTGTAAATGGGCATTAAGAGCGGAGGTTTGAGACGGAGTGAGAGAGGGAAGAGGTATGGAATCAAACCAGGGTTCAGCAGTGGGAGGAGGGACCGTGGGACAGTTTTATGGGACATTAGTGTATTCAGCTTCAGACGCTTTTGGGCTATCATGTGTCTATTCAGCAAAGACGGGTTGCCTATATGAGTTCTATAATGAATTTCCAGTTCCCTAGTAAGCATCTGAATCTGCCGCCAGCGTGCTCATGATTTTATTTTTTAAATATCGCATGCAGTAATAAAACAGTGAATTCATAAAAGTGAACTATCAAATCTGAGGTAATTATCACAAATTATTATTATTATTATTATACAGTATTTATAAAGCGCCAATAGTTCGCTCAGCGCTGTACATTACAAAGGGGGACAGAACATGTGACAGAACAATACCAATACAATGTGATACACGAGGGGTTCGAGGGCCCTGCTCTTTCGAGCTTACAATCTAGGAGGGAGGGGGTGGTGGCACAGGAGGAGATAGCTGTGGGGGATGGGGTGGTAGGAAGAGTGGAGGAGGTCGGCAAGTTAGCAGGGGGTGGGGTAGGCTTCCCTGAAGAGATGGGTTTTCAGGGTGCGTCTAAAGGAGAGAAGAGTAGGTGATAATCTGATGGGTTGGGGCAGGGAGTTCCAGAGGATGGGTGACACCCTGGAGAAGTCCTGGAGGCGGGCATGGGAGGAGGAGACCAGGGAACTAGAGAGAAGGAGGTCTTGTGAGGAGCGGAGTGTGCGTGCTGGGCGGTACTTGGATATTAGGTCAGTGATGTAGTTCGGGGCAGTATCGTGGACAGCTTTGTACGTCAGCGTTAGGATTTTGAATTTGATCCGTTGCGCAATCGGAAGCCAGTGGAGGGATTGGCAGAGGGGGGTGGCGGAGACAGAGCGGTTAGAAAGGTGAATGAGTCTGGCAGCCGTATTCAGGATGGACTGAAGCGGGGATAGCCAGCGGCGAGGCAGGCCAGTGAGGAGGGAGTTGCAGTAGTCGAGTCGTGATATGATGAGAGAGTGGATGAGCTGTTTAGTGGTTTCTGGGGTTAGGAACGTGCGGATTTTGGCGATGTTGCGAAGGTGGAGTCTGCACGAGTTTGTTAAAGATTGGACTTGGGGCTGGAAGGATAGGTTGGAGTACAGAATGACACCCAGTACTCTGGCCTGCAGGGCGGGTTTGATGGTAGCGTTGTTGGATGTGACGGAGAAATCAATGGGGGGTGGTGTCCGGGCTGGGGGGAAGACAAGAAACTCGGTTTTGGAGAGGTTCAGTTTAAGGAAGTGGAGCGACATCCAGTCTGATATGTCGCTCAGTAGGTGTGTGATTCGGGCTGAGACCAAGGGGGTGAGGTGGGGGGTTGAGAGATAGATTTGTGTGTCGTCGGCATAGAGGTGGTAGTTGAAGCCGTGAGAGTGTATGAGTTGGCCAAGGGAGGAGGTATAGATGGAGAAGAGAAGGGGCCCAAGGACAGAGCCTTGAGGGACCCCAACAGAGAGGGGGAGTGAGGGGGAGGTGGTAGCATTATAGGTAATGCTGAAGGAGCGTTGTGACAGGTAGGATGAGAGCCAGGAGAGAGCAGAGTCTCTGAGGCCGAGGGAGTGTAGTTTTAATCATTAATCACAATTAATCATTAAAGTCAATTCACTAAAGACAATATACATTGGAAATTTATCTAAGGTATAGGCAGTTGATATTTTAGGAATGTACAAAATAACAATGAGAACTCTGCACTGGCAAGTTAAAAATATAAAAATGTATCAATGTGGAAATGTTCTGCTCTGAGCTCAAGAATGTAAATTGTAACAATGTACTAGAGGGATATTATTTTATGAATGAAGGCATGCTATGATTTTTTCATTATTTCTATCCTTTGTTTACAGAACAATCTTCCTTTGGTGTAGTGTGCTAGCCTGTGACAAAATGTTGCAATAAAATAACATAAAAATAACACTAGATGTACAGGTGATTGTAAACCCTCACCTTCTAAAACAACTCATTCAGTTGAAAAAAAAAAAGAAAAGCAACACATTTGTGCGTAGATATAAAACACGTTATATACACCTCCCCCCCCCCCCCCCTTTTTTTTATTATGTGATCACATACCCTCTGTTCTCAGCTTCAGAAGAGCTGGGGGGAGGAGAAACAGAAGAACACTGATCTTCCCAGTGAATGGCTGTGCAGAGTTGAGGTGTGTCAGGACAAGTATGATCATTGGAGGAAAGCACACTGAGTTCCCAGCACAGCTAGAGAACTGGCCATGCTGTGCTCTACATGCCAGAAGTTTTTAATAGGAAAGCAGAGGGACTGGGAGAAACACCAGGGATTTCACACAAAGGAAGCAATGCAAATAGAACAGGATGTTTTTACTTTCACAAAGATGTTTATTGAAGTTTTCCAAAAAGGTTTCCAACAGTGCAAAAAATTCAGAGTACAAACAGAGAAGCGAAACGTTAGCCACAAATAACAAAGAGAGATGGAGATAAATGAATCATTGCTATATTAACAACAAAGGGGATTGGATACCAAGAGAACATGAGGATGTACTGTATGTCACAAGTGAACAGCCTTACTATGCGAGGGTCTGCTCCTCCTATTCAACAACCTGAGGGCAAAGGTGGCCCAAGTACCACTAAAGAAGCCTACAAACAAAAGGAGTCGGAAAGTAGTAGGGGGATCAGAAAATAAGGAAAAAAGGGAGGGAAGAAGAGGGTCAGGAGGAGGAATCCCGCAGGATGCAGCCATAAGTCTGCCGCTAAAAGCTGCACAGGAGCGCATAAAGTCCAAAGCAAGGATTGGTCCAGGTTCAAACTGTCATTATATGAGATCCGCAGTTCCTAAACTTTCAAGCGTTTAGCATGGGTGTCATTCAAAATAGTGGCGAGCTTCTCATGCACCATGGTCCACATGAGGTGCTGTTTAACCTCAGCTAGGTTTAGAAATTTTTGTCCCCATGTCTGGTGAGCCAACAGGAAAACAGAGAACATAATACTTTTTCATACTAGCACATGGTACAGCTGGCATATATCAGAAATTTGAAATGTTGGATTTATATATTCTTTAGGCCCCTTTCAGATGGGGCAGTTCCATCAGTATGATCTACCTCATCAGTGGGGGATCTCTCTGCTAATCCCCACTAAGCAGGCAGATGACAGGTCTGCAGAGTGGATACAGACACTACCCGCTGATTTCAATGGGAGGTGTCATATGGAAATGGACCGCCTGTCCATTTCCACCCAATTGTTATCTGATCCACTAGATGAATGGAGAACGGATCCCCATCTGTCTGTTTTTGGCGTACAGGATCAGATCAGATGCCAGTGGATGTCAGCGGACTATTGTCCGCTGACACCCACCAGACCATAGAAGTCCATGGATGGACCGATTGGGTCCACCTTAAAAATGGACAGGTGGACCCCATTGATCTGTTTATGTGAAAGAGCCTTAAAGTGATATTAAATGCAGATGTGCTTTTGTTTAAAAATAAAAACGTTATACTTACCTGCTCTGTGCAATGGCTTTGCACAGAGCAACCCCAATCTTCCTCTTCCCCAGTGCTCCCAGACCCTCCCTCCTGCCTAATGCCCATAGCAAGTATAGATTGCTATTGAGGCACCTGAGCAAGCTCACTCCTGAGCCACTGCTGCTCTGTGTCCATTCATACATGGAGTGTGGCTTAACTCCACCTCCTGTTCTTTCCTCATCGGCTAGCTGGCTGTGACTGACAATAGTGGGAGCCAATGGCTATGACTGCTGTCTCAGCCAATGAAGGGGGAGAGACCTGGGAGAGCCAAGGCTCTCATGCATATCGCTGGATTGAGATGGGGCTCAGGTAGGTTTTAGGAGGTTCTGCTGCACACAGAAGGTTTTTTTTACCTTGATGTATAGAATGCATCAAGGTAAAAAAAACCTTGAGCCTTTACTGTCACTTCCTAAAGTGCTAAATACTGCAAAACATTTGTTAAAGAACACTTTTTGCAGTGAATTGATAAATACTTTTGAGATACATACTGCTTGAGTTATTTTCAGGCAAAAATTCATGTTGTATTTATCTCTAAGAGCAGGCCCACACTTGTTTGGGTTGTGTGAAATGCAGGGATGGAAGTCCTCAGCCCTTTTTAAAAAATGTGGCCGCACAGAGCTCCATGTTTTCACGTATGTGAAAACATGCTGGATTTTCGGATGCGTAGGGATGCCATCAGGGGTGGACTGACCATTTGGAAATTCGGGCCCTGCCTGAGGGCCCGGGGTCAGTAGGGGGCCCAATGAGATGCCCCTGGTACCTTTTTCATAGGCTTTTTTGAGTTTGGACAAGGACACATGATCCCCTATTGCCCGGGGGCCCCATGAGTTGTCAGTCCCCCCCTGGGTGCCATTAAGAATGAATGACATCCCTGTGCATTTGCTAAAGAATTGCGCGGTCTGCCTGTGGGTCGGGAATGTGTGCGATTATCCATCCGTTCCCAGCCTGCACATACGTAAACCTAGGCTTAGTGGATCGACCCCCCAAAAGACAGCAAAAATATGTACATAAAAAACACTGTCACCACTCCATCCAGAACTACAAGTGTATGACTTTTATTATTATTATGATTTTGTTGTTATAATATTTATTGTAGTGTATGTAGCATTGTGTGTGGCCGGGATGAGCAGGAGGGTGATGATCAGAGAGCAGAGCGGTGCTGTCCTTGGTGCTGATCAGGGTTAATGCTCTCCCTATGTGAGTGGTGCTGAGCTCCGGGCGTGTCTGACCTCCATAGGGATGCAATGAGAGATAGGAGGATCCTGATCTGTGGTCCTCCTCTCTCTGTATCGCTCTTCATCCTCCTCCATCCACCCACCTCCTCCCCCCACCCCCCAAAAGGGCATTGGAGCAGAGCAAGCACTGGGCTCCATCAGTCCTTCCAAGGGGGAGAATTAGCGGGTCCCACCATCTCCACCCCCCTTCTTACCTCCCTCCAGTCCTACAATTATCCAGATGGGGACTATGCAGAGGCTGTGACAGGAGGAGGCCCCGGGGAGAGCAGGCTCCTGACTATTGTGTAAGGCGGACAGCCAGCCCGAGCCATCACTGTGATTAAAGGTAAGAAGAGATGACATGGAGGGTGCTCCATCCTCCTCTGATCCAGTGCAATCTGCATCCAGGCCATGGCTCCTTCTGCCTGTGTGCTGCCATGGTGGGATCCATCCATCTGCTGGATGATGGTGATGATGATGATGATGTGCAATCACAGTCTGCATTGTGTGCCTGGCCAGGTTATGTGCAGCTATAGGCCATATCTTCTTCTAGAAATCCAACCTTTTCCCATAAATCCAGCCACACTGTTTATAAGACATGGAATGCAATGGATTGTCAATACTAGCCTGCTACTGACCTTCATAGGGGGAGATCAGAGTAGAGCAGATTGCATGCACTCTCATACAGGCAAGGCAATGACATATAAATGTGCCCAATCATCCCCATGTACAGATATTCTGCTGATGGCTGTTCAATGATCACACATCATCAGGTATACACTTGAGGTAGACAAGACAGCAAGATGGACTCAGAGGGATGCAGCAAAATGGGAGGGTAGCACCAGGATGGATTGGATGATAGATGGGTGAAGGGTAATGCACAGCTGCAGAGAGAGGACGATCTGCCAGATTCGTTTTATGATGGCTGTGCTAAAATTGTAACAATCTCATCATGTGAAAATACTGCGAAATAAAAACATAGGAAATATCACACAGACAGCCATAGCTTGTATAGCTTCATAATTAATAATGTAAACGGCAGAGTTAGGAGAAGTACAACTCCAGGCTCTGCATGCACCCTTCATTAACTGTTTAAATGGCACAAAATTGTCCTCCATGGGGTCTTTTTTTACTTGGAGGCTGCAATTTTACAACTTGCCATGAAGGGGCACTAGAGGCTCAATCTTAAACAAGGGGGTGTGGTGTTTGGATGTGTCTACACATAGCTGTATGGACCACATAGGGGTGTGTGTGTGTGTGTGTGTGTGTGTGTACACACGTGTGAGTGTTCTATGGACAGAGTGTCACTGCTGTGTTCATGTCATGTGTGTTCATGTATAAGTATATATTCATGTATACGTTCCTGTGTGCTCATGTATGTGTATATGTTCATATATGTATATGTGTATATTCATGTGTATTCAGGTATATGTTCTTGTATTTGTTCATGTATGTTTGTATGTTCGTATATGTTCATGTGTGTTCAGGTATATGTGTATATGTTCATGTATTTGTTCATGTACGTGTATATGTTTGTATGTGTTCATGTATGTGTATATGTTCATATATGTATATATTCATGTGTGTTCAGGTATATGTGTATATGTTCATGTATTTGTTTATGTATGTGTATATGTTTAAAATATGTTCATGTATGTGTATATGTTCGTATATATTCATGTGTGTTCATGTACAGTATATGCATATGTTCATATGTGTTCGTGTGTATTCATGTATGTGTATATATACATGTATTTGTTCATGTGCTTTCATGTACAGTATATGCATGTGCTCATGTGTGGTCATGTATATGTATTCATGTATGTATGGGACATGGATGGGGTTTTGACTGATGATAATGGTTATAGTAAGATAGACTTTTACTCATTCCCTCCTATTTGTAAATGCATAGGTTTGGTACTTAAAGCTGTATTAAACCCAAAACCCAAAATGTAATATATTGTAGTGCCATTAAGAGTTAATGCCCCCCCCCCCCCCGTGTATTTTTTTTGAAGCACTGCGTTTTGTTTGTAGCTGCATGTGGGCGAGGGAAAATTTGTGATTTACACACATTCCTACACTCGCACATATATGAACCTAGCCTAAGAATTTGTAAGCTGAAATATAATAGATGTTTTCTTTTGGGTTTTATTCCACTTTAAAGGATATGATTACCTTTTGAAAATAAAATTAAAAAAATAAATGCACATTTTATTGCAGGTAAAAAAATGTGCATTTATTTATTTTTTTTCTAAGGAGCCTACAGAGCATTACATTCACAATCAACAGATAATAAATTCACATTTTATTGCAGGTAAAATAATGTGCATTTATTTTTTTTTAAGGAGCCTGCAGAGCATTACATCCACAATCAGCACATTGTGGGTGCAATCTCAGGCTCCTGCAGACTCTCAGCATAGCGTGGGCCTGAAAGCAGGAAGATCAGTGAACTATCAAAATGCGCACTAGCTCCCTACTTGTTCATTGAGAACTACAAGCCATCAGCTGCAATAGCTGATGGTACTTGTAGTCTGTCCATTCACAAAAAACTGTGAATGAATGGCGTAGGCTCATTGTTTTCAGTGAGTGAGTTTGACAGGTGCTGCTGCCTGTCAGACTCTACATGCCAAATTAAAATGTCACCATGATGCATCACAGCAGTGGCAATGTAAACAGACCTTAGCAGCAGGCATGTTCACATGTAGGTGAATGTTTGGGGGTGGTAACAACACTTGTCTTTACAGCCCCCCTGGCCTGTGTGAACTTGCCATAAACTATATCATCTGATTGTACAACCTCCTTCAGTTCTACCAAAAACTATGTAATATATAGGTCTGTACAACTGGATAACAGTTGATTAGACTGTACAGGTTTGTCCTAACAGTACATAATTTTGATACTCGAACTTTGGACCTTTTTGGCAGGATCACTTTATATACTATGTTCACATTATTCATTTATTATGTTAAGGATTATATAACATTTTAGTGACTGGGTTAGCATATACAGTACGTTGTCATTAATAATTAATATCAATTCTCTTGCTGACTACTGCTACCTGAATTTTGATTGGTGCTATTGCTAACTGCGTTGTGTAAATCGCTGATGTCCTTTGTCTGGCTCAATGAAATATTTGTATGATGATGTATATAGGAGAGCTCAGCGTATATCTATATCAATATGCTGTGACTGCATCTTTCTCAGAATGGAGTGGAATGGCTCATTGTTCATATGCTTTTGGCTTTATACATGTATTTGTTCAAACAATCAGTTGTGTTTTTTTACATTTTACATAGGACATTGCTGCTTTTATTCATTCTTTCTTTATTTTTGTTTTGAAAGCAAATGACTTCATCTTCTGTGATGATGCGTGTGATGTTGTTGTGATCTGTGTCCTGTGTACAAGTCTGCCTTCTGAGAGGAGATCCCAGTGTTGTAGATCAGGTTGAGAAGAAGACTTGGTGCCTTTTATTTAAATATTCAACACCTATAGAGAGGCGGCTGTCAGCTGTACAGAAGCGGTGTGTGGTCTGTCCACTAGCATTGCACTGTCTATATATGATGAGGCATGGACACTGCACATTGATATTCAATATGACAGTGCTGTGGGCAAATTTTGATGGAATCTGGAAGCCTTTCCATAATGTGTTTCCTTGTTATGTTGTTACTGTTGCATGTCACATGCTAATTCCATGAAACAGCTTGTTTAATCTTTCCCTAAGGAACCTTTCACACAAGCGCTTCCAGTCCGTCTCAGCAGGGATTTATAGTGGGATCCCCTACTGAGTCAGATCAGAATGAAAATGGATGCCATACATGTGATATCCATGTCTGTCCTGATTCTGTACTGTTTGTCATTCATTGGTCATGGAGGAAAAAGTGGCCCATATGGGCAGACAGATGTAAGCAGATGTGCATCTGTTCCTTTCCATTCAGGTCGGCAAAATCAGACTGGATGCAAGATTACTTCTTTCAGTGCGATGAACCGGAATTGATCTGTATATGAAAGGATGCACAGCCATTTACATCCGGCCTTCCATAGAGATACATTGCAGTTCATTTATGATTGGTCTAATCACAGGTCAAAAACAGACTAGATGGAATGCCCTTGTGAAAGGAATCCTAAAGCTGTATGGAACCCTAAACCAAAAATGTAGTATATTGCAGCTTACCAACCTTAGATGTGGTGGCTGCATTAGTTTTGTTTTTTAGGCTTTTTCCCTCTATTTTCACTTGGTAATCTGGCCTCCTGTATTAGAATGCTCCCACTCTGGATAAAAGACACAGGGGCATCTTTGGGCAGCAGGATTGTCAGTCTTGGGGGAGGGGAATGTTAGATGTACTACCAGATTAGGATACACTAACACATTTAAGCCAAACTCCAGCTGTGTCTAGGTTTATATCTATGCATTTTGTGCAGATGTGTTGCGAAGGCACAGCAGCCTTTTTTCATTTGAATGGGCTGCTGTACCTGCAGGAAATACAAGGATAAAGTCCCTGACCTTTGTCCCAAAACACAGCTGCAGGGCAGCCACGCAAAAAAAGCATGGTGCAGCACCGTGTGGTTTCGCCCACCCAAAAACTCTGTGCTTTCTGATACATGGAGGTGCCATAAAGAATTATTGGCACTCCCACACATCTGCTAAAGAGCAGTGCATTTTGGCTGCAGGTGCATATGTGTGACCCTAGGCTTACACTTTATAAGCAGTTACAGAAACAGGTTTGTTCCTTTTTGGATAAGAATTTACATTTTGCTTAAATAAATAAAAGCTGATCATTGTAAGAACCGTTGTCAGCGGTAGAAGGTTTTTCTCAACTCTCTAACTGCTACGTCTGCAGTACAGCTTGCTTAATTGAAAAACAACAGATACATTGGCTATATCCCAAGGTGAAAATAAAGGAAAGAAAGCCTAAAAAAAAACTAATGCAGCCACCACGCCTAAGAATTGGTAAGCTACAATATACTAGATAATAATAACTTTATGGGTGTAATATCATATTATAATAACATATTATACATTTGCTTACTATTGCTGAGCACAGTCAATGTTTATTCTTCCTAATGTGAATCTGAATACATGGTTTGTGCAGTTAGTGGAATTTGTATCCAGCATGCTGGAAGAATTCTTTTCTCAGCAAAGTCAGTTTTTCCACTCTCCCACCCACTAGTAGTCTCTTGGTCAATAAACAATATGCAGCTTGGTTATTACATGCAATGCTTGACGTTTCAGCATAATATAGTAACCAATCAGAAATTCTATGACTGGTAAACAGTGAACTATGATCTATTTATTGTACTTTGTTCATCATTCTTTGCACTGCCTTCAGATAAACTTGTGATGGGAGAAATATAAGAGCTGCCCCTGCTAACCTTCTTCTGAAAATGCTAATTTCCTGGCTGTACTTGATTTCTATACATCCTAGTCATTGCCCTAGAACAGGGAAAGTCAGAGAAAGGTTTGGATTCATTATCAATGTACTTCTTTTGGGTCAATAAATCAGAAAATATTGAAGGCATCTACAAGATAGCCAGGCAACTAGAATTTTAGAGAAAAAGGTTAGAAATGGCAGAATTCATTTAATTAATAGACTCATGAGTTTGCATAGACCATTAGAGTTCATCCTTTAAAACATGTTAAGGCACGAAGAAATCAGAATATATGTATATATATATATATATATATATATATATATATATTCACAGTATAAAGTAGTGAGTGTACAGCTTGTATAACAGTGTAAATTTGCTGTCCCCTCAAAATAACTCAACACACAGCCATTAATGGCTAAACCTCTGGCAACAAAAGTGAGTACACCCCTAAGTGAAAATGTCCAAATTGGGCCCAAAGTGTCAACATTTTGTGTGGCCACCATTATTTTCCAGCACTGCCTTAACTCTCTTGGGCATGGAGTTCACCAGAGCTTCACAGTCTGCCACTGGAGTCCTCTTCCACTCCTCCATGACGACATCACGGAGCTGGTGGATGTTAGAGACCTTGCGCTCCTCCACCTTCTGTTTGAGGATGCCCCACAGATGCTCAATAGGGTTTAGGTCTGGAGACATGCTTGGCCAGTCCATCACCTTTACCCTCAGCTTCTTTAGCAAGGCAGTGGTCGTCTTCGAGGTGTGTTTGGGGTCGTTATCATGTTGGAATATTGCCCTGCAACCCAGTCTCCAAAGGGAGGGGATCATGCTCTGCTTCAGTATGTCACAGTACATGTTGGCATTCATGGTTCCCTCAATGAGTGCAACCCCAGACTATGACACACCCACCACCATGCTTGACTGTAGGCAAGACACACTTGTCTTTGTACTCTTCATCTGGTTGCTGCTACACACGCTTGACACCATCGGAACCAAATAAGAGTATCTTGGTCTCATGAGACCACAGGACATGGTTCCAGTAATCCATGTCCTTAGTCTGCTTGTCTTCAGCAAACTGTTTGAGGCTTTCTTGTGCATCACCTTTAGAAGAGGCTTCCTTCTGGGACGACAGCCATGCAGACCAATTTGATGCAGTATGCGGTGTATGGTCTGACAGGCTGTCCACCCCCACCCCCACCCCTTCAACCTCTGCAGCAATGCTGGCAGCACACATATGTCTATTTCCCAAGGCAACCTCTGGATATGACGCTGAGCATATGCAGTCAACTTCTTTGGTCGACCATGGTGAGGCCTCTTCTGAGTGGAACCTGTCCTGTTAAACCGCTGTATGGTCTTGGCCACCGTGCTGCAGCTCAGTTTCAGGGTTTTGGCAATCTTCTTATAGTCTAGGACATCTTTATGTAGAGGAACAATTTTTTTTTTCAGATCCTCAGAGATTTCTTTGCCATGAGGTGCCATGTTGAACGTCCAGTGACCAGTATGAGAGAGTGAGAGGGATAACACCAAATTTAACACACCTGCTCCCCATTTAAACCTGAGACCTTGTAACACTAACGGGTAACATGACATCGGGGAGGGAAAATGGCTAATTGGGCCCAATTTGGACATTTTCACTTAGGGGTGTACTCACTTTTGTTGCCAGCGGTTTAGACATTAATGGCTGTGTGTTGAGTTATTTTGAGAGGACAGCAAATTTTGTAAACTCACTACTTTACATTGTAGCAAAGTGTCATTTCTTCAGTGTTGTCACATGAAAGATATAATAAATATTTACAAAAATGTGAGGGGTATACTCACCTTCGTGAGATACTGTAGATATATATATATATATATATATATATATATATCTTTGGCAGTGCTGGCTGAGTAATGTGTTTAGTGTGTTGATGTAAAATGATGACGCTGTGTCTAGTATTGTATTTATGTTTACAAAGTCTTGGAGTGTGCAGATCTCTAGAATTTTGGCCTCTGTGGAGCTAATAATTTATGTGTATTTATGTGGCTAAGGGTAGAAATGCTGAGCACTCACAGGCTTGGATCAATGTTTATTGATTATTAGTAAGAAAACATTAAGTGACAGATAATATGAAAGCCTAGAAGAGCTTAAACTGGGCAGGAGAGAGACTCCCTGAGTGATGAGGTTACACCAGCAAGCTTCTCATGTAAGCTCTTCAGCATGGGTGGGGGGCCCTTACTAAATCAATTACTCCACTATCTGCATTGTTCTCTGCTCTGCAATGTATGAATTTATGTCCATAGAAGATTAAAAACAGTCCATGGAGAAAAAGGATGCATGATTCCAGAGATTTCTACTCCATGTTGAACAGCTCCCCAAAAAAGTCAGTCAACAAGTGCTTGGGATTTGCTAGTGAACATTGGGACTGGCAGACTGTTGACATTAGAGAATGGTCAGATGAACCATCCAAAAGCCCCCACCTCCCCGTAGCCACAACTCATGGCTCAGCTAAGTGTTTCCATTTGTTCTTAGTAGAGGATGGAAGATGAGACCAATAGCCAGCACTGGTAGTCACAGATGGGAAGGGGCCAATGGTGCACTCAAGGATCACGAACGTTGGTCAGCTGTCATGCTTAACGCACAAACATGGAATTGTTAACTAATCCAGCTGAAAACCACAGTCAGCAGCTTGAAGTAAACCTGACACTAATTTAGGCAATGTCAACTAAGCTTACAATAAAGAATGTATACATATAGGTCTACTTTATGTCAAAGCAATGAGAAGATCCAGAAAGATGGGCAAGTAAACGTAAATGCAGATCTCAGATAGGGCTCTCACATACCAAAAGAAGCTCTGGGGCCAGAGGACCTCAGCTTTTCCACGAAACAAATGCATGAAACTTTAGCTGCCAATATCTCTGAAGTCACTGATATTCCACCATGCTGTATTCATGGAATGTAACGTCTGCATATACATTTTTAACATAAGTCCAGCACTGAAATTATTCTAAGTGAACAAATAATATTGATCCATGTTCTACTGCAGCACCCCTCTAGATAGGTGCTAGATTAGGTCAATTTAGTTACTGACTCATTGTAATCAGTTGAGATGCATGTGATTATTTTGGTGTTCTGTGTTTCACTGGCTGCAGGATTGGATGCTTCCCCTGTCTGTCTGGAGTGTTCTGGAACATAGTGTGCTGAGAGAGCAGCTAAATATTTATTCAGCCCTAGCCATTCCCTGGGGAGAGGTGCCCAAGCGGTGGTTGGGTGGTTGGGTGGGAGCAGAGGCTTGGACCAGAGGGGTTCTTGTCCTGGAGGGCTGTTGCCCTTCTGGACAGGCCTGCCATGTGTCTGCTGTTCATCGAGGTCCCAGCTCTGCTAGCTGGGGGGGGCAATTGAGCCGAAATTCACTGAAGCTGAATTTGAGGGTGAGGCTTTTCTTTTGTGGATCTGGTCAGAATTCACAATGGAGGTGTCTGGAAAATATTGGAAAGAGGCATCCAATTTTCCAAGGACATTGAGAGATCCCAGTAACCACATGCTGCTATTAACCCTCTTGTACTAGAGTCAGCATTACCTGAAGGGTGTCTCAGTATAGCTCAGCCCAATATTTGCTGCTGCAAGGACTGTGCTCAGATTCTTAGGACGAAGATAAGTGTCCTCAAGTTACTGCTTAACATTGCTGGAGTATCCCACAGTTACCGTATACCCATCCAAGCTCAAGTTCCGCAATAAAGCATCAGAAAAGCATACCCCTAAACTGATTACTAAGCCAAGAGAGTGACTGTGAATGTGTGCCTGGCTGCAGATGCATCTACTGGGAAAGAACTTTGGGACCTAAACAGTGGGCTTCTTCAGCATTGAGCACTACATTACAGTCATCTCATGCAGCTTGTAAAAGTTTATGGGCTCATTTGTGCTTGGCATTTTTGCATGCACTGCAATGTGTTATTTATACATGGTGTTGTTTTTTTTTTTTCTTTAAGATATAATTATACTTTAGTTAACATGTCACAATGTACTGCAGAATGAAAAAATGTTTCCTGCTTCATTTTTCCTTCAGCACCACTAACGGAGAACTGACAAAATACTACTTGTCCGTGCATTAGGACTGTGTTGACAAACCCAGCCCAATGCATGTGATGTGAACGAGCATTTATTCACCATCTTTGTTGCGGACAACTGCAGCCACTGATTGGTGTATTGTGACAGCTGCAGGT
The DNA here is from genome assembly GCF_062004578.1 of Staurois parvus. NCBI lineage: Eukaryota > Metazoa > Chordata > Amphibia > Anura > Ranidae > Staurois > Staurois parvus. The sequence continues at coordinate 8,733,277 of NW_028318358.1, forward strand.
GCTGCTGTCACAATACAATGTCCCGATGTGTGTGTTTGGGGGTTTGGGGGTGATGAGTCCTCTATCCACCCCATTTATGTAAATCAAGGAATTTCGCCTGTTTACTGATTGGAAAAAAAACAGTGTATAGTCATCTTAAGCAGGAAGCATATATTTCTAATGAGAAAATAAGGTTGCCCCCATGGATATGTATCAGTAAAAACAGAAACACTTTTTATAACATTAAATCAAAGTTATAAACAATTTTACATTTAGTTGATCTACAACATTTTGGAAAGATTACTGGTTTGCTTTAATAGCCTGGTAGGTAGTTTGTAAATCATAGACAATAAAGATTGCATTACTGTGGCTTGTTGATCCAGGGAGTATCCCCCTCATCAGGGGGATCAGAAAGAAATGTTCCCTATTGGATCATGCTTTATAAGGGTATTGTTTTGCCTTCGCCAGGATAAGGTACAAGTGTAGGGTTGTGAGAATGCAGGCTTTTTGGTTTATTTTTTTTTGTTTAATTGGATTGACACGTGTCCATACTTTTAATAAAGATTTTAAATGTACCTTATAGAACACTGAGTTGAGTCATCTTTTCTTATCCAGCTATGGGATTGATTTACTGAAACTGGAGAGTACAATATCTCTGCATAGAAACCAGCTTCCAGCTTTTATTGTCAAAGCTTAAAATGTTACTAAACCCATGACCCTGCATTCACTTTATCTGTTCTCCCACACTACACAGAACATGGAAATGCAATTATATTAGTAAATATAAACTGCTAAATACCTTTTCTCATCAGCAGTTAGAGAAGTCTATCAGTGTTCAGCAGAGCACTAGCTAAAGCTTGTAGGAGGGGTTTGTGTTCTGCTTTAGGAGGATGCAAAACCCCTGACCTCTGTCTGACCAGTGCTGATTGACCCTGTGCTGATCACATGCACTCTCCCAAGAAAAAAAAATATCTCTAGCACTACACACCAAACTGAGCATGTGCAAAATGCCTACGGTTCAGTCTGTTTTAGCAGGAGATATGAGGTGGTTGCTTAAACAAGGGGAGGAACAGAGCAATCAGGATCAAATGGCCTTTTTACACAATGCAGAGGTATAACCCCTTAGGCTCCTTAGTAAGTATAACAAGCATATACAGACTGATTTTGCTGTTGTGGGTTTATTAACACTCTATTTCAGGGGTAGGCAATCTGCGGCTCTCTAGCTGTTGTGGAACTACATTTCCCATGAGACACTGCAAAATTGACAGTTACAGCTATGATTTGCAGAGGCATTATGGAACTTGTAGTCTTGCAACAGCTGGAGAGCCACAGGTTGCCTACCCCTGCTCTATTTGAACACGCTGAAGTTAGAAGCTGATTGGCTACCATGCACAGCTGCACCAGATTTTGCACTCTCTAGTTTTAGTAAATCAATGCCTATGTGTTTAATAGCTCAGACATATTATGATCTGGTAAACTGGTATTCACATTTGTATACATACCTCACTTAAAGTGGAACTAAACAAATTTTTTGCATTTTTTGCCAAAAGGCAGGCTCTTTATTTCAGACAAAACCTGCAATGTCTCTTCTGCAATTAAATAAACTTACCTGCATTTCGCAATCATCTGCATAATGTAAATGGAGCTGGGCATACACAGCTCCATTTACTTTCGCAGCACAGTGCCAGCGTGCTGGGATGAATGATTCCCACACATCTGCAAGAGAGACTTCATCCAGCACCAGCCAGTCAAGACAGCTGAAGACTGAAGAAGCCAGACAGAAGATGCCGGCACTAGCAAGGGACCATTATAGCAGAGGTAAGTATTATTGCCTTTTGTTCCACTTTTTCCAGTCAGGCTGCCTATAAAATAATAATTATGGCTTCCATTTCTTTTTTCACTTTTTCAGACTTTGTTTTACACATCACTCTCACAAAAGCAGTGTTAGTGGTTTAACGCGCTTCCCCAAACACTGCTCTAATTAAAGGAGCTCTCTGACCAGCATTTTGATTGGAGAAGTGGTCAAGAATATAAAAAAGTAAAAGAGTGCCATATTTGTTATAATACATGCAGACAGGCTACAGCATAAAAAAAATTAAAAATCTCTATATTACTGTATATGCAGCCATTACTGCATGAGAGTAATAAAAAAGGGTTCAGTTGGGCTTTACGTAAAATACTCTCTATGTCAGGATAAGTGAATTACAAACAATATGCCATCTATATGAAATTATAATAAATATGTATTACAATAGTCTAAACCAGCCTTTCTCAACCTTTTTAGCCCAGAGAAACCTTTAAAAAAAATCAGGATTTAGGGAACCCCTGCTCAAAATTATATCTACAGCTCATTGTACATTAGCGTGATTAGTAAATTGTAAATATAATAAAAGAATAAATATGGCATATTAGTATATTTGACTCCCAAAGTAGACCACTTTGTAACCCTCCATGCTCTATATAATAAAATTAAATTCAGGATAATTACAAAATTATGAAAATTAATAATGTCAGAAATTAAACACAGTCTCACCTACATTGGTGGTTGGGAGAGCAATGCCTATTGCTGTTTGTTGATAGGTCCCTTTACATTGGAGGTCACTTGAAAGAATACACCCTTTTATTGGGGTTCAGTAACAGGGGCGGACTGACCATTTGGAAACTCGGGCACTTCCCGAGGGCCCGGGGTCAGTAGGGGGCCCCATGAGATGCCCCTGGTACCTTTTTCATAGGTTTTTTGAGTTTGGGCAAGGACACAGGGGCCCCATGATCCCCTATTGCCAGGGGGCCCCATGAGTTGTCAGTCGGCCCCTGTTCAGTAAGAATGATGCCAGCTTTACAGACATCTAAAGAGATCACTTGTGTCATACTGCTAGCTCTGCCATGTGGCATTTACCATGGTACTATGTAGGCAACATCAGATGAGAGGTCAGTCAACCACAGCTCATAGAGCCTCTAGCAACCACTGGAGGAACCATAAGGTTCCATGGTTGAGGATGGCTAGTGTAAACTATAAGTTAGCTGGATGTTCAAGTAAATTATAGCTAATCATGCACATAACACACTTTTTCAGGGTCATAAAAAACGAAACTTGTAGCTAGGGACGAGGGCATCATGGGGACTCTGCGCTTCTATATACAATGCAGGCAGATCAAGGCTGGTGTGTGTGTGTGTGTGTGGGGGGGTGTTTACAGAGCTTTGTACATAGCTTCTTAAACACATCACAAAATCCTGCCTCAATACTCTACTCTACTCAAGAGCCTTCAGCCCTGATCCAAGCAGTGGCCTGCTCTTGGGAGGAGTTATTCAAATGTCAAATGCCTTGATGGGTGGATGTCAGTCTGGAACAATGGGTATTCCTTGGCAGACTGCCTCTGCCTGCGGACCAAGCTAGGTAATCTTAACATGTGACACTGAGCGGATTGAAAGAAACTGATATCCAATAAAAGAAAGTGTTTGGTCTAGGGCAGTAGGGGCTGAAACATACTTGCTTTGGTCACTGAAGATCGATCTGCATTCAGATTGCTCTTCAGAAAGCATTTAACAGATGGTGAGAAGGCATTGCATTCCAACATCACCACCTGCTTTAACCCCTTTAGCGTCCCACTAGTGTGCCACAACCATGTACATTGCGTGTGGTTGTGGGGTGCTTGCAGTGACCCCATTTACTTAAAAAGTGACAGGGAGTATAATTCCTGCTGCAGCTGCAAAGCATTGTGGCCATGGTATGTGTACACCCACGGCCACTGCCCCTGTAGCTCAGGGGGAAGCCGTTGTTGGGGTTGGTAAAAAGGTAGCTCATCTACAGGGTTTTATTGTCCTTCAACTGCTAGTGTGAATGAGCCCTAAAACTGGTGGGGAGGAAAGCTTACAGTGTGCCATAAAATCAAAAGAAGCAATTTCAATGACCTACAGACTCCCAGATCCAAGTTTACATCCTGCATTCAGAATCACTTATAACACAGTACAGCCAGCCCTCCTGTAGCGGGCCAGGGCCCCATCATTTCAAAAGGGAAGTCAAAGCAGCAGGAGGGCAAGTTGTACTTCTTTTGCTGGCTCTTGTAGCTCCCCCTGCAGCTCTGCCAGCTTCTCTTCTTTTTTCTCCCTCTAGGGGATCGGTATCTATGGCCCCCTCTCCCTCTCAATGCTTTCCTCCTTTTCTCTCTTGCAGTAGCTGCTGAAGGCACACAGGGTGATTGTTTCAGGATGGAGAGCGGGGACAGTGTGGTAAATACTGAATGTACTATTTACCAGCCCTTTCCCTTTCTGAAGGATTACAGTGTGCATTCACCACTGAATGATAGTAAACTGTGTTTACTATGCTTCAGTTTGTGAATAAACAAGAAGCCTCAAAGTGCTTCCCATTTATTCACAGTCCAGTGCAGCTGAGGCTGTATAGAAAGGGACTGATGAATCTATGTCCTGAATCCCTTTCTCTGCCTCAAATGTGAGACATCAGGGGTCTGTTTAGACCCCTGATATTTCACCAATGGCCTCTCAAGAACAGGGCAGTTAAAAAATGTAAAAAAAAAAAATTCAAATTTGCTTTGCTCATTCAAATGTGCTTTGCTTTCTGAAGAGCAGTCAGCATTTGGATCACTCTTCAGAGAGCATTTGACAGGCGGTGAAAAGGCATATTGCCTCCTCACTGCCTGCTTTAACCCTGCACTAGCGCAGAGTAACACTTGCAGGCATGGAGCACTCACAGAGCAGTGCTAATCATCTGAATGGGTCTTGTTCGATGGGGGTTATTACTCCAAAGCATAGCATTGTGTCTGTAGTATTTCAGTGAAAATATCTTGTGATAGTTTTTGAATTGGGGGTGGGAGCTGTCAGGTAAGCTTTAGGTGCCCCCGTGATTTCAAACAGCAGCCCTGCCTGCATTACTGTGAACAATTTGCTTCTGGCCACCAATAGAGGGTACTGTTTGTAGGCTGGAGACCTGCTCTGCTTTTGCCTGGAGCCGCTTCTGCACAGCAATGCAGAATGTGATCACAGAACCATGAATCTGCAGGTTGTGCTGCCAAAAACAGGACTTGTATCTCATATAGGTAACCTATCATTCTGAAATTTGACTATACAGTAACTGGGACAAGTAGAAATGGATAGTTCAACTTGAATGCATAGTTATATTTTAAAGGGGAAGCCCCTTTAATTTAAACTTTTTTTATTTCATCTCTGTACTATCATGCTATAATAGTATGGAGATACTGTTATGGACACCATACATACCTGGTATAAATTGATGGTAAGATGGTCTCTGAAAAACATGGCTGGCAATGAAAAAAGCCCTGCATGCTGGAGCTCAGAGAAGATCTACAGTGTGCATTATAATATCTAGTAATAAGATTTACCTGCATTGCATACAGTAAAACCATTGTGATATATGTGAGGTTGTTGTGAAATGCAGGAAAAGCAGAACAGAAATGTTGATTCTCTTGAAGCATTGCATGCTTGTCAATAAGATGCTGTTTTAGAATGATCAATGTTCCAGTATAATTCCCCTAATTAAATAAGCTTGCTTGCTACTGATGTCTTCTTGGCAACACCAACCTGTTATGCATTAATCTGCCATTTCCACTGCATGTTGCGTGTTCTTCTTATGATGGTGACATATTTTCTTGGTGATGAAAATCAAATCTTGTGCCATTGCGGTACCAGAGACCCAGGGGCTAATGAATGAACACTCAGGCAGGGCCATATATGCCAAAAAGACCTTGCAGGTGAGTGCCTCAGGCAGTAGAATAAAACTGGGCAGCACCAATGTACAACGTTTATATGGGGATTTTAGTTTTTTGTTATTCATGTATTGACTGCCTACTTCTGGAGAACGAACAATCTGGGTACGAACAAAAGGGTAAGGGAGGGCAGGCATAGTCTGCTGAGAGGAATCATGGTATGATGGCAGCTCGGCTTTCTTAGCTAGGTGGTAGTTGGTGGCTGTGATGTTCAATGACAGCTCTGCCTAGAAACAGGCTGCAAGGTGCCTCCAACAGAATATGCTTGTCTTCATGTTCACAATTATCAATTAATTCAGGACACCGTCATTCCATGATCCTAAAGCCTAGGTACATCCAAAATTACAAACAGAAAATTCAGTGCAAGGGACATAACTTACAATAAAGTCAGTAAGATATGTGCCTTGTGCTGATTCCTCCTCTGTTAGTGATGATCTTCCTCATTCCTGTACTCCCCCACCCCAACCCACCCCTGCCACTGTTCTTCCATTACAACAGCGTTTAATACAACTAACAGGCTGTCACAGGCTCTCATCAAGAGAACTGGATTATGCCTGCCCTTTCTGCTCAGATCCACCATTTATAGAAACCGTACTATATCTTCTATTAATGGAACGCAATCTATGAAAGGACGGTAGGCAGATAATTGATAGCTCCATCCCCTCCATTCATAAATCAGATTCAAATTCCTTGAAACTGGAGTACAATTCTATGAATGGTGGAGCTGAACAGAAAAGACGGACATAGTCAAATTCTCTTGATGAGAGTCTGTGACAGCCTGTTAGTTATTAACCCCCATCTACTAACTGTACGTTATGTCCCTTGGGCTGATTTTTCTGTTTCTGATTTTTCACTTAGACTTTAACTATATGGCCTACATATCTCTCCTACCTTACTCCTGCTGCCAGCCTCTTCCATGAGCACAGATGAATAATTTGTTTTTCTTGAAATGATGTTATTTGTAATCAGGGTCTGGGTCAGTTCAGCAAGGGGGGCCGAGCAGCAAGAGGAAACGGATCATGGACAGGAGTGGGTAATTGGTGTGGCAAGGGGGGAATTACAGGAATTTATCCCCTGTATGGCTCTCCCTGCAGAAACTGAAAGCCAACTTTCAGCTGCTGTAAGGAGAGCCATACAAGGGATCAGCTCCTGTAATTTCCCCCTTGCCACACCAGTCACCCCCTCCTGTTCATGATCAGATTCCCCCTGCCCCTGCTGCTCAGGCTCCCCTGTCTGTGTGACCCCACAGTACTGACTGCTTCCTCTCCTCTCATTCCTGCCAGCTTTCAGCTGCTGTAGGGGGAACAATAGATTACCTGTTCTAGTATATGTCCCCAACATGGTGGCGAGGAATCCCCCCCCCCTGGGACATTGTATTCTGACAGCAGGACTTGCTGCTGTCAGAATACGCTGATGAACAAAAGTTTTCCAGGATGTCCCTTCAACAACAGTTGATCAAACAATCAACTACTGTTCAGTAGGGATGGCCACACACTGATCGATCCAGGTCCCTACTGAACCAGCCACATTTTGATCCATCTATGGCCAGCTTAGGTCTAACCATATACATTAAAAAATAAGTCACTCAATTCCCTCATCCATGAACAGTGTGGATGGAGACAGACAGCCACAGAACTTGTGGCTGTCTGAGTATCCAAACAGTGACTACATCAACAGTTCTCCTCTCGCCTCCTGAAGTTTATGGAGTCAATAGAGCTACCCACAGTTTGAATTTTGGGTGATTCAGCAGGAATCAGCCAAATTTTGGGCCATACGTGGCCAACTTCTAGTTTAGCTTCACTGACCTAATGCATATACTAATTCCTGGACAGTGACTCAGAAAGTATTGAAACCAGAGAGTAAGCATAACAGCCTGATATCTAGCACTTACATAATAAGGTCATCGATAACTAACCCTGAACTTCTTAGAAAGAGGCTTACTTTGAACTTGAGCAGTGGTCTCCAAACTGCCACCCTTCACTTGCATTTATCTGGTCTTTGGGGTACTATTCCTCGTACTAACACCATCAATGAGCCACTATTCCTTTTCCTGACACCAACAGTGGAGCATCATTCCACCCATTGACACCAATGATGAGGTACTATTCCTCCCACTGAAGTCCATGAGGCACTATTCCTCCGACTGGCACCAGTGATGGGGCACTGTTCCTCCCACCGACACCAACAATTGGGCACTGCACTGATACCAACATGGGGCCCTACTCCTCCCACTAATACAGTACCAATGATGGGGAACTATTTCACATCCTACTGACACTGGGGCATTTACTTCTTCCACTGGTCACAGTCTGGCTGCCCCTGAAGTCTAAAGAACAGTAAACTGGCCCTTTGTTTAGAAAGTTAGGAGGAAACTAGAGGACAACTACATATCAACATTCTAATCAAGCACATTTTGTCATACAGTTTGTCAACCAGTATCTATAGCCCAGCCACACCCAAAAATATGTTTTAATGTTAATAAGAAATCTCAATTCATTAGAACATAATGCATTGATGTCCAAGCTAAAAAAAAAAGCTGAATAAAAAGCCATTTAGAAATATACACAAAAGATTGCTGAACTGTGTCTAATTGCTCCAGTTTGCCCATAGGTGTCATGTACTGTAGATAAAGGACATGTTGACATTTCCTGCCCTGTTGGTCCTGACTCTAAATTTGCATTTTATTTCATGGCTTCAGAGACTGTATAAAATGCCTGGTAACATAATTAACATCAATAGTACTTTTACGTATTTACATTTGTAGTCCCCCTTCCTTCCTGGACTCTGCAAATCTTTGTCGATGAAGCTAGCTCTCTACCTCATTGCACCTGTTTGTCTGACAGATCACAAAATCTCACAGACAGGCATTCATCTTCTAACCTGGCTGACATAGGATACATTGTGCTGTGCTTGTCTTGTGACTTATGTGCAGTTTCACTATTCAATTGCCATTCTTAAAATTGCTATGCATGATTTTGTGATTTGAAGGATTTTAGAGTGTATGGCAGAATATCAAGGTTTATTTAGTAAGGTAATGCAAAGCACAAAGATGAACAATGTACAATAAGCAGCAAACTGTTACCTCAGTGACGAACATTTTACAATGTGTGTATTATACATTGGGTATTAGATATCTCCAGTTGCATCTGGGAGAATTCTATAATATGCTTATATGTACACCTGAGCTGATTTCTAAATGAAGACATTTAAAAAAGCAATACGCCAGAAAAAAAAATAATTTCGTTGCTATGCAAATTCCTCAAGCAAGATAAATTTTGGAAAAAAGAGAACCAAATGTCTGACATGTACATACCGGAGTTGATTTACTAAAGGCAAATAGATTATGACTTTGCAAGTGCAGTTACACTAATTTTCCCCTGAGTTTAGTAAATAAGGTGAAGCATCACTTTGTAAAGAATTCCCAATCAGGTGAAAGGAGAATTAAAAAACAGCAATTTTAGTTGCACTTGATTGGATGATGGAAATCAGCAGAGTTTCACCACATTCACTAAGCTCTGGGGAAAATGAGTGCAACTGCATTTGCAAAGTGCACAGTCTATTTATCTTTAGTAAATGCACCCCAAAGCATCTCTATACATGAATATAGAAGCAAAATTCTTATGTTTCCCAAAGTCATTAGATGCAATTTTTGGTATGTTTTAACAATAATCATTTTTGATAATTTCATTGTTTTATGGCCATCATGCTATCCACTATAAAACTACAAGTGTCTGTCGGTGGTTGACCTACTGACTGACTACCTTTCCTGTGCTAACTATCCGACACAATAATGTATGTTCTACTATCACCTTATTTTCTTTATCACATTTTGAACGTTACCTATTGTAACTGCGTTCCTTTTGTACATGGCCGTTGTTGATTTCTGCTTGTAGTTGTGATCCTGTTTATGTACTATTAGTGGTTGAAACTGTATTCTGTACTTTAAAAATACCAAAAACCCAATTAAAAATTATTGAAAGGAAAATTACAAGTCTCAGCCATGCCATGCTATGCCAGCTCCATGGGTGGACTCATTCAGCTCTTTAGGATTTTAGTCTCATAGATCTATTGGTTGTCCATCAACATCTAATAGTGTATGGTATATAGAATGTGTAAGAATGCTTATGATGAAAACAATATTTTTAAATATTTTGCTGCTTTTTGCAATATAGAATCCTGAGTATAAAACTTGTCAAATAAAAAATTCTCTTACAAGATGACCCACAAACTGTCTGGAAAGTAAAAATGCAGGCATTACCTACCGTTGGATAACTAAATATACATTTTTAGGTAAAACGTTTGAAGGCACCCAGTTCTCTGTTATGTATGTCAAAGAAAACTGAGCAATTTCGAAATCTTGCACACCAAAAAATATTAGCCAAGGAAAAGTAAAGTATGTTTTTGTTGCCTATGACACAATACAGCACTTTACTGCCAGCAACAGAAAGACATCAGACTTGTCATTTTATGTTTAAATTGCTTGAGGTGCAATTTAAATGTAGATTGTTTAAATTTTTTTATGTACTATTTTTTTAATTTTCAAAGACAAGGATATGTATAAAATTAAAGTCTTTTTATGTAGACTGTGTATGGTACTGATGTCTATTCTGCATCATCAGTTGTTGCCTGTGTTATGTTAACAGTATTGTCAGAAGAAAGAACAATCCTGTGAGTTAAGTATGCGTTCCAAACAATAGTTTTTTCTTATATCTTTAAAGCCAATTGTTACATTGTGTCTGGAACATGCGATGTTGAGACACAGATCTTCAGCATGGATCACAGTTTTACAGGGAGGAGGGGTCCCCTTGCTCCTGTGCATATAGCTGAACACTCATAGAGACATTTAATAAAGCAATGCAAAGGGCAGTGATTTGTAATGTAGAATAACCTGTCATATTTGAGCCATAATCAAGGTAAGGCATAGAGAAGGGTTAAGGGTTGTATCAGTAAGGCACCTTGCATGTGCTTCCTGATTTAATAAGTCTAATGTTATTTGCACTTTTAACTTCACACTGCAACCCAACCGACCGAGACTTAGAGAACGGTGTCACAAATGCAGAAATGCAGAGCTGCTGACACAGCATGCTGATATTCTGATACACGTGCTCTCACGCACACCCCCCCCCCTCCTTATTTATTACCACTTAATGCGTCTTTTCCCTCCACCCATCTCTCCCAGACCAACTCCCTTTCCAATTATGGTCCAAAATCCTCATGATAGGAGTACAGAGCTGCCTGGCGGCATCCTATGATTGGATGAGACGAACATAGTCACAGACCTTGATTGGCTGTTTAAATGTCCCGTATGTGTTCTTATTGGAGGGTGTCACCAGCTCACGTTGCATGGTGCTGTTGAGAGGCAAGGAGTGACTCTGTCCGGAGTCTTGTCGCTGCGAGGTCAGTCCAGGGGGAGGCAGGCGGCTGGCGAACATCTTTTATTTATAGTGTTTGGGTGCTCTCTCTCTCTCTTTCTCTGGCTCTCCTCGAAGGGAAACGCTGCAAGATTCCTCCCCACACACTGAGCTCCAATCATCTTACACGTTTTCACCACACCTACCAATAACAGAACACCTCACTTATAAACAGCCAATACTAGCACTTTGCCATTGGTGGGCACAGGGGGTACTGCATGGTGATTGGTAGAAAAGAAGCCGGGCACAGGTGTTGCTGAGAGATGTTGGGAGGCAGAGCGATGTCTTGTCTCAGAGATATGAAAAGCAAGTTTATAAAAAAAAAAAGTAAAACTTCTCCTTTATTCCCTGATTGGTTCTAATGGATATCTGCACCTGTCAGTGCGTATAGAAGGGGTACAGCAGAAATAACCCTTTCACTGCTCTACAGAAATGCATACGTCTCCCACTTGTCACAACGGCAGTCCCCGTCGCCCCCTTGACCTTCAAGTTCTTTTCAATGAACAGACACAGTGCAGGCTGGCTTTACTGAGGCTCAGACAACGAGCTCTCAGCAATCGTCTCTGAGCAGCATTTGTAACAAATGACAAACAGTGGGAAATGGCTCTTTAAGATTAATTGGCACTTAGTGTGAGGATTGTAAGAATATGTCACAGCCGGTAGTCAGTGGCAATGTTATTATGGTGAAGGCATGTACTCAGCAGTACAACCTGGCAGAAGAGATAGTTCAAAATATGAACGAGTGCCACCAAACAACATTAACACCTTGTAACTGGCTCCTTGGTGTACATGTCCTAGAGGTGTATCACTTGCTTAGACCTGAATTTATACCTTTACTGTCCTGTGCCTATCCCAGACTGCCTAGTCTTGGTATCAAACTTCATAACCAAAAGACACACCAGTGTGGAAGGGAGGATGAAGAGGCCGAGACAGTTTGCCCACTTTGTGTTAGTATTTATTTATTATTTTATTACAGGTACTTATATTGCACTGACTATTATACGCATCAGTCCCTGCCCTCAAAGAGCAATCTAAGGCCCCAATCCTACATACACATACTATGGCCAAATATAGTCAGAGCCAGTTAACCTACTGGCATGTTTTTTCAAGTAGGGGAGGAAACTGGAGAACTTGGAGTATCACTAGGCCACTGTGCTGCCTACACCTAGAACCTGGGGAAACAGTCACCCTCTTCTGCTAACAGTCTAGTTTTACTCTGGAACTCTGGAACCTTTGATTATGGAATCAGGATCCTTTTATTATACAAAAGAATGAGAGCATACCAACCCTATCAGCCAGCTACCCTAACCACAACCTATAGTGGCCATGTAGAAAACCAGCAATGAGCAGTGGTATTTACTAAAGAAACTTTGAGACTTGACTTTAGGTTCAGTCATTCAGTGGCTCTTCCAAAACACTCTTCCTCTTTCCTTTTCTTTGGTAGATACCATGTAATGCATGCTTGAGTATTTATCCTTTGACTAGCATCGGGGGCAAAACAATTTTGAGGACTCAAAAAAATAATTCAGGTCTGGTGCTCTAGTCTTGATGGCATTTTTTACATTTGAGCTGGGAATCCTAAATAGGGAGACCCTTCTGTCAGTGTCTTATTCTGTGGGGCACGTGGCAGATTGGCAATGTTTTCGGCTGACTGAAAATCTCCCCAGGAGAGTGGTGTAACCCAGTGGATTTACACTTATTGGATGGACAGCTTACCACCTGGGAACTGAAAAAGAGCTAAAGCACTCTTGGTTTTTTTATAAATCTATTTATTGTTTTTTTATATAGATAAGCAGTCACAAACACCAGAGCACCAACCCACACAGAAGAGGTCATTGTTAGGTTCACATACACAATATAACTAACAACAAAAACTAGCGTGATGGCTCACGCACCAGTCCACAGCACCAATATTCATGAGGCAGAGCATCTCCTCATATTAGAGACATTTGGGTAGCCATGGCAGATATAAGAGGGCCCTAAGTAGCCTCCGAGTGGGACAGTGAAACATTTTCGGGGGCCCTGGTAAACCAACGTGGATGGTTCTTCCAACCATTTTACCCATACATTATTCAACTTTTTTCTTCCTTCCCCTGCTTTCATAGGTATCCCGTATCAAGGGTGATTTGGTTTCCAGGATCAGGGAAAGATAGTCCTGCACAACCTTTAAACAGATGTCCTGTAATTCACAGAGGGCTATGCACTCCTTCCCTACATCTATACAACAGGGCCAGGCCATTCATGAGATAGCTAGCTCTGTCATATGGGAAATGAGAGTGAGTCACATACTCACTCATACCCAAAATCACCAGGGGCTTCATTGCTGGCAGCCGAACTGAGTGCCTTGGAAACATATAGTGCTATGGGGGGGGGGGGGGGGTTAAGGCTTTATTTAGCCCTGCAAGGGCAATGGAAGCAGTCACACTAACATTCTGTGTTCAGAGTGTCAATCACCTTAATACTCATATTTTATTTGTGCCTAGTTGCCAGCAGGGAGATCTGTGAACCTGTCTTCCTTGGTCTGTTGTTGTAGGGTGTTACTCTGGAAGTGATGCTCTTGTTGCTACATTAGGAGTGAGACTACACAGCTTCAAGAAGTAGAGCTAGAAATTGCAATGGAGAAGTTTGCCAGGGTCTCTGGGAGAAGAAAGGTGCTTTTACCTGGGCTAAACCCTTACTGTACCAGATGGAAATCTGATGACAAAAGTAACTAGCACTATAGATTTTTTGGAATCCTGGGTTGAGCAGCTGCTAAAGTACTTTCAGCAAGGTTTTTGTCTACAGAAAAATCAGCTACTTGCAAGCAGTTGGAAAAAAAAAGTGGCACACTGCACCCATGAAAACCATGAGTAAGTAGTTGCAGATCAGGAGACACATTTTCCTGGTCAGTAAAATCACTACATGGAAATACTGCCCATATGCCATCACCCTATAGGAATCTAGAGACATGATATAATGGTTGTACGGTACTACGGTGGGTGGTCCCAGATGTTCCCGGTCATTGTTAAGTTACAGATTAGAAAATATGTCTTGGCTACTAAATTGAAGTACAGAGCAGCGAGATTAACTTGAGCCCTGACTTTATCTGTGCCCTGCCTATGCTCTGTTGACCCATTTTTCTTAAAACCCATATAATTATCTCAAAACCAGACAGTACATCACAAAATCTGACTACTGGGACAAAATCCAGACAGACGGATTGCAATCCAGACAGAAGCTGTGCCTCAGCACATGGAAACTAGTCTTTAGCTCACACAAACCAGAAAGATTAAGCATCTGCCAATGTCCTCTCTATTAAGCTGACCATGGACATCAATAACAGCCACATGTGCACACATGGTCTGACTGTCCTTTAATGTCTTTTTGGGTAATGTCTCCCTATGTTTTACCTGTTTTGGGAAGGAAGGCAAGCCATGTACAGACAGCTCCAATGCTGGAGAAAACCGTCCTGATCATTGTGTTCCCTCAAGATATTTGTTTTGAGGCTGCGGTATGCTGCCCATAGGGCCACTGATAGAATTGTTAAAGGCCCAATGTATCTTTGGGCACCTTGAGAAGAGAAATGAGGGAGATTTGGTGTGTACTTAAAAGTCAGAGCTGCTTAAAAGGGGCCTGGATAAACAAACACTGAGCCTATAACCCCCCCCCCCCACACACACACACACACACACACACACACACTCCCCAGCACAAAGATTCTTTGTACCCACAGTACAAAGTACACAGTACAACATTCTTTTGTAAAGAAGTCCTTGTACCTACAAACTATGCTTTATATACAGTGCCACTAGTAATTTACACATAAAACCCCATTAATATAGTTAGAACTACTTAGCAACCGGCAGGTCAGGAATATGTAATGTACAATATGGCATAAAGAGTGCATGGGTCAGGAGTATGTAATGTACAAAGAAAAGGGGTCAGGTAATGTAATGTAAAACATAATATATTTAGTGGAATGGTCAGGAGTATGTAATAGGCAGAGTGTAGGGGTCAGAAGTGTGCAATGCTCAGAGAGCAAGGGTCATAAATATGTAATGCACAGGATGCAGTGATCAGGAGTATACAGCAGGATGCAGGGATTTGATGTACTTAATGCACAAAGTGAATGGGGTAAGGGGTATATCATGCACAGAGTGCAGGCATATGGAGAATGTAACACAAAGAGTGCTGAGGAGAATACATAATACACAGAGTGCAGGGGTCAGGAGTACATGCAGTGAAGGAAATAAGTATTTGATCCCCTGCTGATTTTGAATGTTTGCCCACTCACAAAGAAATGATCAGTTTAAAAATCGAATGGTAGGTGTATTGTAACACTGAGAGACAGAATAGCAAAAAAAAAAACTCAAAAGAAATGCATGTCTAACAAATTATGCACTGATTTGCATTTTCATGAGGGAAATAAGTATTTGATTCCCTATCATTCAGTAGGATTTCTGGCCACCAGGTGTCTTTCATACAGGTAACAAGCTGAGATTAAAAGCAGTCTCTTAAAGGGAGTGCTGCTAATCTCATTTAGTTACCTGTAAAAAAGACACCTGTCCACAGGAGCAATCAAACAATCAGATTCCAAACTCTCTACCATGGCAAAGACCAAAGAGCTGTCCAAGGATGTCAGGGACAAGATTGTAGACCTACACAAGGCTGGACTGGGCTACCAAACTATCGCCAAGCAGCTTGGTGAGAAGGTGATAACAGTTGTTACAATAATTTGCAAATGCAAGAAATACAAAACAACTGTCAGTCTCCCTAGGTCTGGTGCACCATGCAAAATCTCACCTCGTGGTGTGTCAATGATCATGAGAACAGTGAGGAATCATCCCAGAACTACACGTGAGGATCTTGTCAATGATCTCCAGGTAGCTGGGACCACAGTCACCAAGAAAACAATTGGTAACACACTACGCTGACAAGGACTGAAGTCTGAAGTTTGCCGCTGAACATCTGAATGATGCAGAGGAGGACTGACTGAAAGTGTTGTGGTCAGATGAGATCAAAATCGAGCTACTTGGTATCAACTCAACTTGCCGTGTTTGGAGGAGGAGGAATACTACCTATGACCCCAACAACACTATCCCAACTGTCAAACATGGGGTGTTTTTCTGCTAAGGGGACAGGACAACTGCACCGCATCAAAGGGACGATGGACGGGGCAATGTACCTTCAAATCTTGGGTGAGAACCTTCTTCCCTCAGCCAGGGCATTGAAAATGGGTCAGGGATTGGTGTTCCAGCATGACAATGACCAAAAACACATGGCCAAGGCAACAAAGGAGTGGCTCAAAAAGAAGCACATTAAGGTCCTGGAGTGGCCTAGCCAGTCTCAAGACCTTAATCCGATTGAAAATCTGTGGAGGGAGCTGAAAGGTCAAGTTGCCAAATGTCAGCCACCAAACCTTAAAGACTTGGAGAGGATCTGCCAAGAGGAGTGGACCAAAATCCCTCCTGAGATGTGTGCAAACCTGGTGGCCAACTACAGGAAACGTCTGACCTCTGTGATTGCCAACAAGGGATTTGCCACCAAGTACTAAGTCATATTTTGTGAAGGGGATCAAATACGTATTTCCCTCATGAACATGCAAATCAGTGCATAATTTGTTAGACATGCATTTCTTTTGAATTTTTTGTTGCTATTCTGTCTCTCAGTGTTACAATACACCTACCATTCGAATTTTTAGACTGATCATTTCTTTGTGAGTGGGCAAACATTCAAAATCAGCATCAACTACTTATTTCCTTCACTGTAACACACAGAGTGAAGCTGTCAGAGATACATAATGCACAGAGTGCAGGGTACATAAGATGCAGAGTTCAGGGGATGGAAGTACGTAAAACACACAGCAAGGGTCAGGAGTACACAACACACAGAGTGCAGAAGACTGGATTACATAACGTACAGAGTGCAGACGTCAGGAGTACATTACACCCAGAATGCAAGGATCAGATGCATGTTAGGAGTCAGGAGTATGAAATGTAAAGCCCAATGTACACTATTCAGAGGTCAGGGTATGTACAATGCATAAACAGCCATAACTATGTAACATAAAATGCAATATACAGAATATGACATTCAAGAGTATGTAACATACACTGTGCTGTACATATTCCTGACTGCATATTCATGACTTTGTATGTCGTGCGATATATGGCATACCTACTGAACTTTGTGTATTGAGCCATGCTTTAAATAAACCTGACCACTTCACTCCCAGGGTACAGAGTGCAGTGGTCAGGAGTATTAAAGATAGCACAGAATGCAATGTTCCTGTAATGTAAAGCCCTGCTTACTGAGTATAGAGTTCAAGAGTACCCCTGAAACATATATTCAATCCCCCAAAAGCAAAAATTCCTCTTTGCCTTCTTGCTGAGCAAGAGCTTTTGCAGAAACGCACTACAGTCCATTTAACATGATTACCTATGGGACAGGTTCACTTCTCCGCATTTTCACCCGGTGCATTTTTTGGAAAGGGTCAAGGGCTTTTTTAAACGCAAAACGTTGCGTTTTTGGTTCTATAGACTTCAATGGAGACGCGACAGAAAAGCATGCAGTGCGTTTTTGACACATTTTGTGTTTTGAGTTTTAATCTGCCTAGCAACAAAAAAAAAAAAGCAAAACGCATCAAAAATGCGTCAAAAACGCAAAACTCCTTGCAGAAACGGATCAAATGCAAACTACATAGGTGGGAACCTAGTTTCAAGTATTCTTCCCAGAATACTTCCAGCCCTCAGATGCAGCAGTACATGGCAGAGTGAAGTGATGTCCTCCTATGCTGTGGTAGGTGATGTATCAGAGCTGAGCTTAGGAGTGTCCTTGGTCCTGCACTTCCCATTGTATCTGAAGACTGAAGGTGGCATTATTCTCTAATTATACAGGCTTTGCTATATTATCTTGCACTTATTCATGTGAACATCCTGTGATTAGTTCTCTCATTTCATTTGTCTTCAGCAATATGATAACTTTCCAGTTGTCTATGTAATAAATTCCTTATGTGTATGCTATATTGCAGAGACCTTATTTTATCTATTTCTTTGACTGAATGTGTACAACATAGGTGCATCTCTTAGACTGTGTTGATGTTATTACTTTATGGCCATTTCAGTACTGATAAAAACTCTTTTGGGTTAGGCACAGAGGTTGGGCAGTTTCGGCCTTAGGACCAGGGTCACTATGAAAAAGATAAAGGGGGAGATATACTAAGGCTCCGTTCAAATATATACACTTTACATTTGATGCTTTCTCCAGTGTTTTTTGCAGTTTGTTTTGCATTTTTCTACATGCATTTTGATGCGTTTTTACAGCATTTTGTTTAGCTCTTTTTTTTTGTTAAAGTGGAATTTTTTTTGTTGCTGGACAGAATAAAAATGCAAAATGTGTCATAAAAAGCAGCAAAAATGCACTACCATGTATTTCAGCAACTTCTTCATTGAACTCTATTGTAGCAAAAATGCTGCTCAAAAAAAGCATAGCTGTGAACATGTTCCATAGGAAACCATGTTAAATGGACTGTAGTGTGTTTCTCCTAAAAGCACTAAAAAATGCATTGGTGTGAATGGAGCCTTATGCAGGCCACACATGGGTTGGATTCCGAACAAATATCCTTTAGAAAATCAAATATTTTGTGCATTTTGTAATTGTGATGGTGCCACCATTGATTTCAAAATTCGACCAACAACGCCTTTAATTTCACCTTATGTTGCTACAGAAAAGAATTTTTGTGGCTAAGAATTTCTTTTCTTTCCAGGTCACAGCTCATGCTCATTTCTTTTTCAATTATATTTCTCGCACAATTCCATTATTGATTAGAAATTTGCTCGTTTTTCAGAAAATGTCCAACTTGCTCAATCACTCAAATTTGATAGTCGCTCATAAATCGTCCGTTGCTGTGGCCCACTAACGGTGCAAATTTCAAACGAAAATTCTTAGAAAAGATTTTTGAAAGAAAATTTGTTCGGAAATCAACCGTGGATGGCCAGCTGTAAACTGGTGAACTCAGAATCTGGTACAGTTGTACATGGTAGTCAATCAGCTTCTAACCTCAGCTTGTTCAGTTAAGCTTTGGCAATAAAACCTGGAAGCTGATTGGTTTCTATGCACAGCTGCGCCAGATTTTGCTCTCTCCAGTATTAGTAAATAACCCACACTATGATTTCCTGACTGTTTCTACCCTTCACAGGAAGTTAGGGGAAATCTCTGCAACAGGAACACAGACAACAAAAAAGATAACATAGGTGCTAAAATGGACATATAAAGAAAGGATCAGCAGACTTATGATGAGTCCTAAGGGGTGAACAACCCGTTGTCCATCCATTAGATGTCCATGCATCCAATTGACCATTTGAAAGTCATAGTTACATAGAGGATGATTTACTAAAACTGGAGCATGCAAAATCTGGTGCAGCTCGGTATAGAAACCAATCAGCTTCCAGGTTTTTTTTTTTGTTAAAGCTGAATTGAACAAGCTGAAGTTAGAAGCTGATTGGCCACCATGCACAGCTGCACCAGATTCTGAGAGTTTTAGTAAACCTCCCCAGTGTCTATAGCTATGGAACGCAGGTGCATTATTGATGCCTGCCCCAAAGACAATGAATTTCCACTCAGTAAACCCAGTAAAAAAAATCAGGAGAGTGTTTACCCCTGGTCACATCTGTGCAGGTGGTGCCACTGCGGATCTGCACAAAAATCTGTGCAGCCGCACCACCCGCACAGAGGAATGCGGACCCGTGGGCAGGTGCCATTAATTCTACTGGAACGCACTGGAAATCGCAACCATACTGGGAACCGAGGTTCCCATGCAGGCTGCGTTTTCCGAACAATTTCAGAGACTTCTTTCCTGCATGTCCTGGGGCACAGGAGTCCATTCAAATGACAGAAAACACAGCCCGCAGGATTGCTGAGATCTGAACCTAGCCTAAATGATGTATGTGGGTACCCTAAATTCAAAATTAAGGTTCAATAATTACAGTAATTTCCCATACCAGGGGTCTAAAAAGCGATACAGTGAAGCATGTCCTAATACACAAAACACTGTATCTATCTTCAATTGTATTCTAAAAACAAGCATGTTATTCTGTAAAGTGATTCGTTTGTCTGTATTTGCAGCTCCAGCTGCTGCATTCTTAACCAAATTAGTAGAGAAGCAATCTTTGCATCCTTCCTCCATCAGTTGAGTGCTTCCATCAGCACTATAGGTTAGGTGTAGGGGGGAGGTCTGATAAGAGTTATGGCTCATACCCCTGCTATAGTCAGGACAGCAACAATCGCAGCAGTATTATTGGACAGGGGAAAGTGTTGTGGGGCAGAATTTAAAACTGCAGTAATATGGGGTGGACAGGAATAAGATGTGAGAGTAGAACATATGCAATAGGGGTTAACATTCAGTGATCATGAAACAGCATACAGAGAATGCACGGCAGAAATGTATGTAGACTCAGGACCAATTCACAGCTCTGCTTAAAAGACAAGGGCAGCTTTTTTTCACAAATAAGTATTGTAATAAGCCTAACATGCCTATCAAATACCCAATATAAATATTAAACCTTGTTTTCCACATAAACTTAAACTGTTATTAACCCCAGGACCCTGCATTCACTATATCTGGTCTTCCACAGTACACAGAACATGGAAATGCAATTATAGTAGTAAATATAAACTGCTAAATACCTTTTCTCATCATCAGTATATAGCAGTCTTGTGACTTCTATCAGTGTCCAGCTGAGCACTGGTTAAAGCTTGTAGGATGAGTTTTCATTCTGCTCTGAATGTCCTATGAGGCTGCATAACCCCTGACCCTCTGCCTGGAGAGTGCTGATTGTCCCTGTGCTGATCACATGCACCCTCCCAAAGAAAAAAAAAATCTCTGGCAATACTCACCAAACTGAACATGTACAGAGTGACTCCTAGAGCTCTGTACTATCAGCAGATGGTTTAGGGACAGTAGAAGAAGGGGAGGATCAGAGAAGACAGGATCAAACAACCTTTTTACACAATGTGGAGGATTAACCCTGTAAGTTCCACAGTGAGTATAACAAGCATGCTTTACTGCATATAGAGACTGATTTTACTGTTGTGAGTTTAATAACACTTTAACTTTTGCCGTTAATCCCTAGCCTAATTCTGTTGCCAAAATCAGAATGGAGGCTGCTTACATCATTACTAAGTGTAGAGCATGGTAGAGTACTTTCTGTGCTGTTGTTCCTCCACAGCAGCATGTTTGATCAGTTAGTGATGATGCAAAGACCACCATTTTGGTTGATTTTTAGAAGAGGTAATAGTATAGTAAAAGGATTAAGTACTTTTTTACATCTAGGGATCAGGAAAAGCAGTTTTACTTACCTGATCCTCCACTTCTGCAGGTTCCTTTGTGCTGCAAGTCCAGCCCCACATAGCTTCTTTTTCCTTATGCTCCAGTGATTGGATGCCCTGACATCATCAAGACTGATGCAGAGCCCATAGCCCTGCATTGGATGCATAGACACAAAGGAACAGTCCACCAAAGGTGGATCTGGTAAGTACAATTGCCTTTAACCTCCCCTAGACCTAAACAAATATTTAAAACTGAATTCCAGGCATTGATATTTTTGCAGTTACATTGGTCTTTCCTGGAAAGCTGGAAATCACTGTAGCAGACACTGCTATAACAATGATCGCTCCTAGTTTCAGCTCCTGATCTGACTGGAGATTGCAACATCACCAGCCTGCCGCACCCCCTCATCCAATCAGAGAACTGGGGAAAATGAGTACAACTGCAACCTGCAAAGTGCACAGTCTATTTGCCTTTAGTAAATCAAACCTAAAGAATCTCTATACATGAGTATAGCAGCAAAATACCTATGTTTCCCCGAGTCATTAGATGCAATGTGTGCTACAGTATGTTTTAACAATAATCATTTTGATCATTTCAAAGTTGTACGGTCATCAATCTATCCGCTATAGAACTACAAGTGTTACTGCACTGTTAGACTGCAACTGCACTTGCAAAGCGCACAGTTTAATGGCCTTCAGTAAATCCATCCCAAATGGGTTAACTAAAGGCAAACAGACTGAACTTTGCAAGTGCAATTGTGCTCATTTCCACAGAGCTTAGTGAATGTGGTGGAGCTACTGATATCCATCATTCAGTCAGGTGCACACAAAGATGCTGCTTTTTATTTTTCTTGCACTTAATTGGATGTTCTTTACAAAGTGGAACTTCACCACATTCACTAAGCTCTGGGGAAAAATCAGTGCAACTGCACTTGCAAAGTGCATAGTCTATTTGCCTTTAGTATATTAACATGTGGGACTAAGTGTCTGCACTCTTGCTGTTGTCATAATAGGGACCCCACACTCCCCTGCTAGACTTTATTTATTTTATATTATTGGGGAATGCGGTGGGGGGGGGTGCTGGAACACACATTGGGGACACCTAAAAACCCTAGGTGGACAGGACGAGAGTCAGGCAGTATGGTAGGTAGAACGTGATGTTGGAGTATCCAGGACCTATAGGAAATCAGGGGCTAACACAGCCCACCAGGCTCCAAGTGCAAATAATTTCTGGTGTTTGGGTGGACTGTCCCTCTAAATAGGACTAGTCATGTCTTGGCTATCAGACAAGCACTGAATGCAGTACGCAGAATAATCAGGACTTTATAGACAAACCAGGAGCTGTCCCCGGAAATCAAGGTCTTTCGGTGACTATGAAACCTTCTCTGCTGTCTGGTAACCCATTGTTTGCTGGTGAGAGAAACACAGAAGATTGTACTGCAGCACCAGAATGTCGAGGGAAAGAATCATGTGTCGTAGACAAGAACGAGGGCTGGGCATCAAACAATGCAGAAGTTTTTTTGTGTGTGTGCGTTTTTTTTCTTTTAATTTGCTTTTCGTGTCTGAAAGAAGAAATATCGCTCTGCCTCCCAACATCTCCCAGCAACACCTGTGCCAAGAATACAATTCACCAATAAGCACTTCGAACCACCATGTGTCCTCCAATCCAGTTGTGACAGAAGTTGCTGTTTACCAGCCTAGTGTGCACGGATTGGAAGGAGTGGGCAGGAGCTAAAAGCTGATTGGCTGCTGTTTGTGTATGGGGGGAAATTTGCAAGGTTTCTATGTCTGGACTGAAAATCCAAGTGCGGAGGAGCATTGGGCATGCAGTGTTAACCCCTTCAACCAGTGCTGAGAGGAAACAATGCATGTACTGTTGTTTTACAATGATATATGCACCAATCTCAAGGGGATGACACATTTCTAAACAAGCACTAACACACACACGCATCTAACATGTATGTTAACAAAACGCAGATTAAAGCCCAACTCTGGGCACCAGACAAAAGAAACCCTTTTAGTGGGGCCTTTCCATACTGCAAGGGTTAAGTGCCTAGTAGGTCTAGGTGTTGAGGGCTAGGCTGTAATACTTACCTTATTCCTCGCTCTGCAAGGTTTCCTCCACGCTGTGTAGCTGGTCCCCCGCAGCCTCTTCTGGCTGGTGATCACATACAATGGAGGGCCAGTATCCTGCATTGTAGGGGGGGATGGTGAGGGGCTGCCCATAAACCAAAATGCCGCAGAGAAGAGTGCCGATAGCCTTGGGAAGCAAAGAATAAGGTAAGTGTTACAGCCTCTTACTCTACCCCTAGACCTAACCAGCATTTGACCCTTGAAGAACGAAGGGGAGGGGGGGTCGCTGTAAGGTTTTGTTTTTTTTTATTCCAAGTTTGGCTTTAAAGGATTGATAAACCCAAAATACAAACTACCTTTACAAAAAACAGACGCTAAGGCAATAAATAAATATATTTGTGAAAGCGTCCTTATTAGTGCTAGAGAACGCATTTATTAAATGTTAGACCTATCATAAAGAGCACCTATACTTAAAGTGTTACTAAACCCAGGACCCTGCATTCGCTATATCTAGTCTCCCACAGTACACAGAACATAGAAATGCAATTATTTTAGTAAATATAAACTGCTAAATATCTTTTCTCATCAGCAGTTTGAGCAGTCTTGTGACTTCTATCAGTGTCCAGCTGAGCAATGGTTAAAGCTTGTAGGAAGAGTTCTGCTCTGAATGTCCTGAGGCTACATAACCCCTGACCCTCTGTCTGTCTGCTTACATAATTATACAGTTACATAGTTAGTCTGGCTGAAAAAAGACAAAAGTCCATCCAGTTCAACCATAGAAAAAAAAAGTTATAATCCTACACCCACAGTTGATTCAGAGGAAGGCAAAAAACCCAGCAAAGCATTATCCAATTTGCTCCTGCTGGGAAAAAAATTCCTTCCTGATCCCCCGAGAGGCAATCGGATATTCCCTGGATCAACTTTACTTATAAATGTTAGTATCCAGTTATATTCTGTGTATCTAAGAAATAATTCAGGCCTTTTTTTGAAGCAATCCACTGAGCTGGCCAGAACCAACTCTTGAGGAGTCTATTCCACATTTTCACAGCTCTCACTGTGAAGAAACCTTTCCGTGTTTGGAGATTAAATTTCTTTTCCTCCAGATGTAAAGAGTGCCCCCTTGTCCTCTGTGATGACCTCAGGGTGAATAGCTCTACACCGAGTTCACTATGTGAACCACTGATGTATTTATACATGTTGATCATATCCCCCCTTAATCTCCTCTTCTCAAGAGAGAATATATTCAGTTCCTCGAATCTTTCCTCATAGATGAGCTCCTCCATGCCTCGTATCATGTTAGTTGCCCTTCTCTGTACTTTCTCCAGTTCCCCAATGTTCTTTTTGTGAATTGGTGCCCAAAAGTGAACTGCATATTCCAGATGAGGTATTACTAATGATTTGTGACTTCTATCAGTGTTCAGCTGAGCACTGGTTAAAGCTTGTCCTATGACGCTGTAGAACCCCTGGCCCTCTGTCTGGACAGTGCTGATTAGCCCTGTGCTGATCACACGCACTCTCCCATGAAAAAGAAAAAACTCCCTAGCAAAAACACAGCTGAAATAAAACTGAGCATGTGCATCTTGCCCCCAAGGCTCTGTTGTAGCAGGAGATGGTTTGGGGACAGTAGAAGAAGGGGAGGATCAGAGAAGACAGGATCAAACATCCTTTTTACACCATGCAAAGGGTTAACCCCTTAGGTTCCACAGTGAGTATAGCAAGCATGCTTTACTGCATATACAGACTGATTTTACAGTTGTGGGTTTAGTAACACTATAAGCACTATGAAGGCAGCTTATTGAAACTTATTTTTACCTGGCTGTCATGTTTATTTAATGACTTCAGTACTTTCAGTTTATGCAGGTCAGGAGCTCTTACTTAACTCTGCCTTTTCTGATCTGCATGCTTGTTCTGCATTACAGCCAGGCAACCCACATTTTCAGACCTGTCTGCAATGGTAGCCTCTGCATTCATCTAATACCTAGAAAACCTGATGAGAAAATCGGACGAAAAATGTCACTTTGAAGCGATCGTCCAATTATCTGATCGTAAGTGCGCAGCTTTCGAAAGCCGATCACAACAGTTCATGTGAAATTATCCGGATGCCCAATACACACAATGAGACAATCAGATGAAAAATACTGCTTTCAAAGTGATATTGTGATAATTTGATCATTAGTACACAGCTTTCGAGAGCCAATCAAGACAGTTCATGCGGAATTATCCAAAGGGACAAGCACAAAACTTTTTCTTGTACAATACCAGAACAAACAAAAAATTGAGCGACCAAGACCACGCATGCTCAGAAAGAAAAGAGTGCATTACAATACAATAAATGACATCACTTCCAAAGTTGTATTCTGCCGTACGAGAATTTTCGTAACTTTAGTAACCTTTTCATTTTTAATATGAGACTAGCATGCAAAAAAACGAACAATCGTACGTCCGATATTCTCATTATGTGTACAAGGTTTAAGTAGAAGTATATTGTAGTCTGACACAGACCTCAATGAACAGCACATAAAAATCAACACAAAACAATGGATACTCTGTTATGGCTCAGACAGGTGAGATGCTTTATGTAGAGGAGGCGTTTTGCCCTTCACTAAAGCGGAACCGTAACAACTTAATAAAAAATAATGTTCTTTAGCAAGGAACATACAATGCATTCCACATTAATAATTATGCTGCACAATGTAGTGAGTGCTGTAAAATGCCTCTAGCTTTGCTCCTGTTTGTTCTTGCCAGAAGTTTCCATTTTGTTGAAACCCAGATCTCCTGAGCAGCAGTAAATCTTTAGGCTGTCACAGATCAATCTCCACATTTTCAGCACAGTGCCTAAAAATAGAGTAAACTGAGCATGTGCAGAGCAGGGTGGGACAGTGTATTACTGGATTTTAAACAGTATAGGGACTTATTTTTAATGTATTACATAGTTATACCTGCAAAAGGGGCCAGCCTGAAGTGATCTAGCAGGACTTAATTTTCAGACTAAAGTTATTACTATTATGATTATACAGGATTTATATAGCGCCAACAGTTTGCACAGCGCTTTACAAAATGAAGGTACACAATACAATCACAATACAATTTGGTACAAGAGGAAACAGAAGGTCCTGCTCCTTAAGTTACACTTTAACCTAAGCAAGCAATTTGTAATCTCCATTACAAAAGGAAACTCCTGGAGACAAAATCATTGTATATTACCAATACAGGGTGATTGTTAAGAGCTTAGTCTCATGAAACCAATCATGTGGGGGCCTACCTAAAACGGTAAAAAAAAAAGAATAGTCTTGCTAGAGAGTGATTCATATCTTTCTCCTTAGAGCACTGGAGGGCAATTCGTGTTCCCAAGAGGCCACATGCATGAAAAACTGGGACTATTGTGGAGGGCCATCTTGAGTCAGCAGAGTCTTTTTAAAGTAGTTGTAAAGGTTGAAGATTTTTTACCTTCATGCATTCCATGCATGAAGGTAAAAAACCTTCTGTGTGCTGCTTCCCCCCACAGCCCCCCCAATACTCACCTGAGCCCCCTCTTGAGCCAGTGCTGTACACAGGAGCCTTGGCTGTCCCGGGACTCTCTTTTCTCATTGGAGCCATTGGCTTCCACTGCTGTCAATCACAGCCGGTGAGCCAATGAGGAGAGAGCAGGGGGTGGGGCCGAGCCACCCCTCTATGTGTCTTATGGATGCATAGAGCAGCGCTCAGGAGTGAGCATGCACCAGTGCCCCCATAGCAAGCAGCTTGCTATTGGGGGCACTGGTCAAGAGGAAGGACCTGAGAAGAAGAGAAAGTGCAAATCCACTACACAGAGCAGGTAAGTATGACCTGTTTGTTATTTTTTAATATTACAAGCAGAACCTTTAATATCACTTTAAGTCTTTGCCTCCAGGTTTTGCGCGCATTTTGTGAAGTGGATAGGAGAGGGAAAGAGCACCTGTCGGTCAGGGAAAGTGATAGTGGCAGGGAAAGGTTCCTGACAAGCTAAGGACATGCCATCTTACATCGGAAACCTCCCCATTGGGACTGGACTGGCCAAATTGCATTCCGCCCTCTGAGACAGACACTGTCAGTGCATATGAATCTGCTGTGTGAGTGTTTCCTGGCTTGGTGCTCTCCCCTTTGGCTGTCTGTTGAGTTCAGCCTTTAATATAACACAAGTTATTGTTCTTGCAACCGGACTCTGTGTAATTACTCCACCGCACCATGCTGCACCAACCCATACGCACCACAGTTGCGTACAATGCACGTGATTGCAACTTGGTAGTGCAGCATTATAGGATTTATTCAGGCAGCGAAGAGGCAATAAAACACATCCTCACTTCCTGTTAAATACTGTCTGAAAAGCACTGTGAATGGAAAGAGAGAGCAGGATATCAGTAAAGTGGGGATTATTGCAGATCCTGACCTAGCAGGCGCTAACACATGAAGAAGTTGGCCAGGTAGCAGAGAGTGCTGCTGCTTCCCCAAAGCAACTGTCTCTCACCAGAACCAAGCCCCCCACTGTACTGATTAGCTCTTCACTTTCTCTTCTTCCAGTTCTTGGAGCTGTCCAGGTGGACATCTGTCAATGTGCCTCTCTAAGCCTGTCAGCTACCTCAGTGAGGAAACTGACAGGCTCAGAAAGGAATGCTGACAGTAGAGGTATCGAAGGCCGGATAGAGTCAGCCATAGCCCTGGGGCCACACATTTCCCTGGTCTTCCCTAGAGGATAGCAGATTAAACACTAGGGGCCTACTGCCACCAGCAGGTGCACATTATGCTTTGGAGTGTGGTGCGTAGGGGTGGTGCAATGGTCTGTTTCTCTTTTTTTTACTTAAACTTTCCTGAAATGCCACAAATTACATTTTATTAATTTCTATGCAGGAACAGCACTTTGCGAATTGGAAAGCACATCATAACATGGTGCACTGCATAAAAACTTTCACTGAGGTTACTCTGGGCATATGGGCCCTAATGCTTTACATATTGTGACTTAAAGCCAGTCAGCATGTAAACAAAAATACACAGTTGAAATACAGTACATATATGGAAGCTGTTTTACCTTCCAAAAACTTTGTATATCTGTCCATCTAGTCCTGAGATTTACACAAACCTTCCAGGCTGTACAGCTAGGTTAGGGACCTGATTTTTCTCACCCGCAGTTAAAGACATACCATAATCAGGTAACACTTTTCAGGTTGCTCACATACATAAAATGTTTATAGTTAGAACTTACTTATGCTGCCCTTACTATACCAATTTATTATGCCTTTTGTCAGTGTGTTAGTCACTCTCTGATCCTTTAAGGGTTCATACACATGGGTCTTTTTATATGCATGGTGTGATCTCCTGGAATTTTCATGTGCATGCACATGTCTTGTACAGCCTGCCATTCAAGTGAATGGCTTTGTGTGGCCATGTTCACCATGGTTGCAGTCTGTGAAGTTTCTAAAGCTGGAAGCCCTGTGTGGGAGAGTCCCTACATGTAGAAAGGTGCAGTGTGGTGGGGTAGTAAATACACAGAGTCCAGTTGTGGCAAACTTGGAACTTGTATTAAACAGAATGTCAACGTTACAGACACACTGGCAGGAGAACACTGCTAGGGAATTAACTCACAGTTCAATGTAGTCAGACGTATAGGAGGAGAAGTGCCAACAGCGTCTGTTTCAGAGAGTGAAGTGTGGCCTTGCAAGTCTGTTCCCAGAAGGGAAGCTCCTTTCCAGGATAGCGAGACTCTAATCGTTCCCTCTTTGCTAGGAACCTTTCAATACTGCTAGTTACTGTCCCTAACAAGCGGGGTCTCACTCCCTATGGTAGCCACACACCTGAAGCACATCAAAACCCAGGGGCAGGGACTTGGCCATGCTGACCTAAGATTGCCACAAAGGGTCACATGGGTGCAATGTAGCCAAATGGAACACTGCTCCATTTACCCAGGAAACCATAGAGAAGCATTGTTTCTCTTGGACTTCCTCTCCAGACTGAGGTGTAAGAGTGGCACCCGCAGTGGAGAAGACAAACCACACCTGCCTACATACACATTATTAGGGACAGCAGAGAGTTTGAATGGTCTCCAATTAAGCTATTTAGAACCCTAAGACTTAAAATTGGTTAAACACCCCCTTTTGATTTTGGAACAGTTAAAAGGTTGGAACAAAAACCTTGAAACCTTTCTGCTGTTAGCACAAGGACAATACCTCCTTGGCTCAGAAGACCTATAAGAGAAGCATGGAGGTATGCTAGTCTGTGCAGAGACAGTGGCAGGTTGGACAGCAAGAGAGTAGAGAGCGCAACTCTATGTCTCTAGCTTGTAGCCCTGAACACCACATCAGTTACCAAGGCATCCAAAATTCTTTCTGGCCAGGGGTCTGCAAAGGCCAATAGACGTAGGGGAATCCTTTCATACTACAGAGGACTGGTCTGTAGTCTTGTAAGATTTAGGGGTCCAGAGCTTGTGACTAAACTGGGATCCTGGTTTGAGTCTGGCCTAGGAGGTGGAAGCCTGGGAGTAATGAAAGGAAAACTTCTTGGCCTTGGAAGGAGGGGTGGAGTCTAGCCAATTGTGGCTTAGGCTTCTTCTGCTGGGACCAATGATAACTTTTACCAGTAACTTCTTTTATGAACGTATCCAAGGAAACACCAAAGAGCTGATAACCAACAAAAGGCATGACCAGCAAGCATTTCCTACATTTTTTTTTTACGTCTACTGTTGTGCAAAGCAATATTTCGGCCAAAGACTTCTCTACATATTCACAGATAAGAGACTCATTCTGGAAATAAGATTGAAAATATTGAATAAACTGTCTATGCAGTAGTGTAGGGCTGCAGACATAAGCTGTAAACACCTTATAAATTTAGGGTCAGTAAGTAGTCCATTCCATTCCCTAAGGTTTGACAATAAGGTTCCAAAAAATGCCACCCCTGACACACAGATCACCCCTTCCTGTGCAGGTTCCCCTTCCTTTTGCTGCCCTCCCCAGTCCCCCCAACAGTACTTCTGGCTTCCTCTCCTCTCCCTTCCACTGGCTGCTGCTGGGGGGGGGGTACTTGGACAGCAGGGTGGGGCCAATAAATATGTTATAATTACTCGCCCTATCCTTTTCTGAATGAACACAGTGAGTAATCGGTACCAATCACTCACTGTATTCTTTCATAAGAGAAGCATAGTTAACTATAATTACTATGCTTCAGTTTGTTATTGAACCTAAAGCTCTGTTCAGAACTCTTCCTGTGTCCTCAATCACATTCTCTGTCTCAAAAGCAGGACATCAGGGATCCATTTAGACCTCTGATATTACACCAAAGCCCCCCAACAGGGCTGCTTAAAAAATTGTAAAAAAAATAAAATAAAATTGAAAATAGTAATAAATAAATTAAATTGTAAAAAATAATTATACTAAAAAAACACATAATTAAGGGCTTGTTCACATGGGTTCTCTGGCCCATACAGTGAATGAGCGGTTTGTTTGAGCCGCCTGTTACCCTATGTATGAACACAGCCACAGGTCCTAATTTGACAGGAGTGCACGTACAGGTGAGTGGCCCCGAATGCACACTGTCCATCTTCGGGGTTTTAGACTTGCATCTACATATCTGTCAAATTAGGACCTGTGGCTGTGTTCATACAGCCACTGCATTCCCATAGTATAACATAATCTGCCTGTACACAGCTCTGTCCATATTATAAAAACACTAATTCACACTGTACAGGCCTCAGCACTCATGTGAATGAGCCCCAATACATTATACAGGCACAGAGCTTTATTTAATAAATCAATAGTTTTATCTTTAGATTTAGCAGGAATTTTGTAAATTATGTTGTGATTCCTGCTACTTCATTGGCCAGTGATTCCATCACTTCCGGGTTCCAATGATGTCACATCTGGCCAAGCAAAAGTGAGGCTTGGAATGCACGTCGGCCATTTTTTTCTATTCCAAAGCTGTACATGCTGATGCTGGCTCATACAGCACTTTTCCATGTGAGTGTAAAATTTGTACCTGTGCTTTTGAAATAATTGTTAATAAATGCTATTTTTAGAATGGCTTAACTTTTGGTTTATTTGAGTGGCATACATTTTACCAAGAGTAAAGAGAACTGGTACTGAAGCATTTGTAAATCGTGTGGTTTGCTGGATAACCATTAGTAACCCCCTGCTGATGAAAAAGAGGATACCATAAGACACCCAGGGGCTGATTCTTGGATATACAGTCATGGCCGAAATTGTTGGCACCCTTGATATTTTTCCTGAAAATCAAGTATTTCACACAAAAAAGGTATTGCATTAACACATGTTTTGCTATACACATGTTTATTCCCTTTGTATGTATTGGAACAAATATAAAACAGAGGCAGAAAAGCAAATATGACATAATGTCACACAAAACCCCAAAAATGGGCTGGACAAAAGTATTGGCACCCTTAACTTAATATTTGGTTGCACACCCTTTGGAAAACATAACTGAAATCAGTCGCTTCCTATAACCATCAATAAGCTTCTGACACCTCTCACCCGGAATTTTGGACCACTCTTCCTTTGCAAACAGCTCCAGGTCTCTCTTATTGGAAGGACACCTTTTCCCAACAGCAATTTTAAGATCTCTCCACAGGTGTTCAATGGGATTTAGATCTGGGCTCATTGCTGGCCACTTCAGAACTCTCCAGCGCTTCTTTGCCATCCATTTCTGAGTGCTTTTTGACGTATGTTTGGGGTCATTGTCCTGCTGGAAGACCCAGGATCTTGGACGCAAACCCAGCTTTCTGACACTGGGCCCTACAGTGCGACCCAAAATCCTTTGGTAATCCTCAGATTTCATGATGCCTTGCACACAGTCAAGGCACCCAGTGCCAGAGGCAGCAAAACAACCCCAAAACATCATTGAACCTCCACCATATTTTACCGTAGGTACTGTGTTTTGTTCTTTGTAGGCCTCATTCCGTTTTCGGTAAACAGTAGAATGATGTGCTTTACCGAAAAGCTCTATCTTGGTCTCATCTGTCCACAAGACGTTTTCCCAGAAGGCTTTTGGCTTACTCAAGTACATTTTGGCAAACTGTAGTCTTGCTTTTTTATGTCTCTGTGTCAGCAGTGGGGTCCTCCTGGGTCTCCTGCCATAGCGTTTCATTTCATTTAAATGTCGACGGATAGTTCGCGCTGACACTGATGCTCCCTGAGCCTGCAGGACAGCTTGAATGTCTTTGGAACATGTTTGGGGCTGCTTATCCACCATCCGGACTATTCTGCGTTGCAATCTTTCATCAATTTTCCTCATCCGTCCACGACCAGGGAGATTAGCTACAGTGCCATGGGTTGCAAACTTCTTGATAATGTTGCGCACTGTGGACAAAGGCAAATCTAGTTCTCTGGAGATGGACTTGTAACCTTGAGATTGTTGATATTTTGCCACAATTTTGGTTCTCAGGTCCTCAGACAGTTCTCGTCTCCTCTTTCTGTTGTCCATGCTTAGTGTGGCACAGACAGACACACAATGCAAAGGTTAAGTGAACGTCTCTCCTTTTTATCTGCTTTCAGGTGTGATTTCTATATTGCCCACACCTGTTACTTGCCCCAGGTGAGTTTACAGGAGCATCACATGCTTGTAACATTCTTATTTATCCGCAGTTGTGAAAGGGTGCCAATACTTTTGTCCAGCCCATTTTTGGAGGTTTGTGTGACATTATGTCGAATTTGCTTTCTTTCCTCCCTTTTTTTGTTTTGTCCCAATACACACAAAGGGAATAAACATGTGTATAGCAAAACATGTGTTAATGCAATACGTTTCGTGAGAAATACATGATTTCCTGGAGAAATATCAAGGGTGCCAACAATTTCGGCCATGACTGTATCTGTCCAAACAAGCGCATTTTGACTATCGTAACTGGGGTCATAAATGACTGGTGAGTGAGCAATCCACTTATATCTTATAAGCACAAAGTGAAGATTTAAGAATTCATGTTTTTTTTGCCACCTTAAGATTGAGAGAAAGAGACTATCATCTTTATTGGGCATTCAGTGTATCACATGTTCACATACCTTGAGAGATGGTTTATGTTTAATGGCGTGTTATCTCACGGTTTGCTGTTAGAAACACACATATGCCATATGCACTTCTTTATATTTATGTTTTATTTGTTTTTGTTATAATTTAGATTACACACAAGTGTTTTATTACAGCACCTTTCTATCCATTAACTCCTAAGACTTTATAGTGTTGGTTCACTTTATATTGGCAGCTGTTATTAACATTGGTGTTTGGACTATTCCAACATCAAAGTTATAGATGTATTGATCACAGAGGAGCCATAATAATAATCCTGCTCTTCCCACTCTTCGGTCCTCCCAAGACCTTCTTCTCTCTAGTTCCCATGCCACCTCCTCCCATACTCACCTCCAGGACTTCTCCTGATCTTCTCTCATCCTATGGAACACCCTACCCCAATCTGTCCGACAATCTCCTAATCTATCTACCTTTAGACGATCCCTGAAAATCCTTCTCTTTAAAGAAACCTATCCTGCTTCTAACTAATAAACTGTGTTTTTACTTTTTCCATCAGTTCATCTGCCACAGCTATTACCTTTTGTATCACTCGACCCTCCTTCTTAGATTGTAAGCTCTAACGAGCAGGGCCCTCTGATTCCTCTTGTACCAAATTGTATTGTAACATTGTATTGCCTTCATATTGTAAAGAGCTGCACGAACTGTTGGCGCTATATAAATTCTGTAAAATAATAATAATAATTGTGTCCGCTAATGATGCTTTTAGTGTACTTTTAGAGAAAATATAATTTTGACAATTTCAGTGAAGGGAATTGGAGGCCCTGTCAGGTAGGCTGTATGGGGGCCCAGTGATTTTTAACAGTGGCCCTGGAAAAAAGATGTCAAAATAACCATTCTATGGTACTCATGGAAAGATATTGTATATGGTTGTCAATTCACAAGAATTCAGTCAGTAGCTGTACCGAAGAAACAAAACACAAGATTATGACACAATGGTATAGATCCCCAGCAGAGATGCACAAGAAGAATCCTCAAATACCCCTAATGTGCTAGAGCTGCCACAAAGAAAAAAGGCAGCCTTTCACGTACCCTGCTGTGCAACTGTATTTGAGAAAAATACACAAACTGATCACAAATATTACAAGAGTGGGATTTAGATTTACACCCGAGGTATATCTTTGACATTCACATGCACAGGCTGGCCCCTTGGTACTGAATTCCCAACACAGGCACTTTATAAATGTGACATGTACTGTAATACCGAGGTACTGGAGATTGACATACATTTCCTCCATAAACCAGGTCAGCCTTGTATGTGTGATGAAATTACTAAATGTTCTAATGTACTATACAAGACAGACTTGAAACATACACTACTATGTAGTGCTGCTGGAAACATTTTACCTTCTCTAAAGAATACAAACCACTAATGTCTTCATCATGTTAACCTTACCAACATTGCTTTCACTATGCAGGGCTTGACAAATTTGCTTTGAATCTATGAGCCAGCTGAAGAAGCCAATTTTGTTTTTAGCACAGTGTGGGTTGTCAGTGCCTTGAGCAAGGCAAGTAATTTGCACCCCCTAACCCCCATCTCTCTCACTCTTCCTCTTTCTGGCCTGCCAATAACCCTGTTGTAATGTCGTTACATCAGATTTATAGGTTGGCCGGAAAGAGGAGGGGTGGGGGGGTGAGAAAGAGGAGGGGTGAGGGGGGTGAGAGAGGGGGTAAGGGGGGGAGAGAGAAATGGGGTGAGAGAGAGAGAGGGTGAGAGGGAGTGAGAGAGATGGGGGGTGAGATTAAAAGGTGGTAAGAGGTGAGGTAAGATAGGAGGGGAGAGAGAGAGGGGGAGACTCCCCTATCACCCAAATACTACACCAGGAGATATTGCATACATATGGATTTCAAACCTGCTATTTTTCCATTTATTGCTAAGGATTGGGTTCGCTTTAAATTTTTACAATAAAAAAAAATTACATTTGATATGGGGTACAACAATGTACATGAAAAAGTAATCCTAGTACAGAGTGTCCTCTCTGGCCACCTCTAGAGCCAAACCAGAGTCCAGCATAACAAATCACTAAGGCAACAAATATAACTATTAAATGAAGGTCAGTAATGAAGTTCAGTACATGGAAATGAATGCAGAGCTCACTCAGAATTCACATCACATTGTCATCTTGTTACTGTACAGTTACAAAAAATCTACAGTGTTAATCAAAGACTCCTCGGTATATATTTATATAGATCTTCACCACATGTGCCACAATGGCCAACAAATCATTTTTGCTACATTTACAAATCACATTCTACAGATTGAGAAAATTTCAAAAATGTCCTGTAAGATTTTTAAATTTTGAAGATTCTGTTTATTGAGCCAACATCTTTCAGTAAAAGCATTTTTTACTTTTCTCATCTGCAGGTCTGAAGTAGTGAATCATATTTTACAAAGAAAATGCAAGGATCCCTTTAGAGCAGTGTTTTTTAACCTTTCTTCAGTCAAGGCACCCTTTAAAATTAATGAGAATTTCAAGGCACCCTCTACAATTATGGACAGTCCCGGGGCACCCTTTAAAATTATGGAGAGTCTTGAGGCACCCCATTGTAGAATGTAAAAAACTATTCTAATAGTTTTATGTGATGCAGCAACACCAACACACGTAAGACACCCAGTGTTAGAGGTGACTTATTCTTCCAAAGCAAATACACTTTTGCACACTGGTACTGACTAGTATTCCAGTGTTTCTCTTCTCCCTCAGTTTTTCTCCATCACTGAGCTAATGTGACCCAAAACTGATGGAGGGCGCAGGGGAGGGTCAAACAAGGATGGTGTTCAGACAACCGACATTCTCCTTATCAACTGATGATGTCATTAGTTGTTAGGTCACCAGCACCTAGAAGGTTGTTGTGGTGCACAATGAAAACCTGTGGCTTTGTGTAATTAAAAGGCTTTTTCCACCTGCTGACTTGTATACAAGTTTTGGACAATTTTTAGACATTTTGCCAAGGCACCCCTGAAGAAACTTCAAGGCACCTCAGGGTGCCTGGACACCCAGGTTGAAAAAAGGTTAAATTTTTTTTTCTTCCTTTCTTCCATTTTTTTGTTTTCATACAAGAACAGACCCTTTATAACTGTTGAGTATAAAGTTTAAGAAAGATTGTTCTATTTGTATCTGTAATGAGGCAGTACTATGGTATAGAGAATATTTCTTTTTATTACTTTGCATTCTACAGATTAATATTGTGCCAGATGGTTCTGTCCCACCACTGGCAGGTGCATGCCCCAAACAATGATGGTGGTGATTTTCATCATCTGTGCTATCTAATATGGTCATGTCACAATGTGATCTGTCAGTATAGCAGGTTCCCCAAAGTAGCTAATAAATGTTGTGATTTTGATTTGTCAAAGTCCTTTTACTCTGTATAATTTTAAATGGCATGAACAGAAGCACATTGCACTCAGTGAGTTATTTCTTGTACAAAAGTAGATTTCATAAAAACAACACATTCAACCAGCACACACAGCTCGAGAAGTCTCCTTTCCATAGTAGTGAAGGACACTTGTTCATTCATGAATGATTGCCCAAGGGGATAACCTCCTCTTTGCACTTAATGAATATAAAATCCAGGATGGTGCAGCTGTTCCACATCTAACCCCAAAGGGCCCTTTCACGCGAACTTGTTGTTGATAAATAATAATACACTGGGTTTCCCCCAGCCTAATTTTTCCCAGCATAATTTCGGAAAGTTGCTTATCCTCAAATGTTCCATGTAACTGTGGGTGTCACTAAACACAACATATATTGTCACACTGGTTTAAACATGTATATCGCTTCCTTCACAAGTGTCCAGTGTCAGAGCATACCATACATATGTAGCCCACTTTATCCATCTTCCTTTACAATACCCACTATCGACAGTTTCTCACATGCTGTATTTACTGGTTTATTCATCCATAAACAATATGGAATGGGGTACTTGGGCTGATGCATCACACCCAGGGGTGGACTGACAACTCATGGGGCCCCCGGGCAACAGGGGATCATGGGGCCCCTGTGTCCTCGCCCACACTAAAACCACACCCAAAAAAAGCCTATGAATGGTAGCAGGGGCATCTCATGGGGCCCCCTACTGACACTGGGCCCTCGGGCAGTGCCCGAGTTCCCAAATGGTCAGTCCACCCCTGATCACACCAGTACACAGTATGCTTCATCAGGTTGCTACTGCACATGCTCAATGTCCTTTGTTTTCATCTGTTTCATGGCTAAAAGGAAGGGCCTAACATCTTGCATCTGTTGGTTATTACTATGACACATCCTCCATCCTGTTATTCTAATCCTTTATTAACATAAAAACCAGAGATTACTGCCATTCCTATTATGCAAGTTTCAGCTCATGATTCCAACATTTTGTTCCAAGGTTGGACACTCATAAATCCAGCTTTTTCTTTGTAAGATACAGTCAAAGTCACCTCTGGAGATTTATTCGAAGTTGATAAATTTCTTTTACTTTTACCCATTAGGTATTTATTTTCACTTGACGTAAAATGTTAGGCCACTGGACTCTTATCGCTACCTGGACATACATCTTTCAAGTGCTCTGTAATCCCAATTCTTATCTTCTCTTTTGTCTTCTCAATATATTTCAGATTGCAGGGACAAATTAATCTATACACTACTTTAGCTGTCGAACAGCTTGTTAAGCTGTTATTACTAAACCACTTAAAATCATTGCAATTTAAAAAAGTGTCCCTTACATATGGAGCAACTGCCACATATAAACATTCATTTTATTCTACAACTTTTCTTTCCAATAGTTAGCATTTACTCTATACCAAAATACCAAACATACTGTAAATGTGTTCTTCTCCATGCTGTTACAACAGGCTCTGCTCGTACTCTTTCAGCTACTCTAGAGTCTAGAAGCAGACTTTTTAAAAT
Source organism: Staurois parvus (assembly GCF_062004578.1). Classification (NCBI taxonomy): domain Eukaryota; kingdom Metazoa; phylum Chordata; class Amphibia; order Anura; family Ranidae; genus Staurois; species Staurois parvus. Next base: position 8,771,698 of record NW_028318358.1, read on the forward strand.
CTCCTTTACATTATTCAATTATAAGTTGTACATAGTAATAATCCCATACTTTTTTTTCAAAAACTGTACTCAATCAGTGGCATATGCTCTTCTAAAACCTCGCCAAATCTTTTTCTGGGAAAACACTGATAATCCCTTTGATTTACTCACAAAATATTACATTTTAGGGCATTTTTGCACAAGCACAGATACGGGCCAATTGGTGCTGCATATTTTTGACACCAACTGAGGAACATGCCTCCTGCATGCCACCACATCTCTCCACATCCCTCAACCACTAAGCGACATGTATACCAAACATATCTGAAGTGAAACTCCCCTCTCCTCCCACCAACCTAGATGGATACAGGCATACACAGGTGCCCACACTGCCCACATCACCATACCTTATTTTCGATGGTAATATTTTCCATGAAACAGAAAATAATTGATGGGTTCAAAGACTTTCTAAGGGACACACTAATATTGTGGGAAATCAGGAAAATATAGAAGAGCAAAAATGTTTAAAAAGTAGCACAGGCAGTGTTTCTCTTTACATGCAAGAACATTTTTGTTTCTCGTCTACTTTTTTTGCTGTTTACTGGCACATCTGCTGGTTGACGTACATATCTGGACACTTGCCTCGTAAAAGCTGCTGTGACTTGCTGTATTGTTGTATTGTTAGATGCTGAAAATGCACTGAGAAACTTTAATGTAAATTATTAAAGCCGTATTAAAACCAAAAGCAAACATTTATTTTTGCAGCTCACAAGTTCTTAGATGTGATGGTTGTATACAGTTTATTTTTTAGGCTTTTTTCCCCTTATTTTCACTGATAATCTGGCCAGTAAGTCTGTTGTTTTTCAACAGAGCAAGCTCTCCCACAAATGTAGAAGTTAGAGGGTTCAGAAAAACCATTTACCACCTTTAATTTTATTGTAATTTTCAGTAAATTTTTTTCTATTCTCTTCATCTCAAAATGCAGAATATTTGCCCAGCAAGGTAGCAATTAATATAATGATTCTCTCCGTTGGAAGATTAAAGGATAAGTTTGTTAAAAAAAAAAAAATCACATGACTGCTGACCAGTCAGCTTTTGGTCTGCTGACAGCAGAGACCTGTGACTGTCAGTTAGTGCACTTCACTCAGCTCTTTCAGCTGTCACTGGAGTGAAAGGCTGCAGAGAGGGTGGGTGCTGCTGTCACTGACTCTCAAATGCCTGCTGAAATGCAGAGCCATTTGCCAATCAAGCAGCAGGTACATCCCCCAAAAATTGTCAAGCTCTTTCCCAAATGTGGCAGGGCTCTGTCACGTCAGCCAAAATTCTCCATGCACCACTATGCAGATGGTTCTTTAGTCTGAGACAAAAAAACAAAAGCCATTTGCTACAAATACTGTAGCTGCTGACTTTTAATAAAAGGATACTTACCTGTCCAGGGATCCTCACCCAGGCTAGCTCTTTGCTAGTCTTCGGCACTGCCATCTTTAGTGTGGGAAGTCGGCTGTGACTCCTTCTCAGCCATCTACCTATTGAGTATGCATGAGCAGTGCTGCACTTTCATGGTCCCGAAGCATTCTGGGACCTGTGATGTGTCCCAAGAGGCTGCGGGCAGGGAGGGAGGGGGGAGAACTTCCACATCATCTAGGAGAGCCAAGTGGAAGCGGGTGCGGGTACCTGTCAAAGCCAGATACCTGCTACCCCCCCCCCCAAAAAAAAATATAATGTGTCAAAAGTAGAAGAGAAGTGTGTGTGCGTGTGGGGGGGGGGTGAAATTCTGTTTTAAGTTAGCATACTGCCTGCCTTCCTTCCCCCCATTGCTGCCCGACCAGGCTGCTTAGAAGGAGATGAATAACTAGGGATGATTGACAGCACTTATCTCTGGCAACAGACACACGCTGGAAACAAGATCTTTATTAAATACCCCAGGGGACCGAGTGCATGGTACATGCACTTGATCCCCTTGGGGATTTAATAAAGACTTTTTCATATCTGGTGAAATGTATTCTTTAAGATGGTTCCTATGAACTATGAAGCATTCCGCTTGTATTTGTGCTCATTTATTTAACACGTTCTATGGCTATCCCAAATATTTAAGATAGTGATTTTAAGAAATTTTAACTCTTGAGTAACACTTTTATTCATTTAGGAAAATCCCATTACTTAAAGTACAATGATTCTCAGAACACACCGGAATCTGGTCTGGACTGGAATTGTTGCCATTTTTCTGCCATTGTATGATTGATCTTCACACGTCTATTCTGCCATCTTATGATAACAGAACAATTGCACCCAATGTTCATTTGCATTTCCTGTGCCTAGAAGCATCATTTCAATATTAACCAAACCATCTCCTGTGTATTTTGCACACATACTAATTCCTGCGTAGATGACGTCTTCAGTGTTTATCCAAGAATAATTTGTTCCAATCAGCCATTGTCGTCCTCAATATTTCTTTCATTTATCACTGTGGCATGCTTGATCAAAGCATTCCAATATAAATGGAATGACACACAATAACACATTGGCCATCAGTATGATGTAATATTAAAAGCCACTACACAAAAGCACAGACACATCCAGGGATCTAAGCACAGATAGTAGCACACCGTTAAACACACACATAGTACACATCTCTTTCTTGGTGCTGTCAGTGCTATCTTTAGCTCTGACTTCATGCACTGCTGCTAGGATGCATCTCCCTGGTAACGCCGCAGCGTGCTCTATCCCATAATACTTCCATACACTCGCTGTTAGGCAATCATGTGACCTACAGGAAACAAGCGCAGGAGACAGCGTATCCCACAGGGGATAGGGCTTCCATAAACCACACGAACAAATCACTCCTTACTCACAGATCACCAAATACACTTAATGCGACAGGTTTACAAAGACGTATACAATGAAATCGATTTTATATGAAGCTTTCCCACAGTTATTTCAATTCCATCTTTTTTGCACAACGCAGGTTTTATTGCTAACAAAGCTATGTTTTAGGATTTCACCAAATTAAAAAAATTAAACACTATTTCCATTATTTATCATTTGTATCATTACCAACAAGTCTGTATGTCATCTTGACAGTTAAGAATACAATATATTGGTAAAAATAGTGAAACAAATGTTTACTACACTCTAAAAAACATATTTGTTTGTCTTATTATATATAACGCTATATAACTATATATTATATACCGCAATGTGTCACTATACTGTATGGCAGTGGTTCTCAACCTTCCTAATGCCGTGACCCTTTAATACAGTTCCTCATGTTGTGGTGACCCCCAACCATAAAATTATTTACCCAGTAATCATAATTCATGAGTGTCCTTTTACCTCCAATACTGCTGCTTTTAACACAGTAGCTGCTTTTAAGCTCTAACACTCAGCAGAAGTGCATCTGCTGAGCGAGTACATCAGGTGTCACCCCAATGAGGGGAAAGGGGAAGGGAAAAAAAAAAAAAACACAACACCACCCCAAAAACTATTCTTTCAGATTACCCTCACACATGGAAGCACTTGGGTGCTCAGTACAAGCACATCCTGAGCAGCCAAACCAAGCACTGGTGTCTTCTCCATTAACACTTCACTTCCAGAGCAGTTTTTGTACATGTTTAACCACTTCCCACCAAGGCCAATTCTGGCATTTTTCATTTACATGTAAAAATCTTCCTGAATCCCCAAACTATATATTTTTTTTAAAGCAGAGGCCCTAGAGAAAAAAAAATGGTGGAAGTTGCAATTTTTTTTTATGTCACATGGTCTTTGAACCTCTCTCTCGCTCTTTTTTTAAATGAGGGGCATGAAGATGTCCACATACACACAAGTGGGCAGCCAAAAATGCAAAGAACGGATGCAAAATGTGGACAGTGTGAACCCTCATACACTCAGATTGAAGATTGAATGTATGAATGATGGCATAGGAATTGAACATGAACAGGGAAACTGTGCTGCAGATTCTAATGGAGATTTGGGAGCGAGAAAGATTTCCATAAAGATGATACCTCAAATTTTCACACAAGATAAGAATGTAGTCTTTTGAAGAATGCAGAGGGGTCGGACAAGGTTACCAGTGATGAAATGTTTTTTTGCAGGATAAGCCAACAAAAAAAAAAACAAAAAAAACACCCCACACACCAGATCATGCAGTGGAAAACAAAATTCACCTCGTCCAAAGAAAGCACGTCTTGTGCTCAGTTAAAAATCATGCTGGAGTTTGGGTCACAAGGGAATGGTTTGCTACAAATTCATAGAACATGGTATAAATGGTCAACCAACATTGGTACTTGGAAATTATGAAAAAAAAGTTACAGGGGTCTGTTCAAAGATAATTTCTGGCCTGACATGTTGATTCTCCACCAAGACAATGCTCCTGCACATGTGTTTGAGTTCCTGGCCCAACTGCTTGGGGGACCTTCCTCCCAAAGGCCTGGCCCTGGCTGGAGATCAGGTGCAGACAGTAATGTTGGACAAAAAGGTAGAGAACCTCGACCAGTTTGCTGTCCTACAGAATTGCTCCAGGGTGGTGCCCACTTTTTCTGCCCATGTAGCTGCTGAAGCCTTAGAGTGTGCCTTTAGACCAGTGGTTCTCAACCTTCCTAGTGTCGTGACCCTTTAATACAGTTCCTCATGTTGTGGTGACCCCCAACCATAAAATTATTTACCCAGTAATTATAATTCATGAGTGTCGTTTTACCTCCAATACTGCTGCTTTCAACACAGTAGCTGCTTTTAACAGAGTAGCTGCTTTCAACACAGCAGCTGCTTTCTACACAGTAGCTGCTCTTTACACATCGGAAATATGTGTTTTCTGATGGTCTTAGGGGACCCCTGTGAAAGGGTCGTTCGACCCCCAAAGGGGTCGCGACCCACAGGTTGAGAACCACTGCTGTATGGCACTTTATTGTGCTCGATGTAGCAGTATTCTCCTCTATACAAATAAACTGGTTCCTCTACAAAAACACATTATTGAGGATATATCATGTATATCTTTATAGATGGAGCTCCCAGCTCTCAATATTTACAGTATAAGTCCACTTTACTAAAGGAGTTGAGAATGTTCACACAATAAATTATGTTAAAGTGATACTAAACACACCCTGTTTAATTAACATACTCCCTTATATTTTTGAATATGGATAATGGCGTTGTAATTATTTTAACTAAAAAACCCATTTAAGTACCTTTTTCCTTGTTGACATTCAGCTGTCACATCACCCAGCTCTTTCCCAGCCTGCCTGCAGGGAATCATAAGCAGGAGGAGCTTACAGGCCTCTGATGCTGGCCACATGTTCAAAATGAAAAAAAAAAAGCCTTTGGGATACAAAGTAAAAAGAAATCATTAATATTAATAAATTGTCATACAAATAAATATTTGAAATCAAATCTTTGTTATTTTTTGGCAATAATATAGTGTGGGGGGATTTCTGCCAGTCACAGGCTGTATCACACCCCTCTAGCCTGTGTCCTATAATAACATAGAGGTGAAGCCTCCATCAATCAAGATGTAATATCCCTCCCCCATTGTGTTTAGCTGGTTGATGGGCATGGAGGAGGATGAAGGGAGTGAGCTGTCATTTGCCACTGTGTATATGCCCTTATGTGTGACTCTATAGTCACATGGGCTGCTCAGATGTGATCAAGGAGGAAATACTCAGCATAGAAACTCATTAATAACTGAGCATATGTAGTAGCTGCCACCACTGCTCTTCAGCATCCCAAACTGCATTGGGGAAATGATCAAAAAGGGGAGATAGAGAACAGCAGGATCAACTAGTTTTTTTTTCAGAATGCAGAAAACAAATTCCATAGTGACTTAGTGAGTATGAACAACATGTAATACAGCATTTAATGATAGTTTTTTTATGTTTTGGGTTTAGTGACACTTTAATATTCCCTTCAATTATTCAAATCAGTTGTAAATGAAATTACTAACTACAGTAACTTACTATTTAGCACTTCTGCCTTACAGCATTGGAGTTTTTGAACGCCATCTGCATGGAGTTTGCATGTTCTCCCTGTACCTGTGTAGGTTTCCTCTGGGTACTCCAGTTTCCTCCCACACTCCAAAGTTATGCTGGTTAATTAGCTCCTGTCTAAAAGTAGCGCTAGTATGTGTATGTATGAATGTGACTTAGGGACATTAAATTGTAGGCTCCTTGCGGACAGGGACTGATGTCAATGTATAGTATATAAAGTGCTGCATAAATTGTCAGCACTTTTTAAATAACCAGAATAAATAAACAAATTGTAAAAACCCACTTCTCTACTAAAGCAATTATTTAATTTTATGCATGTAATAATCTGCATCTTTGGCAAGAAAATTATTTAAAAGACAACTAAACCCTCAAAAATACATCTTACATCGATAAGGAGGTCACATCCCTCACCAGCCGCTGACTTCTCCCTGACTTATTTTCGCTGGCTTTATAGTATTTTGTTTCCAGAAGTTGCAAAGCATTGGGTCATATAAGACCAAATGACTGTTTTGGGTCTAGAGTTGCTACTCTGCTTTTTACCAGTGTCTGTTTTTTAGCCTCTAGATTGGCCGGTGGCAGAATGACATCATCCGCCACATGCACATGGGATTCAGTCATTCCGACACAGCATGCGCAGATTCATGTACATTCAATAGAATATTGCAAACACATAGGCAGGGGCGGACTGACAACTCATGGGGCCCCCAGGCAATAGGGGGTCATGGGGCCCCTATGTCCTCACCCACACCCAAAAAAGCCTATGAAAAAGCCAATGAAGGGTACCAGGGGCATCTCATGGGGCCCCCTACTGACCCCGGGCCCTCGGACAGTGCCCGAGTGCTCGAATGGTCAGTCCGCCCCTGCACGTAGGGCAGGGAAGTGCTTGTAGTTGCAGAAGAGATATAGCATGTCATTTCTGCAATAAAGAGCTGCCTGCTAATAGTTTTTTCACTGGTTAAGTTTAGTTCTACTTTAGACCCCCCAAAATATTATATATTTTCTGAACGCACATGCCCTGTATAATCAAAAAAATGGTACTTCAAATTTTTATGTCATGTGATATTTGTGCAATTGTTCATCAAATCTATATTTTTAGTAAAAGATACACTAAAGTGAATTTTTGTGCACACAAACACAATATAATCCCCATTTCTTTTGTGCAAAATAAAATATGAGGTTGTGTAGTAAATAGATAAAAAATGTATCAAGCCTTAAAACTGCAACAAATCATGGCACTCAAAATTATCATGCCTTTACAGCTCATTGGTTTAGAGTTAACCATATAGGACAGACCTAGAATTATTTCTACTCCGGTTTGTATGGTGATACATAATATGTATTGCACAATCTTCCTGTGTGATATTAAGCACCCCTGAGTACCTGAGGTACACATTGTAGCCCCCTAGGCAATTGGCAATGGCTAGATAATTGCAAGCCAATGCTGGAAATTATGAACACTGCTTGCTATCATGGAACCAATAATGCCCTACCTGCAATACAAAGGAAGAATGTCTCAAGCTATTTGGAACATACACTACTCTGTAGTATTCTTCCCTTTTCTGGCAGGACTGATGTAGACCACTGATTCCAAATGTCCAAAGACTGAGCCCCCTCAGAGTTGTGCGCCTTGGACTTCTGCCCATATTATTACCCCTTTTATGATCCGCCATTTTCAGAAACTGAATATGCAGAGTTAAAGTCCGAGTTTGGTATCACGCAGGAAAATCATAGCCAGATAAAGTCAAATCATCAAAGAGCTTGTTTAGACATACAGAAAGTCAAAGAAATTTGTTTCCATGACAAATGTACAAATATAGTTGAAATTCTGTAATGTATTGCTAAGCAACAGAACTGATGCAAAAAGACTCAGCATAACAGATGTTAGCCATAGAAACCAATAAAGTTCTTGCTTACATTGTCTAGCTTGTACCACAGAAACACCTTCAGGGTCACCTTGATTCTATAGGCAATATCTCCTTTGTAATTTCACCCAGGACATCCTGCTTTACTTTCTCTACATCACATGTGTCAAACAAAAGGCCCGTGGGCCGAATCCAGGCCCGCCAGGCCATTTCATGTGGCCCTCACACCCAGGGATTTTTTAGCTGGAAAGTGGCAGAGTGGTGCAGAGGTCAAAGCTGAGAAGGAGATGTGGACATCCCTTGAAAGAGAGCTAAACCCTGTACTCTGTGCACATTTCTGAACTCTGCACAACACATACTCCTGGACTCTGCACTGTGTATGTAGCGCACCTCTAAAGCAAGCACTCTGCATGTAGTACTCCTGAGCTCTGCATATATAGTCTTACAGATACAACCAACCCTTTGAAGGCAACCTAATGCTGATGCAGCCCATGATAAATTGAGTTTGACACCCTTGCTCTACATCATTCCATTCAGGGCAAAGCAACAGGCTTCTGCAGAGGGTTATACTCATCTTCCCCTTTCTCCCTTGCCACTGTGTTCGGCAGGCAGAAAGGAGAAGAAAAATCTATTACTTCTGGGTATGGGGAAACATGTGACTCACTGCCCTTCCTCTCACATAATAGCGATGGTGCTTGGTGATTGGTCACTCAGGCACCCAGAGTGGTTACAGCCAGGGGCGGACTGACCATTTGGAAACTCGGGCACTGCCCGAGGGCCCAGGGTCAGTAGGGGGCCCCATGAGATGCCCCTGGTACCTTTTTCATAGGCATTTTTGAGTTTGGGCAAGGACAAAAGGGCCCCATGATCCCCTATTGCCCAGGGGCCTCATGAGTTGTCAGTCCGCCCCTGGTTACAACACAGAGCTTACACAGGACTTCTGCTTCTTGCTCCTGCAATGCGCATTATTATTTTCAAGTACAGCTGTCGCTTGGCCATATACGTTCAAATAGTTAAATATTATACGCAAGCAATAAATAAGCTTTAAAACATACCCTCCCTGACCTCTGTAGCTGTATGTACTGTGGATTAGTTCATTCTCAATATTTTCAACAGATGCAATATTCTCAGGAGCTCAGCTCATTCTGGCCTCACTTCTCAGCAGACATCCAGTATTCAAATTTCATTGGAAGAGAACCCACATGGGCGACTGTAACTTTTGAGGATGATTTTTTCCACAGTGTCTGCTGAAATAGATATCAGAGAGGACTTGTTTTAAAACTCACTTACCGCTTGTTTAATAGACAATAAAGTGTCTGAAAAAAGAAAAATACTATTCAAATATGTATTCCAAATGCACCTTCTGTTGATTTCAGCCTCCTCCAAATCTCCAAATTCTCTTTTATTTTTGCTGCTGTGATTTGACTTCCTGTTAGAGGTTGGCTACGTTCCTTCTCCATGGTCCTACTGTGTGCAGGAACATATTCACCCCTTCTTGCTCACTTTCTAGCTGGGAAAGGGACTATGGACTATGGGATGTGTAGTGTGCAGTGCATGTAACCCCAACTAATGTGCACTTCTTGTTCCAAACAAACAGAAGTGTGGGGAAAAAGAAAGGTTCTGGAGCTCACGGAAGATGGTACAAGGAGGTAGAAATATTTTTTTTTGAGGATAAAGATATTGTTAATGTCACTTTAAGTATATATTAATACTTAAATGCCCATAGCTTGGACACAGATGGACTTTAAAGCAGGTTTTGTCACAGATACGGTTTATACTATGGTCAATCTTTCACTAATGCCTATAGGCACATTGAGGCTGACCGTAATGAGTCAGCTGGAGATGTCTGTCCCAGAATGAGTAGCTCAAGTGCAGGGACCTGCTGCATATGTCGCCTACAGTAAGTGACAGTGTCACATACCTGGTGTTTGATACTTCCCTTGTTTGCATAGAAGACAGATGTGAACAAATCAGTAAGATTTCTTTTACACCACATGAACGTAAAGCAGAACTCCAGCCAAAAGCAGCAAGATAGAAAAAAGAACAGAATAAAAAAACAAAACCAGCTTTTGCACCAAAATTCACTTTCAATCCAAATATTTATTATTGAGCACTTTTTTGATGTATTCAGGCTGATGGCCAGCATCATTCAACCCATTTCCCTGAGCCCAGGTCATTCTGGACCAACCCCAACCTGTGACGGGACAGTGGAAGGAGAAGCAACATATTATTGAGCTCACCTCTCTGTCACTCTGCTTCCTACTCCTATCAACATGATTCTTGACAGCACTTGAACTGATTAGCTTCTTCTGTTCTTGCTCCTCTGACACTCCAACTATAGATTGCAAGAGGCTGATACCAGGTCACAGTCAGGTACTTAAACCTTGCATTGAAAAAAAAACACATTTAATGATGTATTGATGATCACAGAGCTGCTTTAATGTAGGTCTTTTATATCTGCCTATAGCTCAGCTTTAAAATGTTCAACATTTTTCTGATGCCTGATCAGGCTTTTGAATTTAGTTTTTCTCCATTCATGACATTTTTATAACCTGCATACCATATGCAATCCAATTATCTTTAATTCCATGAACCTTACACATATTCATCTCCTGCACTTAATCTACAGAGAAAATGATTTACCATATAATCCAGTGTATTCAAACCTCAGAGGACATGTTCAGCAAATACCAAGAGAAGGGGCATGCAGCCACAATGCTGCAGAGAAAGGTTCCTGCCTGGTGCTGGGATTTTTCAGCTGGCAGTATGAGGGACAGTCTATGATTGTTGTCCCACAGATATCACCAGGCTTTTCAAAATCTCAAAATCCTAAGTGGCTTCTGTAGCTTTTAACCTGATCCTTTATTTTATCCATATTCAAAATAACAGATTTGCTCTCTAGAAGACAACATAGGCATCCCATACCAACCTTCCCTGCCCACCTTGAGGGCTTGTTTACACTTGTAGTCAAACATCAAAATCAAAATCCCATAGTTGAGTCATGTTTTTACCACCCCCCTTCAGTGACCGGGGGTGTACACAGGGTGTATTTACCACAAGGCAAACAAGGCACTTGCCTAGGGTGGCATTTTTCAAGTGGGCAGCACCTCCCCCCAGAAGAAGGGATGAAAGAAGGGACATGTGCACCAGGTGGGATCCGAGAGAGGATGCTTGATTGTGTATATAGAGCCTGATGTTCGGAGCTGTGAAGATGAGGGGGGGGGGGTGGTAGCAGAAGGCTCTCCTGGTGGGGGGCAGGGGTATTGTTGGCCAATTGGCCAATGTCCGTGGGGTCAGACTATTTTTGTGTTGCATAGGGCAGCACAAAACCCAAATACACCACTGGATGTACACATGCTGTGGCCTTGATGCTGTACAGCCACAACAGGAATTATAGGACATGTCGCTTTTGGCGGGTGCCACTTTGCACCCCACAACCGACCCAAAATGTACACATTTGCAGCTGCTAGCGTGGGGTTTAAGGGGTTAAAGCAGGCAGTAAGGAGGCAGTACAGTGCCTCCTCACTGTCTGTCAAATGTTCTGTAAAGAGCAACCTGAACATGAATCACTCTTCAGAGACCAAAGCAAGTGTGAATGAGACTACTACTACTAATATGCCTATATTTGGTTAATGAGTCCTTACTGCTCTGATCTATCCCTAAGCCCCCAAAAGTGCTCAGTACTTTCAGGAACATGACATTCCCCCTGCTTCTTATGCCCTGTTCACACCTTTTAGGCCTTGTACACACAGGAAAAAAACTCTCCTAGAAGCTGTCCTCCTGGCAGCAGCGTTTTTGCTTAAAAAAAACGCTTGACGCTTGTAAAAGTATCTAACGCTTTTACAGTCGTTTAGGCACGACTACAAGTGCCAAGCTCTTAGGTATTAATTCATTTCATTGGCCAGAATGATTATTTATTCTGGCCATTGAAATTAATTAACGCTGAAGTGTTATACACGCCTAGCGTTTAGCCGCGTCAAGCATTTTTTTCTGCCAAATTGCTGCTGCTCTTGGGCGCACTGGCCCTGGGTTTTTTTTTCCTGCTGGTAAACAGTACTGCTACTAAAAGCTTCTAAAAGTCTATGTGTGCATGGACACATAGGATAACATAGAGGGCTGTTTAGAATCAGTAAAGAAAAATGCCTGACGCCCCTAAAAGTGGCTGCAAAAATGCTCTGTGTGCATGAGGCCTTAATGTGTCTTCTATTGTGCTAGGTTAAGTCCTCTGTATGTTGCATTTTTCCCACGGAGCTTGCAGTGCATTTTGCCTTGTTGAACTTTTTTTATTGTGAATATGAAAGCATTGACTTTGATGACACTTATGTGAATTTGGATAGGTGTGACTTTGACGCAACTTTGGATGGGTGCAAATTTGATGCTGCTATTGATGGGTGCAACTTGGTTGCAACCTAGATGTGACTTTGGACACGTAAAGGTTCCTGCATGATTTTGATGAGACTTTGATGTTACTTTGATGCTACGTAAGTGGCAGAGAGTGTAAAGTTGCATCAAAGTTGCACTACATGAACTACATGAACAGAACTGTCATATTAGCAAAAAGAAAAAATGCAAAACACATCAAAAATGCAACATTTGCATTTTTGTTGAGGTTCCATTTAAGTCTATTACAAAAAAAAACACAATCTGCTGCGGGAAAAAATCCCTGACCCCTCCAAAAAAATGCCTCGGCTCAAAATGCACAGATGTGAGCTAGATCCATAGGAAATCACATTGAAATGGACTGTAGTATGTTTCTACAAACTGGAAATTGCACTGAAAAATGCAAGTGTGAACTTCGGCTTATGCAAACCTGTTGTTACTTTTAGAAACATAGAACAGTGAAAGTGGTCCATCAAGTCTGCCCCCTTTTTTTGTTTTGTTAACTTTTTTGTCTAAGTATAGATCTATGTCCTTTCCAAGCATGTTTGCATTCACCTACTGTTATCTGACTCTTGTCAGTGTTAAATTGTTTATGTCAACCCTCTAACTGCCACTTTTGCTGGACAACTTGGGCTGTTAAAAGAAGATATAAAATAACAGATTTAAAGGGATTTAATTTAAAGGGATTCACCATGTGAAAATAAAGAAAACCCCTAAAAAAATAAAACTAATGCAGCCACCACATGTAAGAATTTGAAAGCTGCAATAGATTACTTTATTGTTTTGGGTTTAATATGGTTTTAAATTTAGTTCTGGTTTAAAGCAGAAATCCAGGAAAATTCTCATTTTGTTCTAGGGGAGAGGACACTGAAGATATGCTCACCTGACCCAATCGATCCTCCCTGCACAAGATCCCCCCCCCCCCCCGCAGTACACCGTTCTTATAAATGGGCTCTTCCTGACATCAGTACGCTCAATGTCTGCTCCACAGACAGGAACAATTCATCGTGGGACTATGGGGGAGCAAGGTTTTCTGTAAGATTGGCGGGTCAGGTGATTATGAGTTTAGTCCTCACCGCTACAAAAAATGAGCAGCAGATCCATGCAGTGGGGGCACAGCCCCAATGCATAGTAAAAGAAAAAAATCTGACTGGATTTCTGCTTTAACTGGTTTCTGCTTGACTTGTCCTTTTATTTTGTATATTTGCGTGAAAATTTAATTTTTTTTAAATTAAACTAGCAATACTATTCTAATTAATATTATTATGTCTCCTGACCTCCCATAAACTCTACAGAACACAAAACACTCCGCAGAAACCTCTCACCTGTTAGTTCACATGTTGCTTCGATACACATAGCAATTTCTTCACAAGTTCTTTTCTTGAATAACAGCAGATCACACTGCAAAACAACAATGTAAACTACATAATGCTGCGAATAAAAACTTTATTGAAGTCACACCGATCTGTTACAACAAAATGATACTTGCCCTACACGTTTTCCTCTGCATTCTATATACTGACAGTTATGTATTTTATGTGCTGTGGCTAGGTAAATGTACAATTTGTAGATATTGGTGTAGAAGAATATTCCTAATAAGCACTTCTGCCCTATTTCAGTAGAACAGTTGAAAAAACAGTGCCTGTGTGCAATTTGGGCACAGATTTAGGACAGATATTACCAATGGCAAGGCATAATAGAATTACACTACAATACCACCTTCTGCAGTTAAAACACAAGATCAACTAGGACAACCTTTCTCATCCTTTTTTACCCCGGACAAGCCCTTGAAATAATTTTCAGGCCTCGAGGAACCCCTGCTAAAACCAACTCATTGGTGGACAGTGGGTAAAATGCCCCTTCCATAAGTGGTTAGTGGGAACAATGTCCTTAAAGTGGTAAGGATAAGTGCATCTTTTTTAATCAAAATAATAAATATGCATTTTTTTTGCAGGTTAAAAAAAAGTGCATTTTTTTTTTATTAGGAGCCTGTAAATTAGCAGATCATGGGTGCAATGCAAAGCTCCTGCAGGCTGTCCATGTAACTGTCTGCCCATAGGCAGTTACTGAATGACAGGAAGTGTCAATGAAGCACTCATCAGCACCCTGATAGTTCATTCACAACAGGGGATCGAGGGGGGGGCTTTGGCTGTTGCATCAGTAACATGTTACATGTTACACCCTGAGTACGGGTGTAACATGTAACATGGTATAGGAGGTGTACCTTTAAACCCAAGGAATCCTTTAACCCCAAAAGCAAACATTTAGGCTTTTTTTCCTTCTATATTCATCTGGTGATCTAGCCAGTAAGACTGTTGATTTTCAAAAGAACAAGCTGTCCTGCAAATGTAGCAGAGTGTGTTGAGACAAACCATTTACCGCTGACAGGGGTGCTTACAACAATCAACTTTTAAGTAAAAACCTTCATCGCAAACTGAAAAAAAACTGTTTCCGTAACTGAGTATAAAATGTGGGAAGAAATTTGGCTTCTGTTAGTGTTAGTGATCTAAATCTGCTGCTACATCTAATACTCCTCTCCCCTCACTCAGACAAGTCTGCAATGCCACCTGTGCTCATTCATCCAGAGTGGGGGCACCTTAATACAGAAGGTGTGTTACTGGCTAAATGGTTAGCTCTTCTGCCTGGCAGTACCAGCGTCGTTGGTTCAAATCCCAGCCACAGCACCTCCTGCCTGGAGTTTGCATGTTCTCCCTGTGCCTGTGTGGGTTTCCTCCAGGTACTCCGATTTCCACCCACACTCCAAAGACATGCTGGTAGGTTAATTGGATCCTATCTAAATTGGCTCTAGTGTGTATGAATGTGAGTTAGGGACCTTACATTGTACACCCCTTGAGGGTTAGGGACTGATGTGAATGTACAATATTTGTGTAAAACACTGCATAAATAGATGGTGCTATATAAGTACCTGAAATAAATAATAATAAATAAATACTGACCAGATCACCAGGTCAAAACAGAGGGGGAAAATGTCTAAAAAAGAAAACTAGTGCAGCCACCAAATCTACTGATTGGTAAGCTGCAATATATTATAATACATTTATTTGGTTTTGGCTTCAATACCACTTTAAGTAGGGATTAGAATGCAACCTCTACAGACCAGCAAAAAGATCATTGGTTTCATGCAGTTGGCTCTACCAGTGACATTGATCCCAGAATGATGGAGGCACCATCAGAGGAAAGGTCAATCAGCCAAAGATCAAGGAACCCCTAGTAACCTCTGGAGGAACCTTGGAGGTTCCATGGAACTCTGGTTGAGAATGGCTGCTCTAGGATAAAAGTTGTTTTTTTTTTCACATTTTGCCACAGTGCTGTCTGCTGGTGAAATCAGGTAGTGCAGCTTCTACACACAATTATGTGTGGATTATGAATTGTTTTTTTTTCTTACAAAGTACTACACATTCATTATACATTTGCCCAGTAACTGGTCCTAGGAACTGCTTGTACAAGAACTGGACAAGGACTTTTTTTTAGTATTGCTGGTCCTCTTAACTCACTTCATGTCCATCAGACATGATCTAATTGGTTAAAATAATAGCCTGACTGCAATCTCTGATTATGTGAAACACACTTTTTTTAGTTCACATGACTGAGCTTTGGAATAGAAGGGTTTAATCTGTGCCAAGAGAGATTGACTGGAAGGGAGAAACTTAAAGTGGTTGTAAATCTCTGACATGAAATATGAACTAATCATATCTCTCCATAGTGTGTACTTGTCTCAGTCTAGAGCACTAAGTATAATTTCTGACTGCTGTCTTTTTCCTCTGCTATGTGCATGAGTAAGTTTTGCCAAGTTTTCCTGACACCAAGAGAAAAAAGGTGACTGAGGAGGGAACTCCATCACACAGCCTGTGATTGAAATCCTCAGCTCTGTTACTGTGCCCCTTCCCTCCAATCAGCTTCCAGAGCTCTCCTCACTGATATAACTTCAGCTCTCCACCCCCTGCTTTTCAGAGCTGATAGATCCTGTGTAAATTCTGGACTTTGAATATATGTAGGGCAGTGGTCTCCAAACTATGGCCCGGGGGCCAGATGCAGCCCTTTACTTGCTTTCATCAGGCCCTTGGGGCAATATTTCATCCAATGATACAAACAATGGGGCATAATTACCCCCACTGACACCAAGGATGGGGCACAATTCCTCCAAATGACACCAAGGATGGGACACAATCCCTCCCAATAACACCAAGGATGGGGCCCTATGACACCATTGATGGGGTACAATTCATCCCAATGTCACCAATGATAAGGCACAATTCCAAATATGGTGTCAGTGGTTTTTCCCCCATTAATGTCAGGGACTTTTTTTACTCCCAATGGCTACCGTCCGGCCCCTTCCTACCTGATGTAGGGGACAGATGGCTGCAGACAAAAAGGTACAACCTGTAGGGAGGATTTGTTTCATCTCTGTTTATCACTTGAGGCCATTCACTTAACTGGGTATATGTAAGGCTTTACAACCACTTTAATGATAGGTTCACATTAAGTATTTTCATCCCTTTTTCAAGGCATTCCTGTATACATGTCTTTATATTCTAGCTGCCTATGGAAATAAAGGCAAGATGGACATTTATTATCATAATGTATAAGATTGGCTCAAATGTCACTGCAGACAAAACATAGAGAAAGTAATCTCGGGCTGTGTCACTAGCTATTTTGCTTTTGATTCCCGAATTCTGGGACAAATACTATTCCCCTTCCATTTTCAGCCAGTAACAGCTTCTAAAGCCTTCTCTTGACATCACTTTGTTGGTTCCTTTGATTTGAAAGTATTTTCATTTATATTATAACAAAGGGGTGTTGGGTATAGGGAAACTGATTTTTGGAGTGCCAGCTTTCTAGTTTAGGGTTCACTTGTTAATGAGAGATAGGGCAGCAACAACTAAGAAAAATGTCCCATGATTTCCCTACAGAGGATTATGTAGGCTGCCATATAAATATCGAGAGACCTCCTGATTTACATTCTGTGTCACCGACCTTCAGTTACTGTGGTTGTATGTTCAGTATATCAATATCGAACCAAACAGCAAAGCAACGGGACTTCCTAAAAATAAAAATTTAGAATTAAAAAGTAAAAATGGAGAATTGACAATATTTTCAGCTGCAATTATTATCCATTATACAGAAAAATCTTGTCTCAGGAGCCAAGTGACTCACTGGGCAGCTAACTACAGTCTCCAGGGTATGTGATTGCTGCTGGTATAGAAATAGCTCTTGTCTCTAACCAGGTAAATGCCTGCTGCCTGCTAAAGTGAGATTGTTGCTCCTGGAAAGGTAAGTGCTGATTATGCTTACATATGGTGTGCTGGTTAATTCACAGCTACTTCCTATAGAAAGGAATAGCTGGGTATATATAGCTACGTACAGTATAATTGGGACAAGTGTTACATACTTATGCCATGTGTAAATCACATGCTGCAAGTATAGGAATGGGTGACTGGTCCAGAGTATACACATTTACATTTAATGCTGCTTAGATTAAAGTGGAGTTCCAGCCCCCGCCCCTCCCTCCCAAAAAAAATTAAAAGTCAGCAGCTACAAATTCTGTAGCTGCTGACTTTTAATAATAGGGCACTTACCTGTCCCTGTATCCAGCGGTGTCCTCACCACAAGCCGATTCTTCACTCGGCTGTCGGGTACTGGCGCTGCCATTTTGACTAAGGGAAGCCAGCAGTGAAGCCACCGCTTTCCTACTGCACATGTGTGAAACGCACTGTTCTTTGTGAATGGGCCGCAGTCCTCTTAGACCTTGGAAGTGTCCCAGAGGGCTGCGAGGGGGGGCGAATTTCAAGCTCAGTTCGCAATGGCAAACTGAGCCAGAAGTGGGAGCGGGTACCTGTCAAAACCAAGTACTCACTCCCCCCAATAGGCACCAAATATGGCAGCGGATGGGGAAAGAGGCAGAAAAGCGAAGCTTTCACTTTTAGGTGGAATTCCACTTTAGGAACATTTCTTTGGTCTGTAGGTACAGATGCCAAATTATTGCCAATGTTCATGACAAAGTGACAGGTTCCCTTGATGGTCCTAACACTTACGGCCAGTTCAAACTACTTGTGTTTCAGTTGCTTTTTTTTCTGCATCTAAAACGCACAGAAAGTAGGTTATATGGTTGTCAATGTCATAGTTCCAGAACAGGCTGCATTTTTTCTGCACAGAACAGTACTGTTTTACATTGCACATCCCATAGTCCATAGTTTCTAGTCTGTCTCTGGAGCAAGCAGTAGAGGGTGGCTACATTCCTGCATACGGTAATACCATTGAGAATGATTATAGCCACCATCTAACAGGAAGCCAAACAAAAGGAATTTGAAGATTTGAAGGAGGCTGAGAACAACAGAAAGTACTTTCTGAGTTAAAACAGATATATAGATTTTTTTTCTCTTAAATAATAAAAATATATATTTTTTGAAATAATAAACATAATAAACATGCTCTGTGTAACTGTATTGCACAGAGTAGCCTCAAACCTCCACTTCTGACTTCCATTTCGCTGCCCCAGGCTGGCACTCTTGGGTCCTCCTCCTCAGTGTCTACCACAAGAGTAAGCCTCTTGTTGGGGGCAGACATACGGGCTCACTCCTGAGCCGGGCTGTGTGCATCCATAGACACACACAGCACAAATTGGCCTCACCGCTTGCTCACAGGATTTGATTTAGAGCAGCAGGAGCCAATGGCTTCTGCTGCTGCCTCTTTATATACTGTATCTAGCGGCCAAACACTAGGCCCTAGCATTGTCACATGGAAACGGGAGGAAGGTCATAGCTTTTACAGGGCAAGAAGGAAACCCATGGAAAATAGGTATCAGTAGGAGGAGGGTTGCCTATCAAGAAAACCTATCCCTTTGTCCTTTATAAAAAGCTGACACATGCTATAATACACAGAGGGCATTTCAGAGCAGAATAGGGGATTCATTTGGTGAATTTGTATGTAAAAGACCTTCATATTAGCAGAAATGATGCCCTATGTGCCTGTAAGTCCTCTATAAACAATTGAAGAGATCTCTGCAACAGCAAAAAAAGGGACGTCATGTGCTTGTTCTGAGTTCTGACACTACTTAAGTGTTTTTAAAGTTCAATTCAGGTCAGATATAATCAATCCTTCAAGACCATGCTGTACTGATGCAGCTACAATACAAGAGGCAAAGGAGGGGGGTGACAGGTTTACATCATTACCGGCCGGCTAAACACAGATTACAAGACGCTTTATAGAAAGAAGCTTTAAATGCATTCATATGTAAATATGTAGAAGTATCAGGAGCTTACATGTCACCACAACAGAAGATGTTTAAAATGAAGCCAGTATAGAGACAGGCAAGATTTTCAAACACATGGCTGACCTCCTGCCAGTAGTCCAACAATGGATAAAGCTGGATCACACTTGTCTGTTTTCCATGGGTGTTTTTTTCAGCAAAAATCATGAAGATGCAGAAAAATGCACATCAACACGCAATGAAAACTAACATCAGTGTGCTTCACTGAAAACATTAGTTTGATTTTGGGTTTAGATGTAGCTTCACACCTTTTTTGTGCTCATTACCATGTATTATAGGGCACTGGAAAGTGGTGTACATGTGGTTTTTGGGGTGTTCCTATTCATTTTAAAGCCCAAGTTTAGTCAAAAGAAAAAAAAAAAGCACAAGGGACAGTATTTACAGTCAATCTAAAGTGCCCCTTGTGCTGCTGGCTGGTCTATTGGTTGAAATCCAGAGTTCTCTCCCACCCCCAGTGGTGTATTTAGGTTTTGTGATGCCCTAGGCAACACAAAAATTGTCTGCCCCCACGGACACGACAAATACCCCCTCCCTTCCCCCTCCCACGGAGAAAGCCTGACATCGACCGACAACACCCCTGCCCCCTACCTGGGAGAAACTTCCACTACATCCCCCCACCCCCGCGGCGATAAGAGAGAAAGACACCCATCTTCACAGCTCTGGACATCCCTGGGAATGAGATTCAGGCTCTACATACACCATCAAGATGCTTGCAGCCTCGGATCTCACCTGGTTCCCATAGTGTGCGTGTGTCCCATCTTCCATCCCTTCTTCTGGTGGGAGGTGCTGCCCCTCTGAAGAATGCCGCCCTAGGCAAGTGCCTTGTTTGCCTTGTGGTAAATACGCCCCTGCCCACCCCCATCCCATCCTAAACATACCCTAGGCGTACTCTTCCAGTACTGCAAAGGTTGATATGAGGTCTGAACCTGTGACAGGTACTCATCAAGAGTGCCAACTGTGCCCACCTATTCTGCCCCCTCCTCCATTCATCAATAAAACCTGAGCATCCATAAATGAAGGGCCTGTGGAGGAAAGGCACATTCACATAGTATAACATGCACTTCTGCAATGCATGGTAGTGCAGTATAGTGTTCAAGGGCAACTTTAGTCTTATCCACTACTATTATTATTATTATTATACAGTATTTATATAGCGCCAACAGTTCGCTCAGTGCTGTACATTACAATGGGAGACAATACATGAGACAGTACAATAACAATACAATGCGATACACGAGGGGTTCGAGGGCCCTGCTCCTTGGAGCTTACAATCTAGAACCCATTCTTTTTTTTCCTCCTTTCCCGTTTATATCTGAGTCTCTTAAATCTCAGCAAAAAGCACAGTGTGCATTTGGGTGCAATTCATTCTTAATGGCACCCAAAAAGTGGTGCAATTTTGCTGAAACTGTGGCGTGGCAAAAATTGCAGCAATGAGCTTGAAAACCACACCTGGCTCAGTGGCAAAATTTAGTACATGAGCATCTTTAGTGCGACAAACACACATAGGGCAACCCATTCAAGTGAATGATCTGCCCTATGCGTGACAAACAGTAATGCATGTAAATTGTACAAAAAAACATGAGCAGGAATGTGTATTCCCTCTACACACAATGTGAATGAGGCCTAAAATGTTATCCAGGCCTATCCTCACCTATCCAGCATTGTCCTGCTGCGATCCACTGCTTAGCTGTCACATCCCAGGTTCTGCGCTGTCATCTTTCCCTTTGACATCACTGAGGAAGTCGGGCCCCCATGACACCTACCAGGCCTGCTCACTGGCAGCTCTGAGTTCCTGTTCCTGCAGCCTCCTACGATATGTGACTTGCCTATCCCAAGAAGCTGTGGGAGCAGATACCCTTCATTCTCACCTAGGGGAAAATAGTGGTAGGGCCACTGTAAAGAGAAAATGGTAAAGGATGGCCAATTAAAATTGTGGAGAATGGGGGGACAGCAGGGAGGAAAACTCTCTTTTGAGACTAAAAGTCCACTTAAATTGCATCCCGACACACATCTACAGTGCACTTACGTTTAAAATGCATCTCAGTACGCTCAGATGGCGATTTTTCATAGCCCGTTGAAAAGGTTGCTGCTAGAGGTGGTAGTGATTGATTCCGGGAGTGTGCTGGTCTAACTTGGTTTGTGGTGGTGGCGGCTTAAAGTGTTACTAAACCCAGGACCCTGCATTCACTATATCTGATCTCCCACAGTACACACAACATGGAAATGCAATTATGTTCATAAATATAAACTGCTAAATATTATTATTATTTATTATTATTATACAGTATTTATATAGCGCCAACAGTTTGCTCAGCAGTGTACATTACAATGGGAGACAGTACACGAGACAGCACAGTAACAATATAATGCGATACACGAGGGGTTCGAGGGCCCTGCTCCTTGGAGCTTACAATCTAGGAGGGAGGGGATAGTGGTACAGGAGGAAATAGCTGTGGGGGATGGAGTGGTAGGAAGAGTGGAGGAGATTGGCAATTAGCTGAGGGCGGGGTAGGCTTCCCTAAAGAGATGGGTTTTCAGGGTGCGCCTAAAGGAGAGGAGAGTAGGTGATAGACTGATGGATTGGGGTAGGGAGTTCCAGAGGATGGGGGAAGCCCTGGAGAAGTCCTGGAGACGGGCATGGGAGGAGGAGACCAGGGAACTAGAGAGTAGGAGGTCTTGTGAGGAGCGGAGAGTACATTTTGGGTGGTATTTGGAGACAAGGCAAGTGATGTAGTTTGGGGCAGTGTTATAAACAGCTTTGTACGTCAATGTTAGCGTTTTGAATTTTATCCGTTGGGTAATCGGAAGCCAGTGGAGGGATTGGCAGAGGGGGGTGGCGGATACGGAGCGGTTGGTGAGGTGGATGAGTCTGGCCGCAGTGTTCAGGATAAACTGAAGCAGGGATAGCCTGTGGTGAGGTAAGCCGGCGAGGAGGGAGTTACAGTAGTCAAGTCGTGATATGATAAATAGCTCATATATTCTCATCAGCAGTTGAAGCCATCTTGTGACATTTATCAGAGTCCAGCAGAGCACTTGATAAAGCTTGTAGGAGGAGTTTTCATTCTCTCCTGATTGTCCTATGAGACTGCATATCCTCTGACCCTCTGTCTGGACAGTGCTGATTAGCCCTGTGCTGATCACATGCAAGAGAAAAAAACTCTTTAGCAATACACACCAAATTGAGCGAGTGCAGCTTGCCCTCAAGGCTCTGTTCTGTCAGCAGATGGATTGGGGACAGTAGAAGAAAGGGAGGATCGGAGAAGTCAGGATCAAACATCCTTTTAACACAGTGCAGAGGATTAACCCCTTAGGTTCTACAGTGAGTATAACAAGCATGCTTTACTGCATATACAGACTGATTTTACTGCTGTGGGTTTAGTAACACTTTAAGAAACAAGGAGGGGTGGTATCAGTGGAGATTTATTTCCCACTACCTAGCTGGCTGATTGTGACCAGAGCTGACTGGTGATCCATCCAACCTTAGTGGGATCCCTCCCTAATGCAGCCCATACATGGTTCGAATTCCGAACGATTTTTAGTCCGAAAATCGAAACGTCGTTCGTTCTTTAATCCATTGGTGCCACCGATGATTTCGAAAATTGGTTGTTTTTCACAAATTTTCCAGCATGCCCAATAAACAACATGGAGAGGAACCACGAAAATCGGCCGATGCCATTGCCCGACTAACAGAGCGAAAATCGGCCGATTATTCTTAGGTCTGATTTGCATACGAAAAGCCATAGGAATTCGAACCATATATGGCTTGCATAAGGCTCTGTTAGACCTTCTGTTTGCAGAGGTCTGAGCTTCCAGTAAGAGGCTGTGATGTTCCTCCTGGTGGTGTGCAAAGCAGTGAGGACTGGAGGCACAAGATCGCTGTGGCTGTACTTTTTGCGCACAAGAGAGCACTTTTGTTTCACACAGCATTACACTGGCTGTTTTCTCATTTCTTTACAAATTTTTTTGGATTATTAATTTACAATATTCATTAGATTGCACTTTTCATGAATTGTATGAATTTACTATTTATTTATTTGATTGTTTATTTATTTATTTATTATTTACCACTTGCCTGGGATTGTTTCATATGTATATGCACTTTAATGAGTTTTGCTGGTTCTTGTAGTATTTATCACATAAGTGATAAGTGAAAAATGCAGCGATAATCTATATCACAATAGATAATCATAAATCCAAATGTTTAAAAAAAGTTTGGATAAATTGCACAAAGAGGAGCTTGGCACGATCCACCATCACCAAGGCACCCAAATGAATAAACCCCTTACCGGATGTTCTGACCAAAACACACCGGTCAATAAATGCAGCCCAAAAGAGGGATCAGTAGTGCAGATGATGAAGCTGACAATCCTTCCAAGGATAAGATTCAATCTTCCTTTCATAAGATCTTTAAAGGCCTTAAAAAAGACTCCCATCCAGTAATCAGATGAAGAATATGAAAAGAAGACCACTCATAGTGTAGTATTTTGCTATTAAAACGAAATAATTTAATACAAGTTCCACGTACATCAATATAAATGGTTACCAGCATTGAACAAAGTTTCCAACCAGAAAAATGGCCACCGTCCCTCCAGAACGTGGTGACGTCACACGACGAAGCTCCACCCAATGCGTTTCATCATCCAATTGACGTTGTCAAGGGTGTATTTATCACAGTTTGGCAGTGGAAAATACATATATTTTAGATTTTTCATACGTTGAGGTAAATCGCCGCATTGCAGGTTATGATGTGAATAGACCTTACATGTTATCTCATTCTATACAGGTATAGATACTTTTCTACATATACAGTGGGGATCGAAAGTTTGGGTACCCCAGCTAAAAATTTGTATTAATGTGCATAAAGAAGCCAAGGAAAGATGGAAAAATCTCCAAAAGGCATCAAATTACAGATTAGACATTCTTATATGTCAACAAAAGTTAGATTTTATTTCCATCATTTACACTTTCAAAATAACAGAAAACAAAAAAATGGCGTCTGCAAAAGTTTGGGCACCCTGCAGAGTTAATATCTTGTACTGCCCCCTTTGGCAAGTATCACAGCTTGTAAACGCTTTTTGTAGCCAGCCAAGAGTCTTTCAATTCTTGTTTGAGGTATCTTTGCCCATTCTTCCTTACAAAAGTCTTCCAGTTCTTTGAGATTTCTGGGCTGTCTGTCACGGACTGCTCTTTTAAGGTCTATCCATAGATTTTCAATTATGTTGAGGTCAGGAGATTGTGAAGGCCATGGCAAAACCTTCAGTTTACGCCTCTTGATGTAATCCCCCGTGGATTTCGAGGTGGGTTTAGGATCATTATTCATTTGTAGAAGCCATCCTCTCTTTAACTTCAGCTTTTTCACAGATGGCATCAAGTTACCATCCAAAATTTGCTGAAATTTTATTGAATCTATTTTTCCTTCTACTCGTGAGATGTTCCCTGTGCCACTGGCTGCAACACAACCCCAAAGCATGATTGATCCAACCCCATGCTTAACAGTTGGACAGAGGTTCTTTTCATTAAATTCTGTGCCCCTTCTTCTCCAAACGTACCTTTGCTCATTCCGGCCAAAAAGTTCAATTTTAACCTCATCGGTCCACAGAACTTGTTTCCAAAATGCATCAGGCTTGTCTATATGCTCATTTGCAAAGTTCAAATGATGATTTTTTTTGGTGAGGACGTAGAAGAGGTTTTCTTCTGATGACTCTTCCATGAAGACCATATTTGTACAAGTATCTCTTTATAGTGGAATAGTGTACCACAACTCCAGTGTCTGCCAGATCTTTCTGGAGGGATCGTGCAGTCAAACGTGGGTTTTGAATTGTTTTTCTCACAATCCTGCGAGCTGTTCTGTCTGATATTTTTCTTGGTCTTCCAGATCTTGCTTTAACTTCCACTGTTCCTGATGACTGCCATTTCTTAATTACATTCCGAACAGAGGATATTGACATCTGAAAACGCTTTGCTATCTTCTTATAGCCTTCTCCAGCTTTGTGAGCGTCAACTATTTTCAGTTTCAGTTTTCTAGACAACTGCTTAGAAGAACCCATGGTGCTGATTGTTGGGGCAAGGTCAGATGAGTCTGGGCATTTAAAACCTTTGAGATTGACATCACCTGGTCTTCCCAGACGATGATTGAAAACAATCCATGACACTGGCAGGTCTCAGCTTGGCAAAGGGGGCAGTGCATGCTATAAATTCTGCAGGGTGCCCAAACTTTTGCAGACGCCATTTTTTTGTTTTCTGTTATTTTGAAAGTGTAAATGATGGAAATAAAATTTAACTTTTGTTGACATATTATAAGAATGTCTAATCTGTAATTTGATGCCTTTTGGAGATTTTTCCATCTTTCCTTGGCTTCTTTATGCACATTAATACAAATTTTTAGCTGGGGTGCCCAAACTTTCGATCCCCACTGTATGTGTGTTATAGTTAACTTTTTTGCATTGTACAGGCTAACTGAGATCTCTTGAAAAAAAGAAAACATTTTTTTTAAATATCAGTGACTTTATGTTGAACTTGACTTTTTTGTCTTCTTTGCTTTTTCAGTGTGCTCCATTTACTTTTGACTTTCTAAAGCTTCCACCTGATTAATCTTTGATGATAAGGATGCTGCGCTGTGCATGACAGTACCCAGCCCTTGTATGAAGTGTTACAAGACATTTTAGAGACCTGACTGTAAAAATCTAGATAATAACTAAAACAATAATAATAATAACTAAAATCTTAGTTCTCTTAGCAGTCCAGCAATTTGCCTTATTTCCTAGGTCAGATCACACCAAAAACGGTGTTGGTGTGCTCTGAAAAATAATAGGACATTTTTACATAGTATGTTCCAACATGCTGTAATGCACTGCAGTGCATAGAATTACATTGAAGTGTAAAGATAAAAAAGGAGAAATATAAGTATTGCAATGCATTTACCAACAAATTGCAGTCTGTGGCATTATGTGCACAATAACACGCTGTGTGGTGTGAATGAGCTCAGGAGTGCATATCACACAGGGCGCAGGGCTTAGGAGTATATATTTTTCATCAGTTGCAGCTGCAGTTTAAAAATTTTTTTCCAACAAGCCTGTTCAGCGGAAGTCAATCATTGGATTGACTTTTGTCGATTGGGAGCAGCCACACATAGATTGAAATTTTGTGTGGTCCCTGTTGAACCAGGCAAATTTCAATACATCTATGACCAGCTTTAGTAGTCATTGAGGTTGATTTACTAAAGGCAAATAGACTGTGCACTTTGCAAAGCACAGCGGCTCCACAGCTTAGTAAATGAGCAGAATCTCAGCTGACTTACATTATCCAATCATGTGCAAGCACAAATGCTGTTTTTTATTTTTCTTGTACATGATTGGGTATTCTTTGCAAAGTGAAGGTTTACCTTATTTATTAAGCTCTGGAGCAACTGCACTTTGTAAAGTGCACAGTCTATTTGCCTTTAGCAAATCAACACCAGTATGTCCAACACTATGGGGGTTATTTACTAAAACTGGAGAGTGCAAAATCTGGTGCAGCTCTGTAAAGAAACTAATCAGCTTCCAGATTTTATTGCCAAAGTGTTACTAAACCAACAGCAGTAAAATTAGTCTGTATATGCAGTGAAGCATGCTTGTTATATTCACTGTGGAATCTAAGGGGCTAATCCTCCACATTATGTAAAAAGGCTGTTTGATCCTGTCTTCTCTGGTCCTCCCCATCTTCCAGTGCCCCCCTCTTATCTCATGATAAGACATATTGTTTGTAGACACTCTGCACGTGCTCAGTTTGGTGTGTATTGCTAGACAGTTGGGTTTTTTTTCTTGGGAGAGTAGATGTGATCAGCACAGTGCCAATCAGCTCTGTCCAAACAGAGGTCAGGGGTTCTGCATCCTCCTAGAGCAGAAATAAAACTCCTCCTACAAGCTTTAACCAGTGCTCTGCTGAACACTAATAGAAGTCACAAGACTACTCTAGCTGCTGCAAAGAAAAGGTATTTAGCAGTTTATATTTACTAAAATAATTGCATTTCCATGTTCTGTTTTCTGTGGGAGACCAGATATAGTGAATGCAGGGTCCTAGGTTTAGTAACACTTTAACTAAACAAGCTGATTGGCTACCATGCACAGCTGCACCAGATTCTGAGTGCACCAGTTTTAGTAAATCTACCCCTATGTATATCAGTAATATTAACGTGCAGCGTTTAAACAGTTGAAAATTTAAAACATAATCAATAATATACAGTGTAAAAAAATAAATACCCATGTGAATAAATAATTCAAACCAAATAAAAAAATTATTTAAGGTGTTAATGTCCATCCACCACCATAAAGAGGTGCTCTTGCTTGTTGAAAAAGAAAACCAAACAATTGCTCTTTAAATATGCCGTCACCGTCTCCCAGTGAATTTCAAACTCACCAAAACTGTTGTCTGCCTTTACAACAGCATGCACGCCCATATAATCAAGCAGTAGAAAAAAACCCCAAAACAAACAATTCCACTTTAAATATGCCATCACCATCTCCCAGTGAATTTCAAGCTCACCAAAACTGTTGGCTGCAACTACAACAGCATAAACGCCCATATTATCAAATAGGAACACATGTGAAAATCAGTGAATAAATCTCATTCCATGTACCCGGGTTCTAGTAAAATAAAGCTCACCAGAAGTAAAGAATGTACTTCCAATAGTATAGTATTTAATGTGTAATAAATGTGAAAATAGATACATAAAATCAGAAAAAAAACCCAAAAACCAAGCAATTGCCAGCTTACATAAACAGCTGCTGATGATAATGTCTAATTGGACGAAATGCGTCGGAGAGGAGTTTTCAGTGCTGACGTCACACCGCTGCACGATCCCGGGACAGCAGCGGCTGTTTCTGTAAGCTGGCAATTGTTTGGTTTTTGTTTTTCTGATTTTATGTATCTATTTTCACCTGTTACACATTAAATACTACACTATTGGAAGTACATTCTTTGCTCCTGGCGAGCTTTATTTTACTGGAGCCCCGATAGATGGAATGAGATTTATTCACTGATTTTCACATCAAGACACATGTGTTCCTATTTGATTATATGGGTGTTTATGCTGTTGTAGTGGCAGCCAACAGTTTTGGTGAGTTTGAAATTCACTGGGAGACGGTGATGGCATATTTAAAGTGGAATTGTTTGTTTTGGGGGTTTTTTCTTCAAGCAAGAACACCTCTTTATGGTGGTGGATGGACATTAATTTAGCACCTTCAATAATTTTTTATTTGGTTTGCATTATTTATTCACATGGACATTTATTTTTGACACTGTATATTATTGATTATGTTTTACATTTTCAACTGTATAAGCACTGCACTTCACATTCATAGTTATCATTAGGTCTTTATACTACCAATTTGTGTCAGCTGCTTTGCACTTTCTAGCCAGCGCGGATATATTTTTTATTTTATTTGATGTGTATCAGTAATAGTTTGTCTAGTTCCAAGCCTCTTCTAGTAGTCAACATCAACAACGTGCTTGTCTACGTGTCGCACATCCCCGGGGGCCACAAACATTTTATTTTTGCTCAGTCCCTGGTGGTCCAGCCTACAACAAGGAGCATATTTAGGAAGAGCACAGCGCTCTTTATGGCATTTATAAAACGTGGAAATGCAGTTCTCTGTATTACAACTGTGACTGACATTGTTTAGAACACTTAACTCCAGGCAAACAGCTACATACACAGTTTAAATGTGTATGCTAAAACTGCTTTATCTGCCATAGGGTTTGTATTGGTAACAATCCAGTCTGGAGATTTACACAGCCCTGCCAGACAGCACAAGCAGGGAGCCTGATTCTACTATCTCAGAGGTTATGTAGCACAGTCACCTTCCTGCCCCTGCTCTGTGATTGGACAGTGAAGGAGCCGCTGCAGACTGCTGAGATTATCTCTTTGCTCTCTCTGCCTGTTATTTTTCAGCACATATGCATGCAGCATACCTGATTGGCCTCCATCTCAGTATGAGTTCTGCTGTCCAGAGGATTACAAGGGGCTGATACTTGGGCTAGGTTCACACCTATGCAGGTTGCATTTGATCCGTTCCTGCAGTGTGTTTTGCAGTTCGTTTTGCATTTTTGCACGTGTTTTTGAAGCGTTTTTGCCTCGTTTGTGATGCACTTTGCATTTTAGTTTTTCTTTTTACTTGTTGCTGGGCAGATTAAAATGCAAAATGCATCAAAAACACACTACATGCTTCTCTGCAGCATCTCCATTGAAGTCTATAGAACCAAAAACGCAATTTTTTTTTTTTAAAGTTCCTGACCCTTTACAAAAAGCGCATTGGGTGAAAATGCGCAGATGTGAACCTGTCCCATAGGAAATCATGTTAAACAGACTGCTGTGCGTTTCCGCAAAATGCAATGGAAAATGCATAGGTGTGAACCTAGACTAAGGTCCATTTACACCAGGATGCTAACACACAGTAAGGGCTCGTTTACACTTGACTGTTTTACCAACTGTTGCCAAACGCCCCTATAGCGTTCGGCAAGCGTTGGTCCGGCATTTGCGGAGCGTTTTTTAACGCTCCGCAAATGCCGCATGCGCGGTTCAGCGGTGGTTGCTAGGCATTTGCTGAGCGTTAAAAACGCTCCACAAACACCTATAATGAAGTTTGAATGTTGCTACCGCTCCGCAAGTGCCCCGCAACCGCGTCGCAAATGCCGGCTGGGCATTTGCAGAGCGGCACCATAGACTAGAATAGGAGGCTTCAACGCCTCCTGGCTCGACCAGAGGCGTCCGTTTTGCCGCGCCGCTACCGCTCCTGTTGGAACAGCACCATGTGCTGCAATGGTCTGAGGTGATTGTTCGAGGCATTTGGGAAGCGGTAAAAACACTTCCCAAACGCCTTTCTGCCGCTTGCAAACAAGGCTAGTGTGAACGTAGCCTAAGTCAGGCAATGTGCATTGCACTATGGTGTTTTTCCTTGTGAATAACACCCTGATGCATCTTCCCAGCACACTTGCTTTGCATTTGCCAAATTTAGTTCAGAAGCGGGTTGGTCCATTGGGAAGGATGGGGCAGCCCATTCACATTGAATTTAACCCTTTTACTGCCACTAATGCAACTACTATATCAGAGGAAGTAGTGGCATGTAAAAAACTCACATTACAATCTGTACAATCAGCTTTACCTAAACTATGTAATATAAGCACCTAGCTAAACTATCCAATCAATTTAAAAACTATATTTTATATCTGTTGATAGATCTAAAGGAGATTGTACAATCAGATTGTAACATGTGTTGTGAATTTGAAAGAACCCGATATCTCCATTAACAGTACGTTTCATCTATAAAGTACTCATTAGCCTCTTGTGATAGCAATAAAGTGAAAAATGAAAAAAATAAAAATACAAAAAAAAACATCTAAATTGTGTTTTTAAATCTGCCCCCGCCTTGCACATGCACTTATGCACATGAACAAGCATGAACGGCACACAGGTTGGGTATTGGCATGCACCCTGGAATGAGAGGAATAATTCTTGGTCTATCTTATGAATAACTCTAAGGGCTCATTCTGACATGCAGAAACCCTTTTTTTGTTAGAGTTCCTTTGACATGTGATGAGGAAGTGATATTATTACTAAAAATACTTATATAGCTCGGGCAATTTACACAGCTCTTTACATATATGCATTTTATATATACATATATATATATATATATATATATATATATATATATATATATATATATATATATTGCAAATTCACGTCAGTCCCTAACCCTCAAGGAGCATACATCTAAGGTCCCTAACTCACATTCATACATACTAGGGCCAATTTAGACAGGAGTCAATTAACCTACCAGCATGTCTTTGGAAGTTGAGAGGAAATCCACACGGGAACAGGGAGAACATGCAAACTCCAGGTGGGTAGTGCCATGGTTGAGATTCAAACAGATGACCCTAGTCCTGCCAAATGGAAGTGCTAACAATTTAGCCACTCTTGATACTTCCTCACTGCCTATTTTATCCCTGAAAAGGCCAACTTACCATGGCGCATCCGCCTGCAATGCAGGGCAGCCACATTCACATGGATAGGTTGCATTCATTGGCAGTATTTCCCTCCAAATGCAACAAGGGGTTAAATGTTTGCTTCAGCTGCATTGCTCTGTATGTGTGGACAGCAAAGTTTCTAAGTGGTCTAAGTAGCCATTTGGCAGCACTAGGAGTTTTGGTTTAAATTCCAACCACAGCACTATTCACAAGAGCAATGGTCTCCAAACTGTGGCCCTAAGCAAGCTTTTATCCAGCCCTTGGGCTACTATTGCTCCCACTGATATAAGGGAACTATTCCTCCCAATGATATGAGGCACTATTCCTCCCACTCACACCAACAGTGGGGCATAATTCCTGCCATTGCCGTTAATGAAGGGGTACTATTCCTCCCACAAATACCACTGATGGGGCACTGTTCCTCCCAGTATTACCAATAATGGGGCACTGGGACACTATTCCCCCCCACTAATACCAATGATGGTGTACTATTCCTCCCAGTAATACCAATGATGGGACACTATTCCCCCCCACTAATACCAATGATGGGGTACTATTCCTCCTAGTAATACCAATGATGGGGCACTATGCCTCAGAGTAATACCAATGATGGGACACACTATTCCCCCCCCCACTAATACCAATGATGAGGTACTGTTCCTTTCACTAATACCTATGATGGGGTACTATTCCTTCAACTAATACCAATGACGGGGCACTATTTTTCCTTTTGCTGACCACAGGTGCTACTGACCACCAAACCTGAAGGCATGGTTCACACCTGCATTTCACAGAAATGCGTGCCAATTCCTGCTCATTCCCATGCTGTGCGATTTTGCAGCCCATTAATTTGCATGGGCTGAAAATCACACTTGAATGCAGAAAAAAGTACTGCATGCACTACTACTACAATTAAAAAAATGTGTTGCATCAAATTGCACATTACTGCAGTACCATGTAATTAGGTGGCCACGGTTGGGGTGCCATTACAAACATTGGCGCTCACAGCAGAAATCTACTTAGTGCATTCTGAGCACAGTGCAGGAAATGCATAGAAAATGTGTCTTTCCCACACTGTGTTTTGGTGTAAACCAGCCCTGAGGCACTGTTTAGTCTCATTGATGCCAGACATAGGACATTTTCTACCCCCACTGGCCACAGTTGGGCCCCCCTAAAGTCTGAACAACTGTAAACTAGCCCTTTGTTTGAAAAGTTTAGAGACCTCTGCACAAGAGGAAAAGTTGGTATCTGGTATTAATTCAAACTGTGGTCCTCCTTTATTGAATTACATGTATTACAGCTGTAAAAAAAAAAAAACAGCCAACACATTTCAGAACATCAGGCCTTAGTCATGGCTGAAGTAAAAAGATAGTATATGGATGGTCAGGTAAGACACATGAGTGTAAAAACACAAAACACAACAAAGACCCAAAATTGATTCAAAATGGATTCAAAATGAAGAATGAAAGGTGGCAAGGTGCATATGTTCTTAAACAATATATTATATTCAAAAAGGGAATTTTTGTGTGCTGGTGGCTCTGGGGAGATGGACAAACAACAACAACAGTAGCATGTCTCAGCTTCAGGACTTAAATGCTAGACTTGTTTTAGAACAACTGCTTTCTGAATCCTCACAAGGTGCTTGTGAGGTCACTAGAAGCATTTTATCAAAAGAAGATAAATATATTTATCCAATTAACATGAGGGACACAGCAGTGGAGGCTTTCCAGCAGATCATGGAAAAAGAATTATATGTCTTGGAAAATTCTATACATAACTATAATAAATCAACTTTAAATAAACAAGAGCATGAAGCCATTTCTAGGTTAAGAGAGAACCATGATCTAGCCATACAGTAGGCTGACAAGGGGGAGGGCAGAATTAGTATTTAGTGCTACACAATACCAACAGAAAGCCTTGAGACAATTGGAAGATATAGGGCTCCATTCCCAAAAGTGGTCTCTACCACTTTAAGAAATTAGGTAAAATACTGCTCAGCGTTTTTCAAACTTTTTTTTGGCATTCACTAAAAACACTTCTAAAATACTGCATGCAGTATTTTTCTTATATACACGGTATTTATCTTGTGAAACCACATGGTATTTTATCTCCGGCAATATCCAGTGGGATGGATACAGTGGAGAAGAATTTAAACCCCTGTCAGTTTTTTTTGCTAATAAAGAGGTAAAATGGTTCAAACTGTAGAAATATACCAACTCACTAAGTCAGTGCGGTCCCTGCAGCATATGTATTAACTTCTTCCCTACCTATAGCTGAAAGATGGCTACAGTGCGGCTGTCTAGTTCTGGGATGACATCCATGGACGTCGTCCCAGAACATGCCCCCTGCATGCCCCCAGTGGACACAGCTGGTCATGTGATACGGTAAACGGCCAATCACAGCGGCCTTTTACCACGTGATCAGCTGTGTCCATTGACACAGTAGATCACCAGGTAAATATAGTTGCCAGTTATCGGCTGCACTTTCCTCATGCTATCAGAAAGTGAGGAAAGTACTGCTGATAACCAGCAATTGTCAGAGAAGTGATCGGTGCCCAGCAGTGCCACCCACCTGTGCCACCCACCTCTGCCCATCAGTGCCGCCCACCTGTACTCATCAGTGCCACCCACCTGTGCCCTGCAATGCCATCTACCTGTGCCCATCAGTGCCATCTACCTGTGCCCATCAGTGCCACCCACCTGTGCTCAGCAGTGCCACTCACCTGTGCCCACCAGTGCCTAGCAGTGCCACCCAACTGTGACCAGCAATGCCACCCACCTGTGCCCAGCAGTGCCACCTACCTGTGCCTAGCAGGGCCATCCACCTGTGCTGCCCAGCAGTGCCGCCCATCAGTGCCGCCTATCAGTGCCCATCAGTGCCGCCTATCAGTGCAGCATCATCAGTGCCAGCTCATCAGTGCCACCTATCAATTCTGCATATTAGTGCCTCCTATCAGTGCCCATCAGTGCTGCCTATCAGTGCAGCCTTATCAACGCACATCAGCGAAGGAGGAAAATTACCTGTTTGCAAAATTTTATAATAGAAAAAAATTTATTAAAGAAAAAATTTTTTTTTCAAATTTTTTGTTCTTTTTTTGTTTATAGTGCAAAAAATAAAGTGCCAATTAAATACCACCAAAAGAAAGCTCTATATGTGTGAAAAAAAAATGATAAAAATCTCATATGGGTACAGTGTTGCATGACCGCGCAATTGTCATTCATAGTGAGACAGCTCTGAAAGCTGAAAATTGTCCTGGGCAGGAAGGGGGTGAAAGTGCCCAGTAGGCAAGTGGTTAATACAAAAGAAAAAAGTTGACTATTATACCAGTCAAAGGGAAGCTGCTTTCACAAAACAAATTTGGTATCAAAAACAACAAAGTTAAATTAAGCAAATACAAAATATCTTTCTAAATGTCAAATATTGAATGAAAATAGTATAAAGAATGACACACATATTTAAATACCGTTCTTCCACCAATAAAAAAATACAATGTTGTCTTTTTAATTGGTGGAAGAGGGGCATTTATATATGTGTGTGATTTTTTTTTACTATTTCATTCAGTATTTGACATTTAGATATTTTGTATTTACTTAAAGTAAAGTAAGTTTTTAGTCTTGGATAGTGTGGAGAGGTATTAGAATGCCTTTTAGGTTTGTACTGCTGTCTGCCCCTTTTAGGGAGATTCCCCCTATTTCTCCTGTTTACCATTAGTATGGAAAGTAAAATGAAAAGAAAACTCCAAATTTTGGGTTGTTCCCAGAAAGGTAATAGAGGGGACATCTTGCAATGGGGATACAGATGGCAAAAAGAAAAAAAACTGACAGGGGTCCTAACCCTCCAAAATGAAAAAGAAAGTTTTGCCTTTAGTTACACTTTCAAGCTGGCTTTTTCAACCTTTTCAACACAGAGAAGCAATGGAAATAACTTTCCAGTCTCAGGAAACCCCTGCTAAATTACTATAACTGCAACTCATGATACTTCAATGTGATGGTCAGTGGGAAGAATGCTCCTTACACTTGTGGTCATTTTATTGATGTTGCTTTGGAGGGTAGTCCTGATACTCATATTGTTATCAATATCACCATTACTTATAGGAACCCTGAGCAGGTAATGCTAGGCTCCTGACTACTAGTTGCCACCCAGTTCACACTATTAAAGTGTTACTAAACCCACAACAGTAAAATCAGTCTGTATATGCAGTAAATCATGATGGTTATACTCACTGTGGAACCTAAGAGGTTAATTCTCAGCATTGTGTAAAAAAGCTGTTTGATCCAGTCTTCTCTGACACTCCCCTTCTTCTACTATCCTCAATCCATCTGCTGATAGAACAGAGCCTTGGGGACACTCTGCACATACTCGATTTGGTGTATATTGCTAGAGAGTTTTTTTTTTTTCTTGGGAGAATGTATGTGATCAGCACAGGGCCAATCAGTGCTGTCCAGACAGAGGTCAGGTCTCCTTTCTAAATTGTTCTTAGTATGTATGAATGAGAGTTATAGAATCCGTTTATAGACCAGACCAGCCAATATATCAAATTTGTGTTGTTCCTCTAAAAACTGAAGAAAAGTGAATATTAGACTGTTCAAAAAAAATAGCAGTGTTTGTATTCTTCTTTAAAACTCAAACATTCACTATATAAACTGAAAAATGTTTAAAGATTTTGCTTTCCTTTGAATCACTTAATGAATATTTAGTTGTATAAGCACTGTTTCTGAGAACTCCTGTACATCTGTGTTGCATGGAGTCAACCAACTTCTAGCACCTGTGAACACCTGCTTCACATAGGTGTCTACTAATTGTAACAGTACTCACAGGTAACTTTAGACCTTCTTTGATCTTCCTGGAGCTGATTGTTGGCTGAGTCCTTGCCATTTTGGCTATTCTTCTATCCATTCGAATGGTAGTTTTTCACTTTCTTCCACGTCTTTCAGGTTTTGGTTGCCATTTTAAAGCATTTGCGATCATTTTAGCTGAGCAGCCTATCATTTTCTGCACTTCTTTATATGTTTTCCCCTTTCCAATCAACTTTTTAATCAAGGTACGCTGTTCTTCTGAACAATGTCTGGATCGACCCATTTTCCTCAGAATTTCAGAGAGAAACACACTGTAACCAGCATGTACAACATTTGCTACATTCCTTCCTTAAATAAGGGCAATAATTGGCACCTGTTTTCCAAAGAATGAATGACCTCACTAATAGAACTCCACACTGCTATTATTTTGAACATGCCCCTTTCAATTAGTGATTCAATTACACAGAATCAGCAGTATGCATGTCATGACTGTTGGGTCTGTTGGATTTCTATTACTCTACTACACCTGCTAGTAAATTATTTGCCATGTAGAAATATAATTTCTACCAAAAACAGTGACTGATCAGGTTAGTGATGTCTGACTGCTATTATTTTTGAACACAACTGTACATTTGATTGCTATTCAGTTGATCACATTATGAAGTTGCCTGGTGGATATAGACAAATGATGGATGACCAGGGGCATACTGACAACTCATGGGGCCCGGGCAATAAGGGATCATGGGACCCCTGTGTCCGTGCCCAAACTCAAAAAAGCCTATGAAAAAGGTACTAGGGGCATCTCATGGGGCCCCCTACTGACCCCAGGCAGTCCCGAGTTTCCACATGGTCAGTCCGCCCCTGTGGATGACTTATGATTATATCTTCCAACTATCAATTGAATTCCACTATTCCTTATATAATATGTCAACTATAGATCAATTATTTATTTTTGGGGATATTGATTGGAAAAGAAATCCATCATTTATCGAAATGTGCATGACCACCTTAAAAATATATAGGAGACAGGCACACCCAATGAGAAGCAGAGAAGAAGAGTACATACTCTTCATGAGGAGGGATGATGGGGTGTAGTACATGGACAGGTGTGAAGAGGCAGATCAGAGATGAGTATGCACATGAGGAGGGATGATGGGGGTGTAGTACACGGACAGGTGTGAAGAGGCAGATCAGAGATGAGTACATACTCTACATGAGGAGGGATGATGGGGGTGTAGTACATGGACAGGTGTTAACAGGCAGATCAGAGATGAGTACATATTCTACATGAGGAGGGATGATGGGGGTGTAGTACATGGATAGGTATGAAGAGGCAGATCAGAGATGAGAATATACATGAAGAGGGATGATGGGGGTGTAGTACACGGACAGGTATGAAGAGGCAGATCAGAGATGAGTACATACTCTATATGAGGAGGGATGATGGGGGTGTAGTACTTGGACAGGTGTGAAGAGGCAGATCAGAGATTAGAATATTAATGAGGAGGGATGATGGGGGTGTAGTACATGGACAGGTATGATGAGGCAGATCAGAAATGAGTATACACATGAGGAGCGATGATTGGGGTGTAGTACATGGACAGGTGTGAAGAGGCAGATCAGAGATGATTATACACATCAAGAGGGATGCTGGGGGTGTAGTACATGGACAGGTGTGAAGAGGCAGATCAGAGATGAGTACATACTCTACATGAGGAGGGATGATGGGGGCGTAGTACATGGACATGTGTGAAGAGGCAGGTCAGAGATGAGTATATACATGAGGAGGGACGATGGGGGTGTAGTACATGGACAGGTGTGAAGAGGAAGATCAGAGATGAGTATACACATGAGGAGCCATGATTGGGGTGTAGTACATGGACAGGTGTGAAGAGGCAGATCAGAGATGATTATACACATCAAGAGGGATGCTGGGGGTGTAGTACATGGACAGGTGTGAAGAGGCAGATCAGAGATGAGTACATACTCTACATGAGGAGGGACGATGGGGGTGTAGTACATGGACAGGTGTGAAGAGGAAGATCAGAGATGAGTATACACATGAGGAGCGATGATTGGGGTGTAGTACATGGACAGGTGTGAAGAGGCAGATCAGAGATGATTATACACATCAAGAGGGATGCTGGGGGTGTAGTACTTGGACAGGTGTGAAGAGGCAGATCAGAGATTAGAATATTAATGAGGAGGGATGATGGGGGTGTAGTACATGGACAGGTATGACGAGGCAGATCAGAAATGAGTATACACATGAGGAGCGATGATTGGGGTGTAGTACATGGACAGGTGTGCAGAGGCAGATCAGAGATGATTATACACATCAAGAGGGATGCTGAGGGTGTAGTACATGGACAGGTGTGAAGAGGCAGATCAGAGATGAGTACATACTCTACATGAGGAGGGATGATGGGGGCGTAGTACATGGACATGTGTGAAGAGGCAGGTCAGAGATGAGTATACACATGAGGAGTGATGATGGGGTTGTAGTGCACGGACAGGTGTGAAGAGGAAGATCAGAGATGTGTACATGCTCTACATGAGGAGGGATGATGGGGGTGTAGTACATGGACAGGTATGAAGAGGCAGATCAGAGATTAGAATATTAATGAGGAGGGATGATGGGGGTGTAGTACATGGACAGGTGTGAACAGGCAGGTCAGAGATGAGTATACACATGAAGAGGGATGATGGGGGTGTAGTACATGGACAGGTGTGAAGAGGCAGATCAGAGATTAGAATATTAATGAAGAGGGATGATGGGGGTGTAGTACACGGACAGGTGTGAAGAGGCAGATCAGAGATGAGTACATACTCTACATGAGGAGGGATGATGAGGGTGTAGTACATGGATAGGTATGAAGTGGCAGATCAGAGATGAGAATATACATGGAGAGGGATGATGGGGCTGCAGTACGTGGACAGGTATGACGAGGCAGATCAGAAATGAGTATACACATAAGGAGCAATGATTGGGGTGTAGTACATGAACAGGTGTGAAGAGGCAGATCAGAGATGAGTACATACTCTACATGAGGAGGGATGATGGGGTGTAGTACATGGATAGGTATGAAGTGGCAGATCAGAGATGAAAATATACATGAAGAGGGATGATGGTGGCGTAGTACATGGAAATGTATGAAGAGTCAGGTCAGAGGTGAGTATATACATGAGGAGGGACGATGGGGGTGTAGTACATGGACAGGTGTGAAGAGGCAGATCAGAGATGAGTATACACATGAGGAGCGATGATGGGAGTGTAGTGCACGGACAGGTGTGAAGAGGCAGATCAGAGATGAGTACATACTCTACATGAGGAGGGATGATGGGGGTGTAGTACATGGACAGGTATGAAGTGGCAGATCAGAGATGAGTACATATTCTACATGAGGAGGGATGATGGGGGTGTAGTACATGGACAGGTATGAAGTGGCAGATCAGAGATGAGTACATACTCTACATGAGGAGGGATGATGGGGGTGTAGTACATGGATAGGTATGAAGAAGCAGATCAGAGATGAGAATATACATGAGGGATGATGGGGGTGCAGTAGGTGGACAGGTGTGAAGAGGCAGATCAAAGATGAGTATCTACATGAGGAGCGATGATGGGGGTGTAGTACATGGACAGGTGTGAAGTGGCAGATCGGAGATGAGTATACACATCAAGAGGGATGATGGGGGTGCAGTACATGGACAGGTGTGAAGAGGCAGATCAAAGATGGGTGCATACTCTACATTAGGAGGGATGATGGGGGTGTAGTATATGGACAGGTATGAAGAGGCAGATCAGAGATGAGTACATACATGAGGAGCGATGATGGGGGTGTAGTACATGGACAGGTATGAAGAGGCAGATCAGAGATGAGTACATACATGAGGAGCGATGATGGGGGTGTAGTACATGGACAGGTATGAAGAGGCAGATCAGAGATGAGTACACACACACACGAGGAGGGATGATGGGAGTTGTAATACATGGACAGGTGTGAAGAGGCAGATCAGGGATGAGTACATATATGAGGAGGGATGATGGGGGTTGTAGTACACGGACAGGTGTGAAGAGGCTTTAGGTAGCACGTGGAGGGAGGAGCCAATCATCATCCAGAGAGGAGGGCCCCTCCCCCCAGGCAGACAGCACAGCGCTTCCTATGGGCACACAGCAGAAGGCAGGGGAGGACAGCGCCGGGACTGTCAGCGAAGCGGAGATCAGAGCGGACCGGTGATGGATGGGATGCAGCGATGATCGGGCTGAGTGCCGGCTGGTGACCGGCCGGTGAATGCTTGGGACCGGTACCCATGTGTCATCTACCCGGGAACACAGGTCAGTCCCCCCGGTGTGTGTACCATTGTATGATGGTGTACATCAGTGACATGACATCATAGCCCAGCCGAGGTCCGGCCATGCGGTGTGTGTTATCCGTATGGCTCCTCATCACTTCCCAGCAGTATTGTTTATACAATGACATTCCCTGTATACACTATATACTGTCTACGTTGTGTTCTTACCATTCTTACCACATCCCAGGGACGACACTTTGTCTGCAATCAGGGATTTGTAGAAAAACAAGAACATTTCTGTGTATCCTCCAGCCTGCACCAACACCAAGTATTATTATTATTATTATTATTATATGTCACATCATATGGTGTAGAATGACACTGACAAGATGTATTTATTCTATTAACCATTTCCTGAATTCCTAGATCATTCACCAGGTATAGAAAACAGAGCATGATAGACTGGGGGGCATAGAAGGATAGATAGATAGATAGATAGATAGATAGATAGATAGATAGATAGATAGATAGATAAGATGATACAAAGATAAATAGATAGATACAATGAAATAAATATGCATAGATAGAAAGATGGATATATAGAAAAATGTATGAATAGATAGATAGATAGATAGATAGATAGATAGAAATAAATATGCATAGATAGAAAGACTGATAGGAAAATTGATGAATACATAGAGATAGATAGATAGATAGATAGATAGATAGATAGATAGATAGATGGTTATTTAATAGCTATAGTATATTTGGCCTCTGATTGATGATCCCCTGCATGTAAACCATCATGTATAATGTATACTTATTGCCTATTTAGGTCATGGGTTTGGAGGGGACCCAGCAGCATAGATGTACACTACCAGTATATCATTCATTTATTGTACCTGATATGGAGTGTATAGTGTGGGAATGGAAGCAGTTAGTGCTATGTGTAATGTATTTTTATTGTATATGATTAATATGTATATTATATAAGTGACTGACTGTAAATAGACATTCCAGCATGTTTTATCTTTGGCACAGTCTATAGATATTCGGTGGGAGGAGGATTATCTTTCCATGCACACTCTTCTTTCCTATATATGTGTGCCAGTTGTTGTTGTTGATGTGCTGATTATAGTTTATGTTTGGGTTGATAGAATATGTTTAGGGAAATGACTGATATAATCATTATTGATCTCTACCTGAATAATAAATCTGTTTTTATCATTTAATCCATATGTTGTTTGGAGTAGATGGGTAGAGGCTGTGGTTGTTCTATGCACACAGTATAGTAGACAGAGCCAGTTAGGCAGTCTGTTGAGCCACTGCTGGGGGGGATATTTAAAGTCCTCACTTCTTTGTCGGTGAATGATGTCATTGTCATCTTATAAAGCCTGGGTGCAGCTCCGGTGTAATGGATGGGACCGGCAGCACTGTGTGCAGTCAGTGGGTAGTACTGGATGCTGCTGGGACTGTCTGGGTTGTATGATGGAGAAGAGAGCCGGTGCTGCAGATGGTAAACACACTGCTGTGTATGAATGGAAATCACAGTATTAGTGGGAGGCAGCTGGTGCTCAGCATGCTGTGTGCTTTACTCCACACTTTCCCTTCACACACGCTGCCTGTGGATCTGAACATTGCTGCTGCCAACATACATATAAAATGTGTTCACTATTACTGTCTGTATTATGCTTGATCAAGGCAGTGTCATAGGGGAAACTATAGGAAGGTGTTATGGCAGCACAGCGCAGGGAGCAGCATAGGCAAACCAAATCACAATGTGCAAATGAATGTAACCCCTAGTATCCGATCATCATTTATTGGTCTGACAGTTCCAAAATCAGTTCTAATAGGATGCTATGTTACTGCCGTCTGCATGTCTTCTTTGCTTTTTGCTGCCTAGTCAAATAGCCTAGAAAAAAATATTGTTTACTATTTTGCTCACCAAGTCCTCTTTGGAATGGTTTAAAAAATATAGTTTTGACTTTTATTGTCTGGAAACATTCAAAGTGAAAAGGAGTATTGAGGTTAAATCCAATTTCTAGGTGTACGTTTAACCATACTTAATAT
Organism: Staurois parvus; assembly: GCF_062004578.1. NCBI lineage: Eukaryota > Metazoa > Chordata > Amphibia > Anura > Ranidae > Staurois > Staurois parvus. The sequence continues at coordinate 8,814,347 of NW_028318358.1, forward strand.
GCGACTCCCAATGGTTTTGGGATATGGCTGTATCAACTCTGTTCTCATAAACCAATAAAATATTGAAACAGTAAAAATATGGTTTAGCTGGATGGAGTTGAGGATCTGTGCATTTAGGGATATATAATCCAACATATAAAGCCAATATATATATAACCAATTATCTAAGCCAAAATAAGCACATGTAAAATGTTTACACAGAATCCATACAATCCATAATTATCATCCTATGAATCAGTATTCCGTATCCCTCTGTGTACCACTGTGTGTGGTGTGTCCTGAGTTATATTTCATACCACACAACAGTATCTGAATATTGAGACTTACACATAGAGACGGGGGATCTTTTCAGGCAAAAGATGTTGACCAGAAAGATTTAAAAAAAATGTCCTTTTTGAAAATGTAAGCATAAATTATGTAATTGTTTCTGGAAAAGCAAAGAGCATGCTTCTTATTGAGAACCTACAAGCCAGACCCTTTTATTCTAATACAAGTAAGGTGGCTATAGAAAAGTATAATAAGGGCAAGGTTTGTTTCATTATGATTGGTGATAAATAACTAGTTTTTGCCATTGCTGCTTTCTTTGGATGTTGTACATTGGGCATGTATGGAACTGACTGTAAAAGAAAACGTGTGTGTATATATATATATATATATACAATTTATATATATATAACAGTTGGGAGGGAGTAAGTGAAACCTTGGATGATATTCTTGGCCAGCTCAGACTTCTTGTCCAATTGGCATAAGCAGTAATACATTTGGTCATGACTTGGTGATTCCAGTGCTATCAGACAGTCCAGGTATGTTTTGAACATCATAGGCAGACACTGTTTATGCCTTTCCATTGGTGTCTCACTGTGGTACTGTAACTGAAAGATATCTGTAAGGTTCGACAATAGCTGCTGTTGTTGCTGTTAGTGCTACTGGCAGACATTGGGAAAACACGCTGCAGTGGAATGTCCTTGCTTAGTATTACTGTCACTGGCATGTTTCATTGTAGAGGGTGATTAAATTTTATTTTAAACAACAGGCTGCTTGCAAAACATAACATCAATGCCATGTACCATTTTTTATATGACCCTTTGTGTTAAAATTGGGTAACAAATAACAGAGACACTTTAAGGCTCATTGCATGGCCAACACTTTAAGAGAGATTTTGTTCTTTTGTCATTGTGACCTGAAAGTCATGTGCATGAAAAAGTAGACTGCTTATGTCTATGTGCAACCTTGTTGGAAAAAAAAGACTGTCGGTACTGTGTATTGAGGCCAGTCACTGTCTGGATGTTAACATAGAGGGTTATATACTAAAACTGCACGGTCCAAAATCTGGTGCAGCGCTGCATAGAAACCAGTCGGCTTCCAGGTTTTATTGCCAAAGCTTAATAGAAAAAGCTGAAGTTAGAAGCTGATTGGCTACCATGCACAGCTGCACCACATTCTGAGTGCTCCAGTTTGAGTAAATCTCCCACATAGGGTTGTTATGTGGTCATTAACAGACCCCAAGCTGTGCCTATATAACACCTGCTTGTCTGTGTAGAGTCTGATCACAATTCTTTGTCTATGTATAGCACACTGAGTGGGAAGTAAGGATTCCTGACAGTGAGCAGTGAACACTGAAAATGATTAAATGTAATATCTTTAATGAATGATGATAATAACTTCATGGCACTGAGTGGGAAGACTGCAGCCTCCAATGCTCTGATCAGCAATGAAAGGAAGTATGCAGTACCAGTGTGTTCAAATAATGGCAACAGCTGTGCTCCTGCAATGCGATGGAGTTGCATCTGATAGCATAACCCCTCTTGACATATTGCCCTCTTGATGGGAAAGGGTGTATAGGTACAGCAAGGATGGGAAGGCTTGGAAATCAGTATGCAAAAGCCCATCTGAGGTCACTGCAAACCAAAAATTAAGTAACATTTTTGATGTACTTCTCTAAAGGTTCACTGATTTCCACTGATTGGCACAACCTGTGTTTAAATTCTGCCACAACGACAAGTTGACATGTATATTTTTACATCTCTGTTGTACATTTCTATAAACCAGCCATTCTCAACTAGGGTTCCTCCAGAGGTTGCTAGGGCTGTGGCTGGCCTCCCATCTGATGGTGCCTCCATAGTTCCAGGTCCAACACCAGTTGGCAGAGCCAGTGACACCAATGTGCTTTAGAGCTGTGTGTAAGGATGGTCCTCTGAGAGCCACTGTAAGGGGCATTCTTCCCACTGACCACCAATGTAAGGGGCATTATTTCCACACCCCCCTTCCTGCCCTTAATGAATTAAGTTTAGCATAGGTCCTTATCAATTATCTTGATGGTTCCTTTGGGATAAAAAGGTTGTGAAAGGCTGCTAAACGCAGGGGTGGTCGATTTCATTGTTAGGTTACATACTGTATGGTGCCTGGTATTTCAGCACCATGGACAGAGCACTGCATTCATGTGCTCATAGTCCTAGTTCAGACTGGGCTAAAGCAGCTGTACACTAATCTAATCTGTAAATCAGTTTACTAAGCAATGCACCATTGCATAGTAAGCAGTTACTGTGTTATGTAATATGGGTTGTCAGTTTTCGTAGGTAAACCATATGGCAAAATATATTATACAGTGCACTGATAGTAGTCTCTATTTGTATTCTGTGCTGAGTTAGTTTCCCATGATTTTGAAAGCAGAACCATGATGTATTGATGAATGGACATATAACCTAGTGCTGTTCTTAATACCATTTGACTCTAAAAGGCCCACTCATGCAATTTATTTACCCTGTGATTAAAAAAGACATTCAAAGTAACCTGTCAGAATAGAAATATGTCAGTTGTCATGGCTGACACATACTCTGGGGCTCAGCCTTTTCATCTTAGTAAATCACTCATCCGCTACAAGCATGTAGCTGCTGAAATGTTGTGACACTTCACTTGGATAATTGTATCAGATCAGTGAGTCACTAACTAGTAGATCAGTGAGTCACTAACTAGTAGATCAGTGAGTCACTAACTAGTAAAGCAAAGAAAAAACCTTTCTCCTGTAGGCAGTTCTCAAATTTATGTTCTGATGGATTACCATTCAGCAGTGTGGACAACATTTCTGCCACAATTGGCCATCTACGTATGAAAATGTAATTACGCATTTCTGACAAATATGTAATTTTAGGGCACAGCCTGGAAATACAAAAATTCAAAAATGCCATTGATTACTCCTTTTCATCCTTTTGCTTTTGAATGATTTTGTAGAATGTATCATTAGGATCATCCAACAATTTGGAATGATTTCAGGTACTATATTTCATAAGCTTTACTTAAAGTGGAACTTTACAGCATCTGAGCACCACAAACCAAAAATGCTGTTTAATTCATTTTTATTATACAATGCAAACTCACCCTTTCCTACATGTACTTTGTTTTCCTAAGAAATCAGTTTGAAAATCAGCTCTTAGCTTTTCCGGCCGTGGCCATCTTGAGTAAGGTCAGAAGATTTGTGTTTCATTTACTTCCTGGAATCCATCTGCCCTTAGCTCAGGCATGCAGGCAGGAGGGTATGCCTGGCTAAGAAAACCCCTCCCCCCGAAGACTACTGGGATGTATGACATCATTTACCTAGGTCTGCAAACCAGGAAGTAACTGAAGAAATATTTAAAAAAAATTCAAACAAATATATTAGATATACTTTCTATCTATTTACTAATGCTAACAGCATAAGGATTAAAAATGGTTAGTGTTGACTGAGAGAGTGAAGTTCCACTTTAAAGCAAATATATCCTTCACCAAAAAAACAAAACTGTAATATATTGTTAGATGTGGTGGCTGCATTCGTTTTCATTTATTCGACTTTTCTCCTTGCTTTCCTTACTACTTTTCTCCTTGCTGTCCTTATTTAGACTTTAAAAACCTTCCCCTCTCCTCATCATCATTACATGGGGAGGCAGCATCCTACAGTTCACAGAAGGTAGCTGGTAAAGCCAACAACATTGTCTGAGATTTCAGTTCTTTGCACAGGAAGTTACAGGGACTGTATAATGTATATGTTTCTGTACTTGCAAACAATATTCTTATTCTGAAAAAGAAAAATTAATGCAGCCACAACATCTAAGAACTGATACACTGAAATATATAGCATTTTTGTTCTTGGTTTTAGATTTCTTTCAGAAATACACAATGCAACGCACAAAAATGTGCTAATTGCAGTATTCTATCACTACCAATCCAATTTTACCTTTTGTCTATTTAAAGCATTAGTAGAATGAAAGATTACTGCTAATTGTCTGCTATGGCTACTATATTTTTTTTACATGTGTTGAAATATGGCTACAACACTTTGCCCATTGTTCCTGTCCTTATTGTCTATGCCTCCATGCATGACTAGTTCCCAGGCAGCTTTACAGTATGAAATTTGTCAGGCAGGTACCATTATTGGATTTTTTGGTTAATTACCTTGCACATAGCTCTGTTCACACTGCCGCGACTTGGGATCCAACTTGTAAGACCCCAAATCGTATGACATGTGAAATCCCATGTTAGTCAATGAGAGCTGTCTTAATTAGCACTACTGAAGTTACTCCCACTTTAGAAAAGGTTCTTGTACTACTTCAAGGTGACTTCAATCCGACTTGTGCCCATAGACTTTGATGGAGTCACCTTCAAGTCGGATGCTCATCTATATTGATGTGATTTAGATCCGACATTACAGGAAGATTACCCAGGCAAAAAATGCATGGCATGAAAGTCACACATCAAAGTTGTACTCGAATTGTCAGCAAATTGCCAGAAAGTCACCTGGCAAAGTCGCATTGTAAGTCTCGCAACATTCAGGTCGCAGTAGTGTGAACGTGAACGGAGCCTAAGAACCAGTTTATAAAACTGTCTGAAGAACTCCATACAGGACAACTGATGTAATTGACTCAGTCCACCATCCGGTGTATAACACAGAAGGAGGCTGATCAGAGATGGGGCTAAACCTCTAGTACATATAACAGTGTTAATGCAGTAGTTTATATTTTTTCTGAATATATCTCTAAACAGAATTATTATTATACAGGATTTATATAGTGCCAACAGTTTGCTCAGCGCTTTACAATATAAAGGTAGACAATGCAGCAATTATAGCACCATCAGCAGCACTTTTATGAAAAATTCTGAAAACAAAGAAAACACCTCTTTAAAACTTCATGCATAGTAGTTGCACCTACATTCAGCATGCCTGAGGCTCTAAAAATACAACCAAACCTACAATGATATGCAAAACAACCAATCAGAATCCACCTTGCAATGGTCTGGCTTAATACCTAACTGCAGGTTTCATATAACTCTAAATAGTTATTTTGGACCAAGCTGGTCCAAGCAAATTATTTCTATTTCAATATTTTTATTGAAAAACTGTAGAAAGTAGTATACAGAAAAATAGGAAACATAGCCCACCTACATGGTGAGTTGTGGCGATCAAACAGATTCATGGAATATATAGGCACATAGGAATACAGCAACCAATGATGTTGTAAACAAGAGAACACAGCCCCAGTAGGGTAGCACATATTCCATCGGTCAGTAAACATGGGCAGTTTCAAATAGCCATCTGACAAAAATAGGGAGACAGAAAAAATTAAACAGAAGAGTCGAAGAAGAGGATAAAGAATATAACAGGGAAAAAAAGAGAAGAAAGAAAGAAGGAGGAAGGAAAGCAAGCAAATTATTTTAAGCTATAATAAACCTTGAGTTAGACTTTAAAAAAATCCTGATAGGCCAGTCTATCATATTTTGCATTTTGAACATTTTCCTTGCTCTACAGATACAGTGATGATATATATGCAGTAACATTACGCTTGCAGGGTCTTTTCTTTTGAAACCATTTATATACATCTGGAGGTGAGCAACAGATTGGGGTAAATTTACTAAAGGAAAATAGACTGTGCACTTTGCAAGTGCAGTTGCACTCTTTTGTCTCAGAAAATGTCATTGTGGTAAAGCTTCACTTTGTAAAACATACCTATTGAGGGGCAGGAATAAAAAAAAAAACATTTTTTGCTTGCACATGATTGGATGATCTAAATAAGAGGAGCTTTGCCGCATTTACTAAGCTCTGGTGAAAATGAGTGCAACTGCACTTGCAAAAAGCTTTTAGTAAATCAACCCCATCATTTGATAAATAAGTAAATTTATTCCAGTGAAAAATCAAAAGAAAGACTATATAGAGAGTCAATGTATTTCAGGGGCTGAAACCTTGCCCAACCCCTTCATCAGGGGTTGAGATATAGGGAACAATATATATGGAATTGGTGGAAAATATATTGAGTACTGCTTCAATTGGTGCAATATTTGCCAGCTGCTGGTTGTAGTAGGTCAAGGTAAAGTAAGGTACTCATAATCTGCAGGTCAACTGCTTGCAAGAGTCATTAAACTTTCTTGTACCTCCTAGCAAACATAATGTTCCTTGTCATAGCTTGCCAATAGAGCATGGAAAGGAATATGCTGATTGGTGTGTATCAGGAGCACAGACAGTTCTTCTTTTGGATACTTTTGATCACTTGGACCTCGGCTTTGTGTCCTGACGCTGACCCCTCAGTTTACTTACACAGTGAAAGGTTTGAAGTAAGTGTAATTGCACTAATAAAGCATTAGTGTTATAAGAATTACAGGGATTAGTTTTATGAAGCATATATTACTCCCCAGTAGCTGCAGTCATAAGTCTCCGCCAGTCTTTGTGAGGTTAGCATTTTTTATGAAATCCTCAAGATTGCATTATACACTTAGAGGAGATTACTAGTAAGATTTGAGGCTTTCAGACTGATAAATGTAAATTAGTTAATGGAATTCAAGCATAGTATAAAGCATGTTGCAATAGTGTACTGTATAATATGATTACGGTGTTCAAGTAACAATTGTACTGTGATACTCTGCTATAATTGTATTATTGGAAGATTACACATAAGCAACATAATCACTTCCAAGACGACAACTGGAACAACAATGTTTCAGTGACCTGCCTCGAAATATCCAGTTCAGTAGGAGAGATGTGTATATTTATTACATTTAAAAATCATTTACTGAGATTTGGTTATAACATATCATAATCCTAGCACTATTATAATGTAATTATTTGTTATCTTGATGCTTTAGCCCAGATGAGAAAGTGATGAAAAAATATCTGTTTGTTGCAATGGAAATATGGAATACAGTTGTGCTCAAAAGTCTGCATAACTTGGCAGAAATCATGACATTTTGGCATTGATATTGAAAATATAACTGATCATACAAAGCCATTTATTATCACGTAGTTGTTTGGCTCCTTTTTAAATCAATAATGATAACAGAAATAACCCAAATAGCCCTGATCAAAAGTTTATGAAATGTTTGGTCTTGGTACAGACAAACAAAGTGACACACACAGATTAAAATGGCAATTAAAGATTAATTTCCCGCATCTGTGGTTTTTAAATTGCAATTAGTTTCTGTGTATAAATTGTCAATACGTTTGTTAGCTCTCACGTGGATGCATCGAGCAGGTTAGATACTGAGACACGGTGAGCAAAAAAGAACGGTCAAAAGACCTGCGTAACCAGGTAATGGAATTTAATAAAGATGGAAAAGAATATATAAAGAAATCCAAAGCCTTGAATATGCCAGTCAACCACTTATAAAGAAGTGGAATGTTCAGGGATCTCTTGATACCAAGCCAAGGTCAGGTAGACCAAGAAAGACTGCAGCCACAATTGCTAGAAGAGTTGTTCAGGATATAAAGAAAAAACCCACAGGTAACCTCAGGAAAAGTACAGGCTTCTCTGGTAAAAGACAGTGTGGTTGTTTTTAAGGAGCACAATAAATATGAGCTGCATGGTCACTTTGCCAAAAAGAAGCCTTTGCTGTGCCAATGTCACAAAAAAGCCCAGTTACATAATGCCAGACAACACCTTGACATGTCTCACTGGCCTTTTTTGTGTTGCACTAAAAGGCTTCTTTTTGGCAACTCAACCATGCAGCTCATTTTTGTTCAAATATCAGCGTATTGTGCTTTTTTCCAGAGCTTTTAATATTCTTTTCCCTCTTTATAAAATTCCATTACCTTATTATGCAGGTATTTTGACATTTCATTTCTGCTCCCCATGGTTCAGTATCTAGCCTGGTCAGTGCATTAACATGAGAGCTAACAAAGTCATTGACTATTTTTACACAGACAATATTTGCAATTTAAAAAGCCACAGATGATGGAAATTAACGTTTAATTGCCATTTTAACCTGTGTGTGTCACCTTGTGTGTCTGTACCAAGGCCAAACATTCCAGGGTATGTAAACTTTTGATCCTGGCCATTTGAGTGATTTCTGTTATCATTATGATTTAAAAGGAGCCAAACAACTATGTGATAATAAATAGCTTCATATGATCAGTATCCTTTGGCATGGTTAGTCACATTTTAATATAAATGCCAACATTTCATGATTTCTGCCAGGGTATGCAAACATTTGAGCATAACTGTACAAAGTATGTATGAGATGTATTTAATCATTCCTGTTGTAATGAATTGGCTTAGAAAATGTATGTATTGTAAGACTGGCCATACATTATACAATTTTCTTGTACCATTTCCTTTAGATTTACCAAAACCATACAATATGAGGTCGAACCTAACCAATTTCAATTTGTATGCAATCAGGCAAGCCCTTGTACTACATAGCTGAAGGTAAATCTAAAGGAAATGGAACAAGAAAATTGTATAATGTATGGCCAGCTTAAGTCCTTATATTTATCATTAAAGATAATAATCCTGTGCTTATTCTTATTTTTCATAGGTTCATCGCTAAGAATTTAGCAGATATTTCTAAATTGAATTCCATATCTTGCCACATGAATTATAATGGCATGCCTACATGACACCCGCACCCCTTCTCCATCCTTTGCCAGCCTACTGATAGATGGACCAATCCGGAGGTTGGACACCGATACACCCCCTGGATGCACCCCAGAGCAAGAACTAACCCCCACACAATGTGTATTGCGTGATATGGTGCGGACAGAGGTCACTCTTCCCCATGAGGATTCATCCTCTCCTCTTACACACAGTGTTCCTCAAGATCCACAAGAACCCGAGGACAGAGGTGGTGGAGGAGCAGCAGCAGGCCTGGGAGATGACAGGCCATGTCGAGCTCTTGGGGAGGGACGCATGCAGTGTCAGGCTGGAGTTGGGTTCTTGGGTGGACTTTTTGGTTGTTTAAAGCCAGTTTGGGCAATGATTGGAAAAACCTATTCTACAGAACACAAGCAGGAAGAAGGTAAGTGTAGAAATGGAAATGTGGAGTGGACATTCGGTATTAAACCACAAGTGTATTTTGCCTAAAGAAATCGTGCAATAAAGGCCGATAGACAAAATACAATATAGGGATTCTAACTGTCTATCTTCTGTATGTCTCCTAATGGACTAGTTGCCTAAGAAGGGCATGAATGTGGTTACCCATGCAACCTGAACAAAATACAAGCTCTTCTCTGAAATTGGTCTCCTAGGACCTATTGTGTGACAAGTAAAATAAGCATTTGTGGTTTTTTCCTTGCACACTTTTTTGTAGACATAATTTTTCTGTTTTCTGCTTCCGTATACATGTAGGATATTTATATGTGGAGAAGCCAGTGTAGTCTGATCAGTTTTTCTAGTTTTTAAAAGTTTTGAGAAAGTCAGTAAAATAGTATCTTATACTGCTGTGACCCATAATAAAGAGATGTAACATTTCACTACATTCTGTTGATGTTCTCTAAGTTGCTTCGTTGTAGGTCACATATATTCTTTCCCACTAATACTAAATAGGGATCACAGTGACAGACCAGCTTAGCAGAAAGCAAGGCACTCCAGTCTCTAATGATTGCAATATCAGGCTTATTAGGGACACACTTGGGGCCCAGTGACTGGAGTAAGAACTTTATGGGTTTCTTCTTCTTTTTCTTAGGAGGGCAACATCTTGCGTTTATGATAGCTTATCTACTGGTGGACATAAAGAACAGAAATCTCCAGAATCCATTCACTCTTCTTTCTCAGCTATGTAAGAGAACACTTTATATCACTTTATATGTGTTTCATACTCAGGGGTTTATTTTCTAAAGCTGGAGAGTGCAAAATCAGGCTCACTTCTGCATAAAAACCAATCAGCTTCTAACTTCAGCTTGTTCAGTTAAGCTTTGACAATAAAACATGGAAGCTGATTGGTTTCTATGCAGAAGTGAGCATGGTTTTGCACTCTCCAGCTTTAGTAAATAAACCCTCCGAGTATGCAACACATATAAAGTGTTCTCTTACATAAATGTGCAGGAATCCTTTTTGTGTCAGGCCATTTCTCTTACTGTACATTGTTGTGGATGGTGCAAACAGCTGCACAGTACTGAATCTACCATAAGCAGATTATATACACCATTGGCCATTTGTTGTGCTGCCTTGTTTTTGCTGTCTGACATTTTCTGTGTCATAATTGCCATTAAATCTTAAACCCCCGTTTCCGTGCCCTCCAATCCATGATCAGCTGCTATTCTTCCTTCCTCCCCCAAAACATGATCATCTCCTCTCTGCTAACCCCCTGCCATGATCAGCTTTTACTTTCCCTTTCCTGGGAACAATCAGTTCCTGCTCTGCCTTCATCCCCATCTGTGTCACAAACATCATCTTTTTTGTTTTCTTCCCCCACCACTGCAAACAGCTTCTGCTGCACTTTACTTCCTTGCCTTGACTATATTCACAAACTATTGTATCCCATTCTGAGCTTCCACTCTGTCTACCCCCCTGGTGGTTCTGTGCCTTCCCTCCTAGTATTCCTATGCCTAGCCTCCTAGTAGTCAACATGCAGCTGCTGCTCTTCCTCTTTCTTTCTCAACCATGACCAACTTCTGCTGTGCCTTCTAAATCACTGGCCCATGATGTCTCTTACACTGTGTGCCTCGAAGCTGGTCTATGACCAGCTTCTGTTTCTCCAACTATCAGTAAAAATTATCTCCTGCTGTCCCTTCTGTCTCCCCAATCTACAGTTGGCCTGCTTTGTCTCCTCCAAGCTATGAGCATGCCCTCTCATCACCCCTTCAACCACCCTCTGCTTGTTATATTATTCCTCTGTGCCCACTCTGCACTGTCTCATTCCCCCATTAAGTTATTGGCCCTTCTGTGCCTTCTTCCTCTTCAATCCATGATTCCCCAGTCCAAGTCAACAAGTTCCTGCTCTGCCTGCTCTCTCAATGTTCCTCTGTTAGCCATAATAATTTCTCTTGTCACCCACCCACCATGATCAACTTTTCTCTACACTCTCCTTCCTCTTTAGTCTCTTAAGCCCTGTACACACAATGAAAATATCAGACAAATGATCATTAATTTTTTTTGCATGCTAGTCTCCATATTGAAAATGAAGAGGTTGCTAAAATCCCGCAAATTTTCATACAACAGAGTAAAAATTTGGAAGTGATGTAATCTATTGTATTGTATTTGCGGACACAAACTGTGCTGATTAAATAAAAACTGTACAATCTGGTATTGTACAAGTAAAATGTTCATACTTATCCCTTCTAATAATTTCAGATGAAAGCTGTGTACTAATGATCAGGTTACCATATGCTTGCCTCAAAGTGGTATTTTTCGTATGATTTTCTGATTGTGTGTGCTAGGCTTAAGCTCACAGTCAATTGCCATTCTCTCTACTCTCTTTTTACATGGTCCTCAGTCATCAGCTCTTTAGTCTCCTCTTTTGTCCACCCATTGTTTGCAATCAGCTTCTGCTCTGCCTGGTATACCAGTGGTCCACCTCAGTACTCACACTGTTTATGATAAGTCATTCTGCTGTCATGGACTGTGCATATCAGCAACAAGTTGACCAAATTATTTATTTGCAGTTAAAATATTGTCTGATTTTTATTGTCTGCCTATTGAGGTGTTATGAATCACCCTGCCTGAAAACACTTCCACATAAATGAACATGTTCATAAATGGACACACAATTACCAGTTTATTTGAAAGATATAGAGAGAGAAGCCCTCTTGTTCTTTCCTTTCAGGTGGTTCTTCTTGTACTACCCACATCAGCACCAGTATTTGCTATATTATATATTTTAGAAAAGGTGGCACTAATGCATGTGATCAGTACATGGAGCACATAAGGGAAGATAATTAGTGATTCCTACAAATAAAAACTATATCGTGTTCTTCTATAACTGCTTGTGTTTCTATATTTTTGTTTTTGTTCTGCGAAGACTCTTGGGAAGTGCCGTTTGAAGAGATTCAGGACCTACAGTGGGTAGGCAGTGGAGCTCAGGGAGCTGTCTTCCTGGGGAAGTTTCATGGTGAAGAAGTGGCTGTGAAGAAAGTCAGAGATATAAAAGAAACAGATATCAAACATCTGCGGAAACTGAAGCATCCCAATATCATCACCTTCAAGTGAGCAAAAAAAAAAAACTTCCTTTATAACAATTAAAAAACAATTCAGAGATCAAATCACATTGTGTTATAGCCTCTCAATAGCATATTATTGCCATACCATCTTAACCCCATCACATCCTGAATAAACAAATGATAACAAAAAACTGCTTGACATGAGAAACTGTTCAACTTTTGCACACTAAACTTACCAAGCAAGGAATGTAGCAAAAGCATAAGTCTAAGAAACAAAGAAAGTAAGTGCATTCACACTGTACAGGGGGATATTTAAAGCATCAGTCCACTTTACTCCTTCTGGATTAATATTGTTGATGGGGCCTCTGAAAAAATGAATAACATGGGTTATCTTTGCTGTAATTTGAGGCATGGTGGCCTGTAGTCAAAAGGCTTTATGTTTTTCTGTGAACAAACTACTCTTTTCTATAACTAGATAGGAGGCCTACTTTGCATTCTACTGAATGATTTATCACCCAAGAGCTGCTTATGTATAGCAAAGTAAGAAGCAAACACAGAGTCAGGAGGCTGCAGGTCATGATGCTTTAAACATGTTGGCCTTTTTCACAGGCCTCAGAGACAAGCATTAATCCATAATTTATAGTAAAAACAAAGTTATAGTTAAAGTCCGTAAAAACAAAGTTATAGTTAAAGTCCGTAAAAACAAAGTTATAGTTAAAGTCCAAGGACTTTGATAAATATTCCCTTCGACTGAAACTTTGTCTTGTAGTGGAAAAATAAACTAAACTGAGTGAAATCCCATAGTTCACTCACCAAAAATGCATTTCTTTGTTCTGGGGAGAATGGGCTAGGTCCTAACTGGTGGTCTGGACCTTAAGATGGCTGTAGATTGATTGAAACTCGGTCAGTTCAGTAGGGACCGGTCAAGATTCAAGTAATCTCTGGGCAGGCTGGTTGTACTGAAGTCAGTCCATCCTTGAAAGGGGTCTTCTGCTCTCTGAGCAGATATGGAGGGTGGAGGGGCTAATCAGGATTATCAGGTAGGAAGATGGGTTACTGTAACAAGAGTGTGTGGTAGGGGCTCACAGGAAAGGAAGGCCGGCCCTGGGTTTATGCACCCAACCAGAGTTGCCAAGTTGGGTGAAGATGTGGGGGTGGCAAGCTCAGAGGTGGCAGCCCTGGATGTCACTGCTATCCCTAACAGCCGGGAGGGCAGACCATCTGGGAGGGGTGGTGATGGTAGTGCAGGAAAGCCTAGACAGCTGGTGGTAATAGGGGATTCTATAATTAGAAGGACTGATAGAATAATTTGTTGCTAGGATTGCCTCAACTGAATGGTTTGCTGTCTCCCTGGTGCCAGGGGATGGCATGTGGTGAACCGGGTTGATAAATTACTGGGAGGGGCTGGGCATGACCAAGTTGTCTTGGTTCATGTTGGAACCAATGACAGAATACATGGAAGGTGGAGGCTCCTTAAGAATCAATTTAAAGAACTAGGCTGCAAATTGAAGGGAAGGACCTCCAAGGTGATATTCTCTGAAATATTACTTGTGTCATGTGCAACTCAGGAAAGACGGGGAGATTAGAGAACTCAATGCATGGCTGAAGACCTGGTGTACGAGGGAAGGATTTGGTTTCTAGAGCACTGGGCTGACTTTTCATTGGGGTGCAAAATATATGCTACAGTAGAGATGGTTGGCACCTAAATGGATGGGGGTCTGCTGTGCTGGGGTAGAGGTTTATGGGAAGGCTGGAGGAGTATTTAAACTAGGAGCAAGGGGGTGGGAGAATTAGATTATAACGGGGTAGACAGATCAAACAGGGGTCAGTACTTATTTGCTTAGTGGAATGGGGAAAGATAGGGGGAAGGCTATGGCAGATAAGAAGGTTCCCATGTTACAAACAACCAGTGGAATTTGTACCATTTGTATGAAAATAAAAAATATGCAAAATACGTGTGAACAAGTTGTCAATTAATTAAAGTGTTTGTTCACCAATGACAGAAGTCTGCCAAGCAAAATAGGTGAGTTGAAAGCTTTGGTTCATGAAGAGAACTATGATTTAATTTGTATTGCTGAATCTTGGCTCTATTCTTCACATGACTGGGTCATTAATTTTTCTGGCTATGTTCACTTTCGGAGAGACAGAGTAAATAGGAAAAGGTGGCGGTGTCTGTCTCTATGTGAGAAGTGATCTCAGAACGAGTGTGAAAGGGGAACTAGTTGATGGAGAGTGTGATGAGGCTGAAGTATTATGGGTGGAACTGCACATGAGGGTGCGTACTACAAAGGTAATCATTGGAGTTTGTTATAGGCCTCCCAGTGTTAATGAGGAGGTGGAGACTCAGCTCCTTGCACAAATCGAAAGGGATGCAAGGGCTGGGACAGTGATAAAAATGGGGGATTTTAACTTCCCAGAAATTGACTGGAGTAATAGTACTGCAGGAACAGTTAAAGGGCAAACATTTTTAAATCTACTACAGGACAATTTTATGGTACAGTTCATAGAGGTCCCTACTATGAATGATGCTCTGCTGAACCTGGTAATCTCAAACCATGCAGAGCTTATTACGAATGTCCATATAAAAGAACATCTGGGTAGCAGTAACCATAACATGATTTCATTTATTGTTAGCTGTAAACAGCGAGCACATACGGGAAAAATAAAAATGCTCAATTTTAAGAGAGCTAATTTTCCGAGTCTGAAAGCTGCTCTCCAAGAATTAGACTGGGAGGGAATATTGGCATCAATGAACACAACACAGAAATGGGAGTTTTTCAAAAAGACTGTATGTGAACACACTGCAAAATATATTCCCATGGGCAACAAGTTTAAAAGGCTAAAAATCAAACCTTTGTGGCTTACGGCCAAAGTTAAAAATATAAGCTATAGATAATAAGAAAAGAGCTTTTATTACATATAAAAATGAAGGAACGTTATCGTCGTTTTAATCATTGCAAAGAATATAACAGAATATGCAAAAAGGAAATAAAGGCCACAAAAATTGAAAACGAACGACAGATTGCAAAAGATAGAAGAACCAACCCCCAAAAATTCTTAAGATATAGTAATAGTAAAAAGGTCCGGTCCGAAAAGGCAAATGTATTAAATACCTTCTTCAGCTCTATGTATTCAAAGGAGCATGGGGGAGCTCTTGTCCATAATGGGCATGGTATTGACACAGCCCCAGATGATCCACATTGGCTCACAATTGATATGATCCAAAAATATTTAGACAGAATAAAGGTGAATAAAGCACCTGGACCGGATGGCATACACCCACGGGTCCTTAAAGACTTGAGCTCTGTCATTTCAAAGCCATTGTTTATAATTTTTAAGGACTCTTTAATGACTGGCATAGTACCACTGGATTGGCGTAAGGCCAATGTGGTGCCAATATTTAAAAAAGGGTAAAAATATTTACCAAGTAATTAGAGATCTGTTAATTTCTAGAGTTGGGAAGATACTGGAGAGTTTAATAAAATACCACATAGATGAGTTCTTGCTGGGAAAAATATTTTAAGCAACAGACAGCATGTATTCAGGAAAGACAGAAGTTGTCAAACAAATCTGATTTCTTTTTATGAGGAGGTGAGCAAAACCTTGGACAGAGGGGTGGCGGTGGACATGGTATACTTGGATTTTGCAAAAGTGTTTGCCACAGTTCCCCACACAAGGGTAATGTGTAAAGTAAGTCTGCAGGCTTGGAAAAATCGGTATGTAAATGAATAGAAAACTGGCTAAAAGATCGTATTCAAAGAGTACTGGTTAATGATTCATACTCTGAATGGTCTAGGGTTGTCAGTAGTGTACCCCAAGGTTCAGTGTTGGGACCCTTACTTCTTAATATATTTATAAACAATATAGGGTCAGGGATTAAAAATCCCATTTCAGTCTTTGCAGATGACACCAAGCTGTGCAGTGGAATAACGTCCTTACAGGATGTCTTCAATTTACAAGCCGACCTCAATGCACTGTTTAATTGGGCAACTATGTGGCAAATGAGGTTTAATGTTGATAAATGTAAGGTTATGCACTTGGGGGCTAAGAATATGCATACATCATACATACTAAGGGGGGGTACAACTGGGGCGGGGGTCAATTGTGGAGAAGAAGCTGGGGGTTCTGGTAGATCACAAGCTTAATAATGGCATGTAATGCCAAGCTGCAGTTTCTAAAGTAAGCAAAATCCTCTCTTGTATTAAAAGAGGTATAGACTCCAGAGAGAGAGATCATATTACCCCTGTACAAATCATTAGTAACACCTCATCTGGAATATGCAGTTCAGTTTTGGGCATCAATTCACAAAAATAACATTGGGGAACTGGAGAAAGTACAGAGAAGGGCAACCAAACTGATAAAAGGCATGGAGGAGATCAGCTATGAGGAAAGATTAAAGGAACTGAATTCATTCTCTCTTGAGAGGAGGAGATTAAGGGGGGATATGATCTCCATATATAAATACCTCAGTGGTTCATATAGTGAACTCGTTGTAGAGTTATTCACCCTGAAGTCATCAAAGAGGACAAGGGGGAACACTTTACGTCTGGAGGAAAATACACTGAATTTCCAAACAAGGAAAGGTTTCTTCACAGTGAGAGCTGTGAAAATGTGGAATAGACTCCCTCAAGAGTTGGTTCTGGCCAGCTCAGTGGATTACTTTAAAAAAAACCTGGATTATATCTTAGATACTCAGAGTATAACTGGATACTAACAATTATAGGTAAAGTTGATCCATGGAATATCCGATTGCCTCTCGGGGGACCAGGAAGGAATTTTTTTCCCTGCAGGAGCAAATTGGGTCATGCTTTGCTGGTTTTTTTTGCCTTCCTCTGGATCAACTGTGGGTATAGGATTATAACTTTTTTTTTTTTAATGGTTGAACTGGATGGACTTTTGTCTTTTTTCAGCCAGACTAACTATGTAACTGTCAGCTTGAGTACAACTAGCCTGTCTGTTTTTTTGCTTGCGATTACTGCCGGCAGCTATAGCCGCTAACAGTATTCATGTTCTGCCAGCAGGGAAGGCTCCCCAGCAGGCAAAACACAATAGCTCCACTGGAGGCATTCTCCCATCAACAGTGTGTTAATGGGGAAATCAAGCAATTTCCTTTCCTTCCACCCATGGTGGAAGGAAATAAAATTGTATAATCTATGGCTTCTTTTAATTTTAAAATATCACACCACACCCAGCACAGCTGTGATAGGTCTTTCTCTAGATGGTAAATGATACAACAGTTTTGTATCCTCCAACTGGGAGATTTCACTCCTCTATAGAAATATACAGAGAAAGTATTAGGTTGGTAGAAATGGTGTCTTGGCAGAAAGGTCAAACCAAGACTCACAGCCATACCAAAACGCAAAAGTTCTCCAGACTTTTCTTTGTATACCACAGATGCATGTTGCCTTTGTGTTTCAATATTTCAGTGTTTTAATGTAAGTTCCATATTATACAAAGATGTGTGCAGAGTCAAGGCATGCAATACTTGATAATGAAAGGTGAAGACAAGCTGTCACTTTATTTTTATTCATGCAAAACTCCACGTAATCCCAAGGGGTTCACATACTTTTTCTTGCAACTGTATATGTACATAGTTTTCAACAATCACAAGGTGAAGGGGGTCTGAGATTAGCTTTGTGGGATTGAGAGAGAGTTGTTCTATGAGGGACAAAAGTAGGTTCTGCTTGTAAGGCTGAGTATAGCTGGAGTAGTAAGCTGACCCTAGCGTGGTTCTTTACTGTTCGTTTTCATTTGGTCTTAGTATCTCATGATCTCAGGAATTTGATTTGGGTCATCTCTGAGGTAATGCTGGAGGTCAAAAGGAGTCCTTAGAACCCAGATGTGGGTCCACCCAGTTGGAGACTGGGATGGGTTCCACTTCTAAATACTGAATTAGCACTGGAAGTTGCTCTGGAGTGGATAAGAGAAAGAGCCAAAAGGGGTTTGCACTCTAAGTGTTCTGAAGAGAAAACTTGCAGGGTTTGCTTCCCTAATTAACCCCTATGGAATATCTCACCGTAAATGAACTTTATGTTGCAGAGGATGCCTAAAACCCGACTTGTATCTTAGTGTAGACCTCTAGGAAATTCAGTAAGCCAATCACACAAGCAGGAAATGACATTTTTAGAGGTATTCTGTATACCAACTGTGTACAGAACACCACAAAGTTGTTGTATTGCATTGAATTTTACAGAAATTTACAGTGCTGAAGACTGAAATGGAAAGGCAATTTTTAATAACATTCAACTGCAATAAAACTTGGGTAGTAACTGTATATGCTATATTTTTTTTTTTTGCTATTTTTTTAAATGAAATTAGAATTCCACATTAAGGTAAAGAAAACATGAGAACAGGGTGTACAGAGCATACATGAGAATTCCATGGCAAAATGTCAGCAAAGGTGACTGGAGAGCTCTCACAGTATATCTGCTCCTGAGCAAAGTAACACCATCACATCGCATGTTCCCTGGTTACAAGGTGGAATTTGTTGTGGTTGTTGTGGTCATATAAGGAGTTAATTATCTCACTGCATATTTTGTCTTGTAGGGGTGTATGCACACAGGCTCCTTGTTACTGTATCTTAATGGAGTTCTGTGCTCAAGGGCAGCTTTATGAAGTGCTACGTGCTGGGAGGAAGGTCACCCCCTCCTTACTAGTGGATTGGTCCATGGGTATAGCTGGGGGAATGAACTATCTTCATCTCCACAAGATTATCCATCGGGATCTCAAGTCACCAAAGTAAGTACTGATTGTACAAACTTGCTATACTGTATTATTAGGTGTACTTGGATAATAACGATCATATGTTTGTATAAAACAGGCATAGATTGCATAAAATTATGTCAAATATTATATCTTCAAGTTAATTATGCTGCCGATTACCATGGTCAATTTGTACACAATCTTTGTGAAAGATTAACCCTATGACATGACCCCCCCAGTTAATATATTGACTCATCCTCTTTTATTCTGTGAGACACCTGGGTCCATGGTGGGATGGGGTGAGAATGGGGTCAGACCGGCAACTGCTGTAGACCACAGAAAGGCCTCTGCTGTTTGCTGCTGAAATAAATGGGATTTTGCTAACTATAAAAAGCTTTCCCATGCAAAAGAAAATACCTTCACAACAATGTCACTGCATCTCCATTGATTCTTGACTTAATTAACAGCTGAGCTTGTAGCACTTGCATCAGACCTTCTCAGCATTCAGTAACTCAACACTATTCTCTCCAACATCACACTGATTTACAAGAGTTTGTCCATTCCAAGTCAAAACTGACTAAATATTCCCTGTGGAAGGACCACTGGCTGGCAGGATAGTGGACAATGTATACGTATCACCCAGGTTTCTCACCTACACAGGGTGAGGGGCTCAATGGTTTATAGCTGATGTGGAGGAAACAAACTTTGATGTTTTCTCACATCTTAATAATTGCCCAGGGGTCCTAGAGCCTAGAGCCTTTGTAGAGCATTGCTAGGCCAAAGCCTTTATCCCTAGGTCCACATCTTCCCTATTAGCCAGATGTCATTATTCGTCTCAGCTGTCCACAGGCCTTTTTATTTTATTTGTGAGCTGACTTATTCTAGAGTGTATCTCTTCCACTCTCTATGCTTTGTGAGTCCGTTGCTTGGCGAAAAGGCTGACTGCTGACAGAATACTAAATATTGCCAAATACTTCCTGTTTGTTTTGCTGTTGGACTGTCCTGTATGTTCCTGTCTCATGCAGGGTTTACTGCTCTCAATACCAGTAAAGGGTAAGATCACCTTTGGAACATGTTACATATTTCACACATATTTAGGATTCCTCTCACTACACCTGCTATCACTTCTTAAAAACACGGCAGTTGTGCAGGACTCGGACCACACAGCCATGTCATTCATTCACAAATTCCTATGAATGAATAAACTACAAGTACTGTCTTCTACTGCAGCAGATGGACTTGTAATTTCAATGGGCTGTGGGGGCACTAACATGTCCTTCAGCTTTCAAACAGGAAGCCACTGCAGAAGTACAGGCTGAAACCTGGAGGACATATCTGCAGGAGCCTGACATTGCACCCACAATCTATTGATCACAGGTGCAATGCTTTCCAGGCTCCCACAGGTAAAAAAAATAAATGCACATTTTTTTTCTGCAAAAATATGTGCACTTATTATTTTTTTCTGCAAAGTTGAACTTAGTTTTTAAGCCTGCCCCCTTATACAAGAATCATCTTTCATTTGTTAAAGAGAAACTTCACCTGATGAACTGAAGATGCTGCTTGGATGAGCAATGAAACAATCCTCAAAATTGCAGAATGAGTCCAGTTTAATGTGACACATTATGGAGATTTTGTCTTACTTCCTGTTTCATCTCTGGGACAGTAATTTAGGGGAATCTCAGGGACAAAAGTAAAATAAAAGCACATTTTTTGAATAGCAAGGAAACATTTTTTTTAATTCTGTCAAGGTTTCGGCTGGAGTAGATTTCCAGTTTCTGTTCTCCTGAAGAGATATTTAACTCAAAGAGCAAAAATGTATTATAGTTTACCAATCCTTAGATGTAGTGGCTGCATTCTTTCTCATTCTTCAGGGTAAGCATGTTTTTCATTATAGTTACGTAAGCTCTTGAATTTAAGTGGTGTGGTTGAAGTAAATTCAGGGAGATGTAGTGGTCCTGGGGGATAGTACCCTTTAGTTTGTCTTTTTGTTTTCCCCCCATTTAGGAAGGGGGCGTATTCATTGGAGCAATATATAGTCTTTTATTGATTTTGTAATCTTAATTTTATAAATAAATTAAAATTTTTAGCAGTGAAAATAATTGGTAGTTTCATTACATACATGGAAATTTGGTACCAGTAAACTCCTGAGTGTATTCCTTTGTCTATGATTTGTAAAAGTTCGGGATGTCTCTACCTATGATCTGTTCTGGTAGATGGCCAACACACTATCGCAGTAATAATATATTGAAAAAGAGATCTTATGCAGCCACCTCATATACGGACTGGTAAGCTACAGTATATTGCATTTTTAGTTTTTAGGATGAAATATACCCCTAAGATTTAATAGAATCGTTTTGAAATGTATAATACACAATTTGCACAAATATAAATGAATTGACGTTTAGGTTGGCATTCACAAGGTCAGATGTCTCCATCATTACACAGTTTTCTGGTTATTGTCAGTAGCAAATCTTATTAAAAGAGAAATCCACCTTTTTGACCATGTTACATCCCTTTAACATGAAACATGGGCAGAATCTGCAGCCCCCACCCCATAATTACTCATCTCTTACAGAATCAGGGGGGTTCTTCTTCCTGCTGGCTCCTGACATTAATTGAATTCAGCTTAACTGTGCATGGCACAGTCCACACATGTGGCCCATCTACCATACAGCACTTGTAGGCCCTTGATACTTCCTTCAGCATTGAGGTTGACGATGTCAAAGTATTTGTCCTTTGATACTACCTCCAGCCCTGTAACTGAAGGTCCATACCAAGGCATTGACGTGCAGCAGCAGGAATGCTCTGCAGGAGCCAGTACTTTGCACCTACTATCCACTAAATGTAGTTGCAAAGCTTTAATGTGCGCAAAAAAAATGCTAATTTTTAAAATCAATATTTGTTCATTTTTTAATTTATGTGTTTATTTATTTATAAGGTGAACTATGACTTCAAATCTGGGTAGTTCACCTATTGTGTACATAGATGTTGCCAAACACAGGCTAGTGCAAGTGTACATCAATGGTATGCTGTAGTAAACCACTAAAGAAACCTGTAAGGAGAGAAACACGGAGGCTTCCTTTGCTATGCTCTACTTCTGAAAATTCTATATTGTTATGCTGATGACCAGCTTGCTTCAATACATTGACTCAGTGACCCAGAACTAACATGCAGATAAGGACAATTGTGCCCTTTTCCTTATCTGTACACATATTCCAAGTAATTGAATTAGAAAATACTATGGGATAACATAAGAGCCAGAAAACTAGGATTTTAGGATTTTCAGAAGGTGGCCTACAATGGCAGCCAATATATTTCTCAAGATAGGTTTACTTTATTGCTGTCAAACACCTGTCTGCTTTAACAAACATGCAGAAGCGAAAATGGGAAACCTCATATGCATGGCGGCAAAGGGGGTGGGCTTTAACACTCACACTCCACACATATGCGTCAATGGGCAGCAGAGCTTGAGAGCACACCCACTATAGGCTCCCAGCAAAGTGACCGAGCTGTCAAGGTCAAAGACTGCTCTCAGTTTTTTTTATGATCAGCAGGACCTGCTCCTGATCATGTGACCACTGTAACAGCCAATCACAGCGGTCACATGATCGGCTAGCCCAGGGGTGCTCAACCTTTTGAAGAGCGAGAGCCATTTAAGTGATTTGGTAACCAGTCGCGGGCCACAATGAAATCAAATGGTCCAGAATTACTTTTTTCATTTGAATAGCATAATCAACATTTTTGTTCTGCAGCCGCTGAATTGCTGGCAGGAGGGAGAGCAGGAGAAGCCAGCTTCAAGTGGTTGCAGGAGAGAAATGGAGAAGATCAGTTCCTGTATATGCTGTCCCTGCTGCCCCTCCTGTCCAATTGTAAAACAGAATGTGACAAGAAGGCCATACAGGGCCCCCTGGAGCATGGGATGGGGACGCCATTGTGACCCCTGATGCTACACCCGTTTTTGGGGGGTTATGGTAAAAACACGTCTCAACTATGGGGTATTACTGCCCCCTCAAATGTAATGTAAATTTAAATGAGCTATTACTGTCCCAAGCCCCTATAAGCCTGCTTTCACACTGATGCAATGTGGTTTACCACACCAGCTGCTTTCCTGCAGGTTAGTTGCCTTTTGCCATAGACTTCTATTATATTTTGTAGTTGTGGTGCATTTTCTGAAAGCACACCAAAACACCTGCATTGAGGAGTTTTTTTGTACTTTCAGAAGTGCACCAAACCTGCAGGATATAATAGAAGTGTGCTTCCCTGGTTTGAGGTCAAGGGCCACATTAGAGGGCCACAGGTTGAGCACCCCTGGGCTAGTCCCTCCCACCCTTGGGGCTTAAGGCTGGCCATACATTATCCAATATAAAAAACAAGCTATATGAGGGCTGGGTTGCGGTATGAGTGGAGAGCTGCCAGCATAAAGAGGGAAACCTCAAAATCCTCCAATGAAAATATATAAACAAGTGAAAATATGCAGCGCTAGAATGATAAGGATGAGCAACATATATGTACATATAAGAAAGCAGGCAAAAGAATAATAATATTCAAAACTGGCGTTTGACAACGCTAAAAGGTAAGAAGACCAGTCTAAGGTATAATCTCATAGGTGCAAATAATGACATTGTGCTCTAGTCCGTATATATGCACATATACGAGAGTAGACAAAAGAACAATAATATTCAGAAACTGGCGTTTAACAACGCTAAAAGGTAAGAAGACCAGTCTAAGATAAAATCTCATAGCTGCAAATAGTGATAATAGTGCTCTAGTCCGTATAGTAAATAAAGCGAATATCCGTGATTGCTGTGGCTGTGAGAATAGGTGTACAATGCACTAACCAGATAGCACAAATGATTGTGCATTGGAGTATATAAGACCTACTCCTTGGTATTCAGGGAATGGAACCTTTAACACGGATGAAGTCATCAAGGCAGGAACCAACCACCAGGGGTCATCCATCTAGGGCAGGTTACCTGTCTCCAGCAGTATGAATCACAGCCATCAGGACAGGTTAGCAGTCTCCAGCAATACCGGTCTCAACCATCGGGGGGATCATGCAAATATGCATAGATCAGGTATTTAGAAGCACCTTAGGAAAAGGAGGGACTCGCCAATGGAAATAACGAGCCCAAGATGACCCCTGGTGGTTGGTTCCTGCCTTGATGACTTCATCCGTGTTAAAGGTTCCATTCCCTGAGTACCAAGGAGTAGGTCTTATATACTCCAGTGCTATCTGGTTAGTGCATTGTACACCTATTCTCACAGCCACAGCAATCACGGATATTCGCTTTATTTCCTATACAAACTAGAGCACTATTGTCACTATTTGCACCTATGAGATTATACCTTAGACTGGTCTTCTTACCTTTTAGCGTTGTCAAAAGCCCGTTTTGAATATTATTGTTCTTTTGCCTACTTTCTTATACGTACATATATTTTGCTCATCATTATCATTCTATCATTCTAGCGCTGCATACATTATCCAATGTTCTTGTACAATTTTCCTTTAGATTTACCAAAATCATGTAACATGAGGTCAAACCTAAACACTTTCAATTGGTATGCACTACATAGTTGAAGGTAAATCTAAAGGAAATTGAATAAGAAAATTGTATAATGTATGGCTAGTTTAAGGACCCTGTTTTATTTATTTCAGGTACTTCTATTGTCAATTTACGCAGCGCTTTACATATATATTATACATTCACATCAGGCCCTAACCCTCAAGGGGTGTACAATCTAAGGTCCCTAACTCACATTCATACATACATATACTAGGGACAATTTAGACAGGATCCAATTAACCTACCAGCATGTCTTTGGAGTGTGGGAGGAAACCAAAGTACCCGGAGGAAACCCACGCAGGTACAGGTAGAACATGCAAACTCCAGGCAGGAGGTGCCATGGTTGGGATTTGAACCAACGACCCTAATACTACCAGGCGGAAGTGCTAACCATTTATCCCTGTTAAAGGGATGCTGGGGCTGAGAAGAAGGGGGTTAATAAATTAGAGTACAATATACAAAATCTACAAATTAAATTTTGTTTATTGGAAATTAGAGCTGCTCTTGTTAGAGTTTACAATCTATAACTGTTGCCATGGTTGCAAGATTTGTGTTGCCAGTTTTATGTGCGTTCAGATCATCTGTTCATTATATTGTTCATTATATAGAAGACATGTTGTGTTTCAATTTGGAATGAAAAGGTTAAGCTGGTTCCATATTTTGTGCATCTAACCCATGGCTGAAATTCCTGTACAGTCCCTTGCACTAGTGAAAATCATTATCCAAAATATTTAGCATGGATCAGTGGTGATGTGATATACACTGGATCATTAGTCCTTTTTAGTATAGCTCATGCTGGCATTTGTCTCCTGTGTGGGTGGGAAGTGTGAGTATATGTATGTTGCCTTGGCATGTATTAGCTCTCACATTAGCAGTGACCTCTGAGCGGTAAGTGGATGGGTCATGCGAGATATATAGGAGGTTATTAATCAGAGAATCTGTAGGAAGAATTTTTCTTGTTGCCCATAGAAACAAATTTTCCCTTTAACTCTTCCACATTGCCCTCATAGAGTGAAAGTCAAAATTCGCTTACTGTGGAAGAGCAGAAATAAAGACATAAGGCAAAGTACAATTAGTCTTTACTAAGCAAATATTATACATCATTGCTGCAAAATGTACAGTTGTGTCCAAAATTATTCAACCCCCACTGAAATTGAGTGTTTTGGCCAGTTTGACATTGCTTTTGATCATTCAGTCATCTTGCTTACATTTACATTAAAGAGGCACTTGTAGGTCAGACAAATATAACATAACAGTTATAATGAAATAACCACAAATGTCTTTTCTGTGCTCACAGCATTATCAGTTTTATTCAACCCCCAAGTGACATTCAATCTTAGTACTTAGTACAGCATCCTTTTACAGTTATAACAGCTTTTAAACGTGAAGCATAGCTTGACACAAGTGTCTTGCAGCGATCTACGGGTATCTTCGCCCATTCTTCATGGGCAAAGGCCTCCAGTTCAGTCACATTCTTAGGCTTGCGCACTGCAACTGCTTTCTTTAAGTCCCACCAGAGGTTCTCAATCGGATTTAAGTCTGGTGACTGCGATGGCCACTCCAAAATGTTCCAGCCTTTCCTCTGCAACCATGCTCTAGTGGACTTGGAGGTATGCTTGGGATCATTGTCCTGTTGAAAGGTCCAACGTCTCCCAAGCCTCAGGTGTGTGACGGACTGCATCACGTTTCCATCCAATATCTCCTGGTACTGAAGAGAATTCATGGTACCTTGCACACGCTGAAGCTTCCCTGTACCTGCAGAAGCAAAACAGCCCCAAAGCATGATTGACCCTCCACCATGCTTCACAGTAGGCAAGGTGTTCTTTTCATCATAGGCCTTGTTCTTCCTCCTCCAAACATAGCGTTGATCCATGGGCCCAAACAGTTCTAATTTTGTTTCATCAGTCCACAGAACACTATCCCACAACTTTTGTGGTTTGTCCACATGGCTTTTGGCATACTGCAGTCGACTCTTCTTATTCTTTGGAGACAGCAAGGGGGTACGCCTGGGAGTTCTGGCACGGAGGCCTTCATTACGCAGTGTGCGTCTTATTGTCTGGGCTGAAACTTCTGTACCCACATCTGACAAATCTTTTCTCAGTTCCTCAGCAGTCACACGGGGACTTCTCTCCACTCTACGCTTCAGGTAGCGCACAGCAGTCGAAGTCAGCATCTTCTTTCTGCCACGACCAGGTAGCGTTTCAACAGTGCCCTTTGCCTTGAATTTGCGAATGATGCTTCCTAAGGTGTCTCTTGGTATGTTTAACATCTTTGCAATCTTCTTATAGCCATTGCCCTTCCTGTGAAGAGAAATCACCTCTTCTCTTGTCTTCCTGGACCATTCTCTTGCCTTCACCATGTTTGTAACCACACCAGTAAATGTCTAGAAGGAGCTGAGTATCACAGTCATTTTAAAGCTGCCTAATTGGTGCTTATTATGCTTGATTGCTGCTCGGTGACATCCACAGGTGTTTTCAATACCTGATGGAAAGCACCTGTATGAACCTCTGTTCTTCAGAGTGGTAGTCTTTAAGGGGTTGAATAATTGTGGCAATGAAGAAACCACATAAGAACCATTTACTACTGTATTACATAAACAATTGATGTCATTTTAGTTGCATTTGGGTAGTTACAACGTCCTTGTAGGATTTGATTCTGAATACAATTCCAAATGTACACTATAGTCCCTAAACCCCTTTACAGCATTGGGGGTTGAATAATTTTGGACACAACTGTACCTGAAAGAAGACCAGTCATATTTTACCTGCTAAATGATCTGTATTTCTGTCCATCCAGTTGTGAAATTTACATAGCTCTGCCACACCGCACAGCCCTGTGCAGCAAAGCAAGAGACTTGATTTTTTCTCTGCTGCAGTTAAGTAACATTTACAGGTCTTATCCCTCCTCCAGCCTGTGGCTGGATGGTAAAAGGAGAAGCAACAGATTGATGAGCTCACCTCTCTGTCACTCTGCTCTTTCATCCTATCAGCATGTCCCTTGTTAGCACCTGAACACTGCAGCACAGCTGATTGCTGATTCTCCCTCTGCCAGTCTGAGCTCTGCTGTACAGACTGCAAGTGGCTGATACCAAGTTCAATTCAGGTACTTATACTTTAAGCTGTGGCTGTAAACGCCTACATATACCCAGTGAAGCGACTGACCTCAGGTGATACATAAAAATGAAACAAATCCTTCTTTATCAGTTGTACCTGTTTATCTGTGGCCCTCTTTTCTCTACATCCATTCAAAGTCCTGAAATGATAAAACTAGTCTGGGCTGCCAGAAAACGGGGGCAGAGAGCTGAAATTACACACTGCAGAGCTCAGTGAGGAGAGCTCTGAGAGCTGATTGGAGGTAAGGGACACACCCCTCTTCACACAGCTCACAGGAACAGAGCTGTGGCTGTCAATCACAGGCTGTGTTTTGGAGCTCCCTTCCCTGTCACCATTTTTCTCTTGGTGTCAGGAAAACTTGTTAGAAGTGACTCATGCAGATAAAAGAAGAACAGGACAGCAGACATAAATGGCACTTGGTGCTCTGGATTGAGACAAGCACACACTATAGAAGGATATGCTTTGTTTATATTTCATGTCTGAGGTTTACAACCACTTTAAAGCATGTATTAATAAATAACAATCTGCCTAAATGCGTGCCATTTGTATCTGCCCAAGGTTCAGCTTTGTGGTATGAATTATTTGTTGCCCCCTTGTTTAGATTTATTTTCTTATTCAGAGGAGGAATGTGGAACTAAAGGATCTCTAAGTTCTGACGGTCAGCTAACTACTTACTTTTGTTTATATTTCAGTGTATGCAAAATGTCTTATAAAGTGCCATGTTTTTCTAATATTTTATGTACATACATATTTATATATTTCTGTATATAATTTACCTATGTACATAAAATTGAACAGCATTTCTAATATTTGTGTTATGCATATGTCATGGTTATTCTTTTGTTACCCACAGCATGCTGATCACCTATGACGACCTAGTAAAAATATCAGATTTCGGTACTTCCAAAGAGCTGAGTGACAAAAGTACTAAAATGTCCTTTGCTGGTACGGTAGCTTGGATGGCACCAGAGGTCATACGCAATGAGCCCGTCTCTGAGAAGGTGGACATCTGGTGAGTGACTACATGATGAATCATAATCCGGTCATCTGCTTTTATCCTGTTTACAGGGTTTGAACCCACCAATCTCCTCTTTTTTTCAGTTAAATTCTTTTATTAGAAGAAATAGTCTCCTTCCCCCCATCTCTAATAATAACAGTTGGCACACCAATTTTCTGGATTGGTATGCTGATAACATAAGTATGTGGGTTGCCAACTGTGTTAATACCAGCCCATGTGCCGTTTATCAGTAAGCTGGTTTTGAAAGAGGTGGGTCTCTTTTGGGGTTTTTACTCTATATAGCAAAGAATTAATTAAAATGTCTACCCACACTGAAAGATTACTATAGCATCAGAACATAGGGATTCTGCAGATTCATACAATTGGTTAATTTATCCATTGGGTTTAAGAAAATATTGGAAAATATATATACAGTATGTACTTGAGAAACCATTGCATGTTGTCCATGTACTTATCAATGTCCTACCGTAGGGTGAAATTCATAAAATTGAAATTGCATATCTGGGTGTTGTGCACCATCCCACCTTTTGTTACAGTTTGCTTCAACATCTTCAATGTATTATAAAAAATATATTGAAAAAGTTAAAGCAAAACGACACTATATCTGAGCACCACAAACCAAAAACACTATTTAATTCATTTATAATATTCAAAGCAAACTCTCCCATCCATCCATGTCTACTTGATTTATTTTTCTGAGAAATCACTTTGAACTTAAATTCTTTTATTAGAAGAAATAGTCTCCCTCGCCCCATCTCTAATAATACCAGTTGGCACACCAATCTTCTGGATTGGTATGCTGATAACATAAACATGCCGTTTACTAATAAACTGGTTCTGAAATAGGTGGGTTGCTTTTGGGATTTTTCTTCTGTATACCAAATAATTAAAATATCCACTGAAAGATTACTATAGCATTGGTACATAGAGTTTTTGGAGATTCGTACATTTGGTTAATTTATCCATTGGGTTTAAGAAAATATTTGAAAATATATATATGTACTTGAGAAACCATTGTTTGTTGTCCATGTACTTTTCAATGTCCCACCGGAGGGTGAAATAAATAAAATTTAAATTGCATATCTTGGTGTTGTGCACCATCCCACCTTTTCTTACAGTATGCTTCAACTTCTGCAATGTATTATATAAAATACATTGAAAAAGTTAAAGCAAAACTACACTATATCTGAGCACCAAAAACACTATTTGATTCATTTATAATATTCAAAGCAAACTCCACCATCCATCCATGTCTCCATGATTTATTTTTCTGAGAAATCACTTTGAAACAACCTCACCCCTCCCAGCATTTCTGGCTGCGGCCATCCTGAGTAACCGTAGGTTCACACCTAAGCTTTTTCCGCAGTGTTTTGCAGAAACATAGTACAGACCTTTTAACATGATTTCCTATGGGACACGTTCACATCTCAGCATTTTCCCCCGATGCATTTTTTGAAAAGGGTCAGGGACTTTTTTGAACGTAAAAATTTTTTTTATTTTGGTTCTATAGACTTCAATGGAAATGCTGCAGAAAAGCATGTAGTGCGTTTTTGATGCGTTTTGCCGTGTTTTTGATGCGTTTTTGGTTTGCGTTTCTGCCTAGCAACAAGAAAAATAAAAAAATAACACGTCAAAAATGTAGGTGCAAAAACGCAAAATGCAATGCAGAAATGGCTCAAATGCAAACTGCATGGGTGTGAACCTAGCTTAAGGGCAGATGATTCATGTAGCAAGTCCTCATGCACACTGGACGTTTTTACAGCGGCTGTTTTTGGCTTTTGATGTTTTTTACTACAGCTAGTAAACCCCCAGCATGTTATCCTGTGTGTTCATGTACACATAGACTGTAATCAATATTTTTTGGCAGGGACATTTTTTGGCTGGAAAAAACCCAGGACTAGTGGGTTTCTAGAGGAGTAAAAGGCGTAAAAAAATGCTAAAAAATGCAAAAACCGCAAACACGGAAAAATGATGGAAAACAGTGCTAAACACTAATAAAACGCTAAAAAAGGCTGAACAACACATTTTTAACGTGATTTTACACAGCTAACGTTACCAGCGTTATCAAAACACCCAGTGTGCATGGAGCCTTACTTTCTGGAATCCACCTGCCCCCTTAGCTCAGGCAGGAGGGTGTGCTCAGCTGAGAAAACCCCTCCTTCCCTCCTGAAGACTTCTGGGATATATGACATCATGTGCCTAGGCCTGCAAACCAGGAAGTAAATGAAGGAATGTAAAAAAGAAAGTTTAAAACTAGTAAATATAATATATTTTCCTATTGTTGATTGAGACAGTGAAGTCCCTCTTTGAACAATATAAAAATGGAAGTGCCCTATACTTATCTGACCTCTAAACATTAAAAAAAATACAACACTCAGTTGGACCCTTTAATAAAGATTTTGGAATAAGAACATTGTGCTGGTTGTAGCAGAAGGTTTTTTACTGTAATGCATTTTCAGGTACAAAATCTTCTGTTTTCAGTTCTAGCCCCTCCCCCCACATACTTGCCTGAGCCTGATCTTGATCCAACACTGTGCCTGAGAGTAGTGGCTCGCTCCACTCTGTCTCTCTCCTCACTGGACATGGCGGCAGCAGCTGGAGCTATTGGCTCCTGTTGCTTTCCATCACAGCCAGTGAGGAGGGATCAGGGCTGTACTCGCTGGGCTCTATTCACAGAAGCAGATTGCATGCAGTATTTAGGTGTCCCGACACATTTTGCCTAAATATCGTATGCGATCCTGAAACTGTCAATTCACTATATCGTTTTGCGGTATTCACTGCGAAACGCTCAAAAAGCTTGGTAAATACCGCATGAATAGGCGTTAAACTCAATTCACAGAAGGAATTAAGTAATTAAATGCATGCAGTAATTAAGTAGTGGTCCAGGCATGCGGTATTTAAGAAATGTAAAAATATAATAGGCAACTTTGAGTAGTCTCTGGCTTTTTGGATCCGGTATTTTACCGCATTTCTTAAAATGGTCAGTACCACTTTGTGAATGGAGACCTGTGTGTCAAGAAATGCAGAGAGCCTGGCTCGGGAACAAGCATGCATGTGCACCCCCATAGCGTGTGGCTTGCCACGGGGGTACTCTTGAAGGGGAGATGCCTGGAGCGCCAGTGGGGGACCCCAGAAGAAGAGGATCAGGGCTGCTCTGTGCAAAACTGTTACACAGAGCAGGTAAGTATAACATTTGTTATTTAAAACATTCTTTTTCCATTACTATCACTTTAAGAATCTGTGTTACCTTTTCCCCATATTTCATATTATTCATATGCTTTCTTGTCTAGTCTCTTCATTAACATTAGTGGGAAGTGATAAAGGGGTGCTGAGGAAAGTGATATAAGCATCCCCTTACAGGGGTCCCCCGTAGGAAAAAAATGTTTATTCTTTGCCAGGAAGCAGCATATAATAGGGCAGTTCTATCCACCAATCCTCACCCTCTCCTGCGCCTTATTTAGGCAATAGGTTAATTGTATTTTCTTTGGGGGGGGGGGGGGTTTGTAACGTATCTGCCAAGAAATGAGAAGGGAGAACACAGGACAGGACCTGCTCTGACCTATACATATGTAGGAGCTTGATGACAGGCATCCTGTACTCTGTTCAACTAACAGAGCTGAAGCCAAGAGATCATTGAGTATCCTTGGTCCTGCGCTGTGCCTGCCCAACAGAAGGAAGACCTGGAAAAGCCAAAAGGCACATAGGGGATGATTTACTAAAGGCAAATAGACTGCAATTGCAGTTGCTCCAGAGCTTAGTAAATGAGGTGAAACGTCACTTTACAAAGTATCCCCAATCACATGCAAGGAAAATTTAAAAAAAAATAATAATAAAATGCATTTTTGCTTGCACACAGGGCAGCCACCTTAGTACGCCATGACAGAGGGGGGCGGTAAAATCACCTTTGCCAGTGCGCCAACCGCCCTATGCCAGAAATCCCTGAATGGAGTGCGGGTCCACCCCCCCCCACCAACCTCACCAAAACTCCTCTGAGACCCTGTTTTCCTCTCCTCACCACCAGTGCCTGACCTGCTCACTGTGTCACTACTCCCTGGGATGAGTGGGGGTTCCTTGGCTTCACCAAGAACCAGGTCCTAGAGGGCACCATCGAGCACTACCAGCAGAGCAAAGCAGAAACAGGAGGCCACCGTCTTGTGCGAGGATTGCGGTGTCTTCTACTGTGAGCCCTGCCGCATTCGCTGTCATCCGCCCAAGGGACTGCTGGCCAAGCACAACCTGGTACCACCCACCCAGGGCCATGTGAGCCAGAGACTGATCTCCACCTGTACCAACCACAAGGTGGAGAACCACAGCATGTACTGTGTGCAGTGCAAGACCCCCGTGCTACCAGTGTCTGGAGGAGGTGGGGGAGCCTTCACAAGGTGGGGGGGCGGAGTAGGACAAGGTGAGGGGGGGCACGAGGGATGGAGAAGCTGCACAAGGTGATGGGGGTGCACAAAGTGAGGGGGGGGGGAAGGGGGTGCCCAAGATATGGAGGAAGGGAAGCTACACAAGATGAGGGGGGAAGGATGAAGTTGTACAAGGTGAGGGGGGGGAGAGATAAGGACAAGTTGAGCGGAGTGACAGGGGGTGCACAAGATGAGGAGAGGATGGGGAACCTGCGAAAGGTGAGGGGGGGGAGAGGGAGTTCCACAAGGTGTGGGGGGAGGGGTAGAAGAGGACAAGTTGGGGGGTGCACAAGGTAGTGGGTAGGGGAAGATGCACAAGGTGAAGGGGGAGGGAGGACAAGATGGGAGAGGGTATCGGGGGTAGATACACAAGGTGAGGGGGGAAGCTCCATAGCATTCACAGATGACTGGATGTCTTGTGTGCCCCTCCATACAATAAAGCCACATCTAGTGCTCTCTGCTTAAATAGATTTTATGAAAATGAAATCAAATCTCCTCACATTTAGTAAACAAAATAACTGCATGTAAAAACACAGAGAGCACATCAGTCTCCTGGAGATCAGGATCAGCGTCATCCAGTAGTAAAGCACTGCGCAAACGAAATCCTGATTAATAACAATCCAAAGTCCAGTAAACACTGCTCGCAACTGCCGAGTGGCTAGTTATGGTGACATCACACCACAAAGCTCCGCCCTTATGTCTGTGTGAATTGACTACTTTTAAGGTAAATACTGCATGTGTGAACTTGCCCTAAAATATCCAAGCTGGACCAATGTAACTATGTATACACCATACCTGGCCAATGGAAGCTGGAAATCACTGACAGAGATACAGCTACTCCAAAGCATTCTCTGATTGGACAAGATGGGGATGTCACACTCTCCACCTCATCCAACCACAGACTTCAGTGCATTCATTCAGAAAATGTAAAAGGAGTTTCTGAATGGTGGCCGTGGTGAGCAGCTGACCGCCTGTGTTGAGAATGCAGCAGGGCAGCCGCTCAGCACAGGAACTGGAAGCAAGTGTAGATCAGTGTAGTAGCGATGTCTACTTCAGCGGTTTCCAGCTTCCAGGGCCATCGTTCTGGTGCGGTACATACATAGTAACATTGGTCTACGCTGGGCCAATATAGCTACGTCACACATACTGCAGTGACCTGGACTGGAAGATTGCAGGTCACATGGAAACAATTGTGGTGTCATGTGCAGTGTGGTGCGTTGTGTTAAACTACATATATACATTATAACGCAACACACATAAATATACATCAACACAATGCAGATCTATTGAGGAATTATTTATTATTCTGTCCCTTACAAGGACCCATAGCAATTTAACATGCATAAAAATTCATGTCAACATATGTCATAATGTGTTAAAACACACATTAAAATGCATGCCAAAAGGCAATGCACATCCATTATTCAAGCAAATTTAGTTTATATGTGAACTGGCCCTAAAATATCCATACCTGGAATTCCTCTTTAAAGTGTTACTAAACCCACAACAGTAAAATCAGTCTGTATATGCAGTAAAGCATGCTTGTTATACTCACTGTGGAACCTAAGGGGTTAGACCTCTGCATTGTGTAAAAACGCTGTTTGATCCTGACTTCTCTGATCCTCTCCTTCTTCCAATGTCCCCCTTTTGTCTCCTGATAAGACATATCGAGTGGAGTCACCCTACACATTCTCAGTTTGGTGTGTATTGCTAGAGAGGTTTTTTTTTTTTCTTGGGAGAGTGCATGTGATCAGAACAGGGCCAATCAACACTGTCCAGACAGAGGTTAGGGGATCTGCATCCTCCTAAAGCAAAACTCCTACAAGCTTTAACCAGTGCTCTGCTGGACACTGATAGAAGTAACAAGACTGCTGTAACTGCTGATGAGAAAAGGTAATTAGAAGTTTATATTTATTTTTTAAATGTATTTCAGGTACTTGGATAGCGCCGTCAATTTATGCAGTGCTTTACATATATATTGTACATTCACATCAGTCCCTAACCCTCAAGGGGCGTACAATCTAAGGTCCCTAACTTACATTCATACATACACATACTAGGGCCAATTTAGACAGGATCCAGTTCACCTACATGCATGTCTTTGGAGTGTGGGAAGAAACCAGAGGAAACCCACGCAGGCACAGGGAGAACATGCAAACTCCAGGCAGGTGGTGCCGTGGTTGAAATTCGAACCAATGACCCAAGTACTGCCAGGCGAAAGTGCTAACCACTTAGCCACTGTGCTGCCCAAAAAATTGCATTTCCATGTTTTGTGCACTGTGGGAGACCAGATACAGTGAATACAGGGTCCGGGGTTTAGTAACACTTTAAGTATTCAGGACAAGGGGAAAATTTAAGGGGTCTATTTATAAAAAAAAAAAAACTTGCTGGACAAATGTCACAGGCATTTGCCCTCTTGTTATGAATATGTTTATTTGTGATCCTGATCGTCATTTCATGTAGTATCCATAATACGGTGTTTTCCTGATTGAGATAATTCAGAAAAATACCACATTGTGGCAACTAGATGGAGCTGATGATCATAGGAAATAAATGTATTATGCAAATTATGATGATTATTCCTGATGGCTAGTCAAATGCTTATGACATTTGTCCAGTGTTTTTTTTTTTTTACAAATAGACCTCATCGTGTTTTCTTCACAAAAATGTTTTTTGTCTTTCTGAAGTTGCAATGGGGTTACGTTATGTCAGTTATTTTTTTTTTTTCTAGAATAAGCATATTATGTCATTTTAGATACAAACTGTGCTTACCAGGGTTTTTAATGACCCATGAGTCTGTTAGTATCAGAAGTAGTAGTCTTCAGATGTACACATCACATTTGATTGGATTACTGCAATGTGAAGACCTGATTGCTGACTCAATAAACAATTTGTATACCTGCTAGCAGTGCTGAGGTTTTCATTGTGTTGATATAGCGACATTTCATGCTCTGTATACGACATGCTTGAGATTTGGCAGTTTCTACGCAGGTTGCAGTCTAAGAAAACCTCTCCTATGGGAAAACAGAGCATGTCAGACATCTGGCTGGCTGCCCAGGCAGAGGGTCCAGGGAGCCCAAGACTCTGTGTATCCACTTAATTATATTAGTCATTTTTTCCACTAAGTGTGGCGGAGCAGGAAATAGGGAGTAGGGGAGGCAGAGGAGGGAGGAAGAAGAGCATTTGGTGAGGCCCAGAGGTAGTTTGGAAAAACCTTGCTATTATTTTGAACCTCTTTTGTTGAACAAGGCATTAACCATCGCCTTCACAGATAATTAGTGGGACTGACTTCCACGCAGCTCTCAGTACAAACAGCCATTATAGTGGCGACCCTCAGATGGTGCCTCCTGACATGTGCTTCTCAGCTGCCAGCCTTTCAGCAGATACTCACTGTCTGTCTTTATAAACACATGCTTTGAGTAGTTAAAGGGAAGTTTGGCACTTTTCAAGACTTCAAGAGTAAAAAAGAGTTATTTGTGTCATTAGATGAATTGAGATATCAATTGAGACACTTTGCCCCAACCACTGAGGATGATGGAGGACATGCTCCCGTTTGAAAAGATGTTGGGTTTCAGTATGGAGCCAAAACATGTTTCTTTTGGGATATATAAGATTCTTGTTGAACTGGGGGAGTGGCAGGTCCTCCGCTGTTCTTAGAGAAATGGGAAAGGGAACTGGGAACAAAAATGAATGAATCACAGAAAAATAAAATGTTTAAATTAACATCTTGTTGATTAACATGAACATGGTGGAAATTAATTACAAATGTTTAATGAGGTGGTATTTGACACCGAGTATTGCATGTAAACAACGAGTAGAAGTCTAAACATTATGTTGGAGGGGGGCTAAAGGAACAATGGAACATATATGGTGGGACTGTCCAAAAATACAGGGGTTTTGGCAAGATGTAATCCAGTTTATACCAGAGATATTGGGGACAACTATACAGAAGGATCCGTGGGTGTGTTTGTTTTATAGGACAGAAGTACCAGTGAAGCAGTATACAAATAGTGTATTATACCATCTAATTAGTGCGGCTAAAGGGCTGATTCCTAAATGTTGGCAGGTACAGGAGCCCCCAACAATGAGGGACTGGTTAGACAGGGTGGAATATATAAATAAGATGGAGGAGTTATACCATATAGACAAAGGTAATATGGGAACATTTAGAAAGGAATGGGGAGGACGGTCTGACTTCAAGGCATCTGGAAAATATATGGAAGTAGTGGGAGGCCCAGGGATCTGATTTGAGGTAGGAGAATAAAGGGAATGTTTTGTAAGTCGGTAGTAGGAATAGGAGAAGGGAAAAGAAAGGTTGGGGGGAAAGAAAGAATAGTAAGAAAAAAGAAGAGTCGGAAGTGAGGACTGAGAAGAAAGATTACAGGTATAGAAGGGAAAGTTGGAAAGAGAAGGGAAGAGCTATATGGACCGAGGTAAATTGTAAGGGGGTTTGGGTGTGGGGGGGAGTGCGGAGTTTGGATTGCAAAACGTAGGGGAATGTTCGTATTTTGGTTGTAAATGATACTTTTCTGTGTTTTTGTTACATAGTTACATACTTAGTCTGGCTGAAAAAAGACAAAAGTCCATCCAGTTCAACCATAGAACAAAAAAAAGTTATAATCCTATACCCACAGTTTGTAATGGAAAAAAAGTTTAATAAAATACTTAAATTAAAAAAAATAAATAAATAAACACATGCTTTGCTTGTCAAAATGAATATATATTCATAAACATAAAACTACATTTTAACATGTGTATATTGAAAATTCTGTGGAAAATCAGGAATTAAAGACATATTCATGTAGAAAATGAAAATTAGGAATTGTGGTGCTTGCTGAGAACACAATACAGGGGCTTCAGTGTTTTATCCAGGTATCGCTCCATTTTGTAAGTAATCTGGTGATGTGGGAACCCCTATTTCTGCCCCTTTGTAGTACAGGAGATTCCCAAACACACCCACTGTAGGCCTATTGTCTCTCACAAACATTAAAGTGGTTTTAAACCCTTAGGTCTGGACAATTTTGCAGTTGCTTCTAGTGGCAGCAGGCATTTTTTTCCTGTCTCAAAACTCCCTTGTATGTTAGCCTATGTATCCATGCACACATAGGCTTTGAGCAGCGTTTAGTGGCAGGAACTTTTAGAGCAGGCATTTTTTTCCTGTCTCAAAACTCCCTTGTATGTTAGCCTATGTATCCATGCACACATAGGCTTTGAGCAGCGTTTAGTGGCAGGAACTTTTAGAGGCAGTAACCGCCCCCCCCCCCCCGGAGCAGCAACACTCAACCACTGAACACTGCTAAATGCTCCTAAACGCACCTAAACACATATAAACACTCCTAATATCTGTACTTGTTTAGCACCTGAGGGTTTATTCATTTTAATAGCCAGAATATCTTATTGTTCTAGACAATGAAATTAATTGACATCCAAGGTCTTGATGCATGTAAATGTGCCTAAAAGCTTGTAAAAGCTTTAGACACTTTTAGGCCTCATGTACACTGGACATTTTTGCTGCCACTTTTAGGGGCGTCAGGCATTTTTTTTACTGCATCCAAAGGGCCCTTCATGTTATCTTATGTCTCCTTGCACACATAGACGTTTAGAAGCTTTTAGCAGCAGTAATGTTTACCAGCAGGAAAAAGAAATCAAGGCCAGAGCATCCAGGAGCAGCAGAAAAACCGCTTGACGCAGGTAAACGCGCCTAAACTTGTGTTAACTCTAGGTGCATTTAGCACTTGAGCATTATTTAATTTCATTGGTCATAATAAATTATTATTCTGGCCAATAAAATGAATTAACGCCCAAGCACTTGAGGCTTGTAAACGCATCTAAACGCTTGTAAAAGCACTAGACACCAGTTCTTGTAGCTGCTGACTTTTATTTTTTGACAGCGTGAGTGGAACTCCACATTAATATATCGAAAATAAAATAAGAAATATGTTTTTTGCCCTAATATCTAACCTAAATGACATTGCATAATTGCATATTGTACTTGATTTCAGATGTACTGAAATTTGTACTTAAAATTGTCATTTTTTTAACTGTTCGAAATGCCAGTAAAAACTTGGCTGTG
This sequence comes from Staurois parvus, assembly GCF_062004578.1. Classification (NCBI taxonomy): domain Eukaryota; kingdom Metazoa; phylum Chordata; class Amphibia; order Anura; family Ranidae; genus Staurois; species Staurois parvus. The sequence continues at coordinate 8,853,557 of NW_028318358.1, forward strand.
CCAGTAAAATGTGGGTGTCGTTTCAGAGAATTTCAATCTGGTAAGTTGGCAATACTGAAAACTATCGAGACAAACATGGAGGCTGGCACTGCTACCGTGTCCTAAATGTGTCTGTCTGTCATCCTGACCCCCTTGCTTCATTCATATGAGTCAGTGACCTGACTATACTGTGTTCCTTTGAGTCAGTGACTTTCACTGACTTTCCTGATCTGCATACTTGTTCTGGATCACTGACTCAGTAACCAGGCAACTAGCATTTTCAGGTCAGCAATGGCAGTCCCGGGTATAGCTCTTTAACCACTTCCTGCCCTCCCGCAATGTACTGCGGACAGGCAGCCACTGTAGGCAAAGTGATGTACCCATAGATCGATGCACATGCGATCGCCGCACATGCGCACCCACCTTCTGGCACCCGCCATGCTTGTACACAGCAGGAGCCTGTCAGCAAGTCCCAGCCAGTGATTCACGGCAGGGACAATCACAGCCCAGAGCTTTTTGTTGACAATCTCTCTGTTTCTCATCTCTGCAAAGCAGGGATGAGAAAGTTAGAGATCTGTTAGTAAAAGCAGCACACTTTGCACACATTACACATAGTTAGGCACACATTTAACCCCTTGTTTGCCTTAGATGTTAACCCCTTCCCAGCCAGTGTCATTAGTACAGTGACAGTGCATAGTATTTTCACTGATCATTGTATTAATGTTACTGGTGATGTCAGTGGCAGCAAGTCAGTTTCCCTCAGCATCAGTTAGTGTCAGATTGCCCATCACACTATCGCAGTCCTATTATAAGTCGCTGATCCCCGCCATTAGTAGTATATATTAAAAAAAAATTACAGTATATATATCATAGTTTGTGGGCGCTATAACTTTCATGCACGCCAATCACTATACACTATTGTTTTTATTAAAAACATGTAGCAGAATACATTTTTGTCAAAATTTGTGAAAAAATTGGATTTTTAAAATTTTTATTGTATATTTTTTATAGAAGAAAGTAAAAAATCATTTTTTTTTCAAACTTTTCTGTCTTTCATCGTTTATATTGCAAAAAATAAAAAGCAAGCTCTATTTGTGTGAAAAAAATGATATAAATTTTGTTTGGGTACAGTGATGCGCAATTACCAGTTAAAGTAGCGCAGTGCCGAATAATAAAAAGTGGTCTGGTCATGAAGGAGGTAGAATCTTCTGGAGCTGAAGTGGTTAAAGTAGTTCTAAGAAGTCTCTTCAAGCTTCCTGAGTTTGACAGCAACCCATATGTAAATCCTAGGCTATCTCAGATGATTGCCTTATCCATCAAGATGTTCCAGTTTTCTCTATTAGCTGCTCGCAGGGAGAAGGGTACCAGAATTTGTACAGTTTTACAGACCCCTGGTGGTATCACCAGATGGCATTGCTGAGAGCCTGCTTAAAGCACTAAACTATAAAAGTAATTTAACAAACATTTTGACAGTTAATGACAATTTCATATTGGTATTAGTTCATATGCAGTTAGGGATTTATTTAAACTAAGTTAAGGATTTAAAGGTCCTAATCTTAGTAATGTCTGTAATGGTTTGAACAATCCCTATTGAATTTCAGATGGTTACATTACGATCATGTGATTGCTCCAAGTGTGTGCTGGCACATTCGTTAGGCACTAATTGACAGGTAAATATGCTCTTAATGAGGTCGTAAGGTTTGAAATTTCTGCTAAGGTTTAGCAAAACTCCTCTGTGATGGGATCTTACCTAGTATTTTGTTTCCAGTAGTTGCAAAGCATTTGGTCATGTAAGACCAAATTACTATTTTGGGTCTAGAGTTGCTCACTGATGCTTGTTATAAATCAGTGCGGCTTATGAATCGACTGGCTGTGGACTGCTGCATTATGCCAACAAACACAATCTCTGCCAAGCTTCTGCTAGCATTGATACCTCTCCATTTTATAACTGCTGTCCGGTTCTTTATTATTATTATTATTACACAGTATTTATATAGCACCAATAGTTTGCTCAGCGCTGTACATTATATTGTGAGACAGTACACGAGACAGTACAGTAACAATACAATACACGAGGGGTTCGAGGGCCCTGCTCCTTGGAGCTTACAATCTAGGAGGGAGGGGAGAGTGGTACAGGAGGAAATAGCTGTGGGGGATTGAGTGGTGGGAAGAGCGGAGGAGATCAGCAATTACGTGAGGGCTGGGTATTCTTCTCTGAAGAGATGGGTTTTCAGGGTGCGCCTAAAGGTGAGGAGGGTAGGTGACAGTCTGATGGTGTCAGGGCAGGGGCCGAGGAACGGACAGGCAGGCCTAACAATGTAACGCACTGGCTGACGACAACCACCACCCACAGACCGAAGTCCCTCAGGGCGCGGAGTCTAAGTCCCAGGCTGCCCTTCACCAGGGCCCCTGATGGTGGGGATGGACTTGGCGCAGCCAGGAACCAGGTCGCGGCCCCCGAGACACCTCAGCTGCGGTAATGGCCGCCGCCAATGGTGTGTAGCTGGTGGAAGAGACAAAAGAGTAGTCAGACAGGCCGGGTCAACAACAACAGGACAAAACAGTACAGGACAGCAGACGAGAATCACAGGTCACGAGCCGGGTTCAGCAACAGAGGGTCAGATCAAAGGAGAATACAAAGAATAGTCGAGTCACAAGCCAAATCAGATACCAGGAGAGTCACAAGAGTCAGAACAGAGTAATAGCGACACCAAGACACAAGTGCAAAGAGCATGTGCGGACCACAGGCTTATATGTCATCAGCCACACCCCTCTGGGGGATGGACCTCAGGGACCTGAAGGCATAAAAGGATTCCCACCATGCACAGCAGAAATCCAAGATGGACGCCAGCACATGGAGTAACATAACCTCAGGGAAAAGGTAGGACCTTGACAGATGGATTGGGGTAGTGAGTTCCAGAGGATGGGGGAAGCCCTGGAGAAGTCCTGGAAATGGGCATGGGAGGAGGAGACCAGGGAACTGGAGAGTAGGAGGTCTTGTGAGGAGCGGAGAGTGCGTTTTGGGGGGTAGATGGATATCAGTTCAGTGATGTAGTTTGGGGCAGTGTTATGAACAGCTTTGTACGTCAATGTTAAAATTTTGAATTTTATGCATTGGGCAATCGGAAGCCAGTGGAGGGATTGGCAGAGGGGGGAGGCGGATACGGAGCGGTTGGTGAGGTGAATGAGTCTGGCCGCAGAATTCAGGATAGACTGAAGTGGGGATAGCCTGTGTTGGGGTAGGCCGGCGAGGAGGGAGTTACAGTAGTCAAGTCGTGATATGATGAGGGAGTGAATGACTTGCTTTGTGGTTTCTGGAGTTAGGAACGTGCGTATTTTGGAGATGTTGCGGAGGTGGAGTCTGCATGAATTTGTCAGCGATTGGATCTGGGGCTGGAAAGACAGATTGGAGTCTAGAATGACACCTAGTCATTCAAAGATAAGATCACCTTTGAGAACATGTTACATGTTACACCTGTTTTTAGCATCCTCTCACCAACCCCTCCCTATTGTGACAGTAGGCCAGGGATCTTTTTTTTCAGAAAGGAGAACTTATTCTTCAATTGTTTTGCAGGGTGTTTAGTTTGGGCACTCTTCATAGCAATCTGGACCATGTGTAATAGAAGGACTTTGCTGTCATTTTTAAAGCAGGGTCCTGTTCTGTGTTTTAGGAGTGCCAGTAGCAGCTGTGTAAATAAAACCTGCAAACATTGTTTGCAGGCTTCATTTATAAATGTATTCTAACTATATTGTTATTGTATTGTTATTGAAAACCTGGCTCTGTTTTATCATTCTCACATGCTCATTTTGACTAAATCACACTGGTTTAGCCATTTCTTCGGGACCATGCCAACTTTAGATAAGCTGTAACAAATTGTCCTTTTGCAATGAACCAAAAGGTGGCATAAAAATGTAGTATTCATCTTCATGATGGAAAATATTTTAACTTTAAATTTAAAGTGTACATCCACATTTGCAGCGACATTGACTTGACACCTACTTTTTATTTGTCATGTCCCTGTTCACATAGCATAACTTAAAATAGAAATTAAGTATTAGACCATGCCTGTTTTAGATACTCTATTCTAGACACTCCAGGAAGGAAATTTGTAGGTAGGTTTCTTTATGAGGGCGCTGGGCAGCTGTGTTTGCCATAATTAACCTCATCTGTACTGTGCAGGCAGATGTTCATTATTAATTGCAACTAGATTTGAGCACTGTCTATCCTAACAAAGGGTTAAAGGTGTAGCGATTGGCTTCTTGCATTGTATGTTAATGAGGACAGACCTGGGACAAGCTCACTCTAATATTGTTCAAAAAAACCTTGCATTCAACCATGACTCCTCCTACTGAGAAACAGCTAAAAGATAACAAATATTTATAAAAAAAAATGAAGCCATACTGTGTGAATGGAAACACATAACAAACATATAGTGGGGTTTTCTCAAATTTGACAGCAAAAGTGGAAATGCGCTTTAAAAATATTATTTAAAGGGTTTGTTTAAGGAGTTAGGTTAAGGATTAACTTTATAGGTTTTGTTGAGGTCGAGCAGAAGCGACTGTCACTTTTTTTTGGTGTGGTAAGTTTATTAACATTAGCAACTCCATACAGAGGCAAAAATTCATGTGTGCTGAAATTTCTGATGTTGGAGTTGAGTTTTTGCCACTAATAGAATTTACAGCATTTATTATAACTTATCAAATTTTTTGCCACTAATAGAATTTACGGCATTTATTATAACTTATCACACCCAAAATCTGTATCTATCACTCCCAAATATGTAACAGTCAATTGGGACCTCAACCCTCATAAACTTAACCCTGAACTTAACCCCTAAAGGCAACCCTTTATCTCAACGTAACACTGTGGTTGATACCTTTGTCATTAGAAAACACTGCACCTTTCAGAAACTGGAAACTAATTTAGCATATATACTGCATCTACAAGTCTTTGTAGCAAATTTATAAGTTCAGGTCATCTTAGGTATGTCACACATATGTTTTACCAGAGAGGATAACACACTTTTGTGAACACATGTAAGGACTCGCTGACACTTAGCTGACTGCTGGATGTGGTCAGATATTCAATGAGTAAAATGTCAGAGACCTACTGACCAGGGGCGGACTGACAACTCATGGGGCCCCCGGGCAACAGGGGATCATGGGGCCCCTGTGTCCTCACCCACACTCAAACCACACCCAAAAAAGCCTATGAAAGGTACCAGGGGCATCTCATGGGGCGCAATTAGTAAAAAATAGGTTTAGAGGTTCCAATATAAATTACTGTATCACCCAATATATGGCTTCCATCCAGTAGCCAAAAAACATGCAGACCAAAAAAGAGATTTGTGAAAAGAGATTCACAAGAAAGCGGCTACATTATGGACAGAATGCGATACTCAGAAAAATTTCCAAAAATTATGCTTTATTACACATTAATGATTGACAATCGGGCAATCGCCCTGGTTTACCATCACCTCAGTATGAGACAATACACACAGACCTAAAACCATTAAAATCACTCCAAGACCGGTCTGGATATATATGTGCTGCAGAGGCTATGACAACCATAGTCTAAAGCATTTGCAGCACCGCACATTGGTTACACTCCCTGTAGGAGGTGTTTTCAAAAAGCATGTGATATTATATACCTATGGTACAATTTTTTGAAAACACCTCCTACAGGGAGTGTAACCAATGTGCGGTGCTGCAAATGCTTTAGACTTTGGTTGTCATAGCCTTTGCAGCACATATATATCCAGAACGGTCTTGGAGTGATTTTAATGGTTTTAGGTCTGTGTGTATTATCTCATACTGAGGTGATGGTAAACCAGGGCAATTGCCCGATTGTCAATCATTAATGTGTAATAAAGCATAATTTTTGGAAATTTTTCTGAGTATCGCATTCTGTCCATAATGTAGCCACTTTCTTGTGAATCTCTTTTCACAAATCTCTTTTTTGGTCTGCATCTCATGGGGCCCCCTACTGACCCTGGGCCCTCGGGCAGTGCCCGAGTTCCCAAATGGTCAGTCCGCCCCTGCTACTGACTTATGTGCAACAATCATCAACTAATATTTGTAGTGAAATGTTACCATTGCTTCCAAGATTAGCACACAAAGATAATTTAATTGCTATAAGAAGCAGGGAAGATGATTTATTCATTTTTATTTTACTTATTACAGGAAATTACTCAGCGCTTGACATATATTATACATTCACATCAGTCCCTGCTCTCAAGGAGCTTACAATCTAAGGTCCCTAATTCACATTCATACATACACATACACGGGCCAATTTAAACAGGAGCCAATTAGACTACCAGCATGTCTTTGGAGTATGGGTGGAAACCCATGCAATCGCAGGGGGAACATGCAAACTCCATGCAGGTATTATTATGGTTGGGCCATTGCTGGACCATCTTTCTAACAGGTTGTAAAATCTTTCAGGGACTTAATAAGCACCCCACCCCACAACATTCCAGATGCTCCAATAATAACAAGCAGTTGGTCATGGTTAACTTTTCTCCCAATATCGCATTAAAGGAAAGTGACTGTATATATATATTTTTCGATGTCATTAACAAACCAATTCACACTTGTGATGACTGTCCATCTTTGTTTGCATTATGGTGATCCCTTCCCATTTCTTCGTTTAGCTCACACGCCTTCCTCTTCTTTGTTCAGCGTCCCAGTCATCAGCCCACTTTAATCAGTGAAAAGGGGGGTCATGATCACTGATGTGCAGGGCCAGACAGTGTTACTATGGAGATGGGTGTGGGATTAGTGTCCATCTGTCATTGTATGACCCCTCTTGAAAGGACTCCATCACATATTATCCCAATGCGGCTGGCACACAGGCACACATACTTGCACGCACACACTTAGCCCTCATCTGCACTAAATAGGCTTCCCAGGAACATGCTGCAGATGGGACCTCATTTCTGGCCGGCTCTTTTTAATCATGGCAGCGATGAGTCATTTTTATGAGTGTCTGTAAATAAATCTACTGAAAATAAATGCCTAATGGGTTTGATTTCAGAAAAATCGAAAAGATTTATTTAATCATAGCTGACACTTAAAGTACTATCTTTTAACAAATGTAATATTTAGAGCAAGACAGGGAAATCTTCAATTATTTATCTTGTTTTATTGATAGAACAGATTCTGGATCTGGGATCTGTGGTGCAAAAAGAGGAGTGTTCCCATTTGTTTCTAGATGTCTGAATTACTAAAGTGTAAAAATGGGTGGAACACAATGAAGTGAATCAATGGTAACTCCAACCATCCAATCATGGCAATCATGGCAAAAATTCCTGCACATGACTGATTTGTGTTCACATGATTCACAAGCATATTACCCTAACTATATGAAGATAAATAGCACCATTGAATCAAATAATGCAGTCATTAAAAATGTAAGGGTTTTACACAGAACCAACGTAAGTACTGGAATCTGTATTTCTACCTGGAGGAGTGAAGGGCAGTACTTTGAGTCTATCAGGGCTCCACTGCTTTTGTACAATGCTGTCAGTCTAAAACAGGGAACATGTTTACAGGAGGAAAGAGCACAAGGATGGCTTCATCAGAGTCCTGATGCTATGTAATTGTCCTAACACAGGCAGGGTGGTTCCTGGACAAGGCTGTATTGGATAAATGCAGGGAGGCCTGCATGGAGGTCCAGAATTGGGCTGTGCTGTCTGAAAGTGGTGCCTAAATCATAAGACTGGGCTGGGCAGAGTTTCAAAAATGTATTGGCAGGTAAAATAATTCACCTATATATATTTATAGCGATTCTAAAGATAGAAGGGTTTTTACCTTAATGCATTCTATGCATTAAGGTAAAAAAAAACCTTCTGCCTGCAGCTCCTTCCAGCCCCCTTTATACCTTCCTGAGCCCGATCTCGATCCAATTCTGTACATGAGAGCAGAAGTTCTCTTGGCTCTCTCACTCTTCATAGGCTCAGAATCAGCAGTGAGCCATTGACTCCTGCTGATGTCACTCACAACCAGTGAGGAGGGAGTGGACTGACAACTCATGGGGCCCCCGGACAATAGGGGATCATGGGGCCCCTGTATCCTCGCCCACACTCAAACCACACCCAAAAATGCCTATGAAAGGTACCAGGGACATCTCATGGGGCCCCCTACTGATCCCGGGGCCCTCGGGCAGTGCCCGAGTTCTGCAATGGTCAGTCCGCCCCTGGGTGGGGCTGAGCAGCACTCTGTCAATGAATTCACAGAGCCAGCCTGAGAGCAAGTTTACACGAGTGCCCCCATAGCAAAGTGGCTTGTTATAGGGGCACTCGGTGAGGGGAAGAAACCAAGAACTCCAGCAGGGGACTCCAGAATAGAAGGGTTGGGGCTGCTCTGTTGCAAAACCATCACACACAGCAGGTAAGCATAACATGTTTGTTATCTTTAAAAAATAAAACATGTTCCTTTACAACCATGTTTCTCAAGTAATGAGTTGTGACCCAAAAGTGGTTCGCGACCAGGGGCAGACTGGGCCACAGGGCAAGTACCCCCCAGGCCTCTATAATGCCCCAATAAAACTTCTGGTGCCCTGTCAACATAGCTTAATAAAAACCATCAGCCGCACTAATATAAATGTTAAGGTGGCCAGGACTGTACTATGGCTGGCCTTAATATTTGTATTATTGCGGCCAGATGGTCCCAGCAAGGTGGTGCACACGGTGCACTTACAAAGCAGTCCCACGTCCCTCACGCTCAATCCTCCTTCCTCTGCTTCAGCTCTGGGAGGCAGTGATATATAACTACATTTCCTTCCAGCCCACCAGCTGTGCAGGAAGGAAGAAAAGCACCTCTGGATGTCAGGAAATTACGCTGCTAAGTACTTTTCCTGGGTTGTGGATGGGTGTTGTAGAGAGAGCATTTTGAAATTAGTGAAAGAAAACAGGAAAGCGATGGTGAGGGGGGGGGGGGGGGGGGGGCTGAAAGTGTGCATTCGTGACCTAGGCTGTCAATCAAGGGGTCCCAGCCGGTGATACCCCGTCGGCACCCGGTGATCTCCAAGTATTACTGACGAAGAGAGACCTGTATATAAACAACACAGGTCTCTCCCCTCAGCTCCTGCACACTACTTTGTATGGCTCTGCATAGCAGGGCCATACAAAGCAGTGTGCTTACATTTTAAAGCGCACACACACACAGCACACTGTTAACCCTTTGATCGCCCCACATGTTAACGCCTTCCTGCCCAGTGTCATTAGTACAGTGTTATTGCTTTTTATTAGCACTGATCATTGTATTGGTCAGTTCCCCCCAGTGTCAGAATGCCCGCCGCAGTCCCGCTATAAGTTGCTGATTGCCGATATTGCTAGTTTTAAAAAAAATAATTCCAGTATATATACAGCCATTTGTAAACGCTATAATGTTCATGTAAACCAATTAATTTGAATGCATTGGGATTTTTTTAGCAAAGACATGTAGCAGAATACATTTTGGCCTAAATTTATGCCGAAATTTGATTTTTTAAATTTTTTTACTGGACATTGCAAAAAAGTCAAAAATAGTGGGGGTTTTTTTTTCGAAATTGTCGGTCTTTTTTTGTTTGTAGCGCAAAAAATAAAAAATGCAGAGGCAATCAAATACAACTGAAAGAAAGCTTTACGTGTGGGAAAAAAAGGATGTAAATTGCATTTCATTTGGGTGTGTCAGTTAAAATAATGCAGCTCTGTATCGCAAAAAATTGCCTGGTCAGGAAGGGGGGGGGGGGGTAAATTCTCTGGAAGGCAAATGGTTAAACTGTATATTTAGCTTTTTGCCTGGAGTTCAGCTTTAAGTGAAATGGATACAGGTAGCTAATACCAAAGAATAACTGCATGTGGCACACAGATGGCCTTGTTGAAGTGAGAGTTCCTGTAAGTGCTGTATCACAAATCAGAACTCTCTAAAGTCAGACCAAGAAACGTATTCCAGTTTAATGCTATGGGTTATTGCAATAGAATCCATAAGCAGAGAAATGTGGAAGCAGCCATTCCTGATTCATTTTGTTAAATGTACAGAGTCCAGATGTAATTCTTATTCTGGATTTACTGCCTAGTGAATCACTGACCTGGAACAAACATGCAGCCAGTGAAGTCTGAAAAGTGAGAACTCTGTTCTGCATACTTATGTGGGGTCAGTGACTTACTAGGAATCAGATGGCAGCCTCGCACCCTGTAGTTTCCATATTTCTATCTCCATTTTCCACGGATGAGATCTCTTTATTGAATAAGGCCCTGTGTCCCCTGTCACTAATTTCTTGTGAATTTGTAGACTGCTCTAATATTGGCTCAAAAAAAATGCCTCTAATGTTTGTGAGTTCTACCTGAAATATTTAACTGAATGGTATATTACATCGTGCTTTCCAAAACCATCTTCCAGCTTGCACAAGGTCTGTAAATGTAAAGCAGATTCCATTGATTCCTAGATTGTAAGCTCGAAAGAGCAGGGCCCTCGATCCCCTCATGTTTTGCATTGTATTGGTATTGTTCTGTCACATGTTCTGTCCCCCTTTGTAATGTACAGCGCTGAGCGAACTATTGGCACTTTATAAATACTGTATAATAATAATAATAATAATAATAATAATAATTGAAGCCTTTGCCTTCCCCCTGTGTTGTATTGGAATCATTGGAAAACTTTTTTTTCTATTTGTAGAATAGTGATGAATGCACTGCAAATCACCTAGCACCACCTAGGGGCACTTAGAAGATACTGCGCTGCAATCATTAAGGTTTCTTTTTGTAGTACTGGAATAGTAATTACTGAAGGCAAGGTGCAACTGTTCAGGTCTGCACTATATTAACACAATATGTATGAGATTAAAGAGCATTTTAATAAAGTAAAATACTCAAATCATATTGCAACAACATTTTACTATCACCCATCTACAGTAACCTTTTTTGCTTCATCTGCATTGATAGAACTGATTCAGGCTTATTAGATGAGACAGTGTAGAGGACAGTTAAAATCTGTAAAGGGCAGTAATCTATAACCACCCAGGAGAAAGCATCTGTTAACTGATCTTACCATGGGAACCGGAAACCTGATTAGTTGCTATAAAATACATTATCAATGCTGTTTGCACTGCTTTATTGAATAAGCTGAAATTTTGTTACTAGTCAGTTGAAATCAGTTTAAGCAAGCTTTGAGGCCCATTGAGTTTAAGACATAAAAAATTGGTAAATACTCACTGGGATTTCCAAAAAAGGGAGCCATAGGACAGAAGTCCTCAAGGTGTGAATAAGAAGTGGTGACCAGGAAGGAAAAATGATGGTAGAAAACTATTAATATTTCAAATTTTTTATATGGCGCTTGATAATTTGAAAAACAAGGCAACTCTTTTAGTTGATCAAATTCATTTCTAACTTGCAAATACTTGAAAGCTCACAAAGTACACTGGGAACATCAACAAGAACACCAGAGCACCCTGGCATAGTACAATGAGGTCAAAAACGTTTCAGTACAACAATGGCTCACTAACATAAAATCCTTAGTTAATCACCAGAAAACCACTGGCCTGAGAATTTGTAAGGATACCAGATTGATCCATACCATGCAAACAAATTAAAAAGATATCTCCATACTATATCAAGCAACAAGGCTTCCAGTTAACAATTGTCAAGGGCTCTGAAATGATTTTATGTTGTGAGTATTAAATACTTACGTGTGGTTTTCACAAATCCATTTTGGCTTCACTTGCTATGCTATGCTATGCCAGAGCATTCAGATTTTCTGATATTAGTATCAAATGTATCTTGGTGCATTTAAAGGAGCATGATAAAATGCTTCTAAAGTAAAAAAACATATCTAAAAATTCAGAAAGTCAAATAAATATATATTTTTCTTGTATAATTTGATTATTATTTTGTTAAACCTCTGTTTTTGTAAAAGAAACCAGTTTAGACAGTACTACCATGGCTAATCCTGTTTCAAGTGAGGACTTATGGGTAAAGGCCCAGGCTAATAATGATGGGCCCCCGTACACTAGCTGTATCTTCACTGGTCCCCATGAGATACGTCCTCTTGACCTTCCATAAGTGTGAGTGTAGTCATTTTGTACATATTTGTTATCCTAATGAATAATGAGTCACAGTAAGAGACTGGCTGTTCCACAAGGGTTTTTTCTGTGACCTCTAGTGCTGGTGATATCATAGACAATTTATTTTTCCAGATCAACACTCCGAGCCATTCCCTTCATGGTGTACAATGATAGGTGGTAGTATAATGGTCTCTTTTTGATCTAACAGCTGACCACAAACATGAGATGACAGGTGTAATAATCTCATGTCTATTGTGGCAGCCTACTGCTCTCAAGGGGAACAAAAACTGATCCTATCGGTTTAAAGACTTCTTCCAATCATTGCTATACCTCTCTCTACTTTTGCACATATCTAGGTAAACAATTTCAGTACTGCCTGCCTGCGCCTCCATTGCTCCACACTTCCCCTCCACACTGCTTGGATAGAAATAGGAATGCTCACATGCATTAAATGTTAAGCTGGCCATTGATAGATTGAATCTAGGCCGGTTCAGCAGGGACCAGCCGTGATTCGACACATATACGGGCAGGCTGGTTGTACTGAAGTTGATCCATCAACCAGCCTGTTGGTTTTTTTTCTTTCAATCATTGTCAGTGGCTAAAGCAGTCAGCAGTGATCATTGTGTTCTACTGGCGGGAAAGGCTCCCTGCCAGCAGAACACAATAGCATAGTGGGAGAGATTCCCCCATCAACACTTAGTGTGTTGATGGGGAAATCAAGCAATTTTCTTTCCTGCAACCTGTGGTCTTGTTTTAACCACCATTAGTGTCACTAAAAGAAATGCCTTAGGCCCTATTCACAACTTTTATAGTATTTTATAGTGTGAAGTTTAAAATTCCAAAACTTTCAAAAAGCAAAATCCCTTGTACTTAAATAGTGACCGTTCACTTATGAGTGCTCACCTGTAGCTTGACGCCTAATGCTCCAAAAGCCACATGAGCTTTGTTTGAGGCAGATGTGAGCATTTATGCCTCCATAGACTTTAACATAAAATACTTGTAAACATGTAAGAACTGGTCTCCTCCCCAAAGTGCTTTCTGTTAACTAAAACAAAAGCATCTGAAGCTTGAATACACATGTAAAACACTTGAAATGCACTTCTGGAAAGCTCATATATGCATGCAAAAATAATGCTTAAATAGAAATGCCTACAAATTGCTCTGCTCAGGTGTGAATGCAGCAATGTCATCAGATCATACCTACATGGACAGCTGTCCTCTTATGTCTCAGACCAGCCTTAGGTTTTGATCTGTGCTTTACTTGCCTTTCTTTTTGTTTACTGGAATTTTGTCTTTGCAGCTATATGCAGTAGGAAGATCAAAGTTGCGCACATTGGTTGTATATTTACAAAAAGTAGGAGTACATATCAAGTCCACAGAGTAAATTAGTCCTGGAAAATTTGTACACGTAGACCAATTTTACAGCTAGTCCTTAAAAATACTGAAGAGGTCCAAAGATATTGAGTTAAACATCTGAAGTGTAAGAAAAGTAAATGCAGACAGTCAATTTCTTCCAAATTATAACATAAGGGTCCATGCACATTGGGCTTTAAAAAACACCAGTTCTTTTGTCAGAAAAAACGTTGATAGGCTCCAGGCTGCCAGAAAACTGCTCTCAAAAATTCAGACCAGAAGGATTTTTTCTGTCTCTAAACTCTGAGCTGAAAATACGCCTCTAAACATCCTTTTTAACATTTGTTAAGCCCAATGTGCATGGACCCTTAAGATGATACTTCTACAGGGTACTCAACTTGTTTCTTACCTGTTAAAGAAGGATAGGCAAAAATCACCCATTAGTTCACAACCCTACACAAAACACTAAGCAGTTAATACAAATTTGAAAATCCTTACCATTTAGGAGAAAAGTCTATTTGAATTTTCATGACCTCATCTCTGTAATTCAAAAGATAATAGCAAGTGCTCTGCCAAGGAGGAGGTGTAACAGCAGGGATTACATCATATCCCCTCCTCTCTCTCTGCAGTGAAAGGAAACTACAGTTCCCATCAACTACAAAGAAATAGTAGTGAATGTAGGCGGGTACACTAGGCCTGTACATGTTGAATGTGTCTGAGAGTTTCAGTCCGCCCACCACTGCAAGTGGGACTGAATTACATTACTGCTTCCTGGAGAAAGAACTACAGAAGGGATGTGCCAAGACCAGTGGCTGGGGGAATAGGAGGCATAGCAGCCCCTGGTCTTACAAACAGGAAACCAAAGAGAATTAACGGTTTAATTTGAAAATGAATAAGCTATTTCAGAGCAACTACTGAGTGAACCAGAAGATGGATGACATATATAGCAACAAGGACATGTAATTATGTTTTTCCCAGAGTTCTGCTTTAATTTTTTTCTGTAGTAACCATTAAATGAATGTGTTTAAGCAGTGTACCATTACATCAGGCATGGTGTCATTTGTATTTAATTCTGTTTTGTTGATCAGGTCATTTGGAGTTGTCCTGTGGGAGCTTCTGACAGGGGAGATTCCTTACAAAGATGTGGATTCCTCAGCTATCATATGGGGTGTGGGCAGCAATAGCCTCCATCTTCCTGTACCATCAAGCTGCCCCGATGGATTCAAGCTTCTCCTGAGACAGTGCTGGTCAGTATGGTAGAGTTGGCATTCCCGAACTTGACTATAATAAAAGTCCCTCATTGTTCACATGGTCTTCCAAGATATAAATTGTTGCTATGTACTAGTTGGAGCTAAAAGAGCTACAGAATACTCTGTATGCAGAAAAATATGTCCATATGAGTGCTTGCATAAACAGAGCTACTACTGTTTTTACAGGCTTTCATATTAGTGTTTTTTTTCCAAATGCACACGTTTCATATATACCTGTGTACAACATATTTTGTGATTCATTCCTATTTAGACTACAGCTGGGGTTACCAGGCAACACAAATACAGGTGTATTTTACACTGTACATCCATATACCCGCAAATATGTGCAGGAACCCTTAGTGCATAAGTGAGCCCGCTTTTTCACAAGGTTCAGATAGGTGACATAAGGATGTTCTTGCTCATCTTAGACAGAGGGTGGAAATACAATTCCTTTTCCTTTTTTTCTGCATTCAGAAGTGCTGGTATTTAGAATAAACATTTCTATAAAGTCCGTCTGTAAAACAGTGTTTCTGGACACACAGATGACTCTGCATTGCTTCACCCACTGTCATGAAATGAGAAATAAACCCCTTATTTGTTTTTTGGTTATTTATGATAGGAATGAGATGTGCAGGATACGTTCTGTTTTAAGACCCTGTAACCAAGATACAGTATTGTGCATTTATGATACATCTTAGATCAATCCACAAAAAAGTGATGTTTTGGTTATACAGGTATGTGGAACATGGTGGGCTGAATCATTCCCTGGCTTCTTATATGTACTCCAAAAGCAGGATCTTCTTTCCATAATTCCAAAATCCAGTCCTGTCCACTTGGGACTCTTGAACATACTTGCCCACTTTTGCATATTCCACATCCTATCATTGTATTGTCTCTAATATAAAATAAAATAACAAATATGAGGGAGAACTGGAACCCATCCTAATCGCCACAGAATCTATGCAGACCCTGGGTCTCAAGCTCAGATATCTAACCCATAGGCTTCCTGAGAGATATAATAAATAGTCAGGAGGTTTAACTCTCTGCCATCTGCCAAAAAAAAACAAAACTAAAGTATCAATTTTGGGTGCACGGACCCTTTAGTTCACAAAAAAAAAACCTTGTCCTTACATTTATTGCGAGTCATTGAAGAACTGTTGTTTTCATCTTGACAACAAATTATAAAGTAATTTTGTTGTCCTAAAGCTGAAGAAAATTAAAAAAATTAAATACCCCTTGAGGTTGGACCCTCGCACCTCAAAGGTAATTGCTCGTCAGGTCTAGGTGTGGGGGAATAAGATGAAATGCTAATTTTATTCCTCAGAGGCTCCCAGTACTCTCCTCTTCTCTCTGATGCTCTGGGTTGTGGGCAGGCACTCACTGTCTTCACTTACAGTGCAGGGATCCTGCATTGTATGTGATGACATCATGGCGTGACTGTAGGACAGAGCGCGGTTTTGGGGGGCCAGTCGCATGGTGTAGTGAAATCCAGCCAAAGCGAGGAATCAGGTAAGTATTACAGCTTATTCCTCAACCCCTAGACTTAACAAGCTTCAACCCTTGCACTGTGGGGAGGCCCCACTACAAAGGGTAATTGTTTTTAAATTCTGAGTGGGGCTTTAGGTCTATATATATTACTCTTGACTCATTATAGACTATCTTCTACCTTAAACAGGAACAGCAAGCCAAGAAACCGACCCTCTTTCCGGCAAATTTTACTGCATTTAGATATTGCCTCTGCTGATGTCCTGTCCACCCCACAGGAAACCTACTTCCAGTCACAGGTATGTTTTTGTACATTCCATTCACAGCTCGTGTTTTGCTGCATTTTTTGTCTGATATATTTTGCAGTTAGAGTGTCACTAAACCCACAACAGTAAAATTAGTCTGTATTTGCAGTAAAGCATGCTTGTTATACTCACTGTGGAACCTCTGCATTGTGTAAAAGGTCCTGTTTTCTCTGCCCCTCCTCTTGTTCAAATGTCCACCTGATAAGACAGACTGAACCAGGGGCGGACTGACCATTTGGAAACTCGGGCACTACCCAAGGGCCCGGGGTCAGTAGGGGGCCCCATGAGATACCCCTGGTACCTTTTTCACAGGCTTTTTTGAGTTTGGGCAAGGACACAGGGGCCCCATGATCCCCTATTGCCCGGGGGCCTCATGAGTTGTCAGTCCGCCCCTGGACTGAACCCGTAGTCACATGCACATGCTCAGTTTAGTGTGTTGCTAGATTTCTTTTTTTCTTGGGAGAGTGCATGTGATCAGAATATGGCCAATCAGCATTGTCCAGACAGAGGTCAGGGTTTTTGCATACTCCTAGAGCAGAAAGAAAACTCCTACAAGCTTTAACCAGTGCTCTGCTGAAGTCACAAGACTTCTAACTGCTGATGAGAAAAGGTATTTAGCAGTTTATGAAAAATAAAGATAAACAGCGCAAA
This sequence comes from Staurois parvus, assembly GCF_062004578.1. Classification (NCBI taxonomy): domain Eukaryota; kingdom Metazoa; phylum Chordata; class Amphibia; order Anura; family Ranidae; genus Staurois; species Staurois parvus. The sequence goes on from NW_028318358.1 coordinate 8,870,626, forward strand.
CATAGACCTCTACATCAAATCAACATACAAAGTGCAAACATATATAGAAAATTAATTTATAATTAATTAGATTAATAGTGAAGTCCATCAAAATTAATAAACCAAAGTTCAAAAAATCTCAAAAATATATTTTGTGCAAAAAGAAATTTTCAAATTCTTCTTCTATTATAAAGAAACTTCCACCTTCCACCCGTGAAAACCAACATCAAATACACTCACCAGATATAGGTGAATAAAACGCCTTTAAGGAATTTATGGGCTCCTAAACCCTCTTTCGTATCCACGAGTGGCCTTAATCCTTGATTTCACTTATGAATGGTGTTTTGCAATATTACACTATCTGAGGTTTTTTTCTCCCTGGTCGGATGGTGGAGCCTATGCTGGAGGTGAGGATTCCTACAGAGTGGATACGAAAGAGGGTTTAGGAGCCCATAAATTCCTTAAAGGCGTTTTATTCACCTATATCTGGTGAGTGTATTTGATGTTGGTTTTCACGGGTGGAAGGTGGAAGTTTCTTTATAATAGAAGAAGAATTTGAAAATTTCTTTTTGCACAAAATATATTTTTGAGATTTTTTGAACTTTGGTTTATTAATTTTGATGGACTTCACTATTAATCTAATTAATTATAAATTAATTTTCTATATATGTTTGCACTTTGTATGTTGATTTGATGTAGAGGTCTATGTTTGCGCTGTTTATCTTTATTTTTCACAATTTGTGTTGACCACATTGCACAGCAGCAGGATAGAACCTGAAGTAGGGTGTTTCACTGGGCGCAGGAAGAATTTTTAGTTTATTTAGCAGTTTATATTTACTAAAATAATTGCATTTCCATGTTGTGTGTACTGTGGGAGACTAGATATAGTGAATGCAGGGCCCTGGGTTTAGTAACACTTTAATCAATAGAAACAATTGAATCGCATTTTGCCTCACATTACCATGCACTTTACATTGCACATCAATGTGCATGGATGCACAACATGACATCCATTGCAATGCTTCCTGACATGTTGGTGCATTTCCATTGATTTCTTATTCCAACCTGTTTTTATTTTATAGGTGAAAAACCAGGTATATTTCACCCAACATAGAACTATCAGTGTCAAAAACATTACAGTAGAGATACAGAAATATTGCCAAGTTTTGTGTCTTTTATAAATCCCCATTTAAAACATCTGCAGGTCTTATAACACTATGTTTGGATGTCATATGCGAAACCTGTGATTTCTTATCCATACCATCCAAAACAGTGCAAACATTTCATTGATTTATAGAAAGCACATAGGTGTGAATGCAGTCTTATACTGGCATTTCTTTCTGGTAGAGTAAGCATTACAGATTGGACAATATTATTCCATTTTTTTCGCTTGTACTGCTTTCCAATTTTGCAGTCTGTATGCAGTTTTCAGTTATTGTTCAACTTTGTTGAAGTCCCTAGCATAGGACAATAGACTTATCTTTAGTTCTCTGGTGTCCAAACAAGGCACGAAGCCCTCTACAAAGAGAGGTCTATCCTTCTCTGCAGTACCTCGCTCTCTTATGCAGGCCATAGACGGGTCGTTTATTGGCCGAATTTTTGTCCGACCGAAAAATCAGCCGATATTCACACCGTTAGTGGGGCAATGCCGTCAGCCGTTTTTCGCAGATCTTCTCGTTTCTTTTTATCGGTCATGCTGGAAAATCTACGAAAAACGGACGTTTTTCATAAGCATTGGTGGCAGCATCCATGGCAGCAACAACCGATTTTTCATTTATCGGCTGACAATTCGGCCAATAAAAGGCCTGTCTATGGCCAGCCTTAGAACTCATGCACAGGATGTTATAAGAACACCATTAGTGTTAATTATAGACAGCTGCATTAAAAACACAAGTTTTACTGTGTTTTTTCATATGCATTTTGCTGCGTTAGTTTTCTTTAGCAAAAAAACACCACCGCCTTTTTTAACTCCCACTTTCATACAATGCAACCCTGAATAGTCATTGTGTAGTTGTTTAGTTGCCATTTTGAGAGCTGTTTCTTCTGTGTGGAGCGCAGATATACAGTTGGCCATGCTAAATGCATACATGCGCTACACTCAGATGAAAAAATGTTCATGTTTCATCTGCATGGAGCCACACAGCACAGGTCAGACAATGGAAGCAAGAGCAGCAAAGCATACTGGGAAATGTAGGAATTTACTGTATAATGAAAATTGCCAGTGTCCATTGCTTTAAAAAAAAAAAAGGGTGAGTTTCAAAAACGTGCCTAGCCATGTTTTGCCACGTTTTACCACATTCAACAGTGTTAGAGCATTTTTACAGCTGAAAAACTCTTTTTGAAACATGGTAGTTCTGGGTTTATTAAATCCTGAAAATTCCCTGCCAACAAATGCTGATAAAAGCCTGTGTGTGCATGGACACATAAGGGTTGATTTACTAATTGCAAATAAACTGTGCACTTTGCAAAGAGCAGCTGCTCCAAAGTGTAGTAAATGAGTAGAGCTCTGCTGACTTCCATCATCCAATCATGTGCAAGCAAAAATGTTGTTTTTTTCTATTGTCCTCGCATGTGATTGAGTATTATTTGCAAAGTGAAGCTTTAACTCATTTACTAAGATGTGGAACAACTGCTCTTGCAGAGTGCAACTGCATTTTGCAAAGTGCACAGTCTATTCACCTTTAGTAAATCAACCCCATAGGATAACATGCTGGGGAGTTTGTTGGCTGTAGAAAAAAACACATGACACTGAAAACCGCAGCTGTAAAAATGCCCAGTGTGCATGAGGCCTTAGCATGAATAGAGGCAATACAGCCAGGATATTACACAATAACCTTTTAATGAAAGCTAGAGCTTGTGCATACTGGTGTTATTTTCCTCTATTTAAACCGTTCAATTGCATATCTTAAAGGAATTGTCTGCTGATCCATGATAGAGGCTCAGATGTAGTTAGTGTCTTAACACCTTCCTGCCCACCCTACAGCAGATTGATGGCAAATCGGGACACTCACCGTCAGGGGCGGACTGACCATTTGGAAACTCGGGCACTTCCTGAGAGCCCGGGGTCAGTAGGGGGCCCCATGAGATGCCCCTGGTACCTTTTTCATAGGCTTTTTTGAGTTTGGGCAAGGACTCAGGGACCCCATGATCCCCTATTGCCCGGGGGCCCCATGAGTTGTCAGTCCGCCCCTGCTCGCCATTGTGACTGGGCATCATACAACGTCCTGTCAAAATGAACCGCGCAGCGGCACGATCTGTCACCGTGTCCACGGGACACAGCCGATGACATATCACTACACTGGCCCGTTGCCAGTATCATGTGACCACTGTGACCAATCACAGCAAATCACATGTTGATTGTATACAATGGATGGCTTCCTGTCATGCCATCCATTGTATACAATTATGTTGTTAGCTGTGACTGGTCAAGGCAGTCACATGATACAGACAGGGTCAATCACAGCCCATCTGTATCATGTGATCAGCTTTGCCCAATTACAGCTAATCACAACAAAAGACTGAATTAATCAGTTTCATTCAGTAACAATGATTGCAAACATCAATGAAATACATTGGTATTACCAATCGTAATGTGTTCAATTAAAAAAAAAATCCTGATCACTTGCCCAGAGTAGTTCAATGTTACTATAGTAACATTGTATTGCTTTGGTCACAGTGTGCTGAAAAATAAAATTGTAAAAAAAGAAAAAATGTAATAGAAAATAAAAAAAATAATAGAAACATTTGAAAATAAATATACAAATTCAATTATTATTATTATTATTTTCACCAAAGAAATGTAGCAGATACATTTTGACCTAAATTTATGAAGAAATGTTATTTGTTTGCAAAATTTTATAACAGAAACAAAGAAAAGTGCGTTTTTTTTCAGAAGTTTCAGGTGTTTTTTGTTTTATTTAGCAAACAATAAAAAAAACTCAGTGGTGATTAAATACCACCAAAAGAAAGCTCTATTTGTGTGAAAAAAAAAAAGAATATAGGTACAGTGTTGCATGACCGCGCAATTGTCATTCAAAGTGCGACAGTGCTGAAAGCTGAAAATTGGCCTGGGCAGGAAGGGGGTATAAGTGCCTGGCATTGAAGTGGTTAAGAATTACAGCTTTATCAACAAAAAGCAATTTTAAAAAAAACAGCTTTTGTTGTTTTTTAAGAAGGACAAAGTAGCTGTTCATTACAAAGTAACGGTACTGGGTCAGCACTGTGTTAGTTCTTAGATCCTGCCAGCCACTACATCACTAGTGTGTCCAGTACAGTAGGGACTGGAGGACAGAAGCACAGTGTGCAAAGGGGGAACAGGCATCCCAAACACCCCAAAGTGTGAATGGTGTAGCAAAGAGAGCAGAGATCAGAGGCATGGGTGGGTGGAGGGAACAGACAAGTATAGTCCTCTTCTTTTACAAGGACCTTTTTTTTTTTTAATGTGACGAGAGAGTCATATTAATAACATGTACATTATAGATTAGTGAATTGAGCCTATAAAGTGTGTAACTGGGAATAGGTGAGTGAAATGGGTAGAGGATAGGGGATAGCCATGGCCAGGAAAAGAAGGGAGGAGATAATCTAGCGACAGAGGAATACCTAGGATCTATGGTCCTTGATGCACGGTTTAAACTGGGTCACTGTCATATCTCATACAACAACGTCTACTATTCTAAGCTCTTATTGAAAGTGCTGTGGCTATCCCTAGGCCTGGTACATTAAGGCTTCAAAACAACAAAAGAGAAGGCGCACCAACCTAGTGCATTACCACATTATAATTTGTATAAAAAGAGTATAAAGCAATTGGGTACTCAGATACGCATGTCATACACCAGCATATCTAAAGATACAGACGAGACCACCTCCACATCCACCGTATTCAGCTGGTAACATGGGAAGACCTCTTAGAGTCCATAAACGGCTGGCTCAGCCAAGAGGAGAGTCTATTCTATCCTTTAGCACCACACCTGAGTGCAGGAGGTTATGTTTTGAGCTACATCAAGGCTTCAGCCTGTATAGGAGGAGTGTACAGCAAGCCTCTACTATGAATTTGCAAAGTTTCCAGCCAACGTCCAGTATTTTATCTAAAGCCTTTGAAGCACCCTTCAGCTTCAGTTTGGGAAAGTTAGCAGGCTTCAGTAAGGGATTACTCACAATTATTGTACAGTAAAATTTACCATTTCTTTTTTTTTCCATTTACTGAAATGTTGCAGTGTGACATTTCATTAATTTCTATGCACCACAGCTCAGTAACAATGCATAGAAATGCAGAGAGAATTGGAGCTGTGGTTGATCTGTGGTTGCGGGATGGAAAAACACTGACTTGTAGCAGACTTCTGCACTGTACTGCAGCTCACCTGAAGGCTGCGTTCAAGTGTGATCAGGGCACATAGAAAACAATTGTTTTCTGTGTGCCTTTTGTGGAGACTTGTGTTTTTTGCTGCTGAGAATTGCAGGTATTGGCAAGGACATACAGAAAACAATGTATGTTTAACAGCTCTTTTCTGGAACTGAAGTCTGCTTTAAATTATTATTATACAGGATTTATATAGCGCCAACAGTTTGCTCAGCGCTTTACAATATAACAGGAGACAATACATGATAATAAATGATTCAGCAAAGCTGAAGGCTTTGTAAAAGCTACACACATTGTTTTTTCACATGCTTTAGACCGTATTCACAAGGTCTTAAATAAGCATGTAGCAGGTTTCAGCAGCACTCTTATAAAAGGGTACCTTTGAGAATACAGATTTTTTTTTTAAAAATGTGCAGGATCTGGTGCTGTCATCCTGATCTTGATTTCTTTGCTAGCGAGTTAATGATATGAAGCAAGCATGCAGCTAGTGAAGTCTGGTTCCATCCACTTCCATGTCTGTGGCTTTAAAGATAGTAAAGGCAGGAAAAGCATGACAATCCATATCCATAGAAACCTGTGTAAATCTAGCTTTGTAGAGGCTCTAGCAGTGGATGAAAGAACTGAAAATAGGAATGAGAGTTGAAAATAAATGCTGCTGTAATCTGTACACAATGTATATGTATAAAGAAAAAAAAGCTGCCATGGCTGGGTCCTTTAACCTCATGTACTCGGGATAGTGGCAGACAGAGTCATCAAAGGGCCCCTGTGCAAGACCAATGTATAGGCCCCCTATTACTCTACAGTACAAGTAAACACTTATACTGATTGGCAGATAGAAGAGCCTTGGTCTGCGTGACAGTGGAAGGTGTTCCAACACCCATATGACCCACATGCAGGGGCGGACTGACCATTCGAGCACTCGGGCACTGCCCGAGGGCCCGGGGTCAGTAGGGGGCCCCATGAGATGCCCCTGGTAACTTTCATAGGCTTTTCTGTGTGTGGTTTGACTGTGGGCGAGGACACGGGCCCCATGATCCCCTACTGCCCGGGGGCCCCATGAGTTCTCAGTCTGCCCACATGTGTTATAATTGGGCCCCTAAGTCCCAGAGGGCCCAGTGCCACACAGTGTTCAAAGGATATACTGTACATGGAGTATTGTACCCTTTGCACCATCAGTACTCTCACCCAAGGTAGAACACTAATGCAAAACAGCTGTTGCATCTTTATTCTGAAGCTGTCCAGTGTTAGGTTTGTAAAGTTCCAAAGTTTGCATGTGTACAGGATATAATTGGGTTTATTTAATAAAGCTGGAGAGTGCAAAATCAGGCTCGCTTCTGCATGGAAACCAATCAATTTCTAACCTCCGCTTGTTCAATTAAGATTTGGCAATAAAACCAGAACCTGGTATCTATGCAGAGGTGAGCCTGATTTTGCACTCTCCAGCTTTAGTAAATAAACCTCAAATATGTCTTTACTTTCAATTCTAATTTCATACTTCTTGATTTACAGGCAGAATGGCGGGATGAAGTGCGACTACACTTTGAGAAAATTAAGTCAGAGGGGACATGTTTACAGCGCCTGGAAGAGGAATTGATAACACGTCGCCGCGAGGAACTCAGGTGCGGTTTAGTATAAGAATGTAAGACAGCTAATTACTTCTCACTTGACAGGGTAAATCTTGATTTCTCAGCAGTTTCCCTCATTACATCATGTTTTTGTTCCATGACAAATGGAAAAGGAACATAATCTGACAAGTGAGATTTAGTCTGCTGTTCCTGATGTATGAAATCAGCCTCATGGGTCTACATGAGAAAAATGTTTTGGAAATATGGTGTAAATGACACAGGCCATAATACATATATGAAAACTTTGCTGAAGGTAAAATATCTTGTTGAGTATAGCAAACAATAAAATATATTAATCTGCCAAAATACATATCTATACCACCATGTACTACAGTGTAACCAGCAGATTTTCTCCAGGCTTCCTATAAATTCAGTTTCCTCTGTTCCAGGTGCCAGCTTTCACCATGGTTTGTCTCCATACTCAACAACATACCATAGAGGCTACACTCTAGAATATGATCCAGCAATCTAAGGAGTCCCAATAAAATCTGCCAGTGACTTTTTTTGGATTCTGTTTCTTGCTGCACTGATGAAAAAAGTAGTTTCATACTGCCACACTGTACAGCATAACCAGCAGCAGGGGCGGACTGACCATTTGGAAACTCTGGCACTGCCCGAGGGCCCGGGGTCAGTAGGGGGCCCCATGAGATGCCCCTGGTACCTTTTTCATAGGCTTTTTTGAGTTTGGGCAAGGACACAGGGGCACCATGATCCCCTATTGCCCGGGGGCCCCATGAGTTGTCAGTCCGCCCCTGACCAGCAGCTTTGCTCCCAACCTCCTATAAACTCCATTTCCCCTGCTCCAGGTGCCAGATGTCATCATGGTTCACAACAAACATAATGACATACCATGAAAACAAAAAATGGAGACCTTTAGTGATTTAAGAGTCCATATACAACCTACCTAAGCTTCTCCCTCTAACACTGTTCACTCACTCAGACCTTAATTGTTTAAACTTTTTATTGCCACTCCAAATTTTACATTTTTGACACACATACTAAATGCAAATAAAAACAACTAACTGGTTGTTTGTCAGCTTTTCACATTTAAAAAGTCAGTCCATCCAAAACATATTTCAGTTTTGATTCACAGTACCTGGTTAGACCACCCACCATCTTCTTCTATGTTCCAGGGATTCTAGCAGGGTCTGCATATATGCTGCTTTCCTGCCACCTCAAAAGGAGCCCACTTTCAGGGCTTTAATGTAAACATTTGTTAGGGGATTACCTTGATCGATTGGATAATTTTATGTGATGAAAAACTGGTTGAGCTGACTGCATTGCCTGGCAGTAAGGATGAGCTCCAATGAGATCCTAGTTCGGACCCACCTGAGCAATCTTACCAGGAAGCTGTCTTCTGTATTGTGCTGATCATAATCAGCCAAGGTATTCTCCCCCCTGCACATATACAAAGGGCATATATTTGTGCAGCTGCGGGCCAGGGAATGTCTCAGCCAATTATGGTTGGCTCGGCATAGTGACAGCTTTCTGGCAGGATCACTCAGACTAGGATTCTGACAGCCTTGCCTACAAGTTGCCATATGTATAGCCAGTATAAAACTTCATGGCAGGGGATCCTATCTACAACCAGAGATATAAAAGAAAGAAGTGGCAGAATTGGGTGTAGAAACTTATTATGATCACTTGCAATAGAAATGCTATTGTAGGTGTTCACATTTTTTCATCTAGCAGCAACATTTTTGAATGGCTCGAATATTAGTGTGATATAGTAAAAGCACTCCCAATGGGAATCCTCAAATTGAGGAGAGATAGAGATCTTCTGGTATACACAATAGTTGGACCACTCCTACTTTAGGCTCCATGCACACTAGCGTTTTTTTATAAGTTAAGAAAGGCTAAAAAAGACGCTGGCTTGCAGCATTTTAGTAGTGTTTAGGAGCATTAGTGTTATATTAACATTTTTACAGCACATGAAGAAAAAAAATGCTCGACAAAAAGCTGTTAGGAGTGTTTTAGTAGCTTTTAGGAGTGTTCAGCATTTTCTTTCTGCCAGGAAACTCTACAAAAACAATTTTTTTTCTGCTCCTAAATGCTGAAGGTTGAAAAATGCTTCTAGCATACAATAGTGTGCATGAACACATAGGATACCACTATTAGCTTCTAGGAGCAGAAAAAATGCCCATAATAGCTTCTAGAAGCTTAAAAAAATGGTAGTGTGCATAGAGCCTGAGGGTTTGACCATTGGATACACCACCTCTCTGTCTCTCTTCACCCCCAACACCCTACATCTTTCCTCTTCCTCCTTGGATGCAGGATGTAGGCCTCTATATACTGTAAACAACTGAAAATTAAAGATATAAAGGGTAGTAATATCTAAAGTCCTCAGCTCCAGAGTCTCTAAAGCACATCCACAGGATGCCTTTGTATGCCTCTTGTGACTAACAGGTCTCTCTATGTGCTCAACAACAATGGTTATATTCTCTAATAAAGTTAGTGTTTTCCAAAATTAAATTTTTTTGTAGAGTGGTAATGGGTTAGAACCCCTGTCATATTTTTTATTACTGTCTGCGTCCTGGGGAGATATACCTTATCTATTTCTCCTGGTAATCATTGTCTCTAGTACAAAAAGTGATGGGAAATGCTAATTTTTCGAATGATCACCTGGACTGGGAACAGTTGTAAAAATTCCAGTGCAGACACTTGTTCTGGTGACAATTGATTTTGTTAGCGAGTCTGTATATAGCTCTACAGAACAGACAGTTCACAGTCCACATATGTTTATCTGCTGCTTCTCTGCTAACAGGAAACAGGAACTTTATTGTAGAGAAAATACATAATGTTTAACCATAGATGCAGCTACGAACGTATATGCACTGCCATCTACTGGTTGAAGAATATATCTCTACTGAATATTGAATTAGTTGTTGCACAGAATAAATGGACACTTCCAACAGATTTTTACTCACTTCCTTCTGTGTCTACAGTACAAGAAGTGAAGGGAAATCTTTCCATTGGGACACAGGTGTCCGTTTATGAACCAGCGGTAATAGATCGCTGCTCAGTTCTCCGGCATTCTCTGAGAACGCAGTTCTCCTGTGAATGCAGTTTATGAAGCAGTTCTCTGAACGAAGGGAGAACGGTCTCCAAACGCTGGAGAACGGTCTACAAACTCTGGAAAACGGCTGATTTTACTATCTCTGCTTAGTTTTCGGTCCCTCTGATTCTCCAGCTCTGGGAATCGCAGCTATTCTCTGTGTCATAAACAGACACCATAGTTAGCTAAAAAAAAAAAAGAAAGAAAGAAAAACTGACAGTGGCATAACCATTGCCTACACTACAAGAAATAAAAATGATTTTCACTTTAGATATACTTTACATCGATATGCATCTTAATGTAGATCACGTTTATTTTTTCTGTCAAGGCATGCTCTGGATATTCGAGAACACTATGAACGCAAGTTACAGAGGGCAAATACACTGTATGTGGAACTGAATTCTCTCATGCTTCAGCTGGAGCTAAAGGAGAAAGAGCTTCTCAGGTTGGTAAAGAGCTATTTGAATTTCTTTGGAAACACAATTATATTTGACAAAGTTATGACATATTGCAAGTTTCATTGGACAATTTTGCTTGATGAATGGGTATCTGTTCGACACATCAAAGGCTAAGATACATTTATGAAACAGTATTGCTCTAAGAGATGTTTATAAAGCACAATACACCTTGAAAGCCAAAAAGCAATACAAAATCACAAAAATCAACTGGGAAAAAAACAATTGCATAATAATACTAATAACATACACAGCAAATGACAGAATTCAGCTCAACATTTTAAATAGGGAAAATCTCAAACACATTTATCAGGTAGCAATAGACACTGGATTATTGTGGTCAATTTGGTCAGTCTTGGCAGGATCAGGAGATACCGTGAGCTTCACATGCAAGCAGATTCCCTCAGTTTGTTCCTAGGGGGTAGGGAGAGGGGGAAACAAACTACCAGTCTGACCTTGAGTGTATGAGCCACCATAAAACATCACAGCATCTGTTATTAACAATTTTAAAGTTGGATTTCTTTTTTTTTTTTTTTTTTTAGAAAAATTGGCTTTTCTGTACCGCAGTAATGCAAGACAGCTTAGTCACTTCCCTGCTCCCAGCCTGTGGTTGAACAGGGAAGACACAGTTTTAGACTGAGTCCATAAGACTGTTCCCTCATCCCAACAGCATGTTCTTTTCTTCCTGTACTTCACAATATATGTGAAGCAGTTTTTTTTAAGATAATCAGTTCTCAATACACCTTAGATCTTTACAAGCATGTTGACCAGCATCTTGCCTCTCAGAGCTCCAATCCAATACTTTATGATACAAACAGCCTCAATAAAAAAACATTAGACTCCAATATTTGAGACCAACAGGTCCTTAAAGTGTTTCTAAAGGTAAAAAATTTGTTTACAAAAATAACAAACATCACACTTACCTGCTCTGTGCAATGGTTTTGCATAGAGCAGCCCCTCATCTTCTCTGGTAGCCCAGGTAAGTATAACGGGGGATTTGGGGGGAGCTGGATACAGAAGTTTTTTACCTTCATGCCGAGAATGCAGGAAGGTAAAAAACTTCAGCCTTTAGAACCACTTTAAACTGTAGCTGCAACTAAGGATGCATTGTTCAAACACACATCAGGTTGGTGTGTATTTTATATGGCATTTGTACAGTTAGACATTTGGAAAGCAGTACCAGGGTCTGAGACACAAGATTCTGGTTTTTGTCCTTTCATGGATATATTTTCTGGATGTTAATAGTCCAATAGTCTCAGCAACTCCTTGGCTTACAGCTCAATTTATTTAGCATCCATTTCCCTCTAAAGCTTGGTGTCCCAATCCAGATATATCCTATAATATTCAAATATTCAGTTCCAAATTAAAACTCTTGGTTTGTAATGTAAAAATTGTAGTTTGGGGATATTAGATTGAAGATTGTTTTCAGAAAAAAATAAAGTGTTAAGTCCTATGTTAATACCATAGCTTTTTAAATATTGTTACTAATATTATATGTAATAAATGCCAGATTATTCTGTAGTGCTAAAGAGTATAGTAGAAAATTAAACCAATGGAAAGCTGGTTATGCTCCCAAGAGATTTTGTTGGAGTTTATTGTATTGTATGTCTAGTGAAATGCCTCTGATATTTACAGGAGAGAACAGAACCTGGAGAAAAAATACCCAGCCATTCTGCGACAGCAACCCCGGCCATCAAGCACTGTGGAAAAACTAATCAAGAAAAGAAATGTACCCCAGAAATTATCGCCACATGGAAAAAGGTCAGTCATCCCACAAGTCATGCTTATATGTGACATGATTCTTGTCATGAGAGTAATTAAAAGGGTTTCCGTGGAATGCTTGAGTTCTGTGAATGATTGGGTATTAATATATGTTAGTGTCTACCTTCCACAGCATCCAAGCAACTGAAACCCCCTCCCCTTACTTGCAGTTAGTTGAAGTGATTGATGGACTGAAATGCATCTACCAAAAACAAGGGACATCTTTTTCCTGGAAAGTAATCCTGCCTTGGAAACAAAACAGTATAGCTGAGCTAAATGCTGGATAGTAGCCACATAAGTTTTCAGATCTTACCTTTGTAGTTGGGATAATTTTCTGATAGCATCATTGGAACCCCTTTGAAACTCCTATGCACATACCACTTTATAAAAGTCATTATTTGCATAAACTTTGGGAGGCCCGAATGTGACAATGCTTGGGCCTGGCTCTATTTTCAGAGGGCTCAGTGGTGTGTATGGTATAGTAAGGGGACTTAAAGGCAAATTTGTCTTTATTACCGTTTTTTGTGGCAATTTTCCAGAACAGAACAGAGAAATATAGGTGATATATACAAATAAACACAACTAAATCTTGAGCAAGGAGATGACCCAGGGGAATAGTTGCGTATAATTATACTCATTGGATAAATTAACGGATCAAGTAGCAATTGGTACAGAAATATCTAGAAGATAATTCTCAGGGAGCTATCCCTGAATGAGATATAGAAAACACTGAAAAGGTACCTCCCTCTGTACAATACAATATAAAGAACTAAAAAAAAAAAAAAGTGGTATAGAAGTTTGGAACGAAAATAAAAATAAAGAAAAAAAAGGGGGGAACCTAGTACTAGAGACTAAAAAAGACTAGAAATGAGAGGGGTCAGGAGGCGGGGAAGGCAAGGGGCAGGATAATAGCAACACAGCGCCCGGGCCCAGCAGTGTGACCCAATGGGCTGGTAAGGGGACTTACAGAAAACTGGAATTCCATTATTTTGTGTGTGATCTCTTCCTTCCTCGGGTATTCCATTTTATTTAGATAAAGATATGCATTTAAAGATTTTCCCTGTAATGCCAGCTGGTGACAAAATCTAGTATTGTTGCACAACCTGAAAGTTCAGTGAATTAAAATAATAATAATAAAGATTTGTTCACACAAAAGCTTATGCAGCAACTCTAGAAACCATATTGCAGTTCTGTAGGACACACAGGGTAGCATATCCAAAAGTGAATATGTTTGATTTTTTTTTACAATAAGCCACAATGCAGCAGATGTGAAAACACCTTTTTTGAAAGCATGAATATGCTTTCTGATTGTGTTACTAATTGCAGAATACCACAAGCAGTGTAAACCATACTGAAATATATTTTTGTAATTGGATTTCTAGTCCACCAGTCATTTCAAACATCAGCAAGGAGTTGTATTTGTATGTTTTATCTATTGCCAACCAAAACTCTTCAGCAAATATTGTCAGTCTCACAGTGCTTAGATTGTTCACTACATCATGTCTGCCCTTACCACTTTAATAACATGCAAGAACAATGAGATACCAGCCAAAATTATCCTGTAAGGTCAGGTAACATTCCCTTCGGCAGTGGTGGCTTGAGCAAGTCAGCTGAAATTTTCCAGTTCAGTCAAAACCATATATATGTTTGCTGTCCATTGACAATGTTTGTTGGATTAAAACAATATTATTTTTTTTTTATGTCCAGGCCAGATATTTTGAAATCTGAAGTGTCTAAAGACTCTGTCTTGTCCCCCTCAACACCATCTGGTTGCCAGAAACTGCCACCTTCTCCAGGACGTGGTCGTCGGGGAAAGCCTCGCTATCGGAAAGCAAAAGATGTAGTCAACCTGAGGGCAGCAGTGACTCCTGAGCCAACGCCACAGAGCCAGCCACCCCCTCGTGACCCACACCCCTTATCTTCTTCCAGCCCCGATCTGCTTTGTACCCCTTTAGAAGCAGAGGCTCGTAGAGGCAGTCAGAGTGCAGAATGTTCTCCAGTCCGTTCACTACCTGGACCACCAAGCCCTGACTCCCCCTCAGGAAGAACCACTGGGGGCAGAGCAGCTAGAGGTGGACAACATCTGACACCCGCAGCAATGCTGTACAGAGCTGCTGTAACCAGAAGCCAGGTATGTATATTTAAAGCAGTTCCATAATATGAGGTCTTGTTTGGGAATGTTGCAGTTCTCAGACCCTTAAATAAGTGGCTGAGAGAGGGTAGGCATTTACTGGGATGTGGGAGTGCTTGGGTGTATATTGTTTGGGTCTGTGTGGATAAGTGGAGAGTCCTGAAGTTGTCACAATGTAAGATTTCAAAGTGTAGGTTATAAAATAGAGGTTTAGTGTGCAGTTTTGTACAACATAGGCAAAATCTCATAGAAAAGAGCAGTGGATGCAGAGTGCTTTTGCATTTTCAAATTACATACACAATCTCTCTGTTCATTACTCTCCTTTAATTATTCTCTTGAAAGATCCTACAGATGGATACCATCATTACAATTGGCACCATAGTGCCAACTCCTATATTATGCTTTAGATACCATTACTATGTGTACCTCCTCAAAGGCCCAACATTAGAGGAGCAGTAAGTGGGCATGAGGGACAAATGAAAGGCCTTTTCATTTGATGATTATGTGTATAAAACCTTATACCAATGTCTGTAGAAAACATGGTAATTCTCAGTCATTTCTTTGTTTGTCTGTCAGAAGCGAGGTGTGTCCTCTGAAGAGGAAGAAGGAGAGGTGGACAGTGAGCTGGAGATGGAGAGGAAACAAAGGTAAGTGTACATGGACTTAGAAGGTAGGAAAAATCAGTCAGAGGTTCCCATTTCTCCCTGCTCTTCTCTGAAGGAAAACATGGCATTTATCTAAAGTCTTGCAATATAATAGGACACATTTTACATACTTATTTGGGTTGATTTTCTAAAGGCTAATAGACTGTGCTCCTTGCAATTGCAGTTTCTCCAGGCCTTAGTAAATGAGGAGAGGCCCTGTTGACTTCCATCATCCAATCATATGCAAGCAAAAATGCTGTTTTTTTTTCTTTGCATGTGATTGGGTATTCTTTGCAAAGTGAAGCTTAACATCATTTACTAAGCTCTGTAGCAACTGCACTTGCAAAGTGCACATTCTATTTGCCTTTTTTAAATAAACCCCATTGTGCCATAATTTCAGCACCCTATGTCATATACAGATTTATAGACTCTTTACATAATGACTGTCAAAAAATGCACCTCAATCAATACATCTTCAGGTTTCTCATCTAATCAACAGACTTGCTTTAAAATAAGGGAACCAGTAACTCATTGCTGCATTACCAAGTACAAGTACAATACAACAAGTACAATAAGCACAGGCTCCATGTGTATACACAATACACACACGTTCCATATTATTGAAAAAAGCAGACTGCTGTTTTCATATAATGCACTTTCAGAATCAATAAACATAAAAAAATTATATTCTGCCTACCTTGAAATAGGGACACAGGTATTACACGTCCCAGGACCTGGCGACTGTTATACCTGCACCCTCTATTGCATCATGAGTACACAGAGCATGACAGGCTTCAACTATATACATTATAAGGACTGAAGCTATTCCAGGTCTGATTAGATGTGATGTGTCAAGGAAGAAGAGATTTCACGTGCAAATCTTCTTTTAGATTGTTGCTTGGCTAACTTCATCCTTAAACAGGCTATGTTTTCCTAGTTGTTGTTCAGAAAAATGGTGAATGCTTTGAAAAACCTAAAATGTCCTGCTCAGTTTAGCATACAGATTGTTCCATGGTGTTGTGCAGGTGGCAAGCGGGGATGTCCCAGCATCAGTCTCCAAGTTCAGAAAACCTATCAGATGGGGAAGAAGGGAACACTACAGACCTCTCTCACAGTGTCACCCCTGATGTGCTCAGCACCAACACGGATGAACGTCCAGATGAGCGCTCAGAAGACCTTGCATCCCAAAGCTCAGAGCCACCATTGGATCTCCTAACCCAGTCTGATGGCCTGTCTGAAAAAGAAGCGGCAGTGCAGAAGGTGAAGACACAGCTTAGCAATGAACAAACAGCAGCAGAGGTGAGCTATAGGAAAACAATATGGTGAATTTATCCAGAAGCATAAATCTGCATTTCATGTAGATATAAAAAGTTGGTTAATGCCGTTATGTAAAATGGATGTAAGCACTGGATTTCATGTTGTTTGTAGCCTCCTGTAATCCCCTACATGGCTGGGATTTGTGACTGGTAGAGGGAGGGCCAGCACTAGGAACCAGTAAGGCTCTACTGCCCTGTACATGTGTTGACAGGGAACCTGTTAGCTGAAAAGAGTTGAATTACAGCCAGGGGCGGACTGACCATTTGAGCACTCAGGCACTGCCAAAGGGCCCGGGGTCAGTAGGGGGCCCCATGAAATGCCCCTGGTACCTTTTATAGGCTTTTTTTTGGGTGTGCTTTGATTGTGGGCAAGGACACAGGGGGCCCATGATCCCCTATTGCCTGGGGGCCCCATGAGTTGTCTGTCCGCCCCTGATTACAGCTCATCTGCACCAAGGCTGGTGCTTTTATTGGCTACAGGATAGTAAGAGAACTGTGTACAGCTTGTTTCTACTCCCCACTGAAAAAAAAAAAATGAAACCACATCCTGCCTCTTTAACATTGACAGCCAAGGGCTTATTGCACACATAAAGGTGGTTGTTCAGTGTTGGTGGTCAGAAGTTTATAGCAGAATAATCACGCTCATTAAAAGAGACGTATACTTCTCTTGTGGGTCACAGGAGAGCACAAGTAAGTAAACATCTAGAATCAGTCAACATTGGACTAAAGTCTGCTGTCAGCTTGTGTTTCCAGGCTCTGGGAGGATCCCAGAAATAATGTTGAGATCCAACCAGATGCCTGACTGGCACCTGGCTCAGCCTCTCATGTGATTGCTCAGTTCTTGGGCTTAGAGTTGGTGTGGGACAGCTGCAGCATCACAGCAATGCTGCAGCATGAAGGTGAGTATGAATGTCTTTAAATGCTTCATGGGGGGTGTGGTTCTGGAAGGACGTCCATGGACGCCCTCTTGAAACTAGATGACTGCGGTGATACTGTATTTTGGCTATAGTGCATTCAGGCAGAAGGTAAGTAACTTTATGATTTGTTGGACACCCGTGGTTTAATGCAACCTCATCCAGTTTTTTTTTATTAAATCGTCTTATTTGACCAATAAAATTTCTGTAAAAGTCAACCAAAATTTAGCATATTTTACAAGCTGGCTAAAGTAATTTCATGGGTACCTCAAAGGTAAAGAGGTTGAAAAATGCTTGTGTAATTTATGTTTTTCCCGTACTCATGTACTTTGTTTTCTCTCACTTTCACTTCTAGAGTGTGTACTAATATGATTACAGTAAGGAAATTTGATTTTAGGCTGTAGTGAGGCAAGGACAGATGTGAATAGGTCTGTATATTCTGTAAATACCTAATATGTCAACTCCACAGAACTTGAAAGTCAGGTCTAGTTGAGCTGTAAGCAGGGGCGGACTGACCATTCGAGCACTCGGGCACTGCCCGAGGGCCCGGGGTCAGTAGGGGGCCCCATGAAATGCCCCTGGTACCTTTTTTATAGGCTTTTTTGAGTGTGGGCAAGGACACAGGAGCCCCATGATCCCCTATTGCCCGGGGGCCCCATGAGTTGTCAGTCCGCCCCTGGTTGTAAGCATCTTCTTTTATAGATTAAGTTTAATATGAATGAAATATACATTCCTGTTGCAAATGGTTATTTTTCTTTGTGTCCACAGAATGTCGTTCTGTTTGATGATTCAGATTGCGATAGCGCTGAACTTGACCATTCGCTGACTGCAACGACTTCATGATTCCAGAGTAAAGATACCTCCTGACTGTATATAAAGGAAATATTTATATAAATATTATCTATAAATATAATACATAATATGTGAATAGACTGAGCCACACCTCCCAAACCTACACATCCTTCATTTCTCATTTCTCTCATCCAACATCAACACATACACAACCCTTCGCTCACCTAGCAGGGGATCAAAAGTTTGGAAGCACTGGGAATAAAAGCCTGCACACCAAAGCAGACAAAGACTACTAAATGATGAATCCTTGCCTGTTAATGGGAGTTAATGGGCACTGAATGAAATGTTCCTGCTTTTCACTGTACAGCTATAGGGGGTGGTGTGGTTTAATCTCACAGATTACCTCCTGTCATTGAAGAACTACACCAGGTCTTTAAATTTTACTGTGAAGCAGGAGTCGTTCAGTCACTGTGGAACTCAATTTAAAGTGATCCCATATGATGTGTCATCTTGTAACATTCACAAATGTTTTTACAAAATGAAATGTAGATATTTGAAACTGCATGCCTAATTTGTCTTCTATGCTCTTCCAAAAATAGAGGAGAGGCTCGCCGCACTCTGTGCTGTTTTGGCATACGTATAGAAAAAAAAATCCTCCACTGAAAACTTCAGTTCTTGCAAAGCCTAAAATGTTTTCATATGCATTTGTGAATGTTCTTTCAGGAACAATGAATATTGTAATTTAGCTACAGCTGTAGCTGTTTTAGAGGGCCACCACATGTGCATTGCCTCTAATAATAAGTGTAATGGACAAATACTGCAGAGAAACTCTGTCAAAGAAATACTAGAGGCAAGCCATAAGTGTCTATAACTACTGCCCTAAGGAAATGCCTGGTTGGAGCTCATTAAAGGCTTGCATTGTACCAGCAAGCCCATGTCAACTGCCTGTCTTACTTCTGTTGCTGTCCACAACCTACCACTTTGTTCCTGATATTAGTGTCTTTTCTCTAATGTCACCAATTGTGGGAAAAAAATGTTATCTCTATATTTCTTGTTTGCTTTAAATCAAGAAATGTTTTTGATTAAAAGTTGGATGGACACACACACACACACACACACACACACACACACACACACACACTAATGTTCAGGCAATTTCAACCATTTTCAACAAGATTTCTATTGCAAAGAAAACAAAACGGATTCAGGAATATTGCTACCAGAGCTTTAAATCATTTCATAGTGTTAATAGAAGCTGTTAAAAGCAGTAGATTGCAATCAAAAACTGGTAGAAAATAGTTTACATTGGCTGAGAATTGTGCTTGTCAGGGAAAGCCTAATTAAACAGTTGATCTGCGGAGTAGTGGAGGATTCCAGTGGAGCACTGCCTTACTTTCTTGATGAATCTCTGTGGACCAGGGAGGAGCACTCCTGAAGTGCTCAGTGGAGCACTTCTCCAACTTATTTCTCCCCTGAGGAATAAGTTGGATTATATCCATACTTCACCCATGATCCCCTGAAGACCACAGTGATGCGATTCTCATACTTCCCTGATGATTTCCTAAGCAGCAAGGTGGAAGACTCCTATATTTCCCTGATGATCATCTGAGGACTAGAATGGAGCACGTCCATACTTATGCAGTTATCCCCTGAGTACCACAGTGGAGCTCTTCCATTCTTCCCTGATGATCCTTGAGGAACTTCCCTTTTGATTCTCTAAGCACCCCAGTGGTGCACACCCATTCTTCCTGATGATCCCCTGAGAACCAGGGTGGAACCCTCACATGCTTTCCTGATGACCACCTGAGGACCAGGCTGGACAATTTCTATACATACCAGATGATCCCATAAGAACCAGGGTGGAGCACTTCCATACTTCCCCAATGACCCCCAAATATCACAGTAGAGCACTCCTACGCTTCCATGATGATCACCTCACTTGGCCTCTCACCTAGTGAGGCTCTGTGGCAGTACAAACTACACAGGCAGTACGCCTACCTTGGACATCTAATAATATTCACAGATATATATGTAAAAGTTTGCACGTCTTTGCAGCACTTGAGATATTTGATACTTGAGTGCTTGTATAATTAATATGTTCTTATTTTTATTGTCCAGAAGCCTGATGTATATAGGGAAAAAAAGAACATGCTATGTGGTTAGGGGCAAATTTAAAACATTTAAAAATGCCCAATCTAATGTTTGTGTTAGATTGGGCATTGGCTAAGGACACAGCTTGATGTGGCTGGATAAAAGTTACACATTTCATCAGTTCATTGCATGAATTGTATGTATTGTTCATATAGTGTCTATAATCCGGTGACTGAACATTCTGCTGCTTCTGGAACAATGCAAAGTATATTGTTGTAATATATCCTACATGTACTACTTCCATAGGCTGCTGCTATTTCACTACTGGTGATATACTGTGAGCTATAATTGTGGGATTAAGGGCAAAGTCGGACAAACAGTTTTACATACAGCTAAATGGTATTCCAACTGATACAAAAATGTTCAGCACTGCCTTTAAGATTGCCTGTCTGACATTACTGGCTATATACACATTATAGTATATGTAAACCTTTAATCTATTTCTCAGTGTATTTGGCATCAAGTGCCACTATATATGGTTTTCTTGATCAACCATTTTTTGTGACTGTCGCAAGGTTGCTTACTTGGAGATCCTGCCAGTAACAGCACCTACTGCAGGCCGACAATGTTGACCCACTGCCTGTGCTTCTTCAGTTGACATTTGGGCTGCCTATCAGGTCTGTCATAGAGGCAGAAAGGCCAAGTGAAGGAGTGGTCATGGCAGGGTGACAACAGGAAGTGCTGTTACTGGCAGGATCTCAAGGTAAGAAACCTTGCAACACAGTCACTATAAACCATTTGCTTAAAGCCGAATTTCAGGAATTCAGCCACTTGGAAAAGTGTGCAGGCATACTGTGAGTTAAGTCTAATGAGGTGCATGCCGCCTTCTGGACTTATCTTTGTTATTTACACTTGACAGGTTTATGGTATGGAGGAGACACTTGGTGCTCTGAAAGGAGAGAAGCACACACAGCAACTTTGCCCATCCCTCCCCTCTGTTTCCCATTCACAGAAGCCTTTGTATTTTGTGAATGAGTTTGCATAATACAAAGGCTTCTGAAATTGGGCAGGAGGAGGGAAGAAGTAGCAGCTGAAGAGAGCTGAGACCAGAAAGTCCAGTGTCTGAGCTCCTGTCTGCCAGGGGCTTCATAAACCTCTCAGAAGTAAATAATAGATATAAGACTTAGCCGAATGTATAAATGCATTTTTATTAAGTAGCTGAATTCATGGAGTTGAGCTTTAGGAAACCATATACAGTAAGACATGATACTCTAAATTTGTCCTTTGAAAAACATTTTTGACTGTAAATTAATTTTGGTAGGACTGTCAGATACTGTATATTCATATATTTTAGTAGCATCTCATAAGCAATCGTGGCAGAAGTGACACAATCACTCACAATGGAAATCAGTGACAAAGTGATTACATTTCCTAATCCGGATCAGATTCAAAAATGTTTCTTTATCTACAGAATTCATGATGTTAGCTGTCACACATTTGCTATCCAGAAATGTATATGCCCATAGGTCCTCTTTTAAAGGAGAACACTACTACACACAAATCATCTTGTGTTTAGTAGAGTACTTAGAGAACCTTGCACATGCAATTCTATTTACTTGCGGAGCCTTGTTGTGCAGATCAATCACAACAGTGCTCCCCCAGTGATCTCATTATTGCCAATGCCATGTCTGTTAACACATTTAAAAAAAAAAAATCTCCAGTAAAGTCATAAAAGAAGAAGCCTGCTGGAGAAGTTTGCAGCAAAGTTCTGGAGGCAAATAAACATTGCCCTCTATTTTGAGTTTTAGGGCTTATCCGTTTCTACATTGGTGATGTCAAAAGGACAGTTTTTAGCTGGTTTCTATGCAGCAATGTAAAATGTATTTTTCGTATGCCTCAGGGTGAAATGGTATTTGATGACAATCGCTTGAAAGATATTTTGTTAATGTAGAATAATAAGAAACAATGGGCCACTAACTCTACTGTGAAAAGGTATTTTATAGGATTCACAGCTGGCTATCTAATGGTTACAGCAGTTAAGAAAAGTTAAACTGGCAGGGGTCTTAAGTATATTTATACTGTTCATTTGTTCTGTTTTCTGGGAGGTTTTGATCTGAACTATATAAATTAGTATATTCATTCCTTGAGAAGTGTATATACTTCATTTCTATTTTAAGCATGACTTTGATTGTAAAATATGTTACGTTAAAAGATGCCCTCAAAGTGGAACTAGCTATTGCAGCCAACTGACTGTAGAGAAATATATATATATATATATATATATATATATATGGACTCAACAATTACAGTGCATGATACTTAGCAATTCACTTGAATGGTGCCTCAGTGGTGTCATTAGTTCATAGTTATAGTGAATTGATGTGCACAAAATGGCTGATGCCACTGAATTTAGACAGCAGGTATACAATATTTCACAGTGAATGTACCCATCTGTAATTAACATTAGTTGTGTACACTATATAACTAATGTTTTGTTACTGTACAGGTTTCAGACAGAAAGGGCTTCCTCCTCACATCACAGCCATATCCTCAGTGCTTAGTGTTCTTGTGTCTACCAATAGCTAGAATATTTATAGATGTGTTTGTGAATGTTACAAGAAGTTCATTTACATAATCGATTATTTTGTTGTTGTTTTTACTGAACCTTTAAAAAACTAATTTTGTGCAGCGGTCATCTTGTTAAGAGATTCTTATTGGTGCTAAGCCCTGTAGATGTTTCGCAAGAAGCGTTCATTAAAATCCAGTTATCGAGGGTGTATGCCCTGCAACTGCCACATTTAATAGAGGCAGACATATTGTGGGCAGAATAAGGGGCAGACTGACCATTTGGAAACTCGGGCACTGCCCGAGGGCCCGGGGTCAGTAAGGGGCCCCATGAGATGCCCCTGGTACCTTTCATAGGCTTTTTTGGGTGTGGTTTAAGTGTGGGCGAGGACACGGGGGCCCCATGATCCCCTATTGCCGAGGGGCCCCATGATCCCCTATTGCCCGGGGGTCCCATGAGTTGTCAGTCTGCCCCTGGGCGGAATACACTCCAGCTGTCAGGTCGCTTGATGATAGAATTAATGAAAATAGTTGAAACCCCAAAAAACAAAAATGTAAAATATTGCAGCTTACCTGCCCTGCGTGAAAAATGCCTGTTGATATTGCCAGAAGAGCAGTGTCCTTGTAATTTCCTGTGCACTGAACAGATACTATAGATAGCAGCTTTGCCAGCTCTCTTCTGTGAAATACAAACCAATTCTTTCGTATGGAAAGAAGTTGAGGAGAAGGGGAGGCATTTGTAGTACGAATCAGGAGAGCAGGCTAGGGTGACAGCAGCCACATTCACACTTGAGCATTGTTCAGCTGGAAGCTCGACGCTCAGAAATGCTCAACAAGGAAAATCCCATTCATTTCAATGACCCTTGTTCACATTTGAGCGTTTTGTCACCTGTAGCAAAACACCTGTTGCTCAAAAAAAGCACATGCGCCACTTTTCAGTCAGATTTGAATATTTCCTTCCCTATGAACTTGAAAAAAGAAACCGCCTGAACAGAAAGAAATTAGCGTTTTTTCAGGTGTTTTCTGCCGAAACAGCAGCTTTCCTCCCTTTTTCTAGCATCACTCCACACCTTATAAACACACATATTGCGATCAAAATGGAGGAGAGTCTGCTTCTGGAAGCTGAGACATTCATTGCTCTCATTCCAGCATCTGTGATCCCAGGGATCCCTTTTTATAAGAGCCAGACAAGAACCACTAGAGCCTGGGATATAGCGAGACAAAACTTGCTGCCCCAGTGGAACAGCTACACTGCTCCATAGATCAAGGAGAAAGGTACAGAACTTTTGTGTACGGCAGTCATGGGCTTGATTCTGGTTTCTCCTTTGTATGTGCCTAGGACACATCTACATAGGTTTCTATCGGCCACAGCAAAAACGCCTGAAAAAATGCCTATAATATTTGCAAATTTGCTCAAAAAATACTTAAAAATGCCTGAAAACACTCAGCTCAGTGTGAATGTAGCCTAAGACAGGAAGCACTACTGGCAGGAGCACCAGGTGAAAATAAAGCCTCACAAAATGAAACAAATGCAGCCACCATATCTAAGGACTAATGAGCTGCAATATACCATGCTTTAGGCTTCATTGGGTTAGCCCACAAAATGGTGTCATTCACATTCTCATTATTCAAAATAATATATGGCGAGCGCTATATATAGCAAAAAAACAGCTAGCACAAGAGACAATGACAAGGAATCTCTCTATCACAAATGTGTATAAAGTACAGCACTAAATCATATAGTGAAACATTAAAAGGTTTACACATAAGTGCAAACAAAACATAAACATCAGTGAAATGACAATTAAAAGTCTATCCGGTGTAAAAATATGTGCTGGTGCAAATCATAAATACTGTGACATGTTACAGTCCATATATGTGCCAGTGACACTGTAAATTGCAACACAGCAATGTTTCCAGCTCCAATATAGTGCCAGGGGATCCTGTGAACACTCCACCACCACTAGGCACTCACCAGATAGCTTCTGATATAGTAGCAAAAAATGATGGTCACTATTCACAATCCTGGGCTGGAAATCCTCCTAGAAAGAAAGCTCACCACATGGAGCCCGAAATAGCGTATATAGTGTAGTATTTATTAACAGAGGAAATAAAACAATCCACATGGAAACATTAAGCACACTGTGTAAATACATTGTGCTTCATGTTTTTACGTGGATTGTGACCATTTGCACCGGCACATATTTTTACACCAGATGGACTTTTAATTATCATTTCATTGATGTTTATGTTTTGTTTGCACTTATGTGTAAACCTTTTAATGTTTCACTATATGATTTAGCACCGCACTTTATACACCTTCTCATTACTGATTGGCGTATTTGCTATTACAACAACCAGATTTTGTAAAATGTGCATGGACTTCAGATCTCATTGTTAGCTTTTTCTATTTGAAAACTGATACATTTACCGGGCAGCATGTTCAGTACATTAAGACCAAGTACTGTTATAGTGGGCACTATGGCCTATTAGAAACACATGCCAGCAGGCCATATTTGCCACAGTTGTGGTGATTCGGCCACAAAGGCTAATAAGGTGGATGCTCGATGATGTCTTCTTACTGGAACTAGGCCAACAGAGCATTCTTCAGCACAGGGTGCTAGTGGATGGCAAGCTGTTCAAGGTGCTATGCTTAACTAATAAAAGTGAGAAAAATATACCCAAGAATTTACATAACAACATGCACTGAGCAGTGCTTGAATAGTAGCATTTAGCAGCCAATCAGCTTGCAGCAGTCTAAATTCTAGCTGGATGCCATGGCATATAGTACTCTGTTGGTTTGGTATTGATATATATCCACAGAAGAATGAAGGCAGGAGTATAAGAAAGACTTTACTAAGAGAAAGCCCACTTTCTTTTTTACATTGTCCAATCTGATTATAGAATATTCCTAGTTTACAACATTTTAGACCTGAGTCAATGGGAATAGGAATTTTAAATCACCAATGCAAGCGAAAAACTGAAAGTTGAGAAAACATTGCCTTTTGTTAGATAACGTCTGCTGCTTTTATTAAAGTGATAGTACATATCAGATAAATGCCATTCAGGTGTAGATGTTCAATGAGTGCCAGGGCATAACTGCATAACGGGTTCAGCACAAACCTTGGCTTTAAAGAAGCATCCTCTAACACGGCTTTACATATCAAAGGACAGAAAAAAGCCTTTCATTGAAAGATGCTTTGTTAGACTGGTACATGTTTTTTTTTTTTAAATATGACATATCAAAAGGGCTATGGCTGTAAACACAACTGTGGATTTTCCTGGTCAATAAACCAGTAGGTTTGTGAAATTTCAGATACGGTATTTCCACCTAATGATTGACTTCACATTACTTTAATATTACCACAACATAAACTATCCTGCTATCATATAAAAGTGTTGGAAATCCAGTAGCAGCCTGTTCTCCTATGGCCCATTTTAGAAGTCTTAGACTACATGTTTTTGGTTATAACCAAAGTTTGAAGATCTGTAGGGAACTCAAAGTTCGGTATGATCTTTAATGCATAATTACATTGGTCCGGCTTGGACAAACATACGTATGCACATCCCATACCTGGGGAACCACTGTGGCAGGGGGACAATCACTGTATCAGTTGCTGCTATCATATTATATCACAAAACACCATTTTTTTAATAATGAATATAACATGTTGGCTAATTTAATGAGGTGGGGCGGTGATGTCACACTCTCCTCCTCATTCAACCAGAGAATGCCTTATATTAAAAAAATACAAGTCTTTTTGTAAATGGCAGTAGTGCCGAGCAAGTGACCCTCTGTAATCACTATGCAGAAAGTAAGCTTCTTGGCACAGGATGTGAAAGATCATTATTATTACTGTAATAGTGCTGATTACTACAGTGATTGTCACCTTCTATAGAGGTAACTCGGGTATGAGATATGCATAGATACCTAGTGCATTACCAACATACAGCTTTATTAAATACTAAAAGCCAATTCCATACTCACAAACATAAGTAGAAACGGGTGTGTCACATAGCCATGTAGCGTATGGTTGGAAGGCTGACACATTTCTGGGGACATACCCCCCCTTCTTCAAAGCTGTGAGGAAGGAGGCATGTCCCCCGAAACACATCAGCCTTCCAACCGTGCACTATATGACTATATGACACCGCTTACAGCTGAATTTTCAATGTGATACACCTGTTGATACTTATGTTTGTGAGTATGGAATTGTCTTTTTGTATTTAATAAAGTTCTATGTTGGTAATGCATTAGGCGTTTACACCCTCCTGTATATGTTTTTGCAGTTGCTTGAAGATTGCCCAATCTGAGGAGGGCTGCATTAGACTGAGCATTATGTTTGAACACCATTAGGAGTACTTCTACTTAAGTGCCTAAGTGTTATTGAGACTTGATGACTGATGATGAGATATGCATACCTACATTGGTCCAAGCTAGACCATGTTCAGTATATACGCAATAAAGGTCATACGTTTAGACTTTTGCTTTATTTGGATCAAATTACCACAGTGACAGACTGCAAGTTTGTTAAAACATGTGTTGCCATCATAAAGTTCTTTGGCACACAAAGAGCTCCATCCTATAGTGCTGGGAAATGCACTGTAGATCCATTAACGGAAACCTGTACTGAAAGTATATATAGGCTGGCACTGCTGACCATACCTTCGGAAAAGGCTTGTTTTTGGTTGAGATGTTGATTCAGTGGCTTTAATACTTTCTAAACAACTGAGCTGGACCAAGTATACAGATAATACCTTTGACGTCACTCAGCCAGGACAGTGCACATATTTTTTTCAGTACAGGTTTTCTTTAACACTAAGGCAAGGCATGCCAAAGTTATACAAAGAGAAATCACCTCCGAGTTGAGTTTTTTTCATTCTAGGTTCAGTGGAGATTAGAGATGGTATGGTGGTATGTGCGATAGTTCAAATGGTGCTTTTAATGGATGGCCACCACTATCCACACAGGATTCAATCAGCCCACCATGCAGTAACACATGAGCTCTCTTCAACTTGCGCTGAGTATAAATGAGCTAGGACCAGAGACATAAGCATAGTATCTGTGTACATAAGGCCAAACAACATTCCTTCTGGCAAGGGTGAAAGCTTGAATGCAGCTTATAGACATCTTAATAAAATACCACACTCAGCCCCCAACTAAGAGCTTAGCACTCTGCAATGCAATACATTGCATGGTATGGTGTATTGGGCCAATATATCCTTCAAATGAAGTAGATAGAACCATTCCATCTAGAATGTAGCTACCCTGGAACTTGTGATAAAGAATGTATTTATTACATAGACCAAAGAATAAAATATATTGCAGAAAATAAAGTGTAGTTTGAATATTAAAGAGTTACAGCATGTAAAGACACATGATCATAATATATATGAAGATCTTACGTGTTTGTGTATGGATGGAATGTAGACTGACCAGGATAAACTCTGGTCTGCAGGTGCATGAAGTAATTTCTTTAATACATATATTTAAATGGAGATTCTAATTATAGGGGAAAAGATATACAGAGGGATCCATCTTAATTATGATCACGGAAAAGGTTACATTCTCCATCAAATGTGTTGCCATGAACTAAAATTCATACATTTACCATTAAACTTCCAATTCAAGATCACAAACGTCTAGTTGTACTGCAGGAAATATATAAGCACTGTTGGAAAGATGGGAACAACCAATCATATGTAATTTTTCTGGTGCTTTTGAGAAAAAATAAACACGCATTTGATTGGTTGCTTGGGGTTAAAAACATTGCAGAGGCTCTGTACATCACTTGTTTACTGAATAAGTAATGAGTGCTATCATCTTTTAGATAAATGAAGTTCTACCTGTATTACTAGGGGCAGGACAGAATGCTTCTTTACAACAAATAATCACATTTTCCATTCTGTATCCTACACTTGCATCTTGTATCTTTCTGACTGCACCCTGGCTAGTACTACTCTCCCTTACATCTTTCAGAACAGACTTGTAAACACATAATCTTAGAAGATTTTGAAACACTCCCATAAGGCTGAATTCTTGATGTTCAACTCACAGTGCTAATCCATACCAGACTGGTGCATCTTAGTGTGTATGTATTAAAATATTGGCAGAACCTTCATGCTGCCATCAACCTACCCTTCACATTACCTATTAAAATCAAGAATTTTGTATTATATGGGCTACTGTCATTTTTGTTCTCCTTTTAAGTGACTCCTAAATGTAATGTCAAGAGTAAAAGTTAAGCAGTTAAAATGAAACTACATAATATACGTATGCTTAAAAAAATCCAAAGAGCATTTCCATGGTATATGCAATGGTCCTTAAAAAGTATATAATTTCACCTAGAAACATTGCATGCAATTTTTCTCTTTTGTCCATTGAAGGACACAACCAGATAAGTAGATCGTGACCAATTGGTTATTATGCCACCTGCAGAATAATGATGCTAGGCACAAAAAAAAAAAAAAAAGCACAACCCCTGCTGGTGGCCAAAACACATCAGCAACACACATATCAGCTTTTTGTTCCTGCTGATGATTTTTTTCTTCAATCAACTGCAGTGCTGGGTGACAGGCTAGATATAGAGATCCTGGTAGTCCCCCCAGCACTGCTTTTGAGCGCATGTAGTACCCTGCCTGGGTGGAATCAGCTGTGACATCTCCACATTTTGGTAGAGTGGCCCAGAGGATTTTTGACTCTCCGTGGAAATGTACAAAGGATCTAGGAACTTGTTCTGTTGCAGTGCCGCAGATGAGCAAGCAACATTCAGATCAAGATTAGAGGCATCCATAACCTTGTGGAACAACAGATACCAAGATGGCCTATAAGCAGGGAATGGTTTCCTATACAAGGATGCTGTTACAATGTAACAGCCAAATGGGGGTGCTGTAGAGGCAAACATGCATGGCTTCAGTGTTTGCCAGGGTATTCATCTGGCAGAAACCATTATAGCGAAGGGACTACCTTCACTCTTCCTTCCTGGTGGGAGCACTGTATTTTGGGAAACAGAAGGGGCAATCCTCAACTTTTGATAACTTTGCTACTGCCTAGGAGGAATTTTTTCCCACAAGGAGAGGGCCATTTTAGAAAATGTTCCATAAAAACGCAATCCACCACCTGTGTCTCTGTCTGACAGCTCAGACTATGAAGCTTCCTTCCCCATAGGTCCATAGACTCTGAGACCACCATGGAGGTACAGGCTCTCTCCTCTATGAAGCTCTAAGAAGCTAGTTATGGCCCTTACTAAGGCTGTTAGGAAGATCCTTAAAATTGTGAGTTTCCCTCCGCAACCACAGATTCCACTATCCTTTATGGACTCGTAATCACAATAGATCCCCTAAGGTTTTCCCTTTTCTTTACATAAACTGGACACTTCCAGCTAAGTCTTTTACCTTACCTAAATGTTTTACTGTATGCTACTCTTTTGAGGAAGTGTTTGTAAAAAGTGATCTAATCCCCAGTGGTTGACCTCCCAATTTCTAGCCTGAAAAAGGATAACGTAATTTCAGTTAAAGAGTCTTCTTCTTTGAAGGACCTGTCGGATAGAAAGCAGCACTGTTCATTACATGTATTCAGTCACAGGAGCATTGATTCGCCTAGTTCCCGCTTCTCCCTCAGACTCTGACAGAATGGGCTAAACTGGTATGACAAGGTTTGAATACAGAACAAATGTATTCTGCCTATGTTGACTTGGCAGATCATTTGATTCAAGGCCTACAGTATCTTTGCAATGCGGACTCAGGTCAGATGGTTTTGGCCACCTCAGCTGTCATGTTGAGACATTTACTCATAAGTACAGATCTGCAGATCAGATTTCCCAAAAAGCCTTGACGGAAATGTCTTTTGCAGGGGGGGTGGGGGACTGCTTTGGTGATTCCTTGGACGAGGTTATCATAAATAACACAGGAGGTAAGTACACCCTTCTTGCCTGGTCCAAGAAGGGCACATGTTGTAAAACTGGCTCTTCCTTCTCTAGACATAAGTGCATTTTTCATTGCCAAATCTCTTCCAAAGTCAAATACACAAAATCCACTTCTTCTCCAGTATTTAGGTATCCTTGGCAAAACAAAAAAACTCAAGTCCAGCGATAAGCCCTCCTCTGCATGACTGTGCACCCCTATTGCATCATCAATGTGGGGGAAAGTCTGATCCTTTGCAGGTCAGTGGCTATCACTCATTTGAAACAATTGGGTTCTGAGATTGTGTCTTCTGGCTACAAGATAGAGTTCCAAAATTTTCCTCCAGAGCATTTGTTCTTTCAAACTTGCAACTTTCCCCTCAGAATTTAACAGATCTCCATTAGGCGGTTCAAGATACCCTTGCTTACGGTCACTGGTTTTGACTGCATGGCTGTTGAAACCTAAGTTTTAAGAGACTGGGACCTGTCTTTGGCTGTCATATTCATCATGCTACGAGCTCGTAAATCCACCTCTAGATTCACTTATTCCATACCTGGAATGCCTATGTTCTGTAGCTTTTTTAGCCTTCGTTCAGTGGGGTGGACCACCAGATATCCCTCAGCACTCTAAAGGGCCAGGTTTCTGTCCTGCCTGTGCTTCCATTGGCTTTTCTTTTCTTGGTCCATACCTTTATTTAAGGGGTTAATTGGTTTGTCCCGTCCCCCTTTGATGCCATGGGACCTGAATTTAGTTCTATTTCCTAAAAGCCCCCTTTGCTTACATTCAGGAAATTCCACTATAGACACTCTCACAAAAGGTGGCCTATTTGGTAAACATCATGTTGGTGCACAGACTGGCTGAATTGGCTGCTCTTTCCTGTAAGCAGCCACTTTTCATTTTCCATAGAGATAAGGTGGTTCTTCGTCCTTTGTTAACCTTCTTACCGAAAGTTGTATTGGCCTTTCATTTGAATGAGGACATTGTCTTGTCTTCTCTATGTCCTAATACTTTCCATCCAAAAGAAGGATTGGGTGTGGTTCAGGCTATTAGAGTTTGCTTGAATGCTACTGCCTCCATCTGGAAGATGGATTCCCTGTTCGTTATTACAGATGATCCTACCATCCACCATAGGGACAACCAACTTTGCTGTCTACTCATTCCCATTGGTTTTGTTAGACTGTAGTTTGGGGCTACTCTCTCTTGGGACGGGAACCCCCATTACCCATTACTGCCCCATCTAGAAGGACATTGAGAATGCACTGGGCTTTTCATCGCTGTGCCTCTGTCTCTTAGGTTTGCAAAGCAGCCACCATGTCGTCTGTTCACACCTTTACCAGATTTTACAAGACTGATATTGCTGCTTCTGTTTATGATAGTTTTGGTCACGATTTGCAGGCAGCAGTTTGAGTTCTGCTGGGGATAGTTCCCCCTTGTTTATTAGCTAGTTGTTCTGTGACCCCACCCTGATATCTGGCACTACTTTGGGATGTCCCACTGGTTACAATTTACTGATCCAACTGTGTCTTCAATGAAAGAAAGAGAAATCTAGATTTTTGTACTCACTGTAAAATCCTGTTTTCTGAGTTTATCAAACGACACTGCACCCTCCCTATTAAGTTTGTATTTTGTCTCAGTGTTATTCTGTAATACTGCTGGCTACTAACTGATATATAGCCAAAGAAGCATTCTATAGTTGGTGCATGAGAGTTTAGACACCAACACAAACACATACAGTTGTGACCAAAATTATTCAACCCCCAATGCTGTAAAGGGGTTTAGGGACTATAGTGTACATTTGGAATTGTATTCAGAATCAAATCCTACAAGGACGTTGTAACTACCCAAATGCAACTAAAATGACATCAATTGTTTATGTAATACAGTAGTAAATGGTTCTTATGTGGTTTCTTCATTGCCACAATTATTCAACCCCTTAAAGACTACCACTCTGAAGAACAGAGGTTCATACAGGTGCTTTCCATCAGGTATTGAAAACACCTGTGGATGTCACCGAGCAGCAATCAAGCATAATAAGCACCAATTAGGCAGCTTTAAAATGACTGTGATACTCAGCTCCTTCTAGACATTTACTGGTGTGGTTACAAACATGGTGAAGGCAAGAGAATGGTCCAGGAAGACAAGAGAAGAGGTGATTTCTCTTCACAGGAAGGGCAATGGCTATAAGAAGATTGCAAAGATGTTAAACATACCAAGAGACACCTTAGGAAGCATCATTCGCAAATTCAAGGCAAAGGGCACTGTTGAAACGCTACCTGGTCGTGGCAGAAAGAAGATGCTGACTTCGACTGCTGTGCGCTACCTGAAGCGTAGAGTGGAGAGAAGTCCCCGTGTGACTGCTGAGGAACTGAGAAAAGATTTGTCAGATGTGGGTACAGAAGTTTCAGCCCAGACAATAAGACGCACACTGCGTAATGAAGGCCTCCGTGCCAGAACTCCCAGGCGTACCCCCTTGCTGTCTCCAAAGAATAAGAAGAGTCGACTGCAGTATGCCAAAAGCCATGTGGACAAACCACAAAAGTTGTGGGATAGTGTTCTGTGGACTGATGAAACAAAATTAGAACTGTTTGGGCCCATGGATCAACGCTATGTTTGGAGGAGGAAGAACAAGGCCTATGATGAAAAGAACACCTTGCCTACTGTGAAGCATGGTGGAGGGTCAATCATGCTTTGGGGCTGTTTTGCTTCTGCAGGTACAGGGAAGCTTCAGCGTGTGCAAGGTACCATGAATTCTCTTCAGTACCAGGAGATATTGGATGGAAACGTGATGCAGTCCGTCACACACCTGAGGCTTGGGAGACGTTGGACCTTTCAACAGGACAATGATCCCAAGCATACCTCCAAGTCCACTAGAGCATGGTTGCAGAGGAAAGGCTGGAACATTTTGGAGTGGCCATCGCAGTCACCAGACTTAAATCCGATTGAGAACCTCTGGTGGGACTTAAAGAAAGCAGTTGCAGTGCGCAAGCCTAAGAATGTGACTGAACTGGAGGCCTTTGCCCATGAAGAATGGGCGAAGATACCCGTAGATCGCTGCAAGACACTTGTGTCAAGCTATGCTTCACGTTTAAAAGCTGTTATAACTGTAAAAGGATGCTGTACTAAGTACTAAGATTGAATGTCACTTGGGGGTTGAATAAAACTGATAATGCTGTGAGCACAGAAAAGACATTTGTGGTTATTTCATTATAACTGTTATGTTATATTTGTCTGACCTACAAGTGCCTCTTTAATGTAAATGTAAGCAAGATGACTGAATGATCAAAAGCAATGTCAAACTGGCCAAAACACTCAATTTCAGTGGGGGTTGAATAATTTTGGTCACAACTGTATATATGATAAAAGCCATGTTTTATTATAACATTAAAACTAATAGGCTAATATCTAGCATTACATATTTCTTCGTACAGCTGTACATACTGTATATTGGTGTCAATATCATACCATAGCACACTGGTTGATAGATAGACCTCAACAACAACAACCAAACATCTGTATCTTCAGAGGCAAAACCAACTCTTCATATCAAAAATAGAACATACACAGTTATACATCTAAAAAATAGTATACACATAACAAAAGCTACAGTATATAGTATCAGATATACAGTATGCTATTTAAACACTTACACCATTGATGAGAGCTACACATAATCAGCCTATACCAAATTTTAAAAATGGCTCAGCCTGTGCACTCCAATGGCAATCTGACCCCGAAAGAGAAGGGAGGCGGGGAAGCACACAGAGATCCACGGATCAGCAGGAACACTGAAAATATGTAAAGAACATTACACTAACTGTTAAGCTGTTATACAACCAAGGGCGGACTGACAACTCATGGGGCCCCCGGGCAATAGGGGATCATGGGGCCCCTGTGTCCTTGCCCAAACTCAAAAAAACCTATGAAAAAGGTACGAGGGGCATCTCATGGGGTCCCCTACTGACCCTGGGCCCTCTGGCAGTGCCCGAGTTTCCAAATGGTCAGTCCGCCCCTGTATACAACAACCCAGCTTCAAAACTACAGAACAAAAAGGAAAAACACTTTAAAACTGCAAATTAATGTAAAAAATAAAGAGGCATGCCTAACGGGGTCTGTCAACAGGTATGACTGGCTGAAGAGATCCACAAACCAGGGACATCAGAGGCTGTCACACCCATGGAGGACTCATTTTATATGCTGTATAGGAAGGAAGTGGCCTGAAAATGGTGAGAAAAAGATATACAAATGCTGCCACCCGCTGGTGGATCATTTGCAGCACATTCACAGGAGATACATTGTACTAGTGATGATATCATCGCACATGCGCAGCAGTTGCATGGAGCTGCCATCTCTGAAAAACGAAAAAAAGTTTTAATTGTAAATAGATTAAAAAAAAAAAAAAGCCTAAATAGAGTTCATTCATGGGTGTATCTCGACGCAGAGTCCTCCACACCTCAATAGACACACCTTATATATGCTGCATCCGGAAGAGAAGTGGCTGGCAGGTGACATGCGACCAACAAGTTCCTATCCCTCTGTCCCACAAATGAAGCTATACTAAAGCTGCTGCCCTCTGGTAGATCCTCCGCCACACATGTATAAGAAAGACACCACACCAGCGATGACACTATTGCAATTTGTGTTCCATCCGGCCAAAGATGCCAAGCAGGACAGAGGAGGGCAAAGCCATTCACATTCATGCTGACAATCAAAGCACCCAGACCACCAAAGCATGACCATGTCTGGGGGCTCTACATGCTGAGCAGCAAATCCCTGCACTAATATCCATCCCGGGGAGGCAAGAGCTGGAAAATACACATAAATCAACACATATCCAGAGAAAAACTCTATACAAAATAACTAGAAATGCAATCAATAAATATGTATACAATTATACAGGATTTATATAGCGCCAGCAGTTTGTGCAGTGCTTTACAACGTGAGGGCAGATATTACAATTACAATACAATTTCATACAGTAGGAAACAGAGGGCCCAGCTCGGTAGAGCTTATGATCTGAAAGGGATAGTCAATTGATACAAAAGGTAATAACTGTGGGGGATGAGCTGATAGAGAAAATAGTGCAGATATTAGGTGTGGGCAGAAAAGGTTTGTCTGAACCAGGGGTGGACTGACAACTCATGGGGCCCCCTGGGCAATAGGGGATTATGGGGCCCCTGTGTCCTTGCCCAAACTCAAAAAAGCCTATGAAAAAGGTACCAGGGGCATCTCATGGGGCCCCCTACTGACCCCGGGCCCTCGGGCAGTGCCCGAGTTTCCAAATGGTCAATCCGCCCCTGGTCTGAACAGATGGGTTCTCAGGGACCGTATAAATGTAGACAGAGTAGGAGACAGTCAGACAGATTGGGGTAGGAAATTCCATAGAATGGGAGAGGCTTAGGAGAAGTCTTGGAAGTGAGCATGAGAGGAAGTGATAAGACAGCTAGAGAGCAGGAGGTCTTGGGAGGCACAAAGAGATCGATTTGGTTGGTATTTTGAGACTAGGGTAGTGATGTAGTTGGAGGAAAGTTGTGAATGGCTTTGAAAGTTGCATATATAAATGAATAAATCAAATACAGAAGAATCCAAACATTGTATCAATTAACCCATTATTAAAGCAGAATCGGCCTGGCTCAAACAATCGTTTTCCTTTTTACACCGCCACCACCCTACTTTGGAGAAGTAACCGTCTAAAACTGGCTGGAAATTAACTGCCTATCAAGGCCTGGAGCAGCTGTTGCCTTCAATTTGAAAATCCCTAATAACACTCTCTATATAAAATTTGATCCCGGTCCCCACCATGAGGGTCAGAGTTCACATGATCTAATTCAATAAAGTCTATAAATGTAAATGATATTGGGGGATTGGAGCAAAATGTCTGCCTAGAGGAAAATAAATATTGCCTGTCTTCATAGCATATACTATACATGATCATGTATTTACTTCCACTACTCTCTCCTCATTTTCCCTACATAGAAGCTCCTAAATTCACAGAAAAGGAGATATATGACACTTTCTGTGCGACAGTTCACAAAATGAAGTGGTTTGTTTCTCTCACCATTCGGTACTTTCAGATGTTTATTGATGTCAACAAATTGGCAAAATGTACCAATGCCATATGTGTTTCCTTCTCGTGTATTGGAAGAGGTTCTTTTTGGCAAACAATTGCAGCTCCCACTCCTTCATGTACAGATTGGCATAGGTTGGGGCACAACAGGTGACAATCACTACAGCCTGTACCTGGAGGTAGTGTGGACCAGAAAATCAAAATACACTGCTCAAAAAAATTAAAGGAACACTTTGAAAACCCATCATATCTCAATGGAAAAAAATCTCATGCTGGATATCTATACTGATATGGACTGGGTAATGTGTTAGGAACGTAAGGATGCCCCATTGTTTGATGGAAATGAAAATTATCAACCTACAGAGGACTGAATTCAAAGACAACCTGAAAATCAAAGTGAAAAAATGATGCAGCTGGCTAGTCCATTTTGTTGAAATTTTATTGTTGCAACTCAAAATGGTGCGCAGTAGTTTGTATGGCCCCCATGTGCTTGTATGCATGCCTGACAATGTCGGGGCATGTTCCTAATGAGATGACGGATAATGTCCTGGGGTATTTCCCCCAGATGTGGACCAGGGCATCACTGAGCTCCTGGACAGTCTGAGGTGCAACCTGGTGGTG
The DNA here is from genome assembly GCF_062004578.1 of Staurois parvus. Classification (NCBI taxonomy): domain Eukaryota; kingdom Metazoa; phylum Chordata; class Amphibia; order Anura; family Ranidae; genus Staurois; species Staurois parvus. The sequence continues at coordinate 8,907,897 of NW_028318358.1, forward strand.
TCGGATGGACCAAAATATAATATCACAGAGGTGTTCTATTGGATTTAGGTCAGGCAAGTGTGGGGATCATTCAATGGTATCAATTCCTTCATCCTCCAGGAACTACCAGCATACTCTCGCCACATGAGGCTGGGCATTGTCGTGCACAAGGAGGAAACCAGGATGCACTGCACCAGTGTAGGGTCTGACAATGGGTCCAAGGATTTCATCCCGATACCTAATGACAGTCAGGGTGCCATTGTCTAGCCTGTAGAGGTCTGTGCGTCCCTTCATGGATATGCCTCCCCAGACCATCACTGATCCACCACCAAAACGGTCATGCTGAACGATGTTACAGACAGCATAACGTTCTCCACAGCTTTTCCAGACCCTTTCACATCTGTCACATGTACTCAGGGTGAACCTGCTCTCATCTGTGAAAAACACAGGGCGCCGATGGCAGACCTGCCAATACTGGTGTTCAATGGTAAATGCCAATCAAGCTCTATGGTGCTGGGCAGTGAGCACAGGGCCCACTAGAGGATGTCAGACCCTCAGGCCACCCTCATGAAGTCTGTTTCTGATTGGTCAGAGACATTCACACCAGTGGCCTGCTGGAGGTCATTTTGTAGGGCTCTGGCAATGCTCATCCTGTTCCTCCTTGCACAAAGGAGCTGATACTGGTCATGCTGATGTGTTAAGGACCTTCTACGGCCCTTTCCAGCTCTCTTAGAGTAACTGCTTGCATCCTGGAATCTCCTCCATGCTCTTGAGACTGTACTAGGAGACATAGTAAACCTTCTGGCAATGGCATGTATAATGGACGAGTGGACTGCGGGTGCAACCTCTGTAGGGTCCAGGTATCGCCTCGTGCTACCAGTAGTGACACTGACCCTAGCCAAATGCAAAACTAGTGACAAACAGTCAGAAAAGATGAGTAGGGAAAAAATGTCAGTGGTCTCCACCTATAAAACCCAGAGGTGTAGCTGGGTGGGGCAGGGGGGTACATATGTACCCGGGCGCCAAGGTACAGGGGCGCCAAAATGAGGTCACAAGATCACTGCAGCGGCTGCAGCAGACGTGTCATCTGATACGTCTGCCATCCACAGTGAGTTATGAGAGGAGAGAGGAGCCGGCCAGGAGAGGAGCGGAGAGGAGGGTAGTGAGTCGGGCATGTGCCGGAGGAGACGAGGGGAGAGCCGAGCTGGGTGAGTAGTGCCATGGATGAAGGGGGGGGGCAATGTGATCGGGACGGGGGGGTGTCTACAGGGACCATATGAATGGGGGGGGTGGGGGGTGTCATGAGGTGGCCGTTCGTCCCTGGGTGCAAAATATCCTAGCTACGCCTCTGATAAAACCACTCCTGTTTTGGGGGTTGTCTCATTGTTGCCCACCTAGTACACCTGTTGTTAATTTTATTAACACCAAAACAGCTGAACCTGGGGTACTCTGATGTGATGCTGGACTCCGTCATGAGGTTATTTTGATGTGATGGAAGAACACCGTCATGGGGCGACTCTGTCATGGGGGTACTCCGATACATGACATAGTTCTTCCTCACATCAGAGTACTCCCATGACATTGTCCACCATCACATCAGAGGAGCCCCATGACAGAGTCCCCCATCACATCAGAATACCCATATGACATAATCCTCCCACTACATCAGATTACCCCCATGAAAGAGTCCTTTCATCTCATCAGAGTATCCCCATGACAGAGTTCATACATCACATCAGAGTACCTCCGTGACATAGTTATTCCATCAAATCAGAGTATCCTCATCACAGAGTCCCCCATCACATTAGAGTACCCCATCACAGGGTCACCCCATTACATCAGAGTACCCCCATGACATAATCCTTCCATCACATCAGATTACCCCCATGACAGAGTCCCCCCATCACATTAGAGTGCCCCCATGATAGAGGTCTTCCATCACATCAGAGTACCCACATGATGGTGTTCTCCCATCACATCAGAATACCCCCATAACATAACCCTCCCATCACATCAGATTACCCCATGACAAAGTCCCCATCACTTCAGAGTACTCCCATGACAGAGTTCTTCCATCACATCAAAGTATCACCATGACGTAGTTAATCCATCAAATCAAAGTATCCTCATAACAGAGTTACCCATCACATTTGAGTACTCCATGACACAGTTCTTCCTCACATCAAAGAAGCCCCATGACAGAGTCCGACGTGACATTAGAGTACCCCCATGACAGAGTTCTCCCTTCACATCAGAGTACCCCCATGACAGATTTCCCCCATCACATCAGAGTGCCCCATGACATAGTTCCCCCATCACATGAGAGTAACCCATGACATAGTTCTTCCTCACATCAGAGTACTCCCATGACATTGTTCCCCATCACATCCGTGGAGCCCCATGACAGACATTCCAAATTCAGGACGGGGCAGGAAGTAATAGAGGAGTTTTCTATTAACACACTAGAAGCTGCGGTAAGGCCTTGTCCTAAATGACAGAAATTACACAATAATTGTTGTGTTACACTATTTGATTTATTATTATTTCTCTGTGACCATCACTTGTTTATTATTACTCTGTGTCTTTAAGCTATCTCCTTCTGTTTAAGCTGAGCTCTTTCTCTCACTGTACTTGTGTATACTCCTAACCCCTCCCTCTCTCTGTAATCATTCCACTGTATCCTGTCTTACCGAATGCATCTTTCCATGAGGCTATGACATTAATGTTTTTCTACCTATGATTATCCTCCATTAAATGGAATATTCAAATGGGTTTCCTCATCTGACTTCCTCAACATGTGAGTTTATTTATTGAGTTAAACTGTCTGACCCGATACAAGGGATAAATTCAATGTCACATGGTATAGCGTCACCTTTCCCGGTTGTTATCTCTCAGTCATTATCTGCTTGTGTCAACATGAGTTACAAGTTCTCCATCTGTGATGTGATATCACACACAGCAGACCAAGAATCTGATCCAGCTGTGTTATCCAAACGCTCAGTTAAACCAATTTGGAAAATGATGGAAAATTATGAAACTTTAAGAATTGAACTAACAACTAGTCTGAAGTTATTATGGGAAAAGATTATTACTCAATCTAACACACTGTTGAACACAAGGTACGTCCACTAGAGAGCGCCATCCAACAACTTTCCGCCTCATATGAGCTTTATCAGTTTACCAGCAACAAGTTCAGTAATGTTTTACAGAGCATACACACGGAAGATTTGTTTAAGAAATTATACAGCTTCCAGGTTCTTAATCGAGAAAGAGAGAGTTTTATCCAGCAAACCAAATTAACCACTTCAAGTCTGGACACTTTTACCCCCTTCCTGTCCAGGCCAATTTTCAGCGCTATCACACTTTGAATGACAGTTGCACGGTCATGCAACACTGTACCCATATGGCTTTTTTAGCATTTTTTTGAGACAGATAAAGCTTTATTTTGGTGGTATTTATCCACCACTGGGATTTTTATTTTTTTGCTATATAAATGAAAATGTAAAAAAATTTAGAAAAAAAGTTTTTCTTATAAAATTTTGCAAATAAATAATCTTTCTTCATAAATATTGGCCAACATTTATTCAGTTATCTTTTTAGTAAAAAAAAAAAATAACCCAAATTAGTTTATAACCAAAAATTATAATTTTTAAAATTTATTTTAACATTTTTTTTTTTTTTTTATATTATTAAGTGTTGTTGCATGGCAAGACCACTTACTGTTATCTCACATATATATATATATATATATATATATATATATATATATATATATTCTTATTATTATAGACAAATTTACCACCCTAACTCCTCCCATAGTTTTTACACTATATAGACAGTAATATACCGAAACGTGCGGATTGTTCCCGATTGGTGTGCTATTACTTTGTGGAACGTTTCGCCGAATGGTTCACGAAATATTGCCGTGGTTGTGGTGAAATTGGTCCCATAGGAATGAATGGTGGAATGTTCAAAACTAGAAAAGCTACAATTTCTGGGGAAATTGTGTGAAGTGTTTTTGCCTCCACCAGTAGTCTACTCTAGCTTTTGTCACTCTGCTGCCTGCTCACACACCTGGGTTCCTATGGCAACTTACTCTACAGCAAGGGCAGAGAAGAGCGGTAAAACCAAACTGCTCCAACTTGCTCACTTCACTGGCAGTTGCCATCTTCAAACGGTTGTAGTTTAAAAATTATAAATCCTACACCAAAGAGCTTTAGATTGTGAGAATCACAAGACCCAGACCTACATTTTAATGCATAGTATGTCTCTGAAATATTAAAAATGAAGGCACAGTCGCAGTTTAGAAATTGCCCTTCAAATTTGAGGTGGCTAGAGTGGAGTTTCAATGAATGTCAATGGGCGGCGTGAGTTGCAAAAAATGGTCATATTGTGAAAACTATCAGGACTATGGCTTAGTGGACATTTTTAGTGGCAGCAGGGATAGCTGAACGTTTTGATATAAGATTTGTGTAGGTGGGCTTGAAAATGAGGGAGTGATGGCAGTTTAGAAATCATGTCCTGATTTTTCAGCTCACACTCTAGCTTTTGTCAGCTCCCACTCTAGTTTTGAACATTCCGCCATTCATTCCTATGGGACCAATTTCACCACAAAAATGCCGATATTTCGTGAACCATTCGGCGAAACATTCCACAAAGTAATAGCACACCAATCGGGAACAATCCGCACGTTTCGGTCTATTACTGTCTATGTAGTGTAAAAACTGTGGGAGGAGTTAGGGTGGTAAATTTGGCTATAATAATAACAATATATATGTGAGATAACAGTAAGTGGTCTTGCCATGCAAGAACACTTAACTAGAGTGGGAGCTGACAAAAGCTAGTTACTCCACCCACTCCAGTTGTAGACTACTGGTGGAGGCAAGAACACTTCACACAACTTCCTCAGAAATTGTAGCTTTTCTAGTTATTTATGTTTTTTTTTTACACTGTACTACTTGTGGGGGGTTATGAAGATTTTTTTGTTTTGTTTTGTTTTTACACTGATTGCTTTTACACCCATAAAGGCTGTAAAAGCAATAATTTCTCCTTTTCTCTGGCTGCATTCTTGCAGCCATTGAGAAATACTGTGTGAGCTGTGATTGGTCACAGCCTGTCACATGGTACAAGGCTGTTGTGAATAGCCTTGTACCATGTGACCTCTGTGATCATTCACAGATTTCACACGTAGTAAGCAATGATGTCAGAAGTGACATCTTGCTCACTACTCTTCATGTGATCACTGATTGGCCAATCAGTGATCACATGATTGGGACCTCGCACAGAGGTCTCGTACAACGATCGATGTTCCACTGTGTCCATCAGACACAGCGGGAACAGTATCGCAGTGCTGTGCGCTCCCAGGGAGCGCACACAAGCAGGGGGCGTGGAGGCGCTGCACTATTTAACATATTTCTTTTCTGGGACTGTTGCCAATACCCTGAGTGCTAGCTGATACCTTCATATCTATACCTATATTTATATTTATCTTCTGTAATACCATTTTAGTAGTCTATATAATTTTACCAGCGCTCGCTTTATCATTATTTTTAAACATGGCACAGCTATGGCAAAACTAAGGGTCCTAGAACAAGCTATCAATGCAGACGGAAGTGCAAGTGAGAAAGACAGCATTAACCTAAACATAGCGGATATGGAAGATCCCCTCAAACACACTACAGATTGTTATAAGCCACTGCAGTGGACACTATCATCTCCAATGCTCCTGACAACATAGAGACTTCTTTTTAGTATCAGGTTAAAGAGGTTCCAGCAACTTCCTGCATGCAAAATCACTCCAACACCTTTCCTGCCTATATACCTAACCTTCCTTCATACGTCACAGAGCATCAGAGCAAGCTGCAAGCAAGTCATCAATCTCCTGTCATCAGTACAGCTTCAAACAAACATACCATTGGAGCAACTGGCTTCAAGCAAAAAACTCACCTGAATGTATCTGCTGCACCATATTTCCCTGTGTATTATAACAGTGATGTCAAAGATAGCGCAGTCAGCACCGTTCAGAACATCTTGCATAAAGTCGGAGACAATTGAGACAGTAGAGTTTGTGAGGTACATACTTCGCAGAGAGCTCACAAAAACTGGTCCTACAAGTTTTGATGACCAACCTGAAAACTACAGAAGTTGGAAATGTGCTTTCAGAACTGCAATCAATGATCTCAGTATTACAGCAGCTGAAGAGTTGGATCTGCTGATCAGATGGCTTGGTCCTCTATCTGCTGCACGTGTTAAGCCATAAAGATCAGTATTTATGGACAATCCTACAGCAGGCCTCACAGCTGCATGGGATCGACTAGAGCAAAGGTATGGCAGTCCAGAAGCTATAGAAAATGCTCTGTTCATGCATCTGGAAACTTTCCCAAAGATATCTGGTAAGGACAACAAGGAGTTCCAGAGACTGAGTAAGCTTCTTGAGCTTGCAACAAAAATGGTCCGCACTAGGGTCATCATACAAAAAAACAGAGCAATGTTTCCTTCCCTCCATTCTCTTTGTTCTGCAAATTCATCAGGAACATTGCAGAGACCAAGAATAAACCAAGTTTTTCCTATGGTGAGTGCAGGCTCTTTTCATCCTTTCCTAAGAGTACCAGTCTTCAGGCCAACTACAGGAACTGTAGAGGCCCAGTATCCGTAAAAAAGACTGACATCCTTCCCACTCCTACCACAGCTGTGGCTGCAAATAAACAGAGTATGAAGATTCAAAACCCTAACCGAGAGTGTACCATTCACAAGAAGCCACACCCCCTCAAAAAATGCATCGGCTTTAGGAAAAAGCCTCTTGAAGAGCGTAAGGAGTTTTTAAAAACATTTAGGGTATGTTTCCAGTGTTGTGCGTCTATAGAACATTTTGCTAAGGACTGTAATATGTTCATCAAGTGCATAGAGTGTGGCTCAGAAGAACATGTGCAAGCCCCCCATCCACTTGAGCCCAGCTCTGCACAACCTGTTGACTCTCCTCCCAGGTCAAGGCAAGGTGGGGAGAATACAGACCAAGTGCCTGATTCCATCATAATTTCTTCATCCTGTACTGAAGTTTGTGGGGAAGACCGCTGTGATAAGTCGTGTGCTAAAATATGCCTGGTGAACATATACCATGAAGATCAACCAGAAAAGACTGTAAAGGTGTATGCAATCGTAGATGATCAAAGCCATAGATCACTTGCAAGATCCGAACTATTTGAAGTAACGGTGAAGCTCATCCTTACACTTTGGGTACTTGTAGTAGAACTACATAGGTTTTTGGAAGAAGGGCTCATGGACTCATGGTATCTCCTCTCAAAGGTAACCTGCAATTACTCCTACCTACACTTGTTGAGTGCAACCAGATACCTGCTAACAGGGAAGAAATCCCTAGACTAGCTGTTGCCTTCCATCACCCTCACCTGAAGGTAATAGCAAGTGAGATACCACCGCTTGACAAAGATGATCAGATCCTTCTTCTGTTAGGAAGAGACATTCTAAGGGTTCACAAGGTACACAGACAAGTCAGTGGAGCCCCAGATGCCCCATTTGCCCAATGCACAGATTTAGGTTAGGTCATCATAGACAAAGTCTGTATAGGCAAACTGAAGAGACCTACCAACGTTTCATCATTAAAGACAAATATTCTGCCAAATGGTCGAAACACTTACTTTCAGCCATGCCCACATCACTACTGGGTGAAAGAGAAGATAGCCAGCTGCAAATGGTGACATAGTGTCCCAGGTAACACAAGCCCTTTCTTTCCCCATGACAACGACCTCGGCACTACAGTGTTTAATACAACCAGTGAAGATGATATACTGTCTCCTTCAATGGAAGACAAGGAATTTATCACAGTAATGGACAATCAGTTCTTTCAAGACAACTTCAATAACTGGGTAGCACCCTTACCTTTTCGTCTCCCAAGAGAGAGATTGCCCAACAACTTGCAGCAGGCCATCAGTAGATTCTTCTCCTTAAAGCGCAACTTAAGCAGGAAACCAGAGATGCAAAGGCATTTTATGGACTTTATGCTAAATATATTTGACAGAGATCATACAGAGCCTGCACCCCCACTAAAGGAGGGAGAAGAATGCTGGTACTTTCCATCCTTTGTTGTGTATCACCCACGCAAACCAGACCAAATCAGAGTTGTCATTGATTCCAGCGCTCAGCAGGAAGGTGTTTCTTTTAACAACATGTTCCTTACTGGGCCCAACTTGAACAACAGTCTAATAGAAGTCCTGATCCGCTTCAGACAAGAGCCCATAGCAGTAATGGCCGATATTCAACAAATGTTTCACTGCTTTGTTGTCAAAGAAGACAACAGAGACTATCTCAAGTTTCTATGGCACAAAGACAGTGACATCAACAAGGAAGTGATAGATTCGAATGAAGGCACATGTTTTCGGTAACAGTCCTTCCCTTGCAGTGGCAACTTATGGGCTAAGGAGAACGGCTCAGACTGGAGAAAAGGAATATGGATCTGATGCCTGCCAATTTGTTAAAAGAAACTTTTATGTTGACAATGCACTCAGATCCTTTCCATCTGCTAAAGAAGCAATCAATCTTCTCACCAGAACAAAGGAAATGCTGTCTGTAACAAATCTTAGACTTCACACGATTATATCTAACAGCCAGGAACTTACAAATGCCTTTCCCTCTGAGGACTATGCCACTAGTCTAAAAAACCTTAATTTAGGTACAGATGTGCCTACCATACAATGTACTTTGGGTTTGCTGTGGAACATCAAACAAGACACATTCACCTTCCAAGTGTCAACTTGTGACAAACCCTTCACTAAGAGAGGAGTCTTGTCCATAGTGAACAGCATATATAATCCACTGGGTTTCATTGCTCCAGTCACCATTCAAGGTAAGATCCTGCTAAGACAGTTATCTACTGAGAACAAAGACTGGGGTACTCCTTTACCTAGTGAGAAACAACACAAGTGGGAAAGGTGGAGATGTTCTTTGAGGTCATTAGGGAAACTTCAGATTTCACCTTGCTATGTTCCAATTTCCATTTCGACTGCTGACCAAAGAGAGATTCATATTTTCTCTGATGCATCAGTTGAAGCTATTGCTGCAGCAGCCTATTTAAAGACCTCTGGGATTAATGGAGAATCACACTGTAGTTTTGTTCTAGGCAAGGCAAAACTCATTCCCAAACCTGCACATACCATACCAAGACTTGATCTCTGTGCGGCTGTGCTAGTGGTAGAAATTGCCAAAGTCATACAAAGTGATATGGACACTAGAATTGATTCTGGCACCTTTTATACAGACAGTAAGGTAGTACTTGGTTATGTATACAACCAAACAAAACAGTTTTATATGTACATCAGCAACAGGGTAGAATGTGTAAAGAGGTTCTCTCTACCAAGTCAGTGGCATTAAGTTCCCACTGAACTCCACCCAGCTGACTGTGGGACCAGAGCCGTGTCATCAGCAGCTCTTCAAAACAGCTTATGGCTTTTGCCTCCAAGGTTTTTCTGTGAGAACTCCTACTCCTTCCCTGCTGTCGACACCTATGGACTAGTAAGTCCTGAAGATGATAAGGAAATAAGAACTGTGAACATCTCACTCCACACTTCTGTGAGTACAAAACAGAAACTGCAGTCACATTGTTTTGAGCGTTTTTCTACCTGGTCATCTGCTGTGAGAGCTATTGCTCGCCTAATTCACATTGCTCATTGTTTTGCAAAGAACTCTACATCAGAGTGTCATGGCTGGCACATTTGTTCTGGATGCCCCACAGCAGTAGATATTGCACACTCAGAAGAGGTAATTATCCATTGTGTGCAACAAGAGGTGTATCAGGAGTAATTTGAGAGAATCAGAAATGGAACTGAATTGTTCAAAAACAGTTCACTCTTCAATATAAACCTAGTTGACGCCAATTAGCTGCTGAGAGTTGGAGATCTCATTCTTCTAAAGGGCAAGGAGGTTTGTCGGAATGAATGGCCTAGGGGTCTTATTACTAAAGTTATGCCCAGTGATGATGACAAGGTCCGGAAGGTAGAGGTCAAGGTAAACAAGGGAGGAGCAACACAAACATTTGCTTGTCCAATTACAGAGTTAGTACTCCTTTTGCCAGGTGACTGACTGTCAGGGATCCCGGCGTCTCAGCGATGCACGCATGCGCAGAGCGCTGACTCGTCCTAGCCGGCGAGCACTGAGTCCTAGGCGATCGCGGCGGCCGCGTATGCGCACTAGCGATCGCACCAATGAGAGCACAGGGCGCCCTATTTAAACCAGCCCTGTGCATCTCCAAATCGCCTTATGGTCTTGTCCCTTTTCCTGTGTCCTGATTACTCCTGTGTTCCTGATACCTTGTTGCCGCCCCAGCCTGTTCCTGATACTGCTGTCTTCTCCTGCTCTGACCCCTGGCTAGTCCTGACTATTCTATGCCTGATCCTGATTGCCTGACCTCCTGTTACTGAACCCGGCTTGTGACCTGTTATCCTTCTGCCTGCCGCTCTGTACCATCTGCTCCGCTGTTACCAACCCGGCCTGTCTGACCACGCATACCTCTTCACGGCTGGCTCTCACCTGCTCCACGCCATTGGCTTCCGCCTCTACCACAGCTGGTATTTCTCGGGGCTCGCGACCTGGTCTCAGGCTGCTTCAAGTCCATCCCCACCATCAGGGGCTCTGGTGAACCAGCAGACTGAGGCTTAGACTCCGCGCACTGAGGAACTCCGGCCAGTGGGTTGCTAGAGGCTACCGCCAGTCAGTTGTTGACACTGACTTATGCAACCACTCTGCCATGCTATTGCATGGTGGGGAGTACATTGCTGCTAACCATAAGTTTCTTACTTGGAACTTTTATACTCTCTAAAGATGTCCCATGTTGGATTACTACATGTTCTGCCATCCCGTTGAACTCATGTTTATGTTTGCTTGTTGCATGTTTCTTGTTACAGGTTCCAAGACATTCATCAGAATTGGACTTATTGAATATATATATTTTGAAGTTTTGAAATCTAAAGATTTATGACGGGGATTGTTGTGTTACACTATTTGATTTATTATTATTTCTCTGTGGCCATCACTTGTTTATTATTGCTCTGTGTCTTTAAGCTATCTCCTTCTGTTTAAACTGAGCTATTTCTCTCACTGTACTTGTGTATACTCCTCCCCCCTGCCTCTCTCTATAATCATTCCACTGTATCCTGTCTTACCAAATGCATCTTTCCATGAGGCTACAAAATTAACAATTTTCTACCTACGATTATCCTCCATTAAACGGAATATTTGAATGGGTTTCATCATCTGACTTCCTCAACATGTGAGTTTATTCATTGAGTTAAACTGTCTGACCCGATGCAAGGGATAAATTCAACACCACATGGTATAGCTGTATACATCGCTGGAAATAAAGTTTATGTCCTGGTAGTTGAGTCAGAACAATAATTGTATATAGGTATATAGGGGAGCTGAAATTTAGAAAAAAAATTGTGAACAGGAGCTGCTATTGTTGACCTACTTATAAAAGTATTAATTCCCTACAAAGTCTCTGGCTTCAATACTTTCTGAGACAGTGTGAGGACTTGTGTCATTACCAGGGTCACCTGTTAGTGGCACTATTGTTCCTGGAGTCAAAGTGTGCAACCCCAACAGGTGACTCCCAGCCAGGCTTTCCAAGTAATTAGGTTGCACCTAACATGGGTTTCAGGGAGGTATTTAATCCCACATAACTGAGGTTCACTGTTTCTGTGTTCTTCCCCTGAGCTGTGTCCCTGTCTGATCCTGATCCTTGTTTCTGTACCCTGCATCCTGCTTCCTGTACCCTGCACCCTATGTTTCAGTCTCAGTTCTGACCTTGTCCTGCTTATGTATGCTCCCTCCACTTTTTACATAGTTAGGTTATCGTTTGGATGTCTGCACTGTATACTCAATTGGTCACTTTGCATTGTTTATGGTTTACTGGTGTTGGTTCTGGAAGTATGCTATTTATTTTATAAACTTAATTTTAACTCGTTCAACCTTGTTTTCTGATTTCTTAAGGTACAGCCAACTGATCTGGTCATCCTTGCTGGATACCTGTATTTGGTATTTCCTACATAAAACTGAAGCCACTAATGACCAGGTCGGCTGCACCTGGAAATTGGGAAGTATCTGGTCTCAATATTTGCTAATTGCTGCAAGATGCACTGAGAAGAAGTTCTGTATTATTCAATGCTTATAACAGAGGACAGAAAATATTGGTGCCAAATATTGAAGGAGCAGACTAGTGAACAGCTTTTGGAATGCATTCGTCTGGCTCATACTCTTGTCGATCAAGGCAGAGTTTTGTTTGGTGAAGTTCAGCCCATATTTCTGGTGTGTGCAGAGTTGGCTTTTGTCTTGTATTCCTAAAGCTGGTGAAGATTATTCTCCTCCTTTTAGTGTGTCTCAGGTGGAATCTCTGGTGTGACTACTTGAAGTTGCTAAGCTTTACTTTTTTGAACATTATTCGGTATATTCATGAGATGCTCTGCTGGGTTGTGTCAATGCAGTACAGTACGTTCTCTAGTCAAGAATAGGCAGTCACTCCCAGCGCTCAGCAGTCCTCCACAAAGAGATGAGGCTTGTTCAAAATCATCCTAAATGCTCAGCGGATGTTGCCCTCTTCAGATGGGAGAATCCAAAACTACAAAAAATCACACAGGGAAGGTGCAAACGCCTAGTACAGACTTTCTCAACCTTTTCAACACAGAGGAACCCTTGAAATAATGTTCCAGTCTCAGGGAACCCCTGCTAAAATTTATCTACAATTTATGATACGTTAGTGTGATGGCTAGTGGGAAGAATGCTTATTACTCTTGTGGTCATTGGAAAGAGTTACCCCCTTACAGATAGCTAAAAAGATCAATGGTACCAGTGGGAGCTTAAAGGCAGAGATTTCTCATTGCTCAAGGAACTCCTAGCAACCTCTGGAGGAACCTTGGTTGAGAAACCCTGGCCTAGCACACTGCCATAAAATGTAGTGGAAAAATATAAAACCAGTATAAATGGGTACTCACAAAGGTACAGCAAGCATGGGTACATTCTCTCATCAGACAAGGGAATTGCAAATTTAGTTTTTTTCATCCCCTACTCCAAGCCTGTTCAGATATATCCTAATCAGCATCACCTAACAAGCACCAATCCACTTCTGTCTCTAGACACCAGTTTGCTCAAAGATCACCCTCTCTGTTACATGTAGCAACCACAGCTGCAGCTCAGTATACTTTGCTTGCAACTGTATGTCAGTACCCTGTCTCCACTAGCTGCATACTCCCTGCATTTAATCTAATTCAGACTCCTTCTACTACCCTGTTGGCCCTAGCAACCACTTGGAAAACCTTTGTAACTGCTTCTACTTTTTAACCATATCTCTTGCCGATGCCATTCAACCTGCCTCCACACCAGTAGCTCCAGTCCAGTCTGCCACCATGCCAGTTGATCTGGTCAAGCCTGCCACCATACCTTTTATTCTGGTCCAGTCCCTGTCAATCAAGCCTTCAACTCTAGACCTGTCTGTCGCTGCCTCAACTATGGGCCAGTCTACTCCTGACTCATCCTCAATTCTGCCTTTTCATATTTGGGACTCTCAGTAACCAGGTCTTACCCTACCGCAATGACATCTGCTCAAGCCTGTCTTAGACATTCTTTCTATTATTAGGATAGACTGTTTCATTCGACCAAGTGGGGTCCTCGACCATTTCCCAAAGCCACTATGCATCAAGCTCATGTTCCAGCCTTCAAATCTGACTTTACTGAGCTTCAACATGCTACTCATATCCAGCCAGATGCAGCTGATTCCATGAAAACTGTCAAGACTGGTTTAATTGATCCTCTGCCTGACTTTGATGATTGTTTGCCTAATGCCCAGCCTGATGGTCCTGTGCCTGATGCCCAGCCCAATGGTCCTGTGCTCAATGCCCAGCCTGATGGTCCCATGTTCGATGCCCAGCCTGATGGTCCTGTGCCTGATGCCCAGCCTGATAGTCCCATGCTCAATACCCAGCCTGATGATCCCATTTCTGATGCCCAACTTGGTGGTTCAGTGCCTGATGCCCAGCCTTGTGGGTCTGGTGTCTGATGCCAAGTCTGACTCTGATGGTCCAATGCCCAATGATCAGCCTGCCTCTGATGGTCTGGTGACTGATGCCCAGCCTGCCTTTGATGGTCTGGTGCCCAATGCCCAGCCTGCCTCTGATGGTGCGGTGCACGATGCCTAGCCTGCCTCTGGTGGTCCTCTGCCTGATGCCCAGCTTGCCTCTGTTGCTCCTATGCCTGATGCCCAGCTTGCCTCTGATGCGCCTCTGCCTGATGCTCAGCTTGACTCTGATGCTCCTCTGTTGCCCGGCCTGCTTGCAATGCTCCAGGGTTTTGGTCTCATCAGCTGTGGGGTCTAATATTGCTGCACCTCCATGTTTGTTGCATGCCTGGCATGGGTTACCTGTTTGGGCTAAGATCCCTAAAGCTGCCCCTCCTGAGTCCCTTTTGCAGCCATTTGTTACACCAAGGAGTGATAGTCCAGATTCCAACTTTGGAAGTAAGAGCTGCCTTCCCCAGTTCAGACCCTGTAATGGTGGTCTTCTGGGAAAGGGCAAAGTTCCATCTGAGCCTTGCCCTCACCTAGGTGTTATCTCTGCAATCCCAGGTGCCTTAAGGGACCCTTGCTGGGTGGCCAATACCTCGGGTAGATCTGCATGGCTGTTAGAGTGTGGAGCAGTTTCTGGTGACCCAGATTTGAAAGGTCCAGTTGCAATGGAACACCCTGGCATAAGGGTAACTGTATAAATCAAGAATTCTGGTGTCAGGCCTTCAGCTGGCCTTTGGAGTCCTAGCATTGGGACATGTGCTGCATTAGGGACATGTAAGCTTCAAATGTTGTGTCTCTTCAGGGATCTGGCAGCTTCCAGACCCTGGGCATGAGGCACCTGGTAAGTTACCAGACTCGGGTGGCACACCATCCAGCAGGTTAAAAGACTCTGACCTGAAGAATTTAAGAGTCCTCAGACACTGAGGGAAACCTTTTTGGACTTATCCTGCACCCACATGGACTTTCATGATCAGGGCAGAATGGAGCATCCGGAGGCCACTCCTCAAGGTGGGGGCAACTGTCAGGACTTGTGTCATTACCTAGGTCACCTGCTGATGGCACTGTTGTTGACTAAGTCAAAAGGTGCTGTTCCAGTGGCTACCAGAGAGTGTTTCCCAGCTAACAGGCTATCCAAGTAATTAGGATGGAGGTATTTAATCCTATCAATAATCGAGGTTGAGTGCTTCAGTGTTCTTCCTGTGAGCCATGTCCCTGCCTGATCCTGATCCTTGCTCTTGATTCCTGTACCTGCTCCTGTACCTGATCCCAAGTCCAGCTCTTGTACCCTGTTCCCTGCATCCTGCTGCTTGCTCCCCTTGTTTCCTGTCTCAGTCCTGACCTAGCCCTGCTTATGTGTGCTCCCTCCACTTTGTACATAGGTTATTGTTTAGGTTTCTGCACTGTATATCTCATTGGTCACTTTACGTTTATGGTTTTCTGGTGTTGGAAATATATTAGTTGTTTAAATAAACTTCATTTTAACTCATTTAGCCTGGTTCCTGATTTCTTAAGGAACAGCCCACTGATCTGGTCATCCTTGCTGGATATCGGCATTTGGTATTCTTTACACACTGACCTGCCTTGACTATAGCAACTCTCTCCTCATTGGCCTACCTCATCGCAGGCTATCCCCTCTTCAGTCTATCATGAATGCTGCTGCCAGACTTAATCCACCTTACTAACCGTTCTGTATCTGCCACCCCTCTCTGCCAATCCCTCCACTGGCTTCTCATTGCCCAACGAATAAAATTCAATTAACAATAACGTATAAAACAATTTATAACTCTGCCACAAATTACATCAATGATCTGGTCTCTAAATATCACCCAAACAATACTCCTGCTCTCTAGCTCCCTTGTCTCCTACTCCCATGCTCATCTCCAGAGCTTCCCCCATCCTCTGGAACGCTCTACCCCAATTTATCAGACTATCGCCTACTCTGCTCACTTTTAGGCAATCTCTGAAAACCTCTTTCTTCAGGGAAGCCTATCCTGCCCTCCGCTAATAATGGAATCTTCTACTCTTCCAACCAGTCCATCCCCCACAGTTACCTTTTGTACCACTAGCCCCTCCCTCCTAGATTGTAAGCTCCAAGGAGCAGGGCCATCCTTTCCCTCTTGTATTGAACTGTATTGTTGCTGTATTGTCACCAGTTATATTGTAAAGCGCTGAGCAAACTGTTTGCGCTATATAAATCCTGTATAATAATAAAAATTGACTGGAGTAATGGTACTGCAGGAACAGTTAAAGGGCAAACATTTCTAAACCTACTACAGGACAATTTTTTGGTACAGTTCATAGAGGCCACAACAAGGAATGATGCTCTGCTGGACCTGGTAATTTCAAAGGATGCAGAGCTTATTACGAATGTCCATATAAAAGAACATCTGGGTAGCAGTGACTATAACATGATTTAATTTGTTAGCTGTAAACAGCAAGCACATACGAGAAAAATAAAAATGCTCAATTCTAAGAGAGCTAATTTTCCAAGGCTGAGAGCTGCTCTCCAAGACTTAGACTGGGAGGGAATATTGGCATCAATGAAGACCACAACACAGAAATGGGAGTTCTTAAAAAAAAAGACTATGTGAACACACTGCAAAATATATTCCCATAGGCAACAAGTTTAAAAGGCTAAAAATCAAACCTATGTGGCTTACAGCCAAAGTTAAAAACGTTATAGATAAGAAAAGAGCTTTTATTAAATATGAAAATGAAGGAACACGATCATCGTTTAAACATTACAAAGAGTATGCAAAAAGGAAATGAAGGTTGCAAAAAAGTTTAAACGAATGTCAGATTGCAAAAAATAGCAGGACCAACCACAAAAAAATTCTTCAAATATATTAATAGTAAAAAAGCCTGGTCCAAGCATTTAGGCCCTTTATAAAATAGAGTGGGTGACTGGGGACAAAGAAAAGACAAAATTTATTAAATACCTTCTTCAGCTCTGTGTATACAAAGGAGCATGGGGGAGCTCTTGTCCATAATGGGCATGGTATTGACACAGCTCCAGATGATCCACATTGGCTCACAATTGATATGACCCAGAAATATTTAGACAGAATAAAGCACCTGGACAGGATGGCATACACCCAGGGGTCCTTAAAGAATTGAGCTGTCATTTTAATGCCATGGTTTCTAATTTTTAGGGACTCTTTAATGACTGGCATAGTACCACTGGATTAGCACAAGGCCAAATTGGTGCCAATATTTTAAAAAAAAAAAAAAGGTCAAAATCTTTACCAAGTATAGTAATTCTAGACATGTTAGTTTAACTTCTATTGTTGGGAAGATACTGGAGAGTTTAATAAAAGACCACCTAGATAAGTTCTTGCTGGAAAAAAATATTTTAAGCAACAGCCAGCATGGATTCATGAAAGAGAAGTTGTCAAACAAATCTGATTTCTTTTTATGAGGGGGTGAGCAAAACCTTGGACAGAGAGGTGGCGGTGGATGTGGTATTCTTTGATTTTTGCAAAAGCATTTGACAAAGTTCCCTATACACGGCTAAAGTGTAAGGTAAAGTCTATAGGCTTGGAAAAATCTGTATGTAAATGTATAGAAAACTGGCTAAAAGATCGTATTCAGAGAGTAGTGGTTAATGATAAATACTCTGAAAGGTCTAGGGTTGTCAGTGGTGTACTCCAAGGTTCAGTGTTGGGACCCTTACTTTTTAATATATTTATAAACAATATACGGTCTGGGATTAAAAATCCCATTTCAGTCTTTGCAGATGACACCACACTGTGCAGTGGAATAACGTCCTTACAGGATGTCTCCAACTTACAAGCCAACCTCAATGCTCTGTTTAATTGGGCAACTATGAGGTTTAATGTTGATAAATGTAAGGTTATGCACTTGGGTGCTAAGAATATGCATGTGTCATACATACTATGGGGAGTAGAACTGGGGGAATCAATGGTGGAGAAGGATCTGGGAGTTCTGATAGATCACAAGCTTAATAAATGGCATGCAATGCCACGTTGCAGTTTTAATACGAGAGGATTTTGCTCGCTTTAGAAAGAGGTATAGACTCCAGAGAGAGAGATCATATTACCCTGTACAAATCATTAGTAAGACCTCATCTGAAATACGCAGCTCAGTTTTGGGCACCAATTCACAAAAAGAACATTGGGGAACTGGAGAAAGTACAGAGAAGAGCAACCAAACTGATAAGAGGCATGGAGGAGCTCAGCTATGAAAAAAGATTTGAGGAACTGAATGCATTCTCGCTTGAGACGAGGAGATTAAGGGGGGATATGATCAACATGTATAAATACATCAGTGGTTCATATAGTGAACTCTGTGTAGAACTATTCACCCTGAGGTAATCACAGAGGACAAGGGGGCACTCTTTACATCTGGAGGAAAAGAAATGTAATCTCCAAACACAGAAAGGTTTCTTCACAGTAAGGAATAGACTCCCTCAAGAGTTGGTTCTGGCCAGCTCGGTGGATTGATTTAAAAAAAGGCTTGGATTCTTTCTTGGATACACAGAATATAACTGGATACTAACATTTATAGGTAAAGTTGATCCAGGGAATATCCAATTGCCTCTCGGGGGATCAGGAAGGAATTTTTCCCCTGCGGGAGCAAATTGGGTCATGCTTTCCTGGGGTTTTTTTTTTTTTACCTTCCTCTGGATCAACTGTGAGTGAAGGATTATAACTTTTTTTTTTTTAAATAGTTGAACTGGATGGTCTTTTTTCAGCCAGACTATGTAATGCCCCATTCTAACGGTTTAGGGAGAAGAAAACCAGGACTTTAGCATTCTGGCCCAATGGAAAAAGGTCTATGGACAGAGACCCTCACTCCCTTATTATGGCTTGGTAGATCTCACAAATGAGCATCCATTCCGATTCCCTCAGCTGCTTTCTGCTGAGAAAATCTGCCACTTGGGTTCAAATCCCCTTTCAGCTGGATGGCAGATAGGGTGGCTACATTTGTCTTGGCCCAGGTGAGCAGTTCCAAGGCCAAGTACCACAGAGTTCTGCTTCGAGTCCCTCCCTGTCTGTTTACACACACAACGGAGGAGCTGTCCAAGAGCAGAGCATGTGTTGTCCCTGCAGCTGCTCCCAGACCACAAGGGCACGCAATACAGCTTTGAGTTCTTCCCAGTTTGAGGATCTGCCCTTCTCTGGTAGCCAAGAGCCCTGTGCCTAGGTGCGCTCCCCAACCTCTGGTGCTCGCGTCCGTGGCAACTTTTCTGGACCCATAACAACCCCTGAGCCAAATTGGCTGACCTCCTGTACCACCAGAGTCCTCTTCACCCGGGGACAAGGTTAGCAGGCCCAAAACCAACATGGGCTCTCTTAGGGACATGGCCTGGTGCCCTAGCAGCTGCCTGATTCCTGTGTCCAACTTTAGAACTTGTTCCTGAGGTAGGAAGGTTTTCTGAAGGGTGGAATCTAGCTCATAGCCCAGATACACCATCCTTTGGGCCGGGACCAAATTCAACTTGGCTAAGTTTATTAGCCAGCCTAAACTCTCAAGGTGTCTCATCACCAAGGCTATGTCCCACGTCAGTGGTTTCTCAGAGTCTAAATATGAAATCGTCCAGGTAAGCCACCGAGACTCCCCTTAGATGGAGACACCAGGGCCTCAGCCATGATTTTTGTGAAAATGCTGGGCAAGGAGGAAAGCCCAAAGGGCAAGGCCCAGAACTGCAGGTGAAGGATTCCCCTGGGGCCCAGTACTGCCAACCTCAAATTTCTGAAAGGCATCCGCAATTGGTACATGGAGGTAGGTGTACCTTAAGTCTATTGAGGCCAGAAAGCAGTTGGGGGGGGGGGGGGAGGGGGGTGAAGAGACCTAACCGAAAAAATTAAATCTATTTGGAATCGATTGTATTTTATGGTCTCGTTCAATGGCCTGAGGTTCAGAATGAGCCTGTACTTCCCTAAGAGCTTTCTAACCACAAAGATGTGGGGATTAAAAACCCTTGCTGATCTCTGCAGAGGGTACCCTCATGAGTCTCTGCTCTTCCAACTCCTGCAGAGCAAGGCCAAGGCCTTCTCTACATATCTTGGGAGCTCTGTCACTAACAACCTCTGCGGTGGCAGTCTCCGAAATTCCAGGCAGTACCCCCTTCTCACTATATCCAAGATAAAAGGGACTGCAGGACACCGCTTCCAACAGTGGAAGACCCCCCCATCTTCCTCCACCGGAGGAACAGTGTCATTGAGATTTTTGGGGCTGCTCATTACGATGGAAAAATCACTCCTCCCCCTGCCCTTCCTTTACCTCTGGCCTAATGGCTTGTACCCGCTACTGAGGACAAAAGTTTTTTCCTGCCTGCGTCTGGAGTTTTTTTTTTTTTTTTAAAGGGGAAAGGGCTTATTCTTGTCTGCACTGTGATCCAGCACTATCTCAAGACTCCGGCCAAAAAGAAGACCCCGTGATTAGGATGCCACAAAGTTTAATCTTGGAGGCGGTGTCCCCTTTCCTAGTCTTAAGCCACAGGGCCACGGACATCATCATCCTTACCAAATCCACTAAGGTATTTAGAATATAGCCAACCCCCTGTAGTAAGGTCTAGAAGGAGGCCAATATCTTGTCCTTTAGGGATCCTGCCACAATATGGGCCTGTAGCTGTGTGAGCCAGTATTCCATATTCCAAGCTACCACTCTAGTGGCTATGGCAGGCTTTAGGTTGGATAGTGTAGAATCCCAGGACTGTGAGAAGGGAATCCACCCTTCTATCCATGGTGTCAAACAAGACCGCCAACGTCCTCAAAAGGCAAGATCCATTTTCCTAACAGAGAACACCACATCCAGATTGAAGCTTTTATTCCACACCACAGACAAATGCTTGTCAAATGGAAACCTGCCTTTTATGAGATTTAACAAAGAAAGGCTCTCTCCAACCTCTGCAACTCACTCTTTATAGATTCTACTAGCACCTCGTGGACTGGGAAGACTATGCTTTTGTTCCTCCATACATCTGATCATGCAACGGGAGATGCTTCTTATCCTCTAATTTCCAAGGTGGCATAAATGGATTCCAGTAAGTCATCAACCTACTCCAGGGACAACCTATCTAGGAGGTGCCCCTGGACCCTCCCTGAGTCTGCTTGGGAATCAGAGTCCAGGGATGGATCCTCCTCCACCAACTCTGTTCCCAAACCCCCCCCCCCCTGCTCACTGGGGAACCCTCAATCTGTTGGGGGGAGTTAGCTCTGTCCGACTTAACCAGGCCCCCCCCTGGGAAGGAGCTTCCCCCTTATATCAGGCCCTCTATACAAGACCCACAAAGCACCTTTGACCGGGAGTCTGAGCGTCACCCTGCATGAGGGGCATTTCTTTTAAGCCCCATGGTGTGGCTTGGGCTTCTCCCTGGCTTTCACCTGAAAACCGGGCTCCCATTATACCACCAGGAAGGCTGAGGACACCCCCTGAAGCTAGGGGCCAATCAGGTAGGGGAAAAAAAAAAAAAGCTCCTCTGAGACACCTACCTGAGAGTGGCTGGTGCTGATGTCACCAGGTCCTGGTGCCGCTGCTCCGGACATGGCCCTAGGTGGTGGTCCGACTTGAGGTCCTATGTAGCCCGCCTCTGCAGGATGCAGCCCTCTGGTCAACATTTCAAGGGACGCAGCCGAAAGCCACAGCCCAAGAGGAGCTCCCACCCCTCCACCAGAAGTAACGTCCTGCCCAGAGCACCATCTGCCTGCATACTGCAGCGGGTGGTACTTCTCCCTAGGTCCCCCTGGCCAAGGAAAAGTGGACACCTGTCACCCCAATCCTCCCCCGATGGGGCACCAGGCTGAAGAAACAAAGGCCAGGCCCACAATACCCCCCCCACGGGGGCAGTCCTTCCTTCCACAACCTGGGAGGGCACACAGACGGACCGCACCTGGTCCAACCACCCCATCTCCCAGGCACAGCGCGACCCTTCGGCCACCCTGGAAGGGCTTCTTAGAACACGTCTCCCCACAGAATGAAACACCGTTACTGAGGTCAGTGTGGGGAGGCCACATTTTTAATCTGGGTGGAGGCATTTCCTCAACTGTGGAGGAGCCGCAGTATCTCAAAAGGTGCTGTCCTGAATGGGGAGGGGGAAAAAGTTTAAAATACTATCGCTACTGACATTTAATAAAAAGACCTTACCTGTCTGGAAATCCAGGGCCATCCGCACCTGGGCGGATTCTTCGCTGTTCTTTGGGTTGCTGGCACCAGAATATTTATTGTGGAAAGCTGGCTGCGACTCCTTGCAGCTTCAGACTGCCCATGTGCAAGCCACACTGCACTTTGTGAATGCAAATTCCCAGTGCATATTCAAAAAAAAAAAAAAAAAGGCTGTGAATGTAGATGGGAAACCAAAGACTGAAAGTATGTCATCACACCACAGAAATCAGAAACAGGCCCAAGGCTTTATGCAGCAATCATGTAACATCAGAGACGTTTCTGAGCCACTCAGGACCCCTCCATCAAACATGTGTTTCACAAGCCTGATGAAGGGGTCCTGCGTGGCTCTGAAACGGTTTCAGATGTTATGACGTGATCCCTGAATAAAGCCGTGGACCTGGTCCTAATTTCCATGGTATGGATGGTGACATACTTTTGCGCTTTGTGAATGGTCCCGCAGGCTCCTGGGACCTGGGGAGAACTCCCAGTGGAATCACCTAGGAGATTGTGAAAAAGAGTGGGGACCTACCAAAACTAGGTACCTGCTCCCTCTCAAACAAAATAAACCGCCAATAATGTTAGAGGAGAGGGGGAGGAAACTTCTAATAACTTCCCATTTAGGGTGAGGTTCCACTAATGGAAAATTACTACGCCTTCACATGGCACATTCCAGAATTGGTCTACCATCTCACCACAGGGGACGTAAGGTGAATGTGGTAAAGTTCCAGCTCTTTACATCTACATTTTGTCTTTGCTAGCCTTCTTTCAGAGTATGACCATTAAAAAAAGCTTACGATACTTCAAGCCATTTCTTGCAGATTTGATAACAGATTGTGGATAAGATTTAAAAGGTGACTAGTTGAGGGCTGTAGTTGGCCAGGCAGTACTGTGTTATGCTGGCCCTGTCTCTCCCTCTGCAGAACCTATGAACTCTTTCCAACTGCTAAACTGATCACAGGCATGTAGTAGCACACAAAATGGTCACACAGCTTTTTGCCCACTCCTCTCAGCAGTAATTTGCTGGACGGGGTGTTATTCTAGCCTTACAAGAAAATTATCTTACTAAAAAAAACGATCTACACATCCAAAGACTAACATGACATGTCTCCGCTACATACTGAAATGAAGGGGGGAGACAGAGCAGGAGTCTTAAGTCCATAACTGAAATATCACATTTCAAGTACTGTTTGTGGCTAAAGATGAGGCTATCTGCTTAGAGTAGACAAGGTCTTCCTCTGCTTCCAGAAGCATGCCAGAACAAGACAATGCATGCCTTGATAGTAACCTTGTCATCTGGAGTGCTTTTTAAATGGCATTACTCTAACCATATGCTGGACACAAACAAGTATTTTGCCAGTTTATAGCCATCTTGTAGTCTGTGTAGACACCTGTGCTAACAAAAGCAAATGAAACCACAAAATTTCAGTCCGTCTTTATTTGTTTTCTGAAAAATTCCTGACGTTACAGAACTAAATTGAAATGCCTTTAATAACCCACTCTTTACATTGTGACTTAAATAAAAAAAAATTAGGTAACAGGACAAACTTTTATAAAACTAAAATCTTTATCAGCAGGTTTTAACAGCAGAAGAGGAAAACCGAAATTGAGTTAAAATGTCATTTCAATAAAAGAAAAAATTCATGAGTGGATGAGCAAAAAGCACGATGAAACTGAAAACTTGCAAACTAGTTAAAACCTGAAAAAAGGCTGTTTGCAGGGCTATGCAGACTGACATGAGCTAAACAGAGAGGAGATGCTGGAAGTTGTTTAACTGCTTCCCATGCCACCAGCTTCGGAAGAAAGCCTAAAAGAAAAATGAAAACATTATGAAGGCTTAGATCAAAACTTCCACATAGTGTTCTGGTACATAAAACCTATTCTGACACATTTAAGCAGCTTGGAAATGGCTGGTGAAGAATGAAGATGTTTGGCAATGCAATGTCTTACCTTTCAGGAGAAACTAAAAACTGCTGGGAATGTAAGTTTTGGCTGCCGTGTGTAGATGCAAGCAATTCTATTACTTGAGCTATTACTCAAGTTACTCCATGTAGTGGGGCTCCCCGGTACTACAGTAGTTAAATGCTCATTTTTGTCTAAGGTACCACTGCAATAAGATTTTGGAACTTACCATAAAAATTCAACAGGCATTTTAAGAATTCTTGAACAGTTGGGTTATACTGCCACTGCTGAGACACTGACAAGTGTTAGATCAGCCTCCCCCATTTAACCCCACTACCAACCATCATGCTTCTGTTTTGTGAGCAAGCAATACCATAATAAACACCAGAGGCAGGATCTGTGTCTTCAAAGGACTTCAAAGATTTCACAGCAGGTACAAAAATCTTATTTTCTTTAGTATTCCTGAAATTTCTGTGTCCCTCAGGAGAACAGTTGGGATGTCCAAAACCAGTCCAACTGAGAAGTGGCAATAACCACCAAGATCCAACTACAGGCAAAGGAATCTACGATGGGCAAAACATATCCAGAGCAAACACACTAAGCTGTCAACAGTATGAAAATTAAGTTGACCACTCCTAAGCCTTGGCTTCAGAGAGGTGGTCCATCTTCACTTGGTTCAGTGTATAGTGTTCATAACTTCTAGATCTGAAGACACCAGCTTGAAGCCTTGCCCAAACACCAGATTCCTCAACTCAAAAGACACAGCATGAGAAGGGGGACCATGTAAAAATGTAATACCCCAACAATCCTGCAAACTCCAAATGTGTTAAAAAAAAAATCTGCATGCCAGGAAAGGGTTAAAAAAAAAGGTACAGAGTGGACATTAGTAATGATTAGAGCCATTCAGTCCCACTTGAAGATGACTTAATATTACTATCCCTGCAGGCCAATAGGTCCCGCAAGAGAATCAAACCAAAAAGGGGTACAACTCACTGTAATGGAAAAGAACTCTTCTGCAGGAGTAGTAAAAGTTCCAATGGGATTACAATTCCAAGGCTAGATGCCTAACACAGTAAGCAATCAGATCTCAAGGTGTGGGGAACCCAAACAAAAATCAGAAAGATGCACAATGGGGTGTAGTCCTTTCTTGTGCTGCCCTAGGCAACACCAGAATCAAGTGCGCCCCCCCCCCTCCTGCCAACCACCAATCCCCCCCCCCCCCCCCCAAATAAAAAGAACTAACCTGAAGCAGCTGGCCATCCCCACACCCTCCAGCAGCTTGAAGCCTCAGACACTGCCACTTCTGGGGGGCAGACGCCCCCCCTCCTAACAATTGCCATCCAGGGCAAACACCTTGTTTGCCTCACAGTAAATAAGCAGTTGAGTGTAGGAATACTGAAAGGTTAAGGAGGGATAGCAGTAGGGGTTGCCCGATTTAGGGAGTCAAGAATGGAAACCCAAGCATACAAAATGCAGGGTACATTACCAAGGGACCTAAAAAGATGAACAAACTAGTTCCTCCACCAGCAAAAAAGTGTGTGTGTGTGTGTGTGTGGGGGGGGGGGGGGGGGGTGGAGTAGACTATGGTCACCTACAATATGAAGCAGATTCACAGCTCAACCACCAGTAGCATCTGAGATTCTCCTTCGTTTAAAAGAAATATCACTGCCAGCAGAGATTGAGTCATTTCATCAGCAACTCCGATGGGGCAGCACAGTAGCCAAATGGTTAGCACTTCTGCCCGGCAGTACTAGGGGTGTGGGTTCAAATCTCAACCACGGCACCACCTGCCTGGCGTTTGCATGTTCTCCCTATGCCTGCGTGGGTTTCCTCCTACACTCCAAAGACATGCTGGTAGGTGAATTGGCTCCTGTCTAAAGTGGCCCTAGTATGTGTATGTATGAATGTGAGTTAGGGACCTTCGATTGTACACCCCTTGAGAGATAGGGATTGATGTGAATGTATAACATATACAGTGGGGATCGAATGTTTGGGCACCCCAGCTAAAAATTTGTATTAATGTGCATAAAGAAGCCAAGGAAAGATGGAAAAATCTCCAAAAGGCATCAAATTACAGATTAGACATTCTTATAATATGTCAACAAAAGTTAGATTTTATTTCCATTATTTACACTTTCAAAATAACAGAAAATAAAAAAATGGCGTCTGCAAAAGTTTGGGCACCCTGCAGAGTTAATATCTTGTACGGCCCCCTTTGGCAAGTATCACAGCTTGTAAATGCTTTTTGTAGCCAGCCAAGAGTCTTTCAATTCTTGTTTGAGGTATCTTTGCCCATTCTTCCTTACAAAAGTCTTCCAGTTCTTTGAGATTTCTGGGCTGTCTGTCACGCACTGCTCTTTTAAGGTCTATCCATAGATTTTCAATTATGTTGAGGTCAGGAGATTGTGAAGGCCATGGCAAAACGTTCAGTTTACGCCTCTTAATGTAATCCCCTGTGGATTTCGAGGTGTGTTTAGGATCATTATCCATTTGTAGAAGCCATCCTCTCTTTAACTTCAGCTTTTTCACAGATGGCATCAAGTTACCATCCAAAATTTGCTGAAATTTTATTGAATCCATTTTTCCTTCTACTCGTGAGATGTTCCCTGTGCCACTGGCTGCAACACAACCCCAAAGCATGATTGATCCAACCCCATGCTTAACAGTTGGACAGAGGTTCTTTTCATTAAATTCTGTGCCCCTTCTCCAAACGTACCTTTGCTCATTCCGGCCAAAAAGTTCAATTTTAACCTCATCGGTCCACTTTAACTTCCACTGTTCCTGATGACTGCCATTTCTTAATTACATTCCAAACAGAGGATATTGACATCTGAAAACGCTTTGCTATGTTCTTATAGCCTTCTCCAGCTTTGTGAGCGTCAACTATTTTCAGTTTCAGTTTTCTAGACAACTGCTTAGAAGAACCCATGGTGCTGATTGTTGGGGCAAGGTCAGATGAGTCTGGGCATTTAAAACCTTTGAGACTGACATCACCTGGTCTTCCCAGACGATGATTGAGAATAATCCATGACACTGGCAGGTCTCAGCTTTGCAAAGGGGGCAGTGCATGCTATAAATTCTGCAGGGTGCCCAAACTTTTGCAGACGCCATTTTTTTGTTTTCTGTTATTTTGAAAGTGTAAATGATGGAAATAAAATTTAACTTTTGTTGACATATTATAAGAATGTCTAATCTGTAATTAGATGCCTTTTGGAGATTTTTCCATCTTTCCTTGGCTTCTTTATGCACATTAATACAACTTTTTAGCTGGGGTGCCCAAACTTTAGATCCCCACTGTATGTGAAGCGCTGCGTAAATTGACGGCGCTATAAAAGTACCTGTAATAAATAAATAAAATAAATACGATAAGATCAACAACCTGTTGGCTTCTCAACGTGCATGACCTGGGGGTGGGGTGAGGGGAGAGGCCTTCGCTCTACAAATTGTTTATCTTATAGAATCTGCTCAAATAGTCCCTTCAGGTGTAGGCTGAGGGTACTGAAATGTAATAGGGACTTCATGAACACTCAAAGATGGAGGCCCAGTAGGGTCAAAATAACTCAGTCATTGGTTGGTGTCAAGAGTGCACAAGAGCCTCCAAGAGCAGATTGCTCCATTATATAGCACACAAACAAAATACCTGAAGCAGACATAGGTCTTCCATGCCTGGCTATAGTAAATTCTGAAAAGGAATATTGGGCATCTTATTTCTGGATAGCAAGAAATCACCCCTATAAGAATAAGCGCAGAGGCGACCTGTTACAACAGAACCCTCTGTCTTTAACCACTTGCCTACCAGGCACTTATACCCCCTTCCTTACCAGGCCAATTTTCAGTGCTGCCGCACTTTGACAATTGCGCGGTCATGCAACATTGTACCCATATGAAATTTTGATAATTTTTTTCTCACAAATAGAGCTTTCTTTTGGTGGTATTTAATCGCCGCTGGGCGCTTTACTTTTTGCTCTATAAATAAAAAAGTGCAAAAAATTTGAGAAAAAAAAAAGTTTCTTTGTTTCTATTATAAAATTTTTCAAACAGGCATTTTTTCTCCTTCACTGATGTGCGTTGATGAGGCAGCACTAAAGGGCGCACTGATAGGCAGTACTAATGAGGTGTCACAGATAGGCGGCACTAATATGCAGCACTGATAGGCAGCACTGATAGGCGACACTGATGATGGGTACTGATAGACGGCACTGACTGGCATCACTGCTGGGCACTGACTGGCACAACCCCTGGGCACTGACTGGTGGCACTGACGGCAGCACTGGTGGGCAGCACTGGTGGGTGGGCACAGGTGGGCGGCACTGCTGGGCACATGTAGGTGGCACTTCTGGGCACAGGTAGGTGGCACTGCAGAGTGCCACAGGTGGGTGCACTGCTGGGCACAGGTGGGCGGAGCTAGTGGGCGCACTGCTGGGCACAGGTGGGCGGAACTTGCAGGTGGCAGTGCTGGGCACCGATCATCAGGGCACTGATCATCAGTGCCCTGATGATCGGTGCCGATCCCCGCTCTGACAACTGCCGGTTCTCGGCAGTACTTTCCTCACGATCTGAAAGCGTGAGGAAAGTGCAGCCGAGAACCGGCACTTGCATTTCCCTCTGATCAGCGTGTCATTGGACACCGCTGATCAGGTGGTAAAAGGCCGCTGTGATTGTCCGTAGGACACAGCGATCACGGAGATCGCCGGGTGCGCGCCCCAGAGCGCGTTCTGGGGGGACGTCATATGACGTCCACCCAGAACTGGCCGGCCGCAGTGAAGCCGTCATTCGGCTATCTGCGGTCGGCAGGTAGTTAAGAGACACGTACTCACAAACCCAAGCAGCTGGTGTTTATGAGGATCACTGATGCTGACCAAATCACTGAGCAGCCAGTGAATGAGACTAAACAATTATCCATGAGGTACTTCAGAAGCAGAAGGATGGTGCTTTCTTAAGGCTGAACAGCTTTTATTTACCATCTCCAGTGGAGATGGAAAGCCATTTTCTTGCCTTGTGTTTTGTTACCCTGGCAGCCAGCGCTCACCTCTTTCCTCTGACTCTACGGGTTGAGGACAGGCCCCCTCGGCATCCTCACAATGTAGGACTGCTATCTTGCATTGTGTGCCAGGACATCAAAATTGTGCCTTTAACTGAAGCACCAAAGAAGCTGCTTCTAGAAGCTGGCATGAGCCCTTTAAAGCAGTTTTACTTGCCAACTCCATCTCCATCTAGCCTGTAAAGCAGGGGTGTCAAACTGGCAGCCCTCCAGCTTTTGCAAATCCACAAATCCCATCATGCCTTTGGGAGCCATGCTTGTAACGGTCAATCTTGCAATGCCTCATGGGACTTGTAGTTTGGCAACAGCTGGAGGGCTGCCAGTTTGACACCTGTGCTGTAAAGCATTGCACCTGAATATGGGTGTAACTTGTTACTTATCCTTTAAATGGTACCCTAGACAAAACAAGAGCATTACCCTCACATTGCAGGGGTGCCACAATACAAGAGTAACTTTGGAATTCCTCCAGAGTCCAGTTATTACTCTGCAGTGTAACTGTAGGCAAACCAAATACACTTTTACTGCTTTCTTACCCAAAGGATGTGCAATTCAGCCAGCAATTCCTGCGACATCTTGAAGATTGCTACATTCTTTAGAACACTGCCTCCTGGGTCAGCTCTTGACAGAGCACAATGCCATTTCACTGTCCAAGGAACAGGCTGGAGGCAGAGAGGTAACAAAGCTGAAATGCTGAACCAGCCAGACAAATCCTTCGGCAGGCAAAATGGTAAACGTGTATTTAAACTGCGTCCTTTGTGCCTTGCATGGAGTTTTAGTTGTTTTTAAAACTGTATATATAGATTTTAACTATACCTGAGGGCCATGTACCACATTTATTACATCTGCAGGCTCTGTCACATGCTTAGCAGTGCTCCCAATTATAGTGTATGGGTCTAGTCAGACGTGGTAAGATTCCATGAAGCTTTTGGAGGAGAGCAACATTCTATTTCGGTACCATTTCATTAGCGGACAGAATGATAGCATGGAACAAAATTTTCAACACAGGTCTGACACCCAGTTTAAATACTATCACGCAATCAAAATTAATTACAGCTTAAAAAGACCCCTTGAACCAGCTTTATGGTAGTTTTCACCAACCCAGAGAAGCAAAAATTGGTCATTTCTCAAGGAAACCCAAGCAGCCTTTGGGAGGAACCTTAACCAGGGTTCTGGTTAAGAACCCTCCAAAGGTTAAGAAACCCTTATTTATGCAAGCGATTTTCATTTTAGCACTGGTGGCAGGTAGACCTGCTGCATTCACACAATGTTTGAATTGTGCAGATACTGAAAACCCTTATGCTTACACTTTCTAACTTGCAAGTAAACCAAAAGGATATAGCAGCTGACCAGTCCTTAGATGTGGTGGTTGCATTAGTTTTTAAGCGAAGAATATTTTCAGATACAAAAGACATCCAATAAATATCAGTTCCCTTTACACTTGCTGTCAGCTAGACAGAAACAAAGAATCATATGTAAACTACCAACCCCACCATCCCCTTATGCAACTGAGACAAGGGTGAATAGGTCTGAAGTTTAGTCTGGGTGGTGACCATAGCTCTAGTGCAGTGGTCTCCAAACTGTGGCCCTTTGCTAGCCTTTATCCAGCCCTTGGGGCACCACTCCTCCCACTGATTCCAATGGCGGGTCACCATTCGTCCCACTGATACCAATGGCGGGTCACCATTCGTCCCACTGATACCAATGGCGGGTCACCATTCGTCCCACTGATACCAATGGCGGGTCACCATTCGTCCCACTGATACCAATGGCGGGTCACCATTCGTCCCACTGATACCAATGGCGGGTCACCATTCGTCCCACTGATACCAATGGCGGGTCACCATTCGTCCCACTGATACCAATGGCGGGTCACCATTCGTCCCACTGATACCAATGGCGGGTCACCATTCGTCCCACTGATACCAATGGCGGGTCACCATTCGTCCCACTGATACCAATGGCGGGTCACCATTCGTCCCACTGATACCAATGGCGGGTCACCATTCGTCCCACTGATACCAATGGCGGGTCACCATTCGTCCCACTGATACCAATGGCGGGTCACCATTCGTCCCACTGATACCAATGGCGGGTCACCATTCGTCCCACTGATACCAATGGCGGGTCACCATTCGTCCCACTGATACCAATGGCGGGTCACCATTCGTCCCACTGATACCAATGGCGGGTCACCATTCGTCCCACTGATACCAATGGCGGGTCACCATTCGTCCCACTGATACCAATGGCGGGTCACCATTCGTCCCACTGATACCAATGGCGGGTCACCATTCCTCCCACTGATAACAAGGTGCTATTTCTTCCACTGATACAAATGATGGGGTACGGTTTCTACCAGTAATACCACTGATAGCGCCTGTGGTCAGTAGGAGGAGGAATAGTGGCCTATGTAACTGACTACCAACCCTGTGGAAATGTTTATTCTCACTAATGTTGGGCCAGGGACATTTTCTACGCCCACTGGCCACAATCTGGCCCCCATAAAGTCTGAAGGACAATAAACTGGCCCTTTGTAAAGTTTTGGAGACCCCTGCTCTAATGAATGGGCCACCCAGAGAGATGTTTTTACAGAATTACCAGATAAGAAAATAAATGCAGCCACTACATCAAGGGACAAATAAGTTGCAATATATTACATTTTGGTTTTTAGGTTCAGATACACGTTGTTAAGGATTTTTGGGCCCTTATACTATCAAGGCACAAATAACTGTAGCCTATGCTTTGCAATGTTTATTGAATCTGTCGAAGTGCCTGAATGTAATATATGGCAACCACACGGTTGATTTTTACTAAGATCAGACTGAATATTTCTTGGTTGCCAGAGAACATGGAGTACCATGTAGTTAACAAGGAGAACCTGTAGTTTGGGGTTACAAACCAAAGAATGTATTTTGTGCACAGCTATGACTTTTCAAGCAGTATATCTATGTGGGAACTAGTAATACTTGTGCTCCGCTTAATGGAATTTCTCTAATGATTCAGTCTGAATAGAAACCTTGTGCAAATCTGTTACACCAGATAGGGCCTGTGTGAATGATTGTAGTACTTTCTTAAATGCCTAGATTTTTATCTAATATAGTAGTATTGGGCTTAATGAAACCGGCAAATTAAGTGCAAAATTTTAGGGCTATGTAATCGCACCTGTGTCAACCTGGCTTGGCTTGTGGTAATGATTCGGAAAAAAAAATATGAGTCTGGCTTCTATGGGTTAACTGCCTAAAGCCATTGCACTGTAAACATGCCAGTTTCTAAGCATTTTCAAAAGTCAAACATTTTCCAATAAAAAGTTGTCAAAACCTGAACATAAAGCCAGTACAGAGGCAAGATGTAAAATGACCCTTCTACATAAAAGAAAAACTAAAACACTGTCAGCAAACCAATGTTGCTTTATTGAAATACAGTGAATGCTAATAGCCAACACTACTGGCAAGGTTACAGATTGACAAAAAGGCAAAAAACTACCTTTTTACTTATAAGCCCCAAATATTGCAAACTAACCCACCATCTAGGTGGTACAACTTATGCGTAGCATACTGGGACCTTGATGCAGCAAAATACACAGTCAAATTCAATGAAAAAAAAAAAAAAATGTGTAGGTGTTTTAACAGTTTGAACTAGTCAAACAGGCTACTCAATAAGGAGAGAAACGCTGCTTTTCCGATTTCACTTTAGTATACAGCTGGGTAGCAGAGGCAGGAACAGCAGAGGATGAGGTAGAGGAGGCGGTGGATACAACATTTAGAGCCAGGAGCGGGACGGGTTTCATGTCAAGCAGATTGGAGACACAAGGGACAGTCGAGGGATTAGGGAGGCTGGAAGGTGTTTCCGAGGAAGAGGAGTTGGAGGCGGAGGAAGGATCACCCCCCCCGGCCGCGGAGGTGTTCACCAGAGAAGGGGCAGCGTTGGAAGAGGAAGGGGTGGAGGATTGAGAGATGCTGAGAAGGTCAGGGGTCGTGACGCTCTGGGAGGAGGAAGGTTTAGCGGTTTCTAGACTGTAACAGAGGAGAAAAGAAAAGGGAACAAAAACAAAAACGGGTGGGTGGGAGGGTAGGTACAAACGGAGGAGTACAGGAGGATAACAATGGAAGCGGAGAGCAAGCAGAACTATATCAAGCACAAAGTCTACCACTATAGTAACAAATGCAACCCAACTAGTGTCACTTGTTTTATAACCACCAAAAAGTGGTCAGGCAGATTAGGCATGAAGATTAGTTTCCCCTTCAAATTGACATTTACAGTGCAGGCTTAGGAAATGTAGAGAAGCACTGCAGTGTAGTACAAGAAATTTAGTAAAGATGTACCCAAGTATCTATTCCTTGAAAGCCATTTCCAGTGTTAATGGAAAGTAGCCAAACTGCTTTGGACCCCTATAGCTTGAGGCATGACTTCTCCCACAACTCTATGTAAAATTTATTAGCTGGAAGGTGTAAATGTAAAACTGCAATATCAAAAGCTTCGTGGAAGTGGAGCCACTCAAAAAAAAAAAAAAAAAAGTCAAATTACAATTCTCTTTTAACAAAAGGGGCACTAGCCTAATTTAATTTGATTTGAAGAGGAACAAGGCAATTGTCTGAAATGTAAATTCCAAAAACCCATTTGTCAAAAGTTACCCAAAAGCATAAACCCAACACCCCAAGCACTGAAAATGTATTTATAGCAGGGCTTGTCAAAGCAAAGCTTTGATTTATAAACCACTGGCTTTCCCTTACAATGCAACATGGAGTATAATAAAACTAGATTCTGAAATGGCCTCCATAAGTGTTGCACTGTCAAGTTTTATTTGGTCAATGGCTGGTAAAGGTTTATTACAGACTACGGGGTTGACTATATTGGAAACCTATTCTAATAAATACTGCGCTTTACAAATGGGCACCCAACAGTTTAAAAAACGGGACCTCAAAAATGCGTGCAAGATTAAACAGTTTAAAGAAAAAAAACAAACCAGGTCAACAACCAATTCATTAAAATCCCAAATATACACAGGTAATGTTTTCCCTGTGAGCTCTCCATTTCTTGTGTTCAGTATTGATTTGCCTTCCAGTATTCTCTAGCATATAAACCTGGGGTAGCTCTTTTGGAATGCAATATATACACAAAAGACTAATTAACAAAATGGAAATTTTATACACACCAAAAGTGCCAAGACTTTCATGGAAGGCAAATCTAGAGACTGTAGACCTTGTAATATTTGTACAGCATAATGCCTGTAAACATGCAGATAGCCCATTCATTATATGGATCATTAAAAACACAAGTAGCCAAAGAATCATGGCTTCCAGATCGTGCACATTTGGAAGAACCAAATAATAGATCTGGAAAACAGGCAGTGACTGGGAAAAACACTTGGAAATTGCTTTATATTTTGAAATTACTTGTTCTGTTAACAAGATTTCAAGGTCTTACCTGACATTGATAAGGTACTGGGCCAAACTAATGCTGGCTGTGGACCCAGTAATTGTAACCTGACGATCAGTGGAACCTTCAACAGGGTTAGCAATCTTAATCTGTGCCCCCGACATCTGGCGAATCTCATTTATTTTAGCTCCTTGACGTCCAATGATACAACCGATCAACTAAAAAAAAAAACAAAAAAAAAAAAAACCTTATATACACACACAGGATAAAATACAGGGTATAGATTTCAATAAAATCATAACTATTCATCTCACTTTTAAACAAACATTTTGTTTATCTCATAAAATGTGCATTTTGAAGGGTTTAAGAAACAGAGCTATAATTAGAATTTTGCAATAAGCTCAAAATGAAGTCAGGAGCTCTGATCCATTTATCTTTGTTCACAGATTCTGAAGGCACAGATATTCAATTTAAAGTGGTTCTAAAGGCTCAAGGTTTTTTACCTTCATGCAGTCTATGCAGGAAGGTAAAAAAAAAACCTGTGTGCAGCATCCCCCCAGACCCCTAATGCTCACTTAAGCACCCCCTCTCGATCCAGCAATGTGCACTGAAGTCTCAGCTATCCCAAGACTCGCTCTCCTCATTGGCTGAGACAAAAGTGGGAGCCACTGGCTCCCACTGCTGTCAATTACAGCCATTGAGCCAATAAGAAGAGGGCAGGCAGAGCCGCGGCTCTGTATGTGAATGGACACAGAGCACCAGGTGCCACCATAGCAAGCTACTTGCTGTGGGGGCACCCGACAGGAGGGAGGGGCCAGGAGAGCCTGCGGGGGACCTGAGAAGAGAAGGATCCAGGCTGCTCTGTGCACAACCACTGCACAGAGTAGCTAAGTATAGACATGTTTATTTCTTTAAAAAAATAAGCCTTTAAACACCACTAAGTATAACGGAAGGGGGCAGCACAGTGGCTTAGTGGTTAGCACGTCTGCCGTGCAGTAAATGGGTCATGTGTTCAATTCCCAACCATGGCGCCTCCTGCATGGAGTTTGCATGTTGTCCCTGTGCTTGCGTGGGTTTCCTCCAGGTATCCAGTTTCCTCCCACACTCCAAAGACATGCTGGTAGGTTAATTGGCTCCTGTCCAAATTGTCCTAGTTTCATCCCTGGCCATGCAGGATCTCCTGCATGGTAGGGGTAAGACCTGGCAACCTACCCTGTAAAATAATTGCTAAGAGAATTTATGGAGGAAGTCGCTTACAAGTGACGGTCTATGCAATCGCCAAGGGTTGGGGATATGACTGAATGGATAGATAGATAACTGAAAGAAGCCTTTTTAGTGTTGGACAGAGCAGAGAACACCTGTCAGTTCCTATTCTTGTCTGTGCCACAGTTAGGGAGATTCACCTCTATTTGTCCTGTTTACCGGTCTCAAAAAATGAAAGTAAAAAATTCACAAAACCGTAAAAGAGGGGAATATTCCAGTGGGGACACCAGTTCTGGTTACCCGAGAGGCCCAATGAATTCCCCTGATTTGCAGTGATGTTTGAGCTATGGGACAGGAAATGAAGGTAAAGTTCCCAAATGGAACAAGGAAAAAAACCTGACATTGCTTATAGACACCCCCCCTCCCAAAAAAAAAAAAAATACCTTAAAATTTACTCTGTAAAGCTCTATTAGGCTTGTTAAATTCTTCTAAACACAACCAAGCTGTTTACAGTCTAAGCAGCAGAGTACTGACTGCACCAGTCACTTCTCCTATAAAAGTCATATATTGAGTACATATCTACCACTACTTTTGGTCCAAGCATAAAAATAATATATGCCTAGCCCATAAAATAGAGTGGGTGACAAATTGAAGACCCCATCAAGGGATTCTTACAGGGAATAGGTCAAACTGACTACACCTCTGGCCTTTGAATGGAATTTGAGACTAAGATATAGCTGCTCTGGCATTACAAATAGGTTTTTCTTCAAACTAAATGGCACCAGTGTTTCTCTTACAATATGGGGGATAGTTTTGAATGACTACTGTTGACCTTAAGTCCACATAAGTATATACACTTACATCATTTGGAATGGTGAGTTCGTGGGAAGTTGTCTGAGCTGAAGCATCAATACCTCCTGCGAATAAAAAGTAGATTGAAGTATTAAATCTTAGCTAAAAACCACCTGTCCTGTACAAAAGATACTCTGATTTAAGTTGTGAACACGGAGCTCAGCTATGAATAAATCTAAACTGTGGCTTTAAAGGATAAAACTGACATTTTCTGACCACTCAAGTTCTCAATAAGTGGTTTATGTCTGAGGGTGACTCTCTAGACCTGGGATTGGGTTATCTGCTCAATGGAGTAAGCTAGCAAGGTTGAAGTTTTTCCTTTGATGTGGTAAAATACTGTTTTCACAAACTAAATCAATACAATTTATGCTGGATATGCAAAAAAGCACCAACCCCCTGCCACAGTGAAGAACAAAACAAAAACCTGTTTAATAAATCTGTACTTAGAATATTGTTCTCTCCCCCCATTCCCTTTGAGTGCAGCAGCTGACAGGCTGGAAAAAAAGCAAAGCCAGCAGTGAGCAGAGTGGCTAAAAAACACAAAAAAAAAACAAAACAAAAAAAAAAAAAAAACCACAGAACACAAGCAAATACTCCTTACCACTGAATCCGGTGTTGCCACTATGGGACATAGGGAAGTGAGATTGCTGCATTGCCAGTTGGTGTAACTTGGTCAGCTAAGAAGAAAAAAAAACAAAAAACGCAGGTCTACAGGAATGCAAGGCAATTGGATATTAACTAAAAAGGCAGATGTGAACAGATTGCTTAGCTCAGTGTCCAGCTAAAAGACCACAAAGTAGTATTAGTGCTGTGATAAGAGTACACTCTGCATAGAATTTCTGAAACCATGCCAGTCACTGTTCTAAGAGGATACAGCTAAAAGCATACTTCCTGCCATTTAGTGCAAAAGCAGATACAAGGCAAGGTGCTCTTCTTAAAATGTGAATTGGATTCTTAAATACCCAGAATTACAGCCCTCACAGCATTGCATAAGAGGCAAAAGCACACTTACATCAGGCTGAGGAATGGCATACTGTCCTTGAATGGTGTAGGCCTACAAAAAAGCAAAAGTAGTCCAATTAAATGCATGTGACAGCCAGCAAGACCAACACGTGAAGGCCAGTACTAACTAGACAAGACCAAAAAAAAGAAGATGTAAGCAAAGCAGATTTAGAAGACCAACTAGCATTAGCTGTTTAGGGTACAGCAATACAGCATATTTAAAAAGGTGTTCCCTACTCATGAAAGCCTAAGAGTGATAAATCTTGGCTACAGCCAATATAGTGCAGCGTTTCTAGGCCCATGTAGGGCTGCCAAAGCATTGAGAATTGCACATGATCTGTGATAAAAAAAAATTTGGCATCTAATAACTTGTATTTTCATAATTCATTTTAATAAGTCTGCAACTATTCATTTTAGAAGCAGCTTATAAACAAAACAAAACAAAAAAATCTGAACACTTAAACAAAAAAGTCTAGTATAGAGTAAAATGTCAGGACCTACCCCATGGAGATCCACAGCATCTAGGGAGACTCCCCCTGTGTGGGACCTTCGCCCCTCCCACAGGTCAGTCTCACATGCGTGCCCTCCGGCCTGGCGCGACACCTGTTGAACAAAGCGAAAATGGGATTCAGTTATCTCTGATAAAAGTCACAGCCTCAGTCCTCAGACATCATAACCCCAGCCACCACATCCACTATAAACATTGGAAAGGATGAGTCGGGTCATGGATCCAAAATGAGGCCACAAGTTTAAGCTATTCCTTAACTTCACTCATATCTATCTCAGTGT
The DNA here is from genome assembly GCF_062004578.1 of Staurois parvus. Classification (NCBI taxonomy): domain Eukaryota; kingdom Metazoa; phylum Chordata; class Amphibia; order Anura; family Ranidae; genus Staurois; species Staurois parvus. Next base: position 8,946,224 of record NW_028318358.1, read on the forward strand.
ATACTTATATTTAAAATGCATCTTAAACAAAAACAGCAACAAGAATCTCAGGCTGTGTGTTGATAAAGGATGTCTATGCCACAAGCAAATATCAGCATTTGAGAACTAGTTAGAACTTTTAACACTGATCTCTGAAAAGTAAAAAACAAGTTATTCCACCAACAGCGCACTGTCTGGCATAAAATTTAAGTCACATGACCTTTATTCTAAGTCTAATCATGAGCATCAACTTAATGCTAAATCCTTAATCCTTCAGTCAATACAAGCCTGAAAAATTAGAACATGTAAAGGATTAGCAGCACCTTAAAAAAAGGATTCATAGGTATATTAACAGAACTGAATAGTTTATCAGAACAAACTAACGGTTTACCCTGAGAATGGCACTGTGCATGCAAAAAACTGTGCATGCCTAAACCTAGTACTACCTAGGAGTAGTCTCCGTATCCTTTACCAATGCTGTGCAGCAGACAACACATGCTAAATAGATTTGTTACAGAATTGTGGCGTGAAGTAAATCATAATGCAGCCATAACTGCACTTTAATAGAGCACCCTCATTCTTAAGCCAATATGGTGAGATTATGTGTCAGTCATTTTGGATCCATGATTACAACTCTTCAGTGAAATAAAAAAAAAATGAAGACTTCATAAGGCAGGCGCTTCCATCAGAGACACTTAACACTTTGTTCAAAAAAGGTGACACAACAGGTACAACAAACAAGGAAGTTTATATACAACAGCCTGTTATGAACAGTTTAGCTCTGGGAGGAAAGTAAACCTGAATTAAAGCCAACCCCCAACATTTACAAGAAACAGGGCTCCTCTACAGTAGCTGTGGCATTAACACCAGCCATCAGCTTTAATAACTTCTGCAATTAGGAATCTTCTTTACAAATGTGCACTGGCATCACTTAAAATGTGTGACACCTACAGAACTATAGTATGTAAATATTTGGACCATTTTGATAGCTGGAAAAAAAAAGTTAAGATTTAACACTTAAAAATGTTGCCTCTCCATTGCCTTGCTGACAGTCTAATAAGCAGCAAAGTAAAACACTGTAAATGGCCATGTGACTGCAAATCTCTAATTCATCTGTGTAAAAGACCAAAACAGCTGAATCAGAGAAGCAACGTCACCCACAGGCATAGCTCAAGGAGCTGGTCATCAGGGAGAGAAGTCTATGCTCACACGGTGCATAGAAAGATGGAGCTTTGTTAAAAAAAAAAAAAAAAAAAAAAAAACACGGCAGTTCCAATTTTGCAGATAGTTTATCGCACACACAAGTTCAGTGCATACAATCAGCCAATTTGACAAGTTTGTGCCATGTAGTCTACATTTCAAGCCCTAAAACGGCACACGCTTGTGAGAAAACAAAAGTTGATACCCAAAATATACCATAGGCAACACTTTAAAAGCACTTACAGGCCATCAGTTTACAGTTAATCTTGAATAATGGTCCTAGAATTACTGCTCACTCAGGCATGCATAGCAATAGGCAAGGTGTGGCACAACAGACTTCAATGTACAAAGCCTCCTTCATGTGTGTTTACATACATGGCCGTGTATGTGGGGGCAAGCTCAAATTTTCTCTCAGAAGTGAAGGTTTAAGTGCTTGGAAGTGGCCATTTCTTCCACTCAATATTGTCATCAGAGACTAATAGCCACCTATATGATCTAATTTTTACAGTGAAAAGCTATCTTTAGCCTGGGTTCACATATGTGCGGTATATCGCATATGATTCGCACAGGAACTGCACAGCATTCCTGTGCAAATCACATGCGATTTGTGTGCGGTGCAATTGGAGCCATACATTTTGTATGGCTCTATTCGAACCGCACCAAAAACGTGCAGGACTCTTTTGGGTCCGTACTAGAATCGGATCGCATAGGTATTCACACCTATGCGATCCAATTCTGCACATCGCACCGCGTTTTGCGGACCACTTTCGGGGTGTTAACATACACACCCGCAGTAGTTCGCATGAACGGTGTGAGAATCTGTTGCGGTGCGGAATTCGCACTGAAAATACTGTGAATTCCGTACTGCATCAGTGTGAACCAGGGCTTAATGAGACAGGCCTCTGCTAGCTTCAGTGGAGTACCAGGGAGACAAAAGATAAAAAGTCATTAACTTCTTCCCTGGACAGCATCCAGGGAAAGAGACAGCAGAAACTAAAGTGATAAAAACCTCATCTCTTCTGGGTTCCTACTAGAGGACAATCCACTCCTTCCCTTTACATAGCAACACCCTGAATGAGCATCTCTGGCCTGCATGTGGGCTGTGTTGAAGGGATTGGGACCAATCAAATCCATTTGATGGCAGTAACAGTGTTAAAAAAGTTTAATTTTGTCCCCTTTATTTTCACATTCTCCCCCCCCCCCCCTAGTATTTATGCTCATTTCTCTACCATCTATGGAACCACCCATAGTTACCATCCAGACCTACACTTCAAATGTATCTGCTATTGGACAGCATTTGTGCTTCTAGGTTCATATAGAAAGTGATAAGGACACTTTTTCTGACCAGATCAATTCATTTTTGGTATTTGTTAAAGATGTTCTTAGCCCGATACATAAAGCCACTACCAAATCTAAGGATTAGTTGGCTGCAATGTATTAAGGGCCAATTCACACCAGCATGTTGCTCTACGTTTTAGCACAGCTGTAAAATGCAGAACAGAAAACATCTGAAAAAATTTCCAATGTGTCTTATTCACACCATAACAGTGCATTGACCTGTGCTAAAAAGCAAGGTGTGCACTTTAGCGCAACAGATTTCCGCACAGTGAACAGGATATCCTGAGAAAATGCAGTACGCTTTAACCCTTTGAGGACCGGAAGATTTTAGAACGCCAAAAGAATCAATTTTTTTGTTTTTAAAGTCTGTACACTTCAGTTGCTATAACTAAGCCATTTCATGAAATAATTTGCAAAAAGCTCGATCCACTTGTTGTTTGTTGATAAGAACTAACATTTTGACTCAAACCAAAAAAAAAAAAAAAAGTTTTAAGTTCTTAATCAGATGATACACGCAATTAAAAACATGGGACAAATACGTCCCTTGGTCCTCAAAGGGTTAACGCATGCCAAAATGCATGTCAATGGATGTCAGCGTGTGTCAAATGGATAGAAATGCACACCCATTTTTCATACATTTTAGCATATGTCAGGGCCAAATCACACCAGTGCGTTGATCTAACGCAGATCAATAGAACATCTGAAAAAACTATTTCCAATGTGTCCTATTCACACTAATGCTGCTTTGACCTGCATTGCGCCAAAATACATTTTAGCACAACACAATGGATGTAAGCAAATAACCATGCACAAGATAATCTGTGAAAATGCATTATGCTTTAACACATGTCAAAATGTCTGTCAAACGTCAGAGCGAGCTTTAGATGGATGGAAACGTACATCCATCTTCTATACATTTTAGCACAAGTCCGTCTGAATTGGCTCAAATTGTTGGTTCCTGGGTTTACTAATACTTTAAAGCTTTTAATCCTTTTGCCACCACGGAAGCATATACTGCATGCACAGCAATAGCACCTGACTGCTATAGCAGCCAGGTATTTGTATACCTTTACACAGTAAACTCAGTTTTTTTTTATGTAAAGATAAAGCCTGTAAATCCTCCTAGTCGCTTCTACGCTTACAGTAATATGCCACCTCCCTCCTGGTCTATGCTCAATCTGCTTCAAAAGAGTACAAGCAGCCTGTGATGTCTCCCTTTAAGAGAAATTGTAATCTAACTATGCATTCATTGGAAGCGTATCCGAACAAAAACAAAAAAAATCACATTAATTCTAGGGCCAACATTCACTTAACTCTGAACGGATGACCAGTAAAGAGTTGCTGATGGATCATTTGACATTAGTTTTTCCATTTTACAGGCACATGCAACTTTAAGACTTGACAATTTATTTACTTGATGCAACTCCATCTTATATTTTGGATATCTATACTGTGTGCTTGCTGGCTCTAATTTGTGTATTTTTTACTAAAAATATATAGATTTGATAAATGGAGGTAAAACCATATGAAAAATATAGCAAATGCCACCATTTTATTCTACAAGATCTGTTTTTAGGAAATCCGTTGGGGGGGGTATTAATATCCAGGCCTAAAATGGGCATTTTAATGAACAAGTTCACCTTTTGGAACATGTTACATTTTCCACTCTAAATATGGGTTGTATATGTAACATGCTCCAGCTTCTGCCACCAGTTCCCTCTCCCTGTGACAGCAAGCAGCATCACTCATTCACAGCAAATCTGAATGAGCGAACTACAAGTACCGACAACTGTTGCAGCTGATAGCTTGTAGCTCTCAATGAACTGCAAGCCATCAGCCTTTCTTGGAGGTACAGCCTTTCTTGGAGAACAGCCTTTCTTGGAGGTACTCGCTGAAAGCCGCAGGGCTTGTCCAACACTGCACCCCAATCCAGGTTCTTGCAGGAAAAGTAAATGCCTTTTTTTGCAAATATATGTGCATTTTTCTTAAAAAGGTGAACATGGCCTTTAACTTGTGTGCAAAAAAAAAAAAAAAAATGGTTAAAGGTTTTGAGTCATCCCTGGATAAGATTCATCCTTATCCCCTACAAGAAAAATGATACACAACTTTTTATCACAGATCATGTGTAGATCACACTACAGGAGTAGGGGGGAACAGAAAATCCACATTAAGTGTCTAGAAGACTTACCTGCCCACCTGCAAAAATAACCGGAGAACTGGAGGGTTTTGGCCGATATGGGATGGTGACCCCCTTTGGAGGAGACTAGAAGGCAAGATCGAATATACCATCAGAGCTGAATTAGATTTTTGGAATTAAAATTAACGCATGATTTGACAAAAAATAGTGGGCTTTAAAACTAAAGCGAAACATGGAATATCCACATACTATTGAGTATTAAGTGTCATTAAAGGATTTTTATATTAATTTTCTGGATAAAGTGGAGAAGAACAAACTCCGATTTTATTGCCATCTGTGCCCGTTCGAGAGATTCACTCCCTCTATTGGTCTTAACCTTTTTTTAAAAAAAAATGTATTACAGGTACATATATAGCGCTGTCAATTTAAGCAGCACTTTACATATATAGTACATTTACATCAGTCCCTGCCCTTAAGGGGCTTGTCTAAGATGCCTAAATCACATTTATACATGCACATACTAAGGCCAATTTATATAGGAGCCAATTAACCTACCAGCACGTCTTTGTGCCTGTGCGGGTTTCCTCCCACACTCCAACTTGCAAATTATGTGCAGGTAGTGAAAATGAAAATTAAAAAAAAAATTCCAAATTTTGAGTATACCTCCCAGCAAGAATAAAGCGGAAATCTTGCTATGAGACACTAGTTCAGGTAACACCCCAGGATTCTCTCACTTTGAAAGTATTTCCTCTCACTTACTGTTTTGGAAACAGGACAGGAAGTGAAGGATAGTCCCCACAATGGGACAGACAGCAGAAAATGTGGTAAGTTATAAACCTCCCTTAAGCTATCCAAAATGGGAAAAAAGCTTTGCCTTTAGTGACACTTTAAACCTATTAGGCAAAAAAAGTAAATTTTGAGACCAGCAAAATAAATTACATAGACCATCATTGCTGGCTTTGTTGTTGCTTAACTGTTTAATATTTCTTAGTCACAGAAAAAAAGCACCTTCTTAATTCTATATACTTGCTCAGCTCACTATAAACTGTAAAGGGTTTGCAAGGAAAAAAAGGCAAGTATCTTGTTGCATCTCTCCTGAAATTAAACCTTCCAGCTCAGATTTTTTACATCAAGTTCTACATTAACAAAAAGGTGTACTTAAATACATAATATATAGTGAAGAGCTTTTATATCTCTGCCGTTTAGTTTACACTAGCAACTTTAAGCTTTTCTGTAATAAGGTCCTGAGACAGATTGTGTAACAAGGCAGTATATACACGCTATGAAATTTCATGAGAATTTAGTTCAGGTATGCAAGAGAATACCCAATACTATATTTTGAAATGTTTACAAGCATGCATGTCTGGTCATACTTCAGTATCAACTATACAGCTTTAAAGTGGTTGTAAAGCCTTGGTTTTTTTACCCTAATGCATTTAGGCAAAAAATCCCCATGTGCCTCGGATCCCCCAGCCTCCTCTTATACTTACTTGAGCCCCATCACAAACCAGTGCAATGCATGAGAGCAGTGGTACATGTGGCTCTGTCCTTTCTCACAGAGAAAATCGATAGTGAGAGTAACTGGCTCCTGCTGCTAAACTCAGGGAGTGGGCTGTGCTCCACTGTCCCATATGTCTATGGAAACAGGCAGCATGGCGCAGGAGCAGGCCCCTATGGGAAGCAGCTTCCTATGGTGGCACTGAATGAAGAGGAGTCAGGGGAACCCAGAAGACTATAGGAGCTGCTCTGTGCCAAATCATTTCTCAGAGCAGGTATGCCATGTTTATTATTTAAAAAAAAAAAAAAAACCCTCTAAGCTTTACAATCACTTTAATATAAAATGTTTAACAATTACAGACAACTAGCCTTTATCTGCCAACATTGTAAGCACAACCTGATAAACTATGTTGGATAGCAGAGATTCGAAGAAAAAAAAAAAAAAAAAAGAAAATGTAAACAAACTAAACAAAAAACCCCAGACCAGTGTCTTTTTTTACCTCTATACATAATATTGTATTTTGCTACTGGCCTTACCTCCAGCATTACCACACAGATCTGCTTGACACAGTCTATGATGGACTGAGGAATACCGGCAATAGTGATTGCACGTTCTGTGGAGTTCGGCAGCATATCCCCTGCAACCTGGACCTGTGCACCTGTACTCTGGGAAAACAAACAGGATTGTTGTTGGCAGAAAGTCAAACACATAAAACCACAGTCTTCTGACAGTTACATTCACACATCTGCAGTTGCATGTTTATAAACTGCTAACACTACCAAGCAAACAGTTTACACGGGACCCAGATTTAGAGTAAATTGTAATCTACCGCAGTCTTTATGCAGCCTTGCACATGTGGTGTGGAAGGTGGTTCCTGAAGAATTTCAGTATTGACAATTGTATACATAAGACTGCATGTGAAAGACTGCAAAAAGCCCACAATAAGTGGTGAAATCACTAATACATTACAAACAACAAAAATAATTTGTGAGCTGCCACATTTGCTGCCCAGGTTCCATGCTGCAGGATGACTTCATTTGCAGCATCCTATGGAGCCATCCTTAAACACAGGACAAGAGTTATGTCTCCCTACACTGTGCGCATCAACAGAAAACAGTCCCATAGTCTAGGATGGCAAGGTACTCCCCTGCTTTTCCCTCTCTTCTCCAAAACAGACTCATTCAAGACTGCACTGTCCACTATTAACTTCCCTGTGAATACCAGAAGTTCAGGGAGGCAGAACTAAGCAGGGGGCCAGTAACCAGTTTGTGTAAGTTGTAAACGGCAAGGACTGGGGTAAGAGTTAACCTTTACTGGGGAAAATTTTCAATGGGTTCATGCTGGAGGCTCCTGGTCCTTTAGGGGTTTCTGATCACCGTGATCAGCGGTCACGATTGGAAAGTTACATGCGATCAGGAGTGCACGCTCTCTGCACAGGTTTATTTACATTTAGGTACACATATATGTGGCCTCTCGGCATCAAGACCCACCCGCCAAGACGCTGCATATATGCATACTCTCAGCATGAAGAGGTTAAGCTATAAATACAAAAAAAAAAAAAAAAGCTGAAGGTTTACTACCAATTTAAACATCAGGTTTGATTTTGCCTCTTAACAGTACAATTTACATACTCACCTCCCTGATTTCCTTTATTTTACAACCTCCTTTGCCAATGAGTGATCCACACTGGCTTGCAGGAACCACTAGACGCAGCGTAACAGGTGGTTTGCTGGAGGCAGTGCTGTTTGTCATTGAGCTGCTGATATCCTATGAAACATGTAGAAGACATTAAAGCAAAAGTAAAGCCATATTTACCCCATCTGTAGCAAATCATATGCCCACTTAATACAACTCAACATTATAGCTCTGCTGTTCTGGCAGTTCTAATACAGCAATTCTGGCATGGGTAAGGCAACACTGCCTTTATACAGCTATAAAAATACTGAGCATAGTTATAAGCCTTTAGACACCAAGATTAACTGTTACCTCTTCCAGTTTGTCAATTATCATTGAAAAGGCTTTGAAGATGGCATTTGTTGGACCAGCTAAGGTGATAATTCTTTCTGGGCAATTGCCTTCTGAGATGTTAATACGAGCACCACTCTAGAGAGAAGGAGAAAAAATATAAAGGAGGGAAAACAGCATGCATTGCATAGACCTCTCTGGCACAGGAGGCCGTTCTAGAACAGGAAGTCTCCTTTGCTTAATTTACATCACTTGACAATTGTCAAAAATCTAAGCAATGAAGGGGGGTAGATTTTAATGACCTGATACACTAAGTTCCAAACAAAAACTATGAAATCTAAGCAGCGGCTCAAAAGGGCAACAGCTCATGTCCTCTAACATTCGAGAAAGCTCTAGATTAGCAATCCTGCTGGATCACAACACTCACTTCTTTATCTACATTCTAAGCTTCATGAAGTACATTTAGGACGACCTTTAACTAAAAAGGTTTTAGTGCAGAGTTACAGGAAAAAAGTATTGGAAAAAAAAAGGCCAAAATTTCCACAGTAAAGCACACTACTGCTTTCAACCAGAATGTGGTCTTGGCCGAGCCCTCAACCAGTCTAGGGTACAGGAGCTGGCTAAACTGTAGCAAGCAATTATATGGTATGTAATCTCACCTACAGCTAAAAAGGCGTTAAGTGACTGACCAGGTTTTCAATTGTATGGGTTAGTTAGAGGAGAGGATCGACATCAGTCAAATCCCAGACAGCCAATTGCCTTACAAGTTCATAGCTAGACTCTTAACATGTTACTTGGCTCTTAATTGGCTACATTTGCAGTCCCCTGAAGAGGATTAATACCATTAACTCAGTTTTTCAAGGTGACAGAGAAGCCAATATATTTAATATAAAACAGCCCCAAAACATTAACAAAAGTGAAAGAATAAAGGTCCAACCTCTTCACGCATCTTTTTAACAGATTCTCCTTTCTTTCCAATGATACTACCAACTTCCTAAAAAGAAAAAAAAAAAAAAAAAAAAGTTACTTGTGTTGACGTCTAAAGCATCTTAGGTCACAACAGTCTCAAAAAAAAAATAATCCACCACTCCAAAACACAATTGTGTTCATAACTCACAGTGGCTTTGGGATGTTCACAAAGTTATCTGCAATTGTGTAAAAGAGGTGCTCACCCCAATAGTCTTGTAATGTAAACTTCTTCTAAGCCTACCTCCTGAATCCTCTCAAGCAACAGCCCTTTTCCCCACCATATCTTGTCCTTACAGACATGCTTTGTTACCGGTTAAGGAGCAGTGCCTCTGCGTCCTTAACAACCGATGATTCAGTCAGCTGTTAGCAGGGTTTCCTTGATGGCAGCTGAAGTGTAAAGTAGTCCCAGCAATTGGAACTGTCAAAAAAACAGGCTGACAATGTTTATCAACAATGCTCAGTCAAACAAACATGGTTTAATTTCCCATCTTTCCTTTATTCATCTACAGATCAAAGGGATGGACTTCAATATGCAGATTAAGTCAGTCCAAATTAACTTTTTATTCTCCATTTTTATTCCTAATTATTTTTGTTCATTTCTATTTTATAAACTATTAAAACTTTGTTTTGTTTGCTTTGTTCATTAAAGTGGAGCTCCAGTCAAACCTACAATAAATAAAAGGCAGCAATCACACAAACTGAAGCTGTTGACTTTTAAAGCAGCCAGTCACCTTTCCTACGATCCAGCAGTGTCCTCACTGAAGCCTCTTTCACCGCATATGGGCACCCAGCTGTGACAGCTTCCGGCTTCAAAGCTGGGTGCCCACTGAGCATGTGTGAATAGCGCTGCCACTTTTGAATGACCCCGCAGTCTTCTGGGACCGGTCACATGTTCGAGAAGACTACGGGGAGGACAGCTTCTGCTTCCAATCGCCTAGACAATTGCAGTGAAAGTGGGAGCGGATACCTGTCAAAATCAGGTACCCGTTAACCACACCCTCCGCTTCCAAAGGTGCCAATCCTTAATGGGGAGCAGGGAGGGGACGAGGCCTTAAAGTGCAGAACAAATTACAGAATAAAAACGTGCACTTTTCATGTGCAGTAACACTCTGTCCAAATCATGCAGCCTCAACATCTCCAGAATATGCCCCTTTTTAACCACTGATACCACAAAGCTCCTAATTCACTCCCTGGTCATCTCTCGCCTCGACTACTGCAACTCCCTCATTGGCTTACCTTTACATAGGCTATCCCCCCTCCAGTCCATCATGAATACTGCTGCTAGGCTCATCCACCTTACCAACCGTTCAGTGTCTGCCACCCCTCTCTGCCAATCCCTCCACTGGCTTCCACTCGCCCAACGAATAGAATTCAAAATACTAACAATTTGCAAAGCCATCTACAACTCTGCCCTCAGCTATATCACTAATCTGATCTCAAAATATCTACCAAACCGCACTCTTCAATCCTCCCAAGACCTTCTGCTTTTTAGTTCCCATGCCTGCCTCTAGGACTTCTCCCATCCCATTGAACTCCCTACCCCAATCTGTCCAATTATCTTCAAATCTATCCACCTTTAGACAATCCCTGAAAACCGTTCTCTTTCAAGAAGCCTATCCTGCTTGCAACTAGTAAACTGGCTTTTATTTCCTGCATCAGCTCATCCCCCCCACAGCTATTACCTTTTGTATCACTCAACCCTTCCTCCTAGATTGTAAGCTCTAACAAGCAGGGCCCTCTGTTTCCTCTTGTAGCAAAAATTGTATTGTAATTTTAATGTCTACCTTCATTTTGTAAAGCGCTGCATGAACTGTTGGCGCTATATAAATCCTGTGTAATATAATAATCACCGAACAGGTCTATAGGAGAAATGTAAAAATTGCTCTGGTGCATAAGAGGTGAAAAGGTGGGGGAGAGGTTGAGGTGCCTGGCTGTCCTTAACTGATCACTCATTCAGCTGTAAGCAGGGTTCCTGCAAGACAGTTGCTGGGAGGTATTGGTAAACTGGTATCAGTGAGGGGGAAAAAAAAAAAAAAAAAAAAAAAAGTATTGATACGCTTACGTGCTAACACAAAATTGTATCGGTGCATTCCGATTAGATATTAAGGCTGCTTTCACACGATCTGTTTTTCTTACACTTTTGCGTTAAAAAAAAAAAACGCTGTACAATGTAATCCTATGGAGCTCGTCACACCGGTTTTTTGTTTAATAAATCTTGCTTGCTGCATTTTTGGTGCAGTTTTTCAGTCACATGTCCAGTAAAAAAAAAAAAGCACCTCAAACAAAAAGTAAAAAAGTGTGAATGTAGCCTAAAGCTTTTCTAAATGAATTTCCTTCTGTTACCTTCTGGCTAAAACCAGCAATATTGCCCTGCCCTGTAAGATTACTTTCAACAGCTATTAAGGATACTCTTCTGATGCTAGGCTTAGCCCAGATGTCAGGATCCTACAAACTGAACTAGAGGCACACTGGAGGCTTTTAGAGCCGAAAGTATCTTGGAAGGTCTGAGAGCTTTATTTTATAACAAAACCCTAAATACACACTACAATGGTTAGAATCATACTTGCCTTGCCATGCATCAGGAGTCTGATGGTGAGGGTAACATTCAGGCCTCCTTCAATAACACCGGTATCCATAGTGAAACTAGTTCTGGTAGATCAGGGCAATAGTCAGAAGATGTAAAGGTAGTCTTTGGTCACAAGTTAAGACAAGACTATAAGAAAAAAAAATAAAAAAAATTAGAAAAAGCCATTGCAGTAAAGAAAAATTACTACATTCATCAACACTAAAGCCACAGTAATCTAGCTATGAATGCCCATCATTGCACCTGGTCATTAATAAAAAAACACACAATTATTTACTTTGTAAATGTAGGGTGTGTTGCATTAGCACTGAGTTTAAAGTCCAACTCTGGGCACAATCGCCTTCAAAGGTTTACAGAAGCAAAACATTCCTCTTCCCTGCAAATCAGTTTATATGCCAGGATTAGGGAGTCGGAATTCCTGGCAATTCCAGAAGAGCTGCAGGGCTCCGACCCGAGTTCTGCAGTCAGGGCTCCGACCCGAGTTCTGCAGTCAGGGCTCCGACCCGAGTTCTGCAGTCAGGGCTCCGACCCGAGTTCTGCAGTCAGGGCTCCGACCCGAGTTCTGCAGTCAGGGCTCCGACCCGAGTTCTGCAGTCAGGGCTCCGACCCGAGTTCTGCAGTCAGGGCTCCGACCCGAGTTCTGCAGTCAGGGCTCCGACCCGAGTTCTGCAGTCAGGGCTCCGACCCGAGTTCTGCAGTCAGGGCTCCGACCCGAGTTCTGCAGTCAGGGCTCCGACCCGAGTTCTGCAGTCAGGGCTCCGACCCGAGTTCTGCAGTCAGGGCTCCGACCCGAGTTCTGCAGTCAGGGCTCCGACCCGAGTTCTGCAGTCAGGGCTCCGACCCGAGTTCTGCAGTCAGGGCTCCGACCCGAGTTCTGCAGTCAGGGCTCCGACCCGAGTTCTGCAGTCAGGGCTCCGACCCGAGTTCTGCAGTCAGGGCTCCGACCCGAGTTCTGCAGTCAGGGCTCCGACCCGAGTTCTGCAGTCAGGGCTCCGACCCGAGTTCTGCAGTCAGGGCTCCGACCCGAGTTCTGCAGTCAGGGCTCCGACCCGAGTTCTGCAGTCAGGGCTCCGACCCGAGTTCTGCAGTCAGGGCTCCGACCCGAGTTCTGCAGTCAGGGCTCCGACCCGAGTTCTGCAGTCAGGGCTCCGACCCGAGTTCTGCAGTCAGGGCTCCGACCCGAGTTCTGCAGTCAGGGCTCCGACCCGAGTTCTGCAGTCAGGTCTCCACCACCCCCTTTATAGACCACTCAATCACAGCCAATAGCTTCACTTTGTGAACAGGCAGAAGAGTGAGCAGAGACTAGACATTATCTGGGGTATGAAATGTTGTGGAGAAGCCAAAAGTAAAGTGTAAATCACAGCATGTAAAACAAACACAACTTATCTTACATAAGCATTGTGTTGAAATTTTAGTTCACTGGCTGTCATGCCAACCAAAAGCTTCAATACTTTATCATTTACCAGCAAAGTATGTCAAGAGGTCGCCTTCACATACTGCTGACAAACATCTAAACAGCCAGCATTTCTTCATGCTGCCCAAAAGCATTGCATTATTCCCACACTGCTGATGCTATAACCAATGCCGGCCATGTGCTCGCACTGTTCCAAGTAGGCAAAATCATGTCTTCCCCACCTACTTTTTGCACCTTTATCTTTGTCCCTACCCCAAAATAACCCATCCAACCCTCACATTAGTCCAAGGACTACTATATTAAAAAGGGGTGCCATTACATGTGCTCATTCTGCCTACATTTTTCCAACACAGCTTTTTTTTGCCACCCAAATCTTCACTGTCTAATGTGTTGTGTCATAATTAAATATGTAAACCCAACATTTCATATAACTGATATGTGCCTGCTGTACCCTGTACTTGCAAGTAAAAGCATCCAGTTCTCTTTATATTGCTTCCTTTGTGTGAAATCCCTGGTGCTCCTGCCAGTCCCCCTATATTTCTATAAATTGACCACATTAAGGAGGAAAACACACAATGGTCAATTCTCTAGCTGTGCTGCGAACTCCATGTGCTCTAGTCCAATGATCAGTCTTGTCCTGATCAACCCTCTGATCTTCCCAGTGAATGGTTGTACAGAGTTCTGTTACTTCTCACCCCAGCTCTGAAGCGGAGAACAGAGGGAATGCGGTCACTTGCAAAAAGGGGAAAAAAAAAAAAAAAAAAAGGATTTAATTTTTTTTTATATCTATACACGTTTTGCCTTTCATTTCTATTTTAAACTGAATAAAGTGATTGTAAAATAACCCAATAAATTTAAGATATGATGTAGGCAATATGCCACACACTGATACAGACAGCTGTCACAGGTTGTACACCTATAAAAGAAAAAAATTGTGGAATTAAAGCCTGCCTCAAGTTGGCAGTCCTTTTTTCAGGGCCATTCCAAGGCAGACCCCAGAAACTAGCTACATCAGAAAACAATGCAATGTTAAGGTGGCTTATAACGATCCTACTAAAGGTAGCCTTTATCTAGATCTCACCCCAACTGGGATGAAACCAACATTTAATCCTGGTTCACAAAAATGCACGTTAACCCACAGAAATGTAAAACAGAAAAATCAAATACTTTAGCTCTGTAGACATTTATTATTCCTGATAGGTGTCTGTTCTACAATATACAGTTTTAAAGTATCCTCTTCTTTGTATTGCTTCCCTTGTGCAAAATACCTAGTGATCCTGCCAGTCCCCTGCTTATATATATATATATATTCATAAATTTCAATTTCTGGACAATTGAAAAGATATGATAGATCTCATGTTGACTGTACAGATATTGGTCAGATCATGAATGTTATGGTGAGCCTAACAAAATGGCTAGTTTTTTTAACCTTACCTAAAAACACCCCTGTGGCTTTTTTTTTTTTTTTTATTACGTTGACAGTTTTATTAAACAGAGGTACATGAAGATTTGTGTATATCATCTTAATTTGTGGATGAGGGTACCAACATACAAGAAAGTTAAACCTTTTAAGAACATTTGATCCCTTTGACTATGCAGGCACACCACATGTAGTGCACATATTTCAGACTATCCTATTCTTGAAAGAAACCCAAGCTGCTTTTAATGCCAGCCCTGGAAGCTGCCCAGCTTCTAAGCCACTACATTACAGAATACACAGAGACACTCAATAACAGTATAAAAACAAAATGTCAGTCATAAAACCTGTTTAGTACAGAAAGATCAGAGGCAAGGGCTAATGGGTTACTATGGGTTAACACCCTAATCAATTCGCTACTAATTGGAGCCAGCACTACATGAAACGACTCAAAACTATAATATAGAAGAAAATGGTCAGTACCATAGTACTAAAGCAATAAAGCTACAATATAGGTAACTATTAATGTCTACACATACCTTTAGAAGTCTAGCTAGCATCCCCAGAGCCCAAAACCCAAGAGATCCGAGATTCAAATTTTAACATTTGCTAGTACAGTCAAGAATTCACTTTCTGCCAAAAACCTGTTACTATTGGCTCCTACAGTGATGGGCCAACAGGATCATGCAGGAAGGGGCCGGCTCCAACTACTACCAGAGGAGATACATTGGTATGTTACAGCTTCCCAGGAAATGAAGCAGCAGGCTGCAAAGCAACATTTTAAAGGGGGTGATTCTTTTCTATACCCACTGTAGCGCAGAAGCCTAAGCGACACCATTACAGTAGTGAGAAGTTTTATCGAAAGGCTGGTTCACACCTGAATAGCACAGAAATGTGGTACATATTGCTGTGCGATTCAGCGAAGCGTGAAAATTAACTGGATCTCACCAAGTGCATGCACTACTTCCAAAAGCACACTGCAGTGCCATGCAATCTTATCTAGGCAAACACACTGCATTTGCAATCTGCATTTAGAGTATCATTAGCAAAATATTGACACCGACAGCAGATCACACCCCTGGTATAATTTGAATGCAGTGCAGGAAACTCGCATGGAACATAGGTTTCCTGCACCACATTCTTGTGTGAACGTGCCCTAAAACAAAAAGGCATAGCAAAAAAGTAAACATAAGAAGGGAGAAAGAAATTAACAAGTTTAACAATTCTCAGCACAGAATGTTCAGAATTACTACAAAGTAGCAGATTACATTCTCCAGAAGCACTGCTGACAAAGAAAACAGAGCAAGCCTTGTTTGCTGCTGTATAGCTAGGAGACACAATACACAAAAATCAGACCTGACTAAAAGATGAACTTTTTATCCAAGAGTGATCGTTTTATCAGGATTATTTTACCTAAACCAGTACTGCACAGGGAAGGCCAACAGGGTTGTCTTGGTACCTGAACCAATAAAACAGCCATAGTATATTGTGGATTACACTCATTCAACTGAATGTTTAAAGCTGAAGTCCTTTCCAGAAGAGGGAACCACTAATCCAGAGCTGCAGATGTGCCCACACAGGCCAGTCTCCTACAGTCCCTTTATTTCTTCTCTTCTGACATCTAAGAAAACTGCTGGAGAGCCAATGAAAAAGCCAATGTCATGCAGGCAGTGATGTGGGCATCCAAAGAATGACCTTGCCTCATGTAAACAGGAAAGAAAACGCAGAATGGAGTGCCACATGAAAATGTTTTTAGGCATGTAAAAGCCATTTAGTTTTTTTATTTCATGCCAGCCATGAATTTAAGGTGTTGCGCATAAAATATCCTGCTTGCTACATCCCTTATGTATATTCATCAATGATATGCATTATACATAGTTCAATGGGAAGGTACCCAAAATGCACCGCACAGGTGTGACCATATCCTTAGCAGGGTGGGAATGATGGGGTTCAGGTTTTGCCCAGAGCTGGGCTTCAAGAATCTCAAAGCATTCCCACAATATTCCATGACATCAACCAATCAACATTTTTTGGAAAGCAAACTTTGAAACTTGTTAAAAATTGTTTTTTAGAGTCACTTTAAAACTAAAATGGTCTACACAAGTTATGTTTGCAAATGGTTCCTAAAGTGAAGATTCAGATTATAAATTATATTTTTCTGCTGTATACTCTTACATATTTCATGAAGACCCTAAAGTGCATGTCATTCCTGCCCAAGGTGACAGCATGCCACCCTATCAGTGTAACTTTTAACACAAACATTTTAATTATAAATGTCAGGATCCCACTGATAAATTAACTATTTGTAGAATCAAATGCTTGGCCATAAACGGGCCAGATAAATGAATCTAGGTCAATGTTTTACAACACTAAGCACAGTGCACTTATTAAAATTTTATAACTTTAATGGAGTTCTCAGATCCTACACAAGCAGACCTTTTATGGGCAGCTGCATTAAGAATGGCACAAGTTTATATAAAGCTAGTGTATCCATTGTGCACATACCTATAAAGGAAAAAAGAAAAACTAAGGCAGCCTCCATATCTAAGGGCTGGCAAGTCAAAATACATTACATTTTTGTTATGGGGTTTAGATATGCATTAACCGTGTGTTCATTTTTAATAGGCTGAGCACCCACCTCTAACCCAACTCTCCTGTGGCAAAGTATAGTGTGCAGAAATAAATGCCTAACCTAAAACCTCTACTCCCAAACTCTTCACCAATGATCATTTTACTGAAGTTTTGGATTTAATCCTATAATAGGCACCAGAGGCAATTCTGAAAGGCCAGTTTTTTTTTTGTTTTTTTTTTTAGTATAGGCAAGAATGTTGCACAGCTTCTCTAATACAATTAGAGCGCAAATCTGTTTTTAGAGCACATTCTGCAGTACAATAAGATGACCTCTGGGGAATCAAAACGTTCGCTTGCACTGGGGCTTAATGGTTAATGCTTATTTAGGTCTTGTGGGAAATTGCAAAAAGCACTTTTTTTTTTACCCGATCCTCCAAGCTCCTCTGGGTGTCAAGTCCCATACCCACAGCTTCTTCTCCCCCTATGCTCTGGAGGTCAGATGTAATCTTACAAAAAGATCGCTGGCTGAAAACTGGAATGACTTAAAGAAAAGGATAGGTCACCAGCACACCAGGGAACTACAACAAAGGGTCCAAAGCTTTTATTAATGATCACATCACAGCAAAAGACAGCAATGTTTCAGAACCACACAAGACCCCTTCATCATGCATGTTATGAAGGGGTCCTGCGTAGCTCCAAACAGTCGCTGTGATGTGATAAATGAGTTGTACCCATTGATCGAGTTCCCCTTGTGTGCTGGTGACATATCCTTTGCTGTATACCGAGTTAACTTGGGTTAAAGCCTAAAGAACTTACAGATTAATGGATACCCACATTTTCCCAAGCATTAAGGTTCTTAAGTTTCCATTGAAAGCAAACTGTAGTCACCAGGTATAAGTGAATGTGTTATTGCCTCGATTGCATACATACAAGTTTACTTCAAGAAAAAATAAATCCACATTTTTACAGGTAAAAAAGGTTATTTATTTTAACTCACAGGATCCCGCGATCAGTGGATTGTGGGTGCAATGTCAAGCTCCTGCATACTCTTTCTTCAGCTTTGGGCCAGTACCCTTGTACAGACATTCAGGCAGGAAGCTTGAGAAAGAGTGAATGGACTAAGAGCTCAATGATCAGCATGCTCATAGTCCACTGAACTAAAAGCTGTCTTCTGTGGTTTCAGACAGGACTTGTAGTTTCTTCATTTACAGATTCTTTGCTGGCAGAGCCCAGCGTAGCTGTGCTGATTTTAAATGTGGAGGTGGCTGCCGGGGAGAGGAAACCCCACCCACTGTCACAGGGAAAGGGGGACCAGGTGGAGAGGGCGCAGGAGCTGAACACATTACACCTTAAATGTGGGCACAACATACATGTTTCTGTAAATAAATCCTTTAAAGTCCCATTCTGGCCACAATACGGCCTTCACGGTCCCTCCCATCCAGTTTATTTTTTGCGCTTACCTGGTGAAGTTATACTCCCTTAGGTCTGCTGTCCAGATTCCTTGGCAGAGGCCAAGGAAGAGGATCACTAATCCAGCGATGCAGATGCACCCACCAAGTTCCAACAGCCCGACAGTACTCTTCTGGATCCTGAGGGCACCCCTCAGACAAAAAATAACTGAAACAAGGACTTGGGACTGGAGCATCACAAAACGGCCATTTTTAACCCAGTTACCAGAGGGAGGTGAGGGGGCAGAGGGTTAACATTATCCTGGAGATTGACTAAAAATAGTCAAAGGCTTTTATTTTTAAATGCATCAATATTTACAAATTTAGCAAATTACTAAATCAACCAGAAACACTTTAAAGCTACTACAAGCACAGCCTCTTGAGTCCCTACATATCGCTTTCCTAAACTTTGCATCTCCTGTACATTCACAATCCCACTTCCTCAAGCCTACATGTCCAAAGAAGTGCCACTGCACAAGCAACTTAATGAAATGCAGCGAGGGAGTCATAATCTCAAGCTGCTTGTGCCTATTGGTTCAGGCAACTTATTCACATTAGCCATCAGACCCAGGAGCATGCATGAAAGCATGGCTCCAGCAAGACTATGAAACCCTGCAAGCCAAGGAGTCACCCTTACAATGAAAGTACAGAGCAGCATTTGGGGAAAGCAAGAAAAGGAGAAAAACGTAAACAATGCAAAAGACGCTGGCGACTATGTAATCCTTACCCTCAGCATCTAACAGGAAAAAATAATTTAAATATCTCACTCTAAACGTAACCACCATATATCTTTCACAAACTGCCAAACATCCTAGAATCCCAAACTTGGTCACAAGCTATACATAAAACTGAATTTTCACCGAGACTGTGATTTGCCCCAAATTCAAAACATGCGCATCCGTCAGCATGTGCTATAAATAAGCATGCAAACTGCGCGGTCACGGCTCAAATGGAAGTTGAGATTCACACACAATCTGAAGGAAAAAAATAATTATATAGGTGAATATATAAACTATAAGAAGCCTCCAACTCCAACAAAAAGCATAATGGCACAAAATGGATAGAGATTGCTAGTGAAAATGATCCATGTTAACAGGCAGAAAAACAGTTATGTAAAATTAATTACATCCTAGCAATTATCACCAGTTTAGAAGCTGAGCTGCTCCAGATATAGCCTCTGACAATTTAAGCCTGGACACAATCCAAGCCTGCAACAGCCACCCATTACCCTTGAACTGCGAGACCATGTGCAGACACTGACATCTACCACACCACAATGTCAGGGAGGATAATCTCTACAAAAGTTTAAGGAGACAATCACCGATGAATATAATCACATAAGGGAGGAAAAAAAAATTAATGAACTTCTGTCGGAGGCAATCAGCAACTTAATCTGGCCATGCACCAGTAGAATTTTGTTGTTTTCTTTCAATGTGCAAATCGTTAAATGGGTCAATCAATGATCATTTAGGACCACATTGCCAAAGAATTGGAGAAATTTATTGTCAACCCTGATGACATTATTGAATGTACCGATGAGTTTTTTTTCTACAGGAATGTTTGTATGAAAATCTACCAATGTATGGTCAGCATTACATTGAGTCACTTTCTCAAATTCAAATGAAATTATGTTAAAGCTGAACTCTGGGAAAAATCGAAAGTCCTCCTTTGCAGTTGAGCTGCCCCCAACAATGCAAAGGACAACCACAAGTTTACTCCAGAGGACAAACAGCATTTTTACTTACCTGATCTTGTGTCAGACAACACGTACTGTCCCTCGGCGTCCTCACTGCCAATGCAAGGCTATGGACTCTGCATCGATCTTGATGACATCAGAGGACTTTAGAACATGGGAGTGCAAGACAGAAGAGGCTGCAGGGACCAGTCTAGCAGTACAGCGGAGCCTGCAGGAGCAGAGATCACATAAGCAATACTGCTTTATGCTTCACACAAGCACATGTGTATTTTCTGCATGAATGAAGATTCTTGCTGGCAGAGCTAGCACTAGGTCCTGCTTAAAATATGCGCCTAAAGCAATCATGGTTAGATTCAAAATTCTGAGTATCCCAAATGTGCATGGCCTCAAACAGCTGTGTCCTACTTTTTTCTATGCAGCTAAATGCAGTGCACATTTTTGTTTGTAGACACAGCTATGAGCACCCCCCCATTGATTCATTAAGTGGCTTTGTTTAGCTGCGTACAAAACTTTACACTGCTTTTCAGAGAACCCTAGACATAAGCAGTTAAAGGGATAGTAAAGCAAAATAAAAAGTGTTTAAATGGACTCCCTGCAGGTCTAATTCATGATGTACTAGCATGCACAGCATACTATGACATTGTGAGTCTTACTTGTCTAATGATGGAGCCATCAGGCACTTGCATCTTTGCCCAGTCTTCCTTAGGAGTTCCAGCTCTTCAGCCGCTTGAATGGCCTTGCCACAATGACGTCACGTCACCATGGCACATAGCTGCTGTAAATGGTCTGAGCCATGCAGATCTGAGCACATTACTGGTGACAAGTAGGAGTGGGGCGTTTATGACAGGAGACACCACAAAGGTCTCTTGCTCTAAAAACCATGCCTGTCAGCTCTTCTTTAGTAAAAGTTAGTTCAACACCGCTTTAACTATTGTGCAGCCTGACTGAAAGAAGAATTTAGTTTTTCCAGAGTTTAGCTTTAAACTCGCTAATAGTATAACCTCCACATTCATCCTCAGCCATGTGAATGTGGTTTAAAGACGTTAGCTCCAACACATCTGTCTGTGTACACACGAGGACTTGTTATAGGTGTGGAGAAAGAGAAAGCACCATATACACACTGCACACAAATCTGCACATGTACAGGACACACAATGCGACAGCCATATGGACATCACACACTGAAGAACAGGTCCTTTACAAAAAATAAAATATGGCTGTGACCATAGACATGAGGTCTATTCTAGGAACCCCAGTATCTGTGCACAACACTCACCTGGGCCCCAATTTCTGCCCCTCCCCCAGGAAGACAACGTGACAGATGACCTTGAAGGGCCAGTTGCACATTGATAAAATAATAAACTGATATTTATACGCAAGATCTTGTAGATGGAAAGATCCTATACCATAAAGACCTTGCATAAACACACGTAAACTTCTTAGTCAATGACAGTGTTGCAGTATACAGGGGTAAAGGCACAATGTTCTGTAGTCATCACTGTATCAGGCTAAGTTCATACGCGTGTGGGTCCGGAACGTGAGCATAATTACACGTTTTCCTGACATGCAGGCAAAATACGCAGCTCTTTACGATGTGTGTGGGTGCCATTAAGGCAGTATTAAACCCAAACGTTACACTGCAGCTTACCAATTCCTACATGTGATTGCTTCATTAGTTATTTAGGCTTCCTTTCTTGTATTTTCACCTGGTTATCTAACCAAGTATGCTGGTTTTCAACAGATCAAACTGTCCTGCAGATGAAGCAGTTACAGAATTTTAACAAACCATTTAACACTAGCAGGGGTGCTTACAATGAGCAGATTGTTTATGTAAAACCTTTAAACCAAAAAGAAAAACTGTTGCTGTAACGGTTTACAACTTGTGAGCTGGAGTTTGTTAGTGTAGCTAAATCTGCTAGTCCATCTAACACTCCCTTCAGATTAACAATCCCCCTTGTTTCCTCTTCCAGAGTGGGGACACTAATACACAAGGTGTTACTGGCCAGATCACCAGCTGAAAACAGAAGGGAAAACCCTAGAAAACAGATTCAGCCACCACATCTAATTATTGGTAAGCTGCAATATATTACATTTTTAGTTTTGGGATCAATACTGCTCAACAGTACGCATATATACGGCCTCTTGGCAGGTGTGCCTTGACGGCAAGACCACATATATGAACCAAAATGTAAACAAACCTGTGTCGAGTGTGCAGTTACTTGCGCCTAACAAAAAGCTCCTGATCACTACATGCGATCAGGAGCTTTCTCATCATGTGACAGCCAATCACACGATCATAAAGCTTGCCCTGCCTCCCGGCATCAGAAATCCTTAAAGGGTCTAGAGGTGCCGACATTAGGGGGTTCAGCTCATATAGGTACCCACACACATTGATAAATGAAGCACATTATCATGTGCACAATACTGCATGGTGCTCCATACAGCTGCGTTTTTAGAAAACAGATTTCCGCTGACACAGTCAAATGAATGGGCTGCTGTGATGAAACAAACAGGAGCAGCACAGATGTGATCCCAGCCTACATATAGAGGGGACACGATGTGACAGCCATGTGCACTACAACAGCACACACATGGCAGGCCCTCAGAATAATGGGTGTGACCAGGGACCCCAGGATCTGAGCATTGCACTCATCCGGGCCCCCAGGAGGACAGGTAACAGGCGACCTTGTCCTAAGTATGGGATCAGAGAAGTGAGGCCTTGTTTACATGTCACTGATCCTACCCCAGGAGCCGGTGTGTGAGTGTGACCTCCATTCCCAGCGTGTGCTGAGCCCCCCCCCCATCCCTGGCCTGTGTACACAGCTCAGCGCCGCCTGCTGCTGGCGGTCACGTGGTGTGCGCTGAGGCGCGGGGAGGGAAGGAGCTAAGCGTGGGGCGGCCATAGGGGCAGTGCGGTCCCCTCACATGGCGAGCCCGCCCGGGGCCTAAGCCCGCTGTCTTCACAACAAAGGCGGGGGACACCGAGCGATGCTTACCTTCACACAGGACGAGATGGGACCGCCGCGAGGAGGGAGAGAGGATAAGAGCGGGACGGAGACCGGGAGGGGAAGGGAGGAGGAGAAGGGGGGAGGAAAAACAAGGGAGGAATGGGGAGGAAGGAACGATCCGGAGGCGAAGGGGGCCCCGGGGAGGGAGGGAAGGAGAGAGCCGGGCGGGCGAGGAATGGCGACGGCGGGAGGGGCTGGCGGGAGCTGCGGCTTCTGCTGCTGCCTCTGCTGCTCTGGGAGGGGGGAGAGGAGGAGGCGCGCGATGCTATCAACCCGCCCTCGCCGGAAGTCAACGCTTCTCGCCGCCAGCCCCTAGGGGGCGCTCCAGGGGAAGCTATCCATGAACATGGCGTGATTATGGAAGGCTGATGAAGGAGCGCTGACACCACAAGTCACAAACTCAGTGTTTAGCTAGGCGGCTTGCTACACTTGACGGAAGGGAAAACAAATGTTTCAGATCCCACTAGCAATGCGCCGGGATATATATTTTCGTATCACTGGGTGCATCGACGCCATCTTTCTACACCCTTTAGGAGCCTTCGGGCGTACGCCGTACTTCAGCGTGACGTGTGAGAGTACCAAGATGGAGGCATCAGCGCGTGACGTTCTTTTTTTTAAGCTCTTTCTCGTACTAATTATTAAATAGGAGGCGCATGTCCTTCTATTATGTGGCATGCTTATGTTCGAGGTGGCCGTAAAAGGTCGTAAATAGTCCCCTGTCCAGGAAGCAGTGACGACGGGTTACTAAGATGGCTGATGGGAAGAGCTTAGGCAGGCAGGGTTGCCTTGAGTGAAACAAAATGGCGGCGGGAGCACTTCCGGCGTCGGTTGATGGTCATTGTCCTACGCTGCAAGATGGTTGATAGCTAGTTCTTGCTTTTAAAGTAAACCTGGTCTATATGGGGGACTCCGATTTCTTAATAATTAGTGACAGAATGTTACTTTCCTGGCATTCTTCTTCACTCTTGTTTATAGCTTTTTGCTAACACAGGACAAGCATGGAGATTGCGACTTTAAAGGTATATCCCACCTATGCAAAGAAAAAGTCCCGAAGCCTGACTGAAAAACTCCCAGAGATTACATTGTCCAGTTCTAGGGTTGCCATCTGTTACCTTTTTATACTGACAAAACATGGCCAGCACAGTGGCTAAATGGTTAGCACTTCCGCCTGGCAGTATTCGGGTCGTTGGTTTGAATCCCAACCACGGCACCACCTGCCTGGCATTTGCATGTTCTCCATGTGCCTGCGTGGGTTTCCTCCAGGTACTCCGGTTTCCTCCCACACTCTAAAGACATGCTGGTAGTCTAATTGGCTCCTGTCTAAATTGGCCCTAGTATGTGTATGTATGAATGTGACTTAGGGACCTTAGATTGTACACCCCTTGAGGGTTAGAGACTGATGTGAATGTACAACATATATGTAAAGCGCTGCATAATATTGATGGCGCTATATAAGTACCTGAAATAAACATGAAACATTTACTGAAGGAGCACATTTTTACTGACAGCCTGAAATATGACAGAAGCTCCTATTATAACCGCTTGCCAGCCGTATAATTGACATATACGGCAGCAGAGTTGCTCTCCTGCACTGGATCACTTGCCTAGAATGTGATCCGCGCGCACCAATTGGCCCGGCTGTGTTGTGATTCATTACAGCACATGCTGGTCACCGAGTCCCAGCCATTGATTGAGCACCAGGACCAGGTGATCAGCGCTAAACACAGTGCTCTCATTGTAAACAATACACTAACCTGGGATCTTGTTTTTTCATCCCTTGCTAATCAGGGAATAAAAACAAGATCCTTAGTGAAAGCAGCACAAGTTACACAAAGGCAAACAGTTAACCCCTTGATCGCCCTAGATGTTAATCCCTTCCCACTCAGTGTTATTATTACAGTGACAGTGCATTTTATTATCACTGATCACTGTATTAACCGTTTGCCCTCCAGAGGATTTACCCCCCTTCCTGACCAGACCATTTTGTAGCGATATGGTGCTGCGTTACTTTAACTGACAGTTGCACAGTCCAGTAAAAAAAAATGTCTAGTAATAACATTTTAAAAATCAAATTTTGTCATAAATTTAGGCCAAAATGTAATCTGCTACATGTCTTTGCTAAAAAAAAATCCCATATAAATTAATTGGTTTACATGAAAGTTATAGCGTTTACAAATGGTGGTATAGATACTGGAATTTTTTATTTTTTTTGCGGGTAGGGCAGGAGCGCGCCCCCTACCTGGAAATGCAAAATCGCGTATATTTATGTGATTTTGTGTACCCATGCCACCCTGTAGCAGTATTTCTGCTATAGGGTGGCGCAGAACCAGTTAATGTCACTGGTGATGTCAGTGGCAGTTTGTCATTTCCCCGCAGCGTCAGTTATTGTCAGATTGCCATCCGCGTTATCACAGTCCCATTAAAAGTCGATGATCCCTGCCTTTAGTAGTATAAAAATTCCAGTAATATACCCTATAGTTTGTAGACAATATAACTTTCATGCAATCCAATGTATATACACCTATTGGGATTTGTTTTTGTTTTTTTTACCAAAGACATGTAGCAGAATACATTTTGGCCAAAATTTATGAAGAGATTTTTTTTTTTAATTTTATTGGATATATTTTATAACAAAAAGTAATTCATTTATTTTTGCAAAATTTTGGGGCTTTTTTTGTTTACATCACAAAAATTAAAAAAAAAACAGTGATCAAATACCACCAAAAGAAAGTTCTATTTGTGTGAAAAAAAAATATCAATTTTCTTTTGGGTACAGTGTTGCATGACTGTGCAATTGTCAGTTAAAGTAACGCAGTGCCGAATAGCAAAAAATGGCCTGGTCATGAAGGGGGGTAAATCTTCCGGAGGGAAAGTGAATAAAGAAAGACAGTCCAATATTTAACCGCCTCCCACTCGCCATATAAGGCAATGATGGGTGCAAGGCGTATCTCTCGTTCTGGGAGGACGTCATATGATGTCCTCCCATTCTAACAGCGCATGCGCGGCTCCGGGAGCGCGCATCACGGCGATTGGTGGTGCGCTGTGTCCCTCAGACACAGCGGATCACCGATCAACAGAAAGAGCCGAAGATTTCAAGCACAGCTGATCGCATGTAAATAGGGAAATGACGGTTATCGGCATTTCTCTCCTCACAAGCTGTCATGCTGACAACTCGAGAGGAGGGGAGAGCCGGTAATCGGCATTCCTCAGAGAGGACATGCGCACTGATCATCAGGGCACTGATGATCAGTGTAGCCCCAGCAGTGCCACCTGTCAGTGTCCATCAATGCCAGCTGTCAGTGCTTATCAGTGCCACCTGCCAGTGCCACATCAATGCTACATATCAGTGCCTACCAGTGCACATCAATGCAACATATCAGTGCCCATCTGAGCTGCCTTTCAGTGTCACCTATCAGTGCCAGTCAGTACCGCCTATCAGTGCCACCTATCAGTACCATATATGAGTACTGCCTTTCAGTGCCCATCAGTGATGCTTGTTAATGCCCATCAGTACCACCTACCAGTGCCTCCTCATCAGTGCCACCTATCAGTGCCCATCACTGCAGCCTCAGCGCATATCAGTGAAGGAGAAAAATCAGTTTAGCAAAAAATAAAAAACCCAGAGGTGATTAAATATCACCAAAAGAAAGCTCTATCTGTCTCAAAAAAATTATAAAAATTTCATATGGGTGCAGTGTTGCATGACCGCGCAATAGTCATTCAAAGTGCGACAGCACTGAAAGCTGAAAATTGGCCTGGGCAGGAAGGGGGTATAAGTGCCCTGTAGGCTAGTGGTTAAAGGCTACATTCCCCTTTAAAGTGGTTGTCAAGGGTGAAGGTTTTTTATCTTTGTATTCTATGCATGAAGGTGAAAGCCCCTCAGTGTCCCTCTATGCCCTCTATTAGATTCCTCTTCTGGCACCTTGTTTCTGTCCTACAGATCTCTGCACCAGATTCATATCCAAGATCTCCAACTCCACGACTCTTGGAGAGTACTCCACCCAAACGTCAAAGATTACACGTTCTTTTCTTCCCACCATAACAAATACTCTAGAATCAACTACCTCTTTCTCTCTCAAGTAAACTTACCTTTTCTGCATCACTCCTCCATAGATCCTGTTCTTTTCGGATCACCATCCCATTACCATGACCTTAAGTTTCCCTGAAAAACATTCCCGTACAAAATTGTGGCAACTCGACATGTCCCTCCTCGCTGATGTGGCAAATAAGGCTGACTTGCGCTCCAAACTTAGGGAATACTTTCAGACCAACCAAACTTCTGATACCTCTCTCTTGACCCAGTGGGAAGCACATAAATGTGTAATCTGAGGGACGTTCATTGCAATGGCAACCAAGCGTAAACGTGACCGTCAGGCATCCATAAAGCTCTTACTGGACCGATTCAGTTACCTCGAAAAATGAAAAAATCATGACCACCTGCTCACAGCTGATGTCGGAGCTAAGTAAGGCTGTCAAACACAAATTTATTATCTCTCAGAAGCTTTTCTATGAGTAGCAAACAAGAGTGGTAGATTTTTGGCAAGAGCCCTCCGAGCAAAAAAAGCAAACTTGACGGTCCACAAAAAAAGGGGCACCGACGGTTCCTTGGCCACCTCAAACACTTATATTTCCTCTCACTTTGAACGGTATTATACCGCCCTCTACAACCTTCCCTCGGAATGTCCCCCGACTAAATCAGATAAATCCAGATCCACCCTGATCTCGGAGTTCCTACATCTCTACAGCCCTCCTGCAATCTCAGAGGATTTAGCACAGGACCTGGGACAAAACATCTCCTCTGATGAGTTACTTCTGGACCTCAAACAAATGAAAGCTGGCAAAAGCCCAGGCCCTGATGGCCTTTCTGTGGACTACTAAGACTTTTATAGATGTTCTACGCAATCCTTGTCTTGAGGCTTTCAATTCTTTCAACTCCCCCTCTGCCCATCCAAATTGGTTCCTAGAAGCTCATATCACTGTTATTCCCAAAGGGGGAAAGGATTCGACCGCAGTTACCAGCTATAGGTCGATTTCACTCCTGAATGTCAACGTCAAACTTTATGCAAAAATTTTGGCCAATCGATTTCTCTCGCTGCTTCCCTCTCTGGTCAACCTAGACCAAGTTGGTTTCATCCCTGGGAGAGAAGCGAGAGACAATACTACTAAGGCCCTGAACATCCTTCATTTCTTCTGCACTTCTCAACAACCTGGCTTCCTCCTTTCCTTGGATGCCGAGAAGGCCTTTGACAGGGTGGCCTGGGACTACCTAAAGGCCTCCTTGTGTTCAGTAGGTCTAAGAGGAAATATGACTAATTACATCATGGCCATGTATTCATGTCCAATGGCCCAAGTCCATGTTAACGGCCACCTGTTAAGACCCTTCCCTCTTAAAAATGGCACACGTCAAGGGTGCCACCTGTCACCGCTTCTTTTCGTCCTAATGCTAGAACCTTTGCTTCGTATACTCAGCGCGAACCCCAATATCAAGGGAATTTCCATTGAAGGACACACACATAAAATTGCCGCTTATGCAGACGATATCCTACTTTTCCTATTGGAACTCAGAACCACTCTACTCAACCTTCTTAAAGATTTTCGTTCCTTCCAATTCCTCTCCGATCTCAAAATTAATTTCTCCAAATCCTGTGCTCTGAACATCACCATTCCTCATGAGGAGGTCGTTTTTTTGTAAGTCTCACTTCCCGTTCATATGGGAAAAGGAGGCACTTACTTATCTCGGAATACAGCTCCCTAGCACTCTCCAAGATCTTTACGCTAAAAATTTTCTCCCAGACCTTCGAGCCATTCAGGAAAACCTCTCGAAATGGCACCGCCCACGTTTTTCCTGGTTCGGAAGGGCTGCAATCCTTAAAATATGAATATCCTTCCCCGCCTTCTTTACCTTTTCCAGACCATTCCTATCCACTTGCCGCCTGCCTTCTTTGCCCTTTGTAGGAAACTTTGCTCTCAGTTCCTATGGAGTTTTAAACGCCCACGTATTTCCTTTTATCATACTCGGGAGAAGTAGCAGAATGTATTTTGGGAGTAATTCCACATGTACCCATGGCATGCGTGAGCAATAAATAACTTAAGTGAAAATTTTGTGTACAAAAAAAAATTTTTTTTGTTTGTCATTTTCCAAAAACTTGTAAAAAAATAAATTCTATTGATTCAACATGCCTCTCAGCAAATAATTTGGGGTGTCTACTTTCCAAAAAGGGGTCATTTTGGGGGGTGGGGGTGTTTTATGCCCAGCATTAGAAGTTTATGCCACACATCATTCACTCTTAACCACCTGAAGACCAAGACTTTTCTGACACTTTTTGTTCACATGAAAAAAATCAGTATTTTTTGCTAGGAAATTAATTTAAACCCCAAACATTATATATTTTTTTAAAACAGACACCCTAGTGAATAAAATGGTGGATACTACAATTTTTTATGACACATAGTACTCACACAGCGATTTTTCTAAAGCATTGTTTAAATAAAAAATACACTTTTTTTACTTTTAATGCACAAAAACACAATATATTGAACAATTATTTGGAAACATATAAAAGATGCCGAGTAAATAGATACCAAACATGACATGTTTTAAAACTGTGCATGCCCCGTGCAATGGTGACAAACTGCATACGTTTTTAAAATCCATAGACAATATTTTAAAAGCCTTTACAAGCTACCATTTTAGATTTACAGAGGAGGTCTAGTGTTAGAATTACTGCCCTTGATCTGCCGTTCGTGGGGATACCTCACATGCATGGTGCAACTGCTGTTTCCAAACTGGCACAGGGTCAAGGCTCACAAACTCGTGTGCGCGGGGGGGGGAAGTGAGGGTACTTTTTTTTTTACGTTATTTAGATTTTTTTGATTATTTTTCCACTGTCCCTTTATTTATTTTTTTATCACTTTTAATGCTATCACAGGGAATGCAAATATCCCCTATAACTTCAATGGGCATTGTCATATATATTTTTTTTTCAGAAATCTGGGTTCTATCAGACTCTAGATATCTCCTCTGCCCTTACATTATCTAATCAAACCAGGATCGGTGTGATCAGATGCTTTCCAAATTTACAAATGGCGCTGTTTATATCCTGCGCAACCGAAGTGATGACATGCTCGTAGCTTCTGATTTCTTAGGCTATAGAGATGATTGGCACCATTCTGGTCTCCAATCAGCTCTATGGTCAGCTGGCAGAAACACCGGCTGCATTCTCAGGTTTCCCTGATGGCACAGGACTGCCCGAGAAGGCCATGGAAGGCAGCAGGGGAGGGGGGGCATTGTCTTCTGCTGCTTGTAAAAGCAATCCTGCAGTTAATTAGCCATTAGGATTGCTTTTACATGAAACCCGCTTGCCAGCTGAAAAAAATGATACCAGGATGATGCCTGCAGCTGTAGGCATCATCCTGATATAACCATTCAAAGTCCAGTGATGTACCAGTACGTCACTGGTCCTTGTTGGGTATATCTGCTATGTTCTTTTTTTTTTTTTTGTATGCAGCCTGTGGGCTGAATGAAAAAAAAGAGAAGAAATCTCTGCCAAAAAAAAAAAATGCCCGCCATTAAAATATACCGCCCTGCATCCACCCACTTCTAATGGTGGGCACACATTAGGTCACACTTTGCCACATGCGCCAATTCCAAGATTGTACAAATGTCTAAATAGTGGCATTCTTCAATAATAATTGTCCATGTATAAGTGGTACCCCATATGGAAAAAGGATAACACCAAGTCCCAAACTATCTTGCCACTGCTCCCCATGTAGTCTGGGCATCTGGGGGGCTCCACGTGACTATCTTTTCCTTCGTAAATCCAAAACTTATAAGTATAGCCTGTTGCCCTCTCACAGGTCTTCTACATCTTGTCCCAATATCTGGCACGCTTGCTGGGGAGAAATTGAATGCAAGGCGGCCAGAAAAATTAATGAGGGACTCATCAACGCAGATGTTTTGCTGGGGAGTATAGACATCTGCAAATTCTTGGTTAAGATGATTTACGAGGGGCTGAATTTTGTGGAGCTGGTCAAATTCAGGGTCACCCCGAGGACGACAGAGTGTATTGTTGTTGAAATGCATAAAACACATTATACTCTCATATCTATGCCTGGCAATGGCAGCGGAGAACATGGGCATATGATGAATTGGGTCTGTGGACCAATACAACTGCAATTCATTTTTTTTAGTAATGCTCATGTTGAGGGTTAGGCCCCAAAAAAATATAAATTCGAAAACCGTAATGGGTTTCCATGCGAATAGTCTGTCAAGGTTTGAATTTGGGTTGGTGGCAATATATTGTTGTGCATATAAAATGCTTTGATCCACAATCAATGCATACAGATCTTCCGTGAAACACAGCTCCAAAAAATCAAGAGGAGTTAAATTTGTTATTTCCACTTGAATTCCGGGTTGGGCAGTGAATGGGGGAAGCACGGGTGCTGCAGAATTTGTGGGCTACCAATCAGGATTTGCAAGCACATCTGGAAGGATACTAGGGGTTCTAGAGGCCTGTGTGAAAATTCTTGGTGGTTGCGGGACACTACTTGTGCTCGCCACCGCACCAGCTTGTACTGCACTTATGGGACTCGCCACGTCACCAAGTCATACTGCAGTGCTGGTATTATTATTATACAGGAGTTATACAGTGCCAACAGTTTGCTTAGCGCTACAATATAACAGGAGACAATACAGCAACAATACAGTTCAATACAAGAGGGTTAGGAGGGCCCTGCCCCTTGGAGCTTACAATCTAAGAGGTATGTGAAAGACCAGGATGTACTAGACCGCTGGTGCTTGCCAGTTCACCAAAAGGTAAAGCGACACTAGTACTGGCACTCTGCTGCATATGAGAGTCATCAAAATTTACAAGTGCTAACAGAGATCAGGTCTGATTCTGCGAACACTGCGGTTTTGTGTGCAATGGATCGAGTGACAGTGACCTACTGACACTGCACTTGCTGGGGGAAGGAACTATCAGAGAACTGTCAGAAATAGCGGAGCTCTCTGCAGATACACTTTTTGCTGTACTGGAATACTTCTTCTTTTCATTCTTCTTCTTCTTCTTCTTCTTTTCATTCTTCTTCTTCTTTTCATTCTTCTTTTCATTCTTCTTCTTCTTCTTCTTTTCATTCTTCTTCTTCTTCTTCTTTTCATTCTTCTTCTTCTTCTTCTTTTCATTCTTCTTTTCATTCTTCTTTTCATTCTTCTTCTTCTTCTTTTCATTCTTCTTCTTCTTCTTTTCATTCTTCTTTTCATTCTTCTTCTTTTCATTCTTCTTCTTCTTCTTTTCATTCTTCTTTTCATTCTTTTCATTCTTCTTTTCATTCTTCTTTTCATTCTTCTTTTCATTCTTCTTCTCATTCTTCTTTTCATTCTTCTTCTTCTTCTTTTCATTCTTCTTTTCATTCTTCTTCTTCTTCTTTTCATTCTTCTTCTTTTCATTCTTCTTTTCATTCTTCTTCTTCTTCTTCGTCGTGCCCCGTGACTGCCCAAATGAGTGAAGTGTGCTGTGATTCTAAGATCGACGGCACTCATCTGCATGTCATACTGACTGACAGTATTATTTCTCTTCCCCAGCAGACTCCAAGGGCATTTAAATTAAAGGTACAGTGTTCTGCACTAATATAAAGGCTCTCTGAAGCCTAGAAACCCTTTAAATAAGTTAAATTCGCGGCGAATAAATTCGCATCGAATCAAATTTCTCCCGCAAATTTGGCGAATCAGCCGAATCGAATTTTTGAATAATTCGCTCATCTCTACTTATCACACGTTGTTTTCTCAGAGACTGTATATGCCGTCATAACCTTTGATGCCATACCTCGCGACACGGCAAATAAATTGACAACTTCATTCACGGAGGTACAGCTAAGCAGGCACCAACAATTTGCCCTCACAGCTCAGTAAGCTCTGACATGACTCCGTATTACTAGCAGAGCACGGAGTGAATGACAAAAGTGAGGCTTCCCACCTGTTAGCTAGGTGTCTCATCACACAGCGGAAGCAAAAGAATGTTACATCACTTCCATTTTCAACGTGAATCATGTTGTCACTTTCACACTTGCAAATCGTGGAGTGTGTCCATTTTATGTCTAACCCCTGTATGTGCATTTATTATTTTTTTCTGGAAAAGTTAACTTATCTTTTAAAAGATAGGGGTTGCACACCTAAGGAAATGTTTGCCTTCAAATTCGCAGTTCACTGTCTGTGCACTGCCCAAGCTTGCAATTGAGGAAAGTCTACGGTATATTAAAAGGTAACTTACTTTTATGACTCCAACTAGAACACTTTGTAATAAACCTGAAATCATTTGATACATTGTAACTGCAAGGGATAATAAAAAGCTTGGCAGCTAAGCTACCGCAGGTTGTTTACAAAGGGTTGATCTCTCTAATAAATAATGTACAAGTCAATGCAATCTTCTGTCAAACCACCAGTGTTAATTCTGAATGAAGTTTCATTGCACTGTAAAATATGGTTATGGTCATGTTTTACTTTTTAGTTTAGTACTAGAACTAGAAAAGGTAATTTTGAAATTGATGGCAGCAACATGTCTCAAAAAAGCAACAAACAGCTGTCACAGTACGTGGTACTAACAAGAAAGAGCTGGAAGAACATTTTGCAACTAAATAGGTTCATTGGCAACAGGTCAGTAACATGACTGGGTATAAAATGGGCATCATAGAGAGTCGAGAGTGTCTGAGAAGTAAAGAAAGGCAGAGGATCACTAATCTGTGAAAAGCTGCATCTAAAGATTGTTGAACAATAGCAAAATTGCAAATACTTTAAATATAATACTAAATTGGAATCCAAGGGAATGGGATTTCACAGGAAACAATCATATAAAAGATGTATAGATAAAATATTTGATTTTACTCACAACTTGTTAAAAACAGTTACCATACATAGATAATTAGAAAACAACCAAATGACATCAATGGTTATCTGCATATAATAAGTTCCATCTATCATTGTCTTCAGATGGCAACTTGAAACCTCAACACATTTCAACTCTTAAAGAGTCTTTGTCAGGAGGAAAGCAGTGTATTCCAAAGATGTAATATTAAAAAAATAGGTGCATGTCTCTAAAAAGGAGACCCACAAGATGGATTCACAAAGAATGCAAGGGAGAAAATCCTAGCCAAATCCCAAAAATTGAGGAGAGGATATACAACCTGTGACAAACAACTGGTCAACTCCAGAGCTTCTAGGATCATCACGATGGTGCCAACCAGAACAACAACAAAGACAGCACAGAGAGAGAAGGCAAGTATTTCACTATGCTAGCTTCCCTAAGGGAGCAGGGGGTTTATTTGATTGACAAATTTAGTAAAAGCAAAGTTGACCTTTAAATGCAGAGAAGACATAAAAGACTTAAAATGATATTCCACCTAAAACTGGAAGGTGCTTTCCATAGCCAGGGCTAAATTGAGGCAGAGGCATGAGAGAAGAACTGCTTTCCCAATGCAGTCTCTAGGGCTCCACTATCAGTTTGACAGTTGGTATGCTTTGTGTCCTGGGAGCGCTGACAGCAATTCCCGATTCACAGATAAAGATAGCTGAGATATAGTGATCTTAAGCCAAAGTGCAGAACCCAGTTGCCAAAACACCACTGATTACACCACAAGAACAGCACTCCCAGTTCAGGGCTGGGCTGTCAGCTAGCTACCTGGTCCCACTTTATGGCTCAAGAGCACTCAGTAATGGCTGCTGTATGAAAGAAGGCTGAAAACAGTTTAAAGACTTCATCAAAGTATTATCCTATCATCGGCATATAATGCCAGTTCCTGCAATACCTATTATTGTGAATAAAATTAATAAAATATTTTTTTAAAACATATATTCCAATGTAACCCATTTTAACAATTAGTAACTCAGCTGTTTTTAACTAATTTCCTTACTTTATTTTAGTGCTCATATGTAACCATTTTACTTTGTTTTTTTTAACTACTTCCCAATGGAGGTATGCATAGATGAAGCTTTTTCAGTGGGTGGACTTTAACACCAAGAGGCCACATATAAGTGCTCTGCATGCTCCCTGCACAGTTACCGCAGGTATCGGAAAGCTCCCAATGCATACTTGCAATACATGCATACTTTCCAATCATGTGACCACTGTGAACACCAATCACAGCAGTCACATGATCGGAATGCCCACCTCTGCCTCCCACCATTTAGAACCTCTTAAAGGGCCAGGAGGAAGGGACAGAAAGAGATTACATTTCTTGCTTCTCATTACAAACCATACACAAAATTAAAAACAACTCTTTATTTCCTTCAATGTGCTTTTTATCTAATCAAAATTTTGGTGCATTTATAAATTTGGCATATAAAATGTTTCAGTTTTCAGTTATAACCTACTATAATATTTCCTAGACACAAGAACATATTTTAGTCATATTAATAAAATCTTAGGACTGTTTTTTCATTGACTTAACCATTTTGCAGTAACTGTCTTTTCTGCCCTGGCTCCAGCACTGTATATGATGCAGCAACTGTCATTTCTGCCATGGCCCTTCCACTGTACAATCTGTCTTGGCGTGGGGAAAGTGGCATGCTTTGCAATCTTTGTCTTAAGTGCCACAGGACCTTGTCTCAGCACTGCTCGAACCCAACCTTAACTATGTGCAATCTGCACAGGGTGCCATGTTCTAGCCAAAGTAATTACTGCTGGATCTTCACTTTTTAATATATAAAAATCACATCATATGAGTAGGTCCACTTCTAGTATGCAGAATACATTTTAAAATGAGGCTCCTAGGCACTTACATCTCCCCTTCCTCATTCTCTGTACTTGGTAAAAGCCATTACACCACCATAGAAGTTTGTTACATGGTGCGACAGCTGAGTGTCAAAACTCCCCTTTCCCATAATAAAGCCAAATTATTTTATGGACTACTGGATGCATGTGCTACTATGCCATGTGAGTGGAGAAAATAGTTTTTCAGAAATTTTTGGGACCTCCATAATTTAGGTCTGTGTTGCTTGGGGATGGTAGAGGGTTGCTTGTCACTGGGGATAGTTATTGCATGGACATGTGTACATATTTACCATTTTTGTAATATATTCAAATGTGAGCTATTGTGATATTTCTCATTTTCCACTGAACTTTATAGAGTATGTATCTAATGTCCTACCAGAACCAGACCCAGGTTATATGGTGGTTTGAAAATATGTCAGGTATCACCCTCACCAGTAGTAAATGCCTTGGAAGCTTGTTAAATGGAAAAGGCAGCGAGAGCAGTCTGTATAAAATAACACATTGAAGAACCAGCTTCCTGTATACTTGTTAACTGAAAGACCTTTTTTCTTCAAAATGAACTAATAATGTCCTACAGCCCAGAGGCACAGTATAAAAATGGCATTCACTTTCACAATCTGGGTGAGAACATCTCATTATGAAGTGTAATCTCACAAGGATAATGTTATGCAAATTAGACAAATGGTTGAAAATAAAGTTATGGCTTTTCTAGATCAAGAAACACAAAGAAGAAATCTGATTTAAAAATTAATATGCTTTCAATGACCAATTCCATTTTTCTTCCAGTGGAACCAGTCACCTGACTGTAACAGTACTTCACTCCTACCCCAATGTCTGCTTTGAAAAGGCCTCAATAATATCTTTGAGGTCCCAAATCTTTTTGAAACATGCCTGACCTATGACTGGATTCTGTGGCTCCCTATAGTGGGATGACTATAGGCATAGCAGCCCCCACGGCTGCTATAAGGCCTCGGGGTGGCAAGGGGCCCACTAGGGAGGCTGTTGAGGCAACAAATACAGAAAATAGTTGTATTGGTGTGTTGATAGTCCTTAAGAAAGAGCCAATAGGGCAAAAAGAGGGTTCACAGAATAATTCAGGGTGTCCACTGAAAAAAACGAGAAAAGACAAGAGAGCCCTTATAATGCTGTATAGTGGGGAGTTGTAAATTAGGAATACTTTCACAACTGTAAGTGTTAATAGTTTATTTTTTTATCAATTAACAACATGGAAAGTAAATGAACGGAAGAGAAATTCAAATCAATCCAATATTTGGTGTGACCACTCTTTGCCTGAAAAACAGCATCAGTTCTGGATACACTTGCACACAATTTTAGAAGGAACTCGGTAGGTAGGTTGTTCCAATCATCGTGGAGAATTAACCACAGATATTCTGTGGATGTGGGCTGCCTCAAATCCTTCAGTCACTTTATGTAATCCCAGATGGACTTGATGCTGAGATCAGGGCTCTGTGGAGGCCAAAGCATCACTTCCAGGACTCATTTTTCTTCTTTATGCTGAAGGTAGTTGTTAATGACATTGGCTATATGTTTGGGGTCATCATTCAACTGCAGAATAAATCTGAGGCCAATCACATGCATCCCTGATGTTATGGCAAGATGGAGAAGTATCAGCCTGTATTTCTCAGCATTGGGGACACCAGTGACCCTGACCAAATCTCTGACTCCACTTGCAGCAATGCAGCCCCAAACTTGCAAGAAACCTCCACCATGCTTCACTGTTGACACTGATTATTGTACCACTCACCAGCCCTTCAGCAAACAAATTGCCTCCTGCTACAGCCAAATATTTCAAATTTTGACTCATCAGTCTAGAGCACCTGCTGCCATTTGTCTGCACCCCAGTTCCTATGTTTTCATGCATAACCAAGTCGCTTAGTCTGGTTTCCATGTCAGAGTTATGGCTTTTTGGCTGCAATTATTCCATGAAGACCACTTCTTGACAGACATCTCCGGACAGTAGCTGGGTGTACCTGGGTCCCACTGGTTTCCGCCAGTTCCATGCTGATGGATCTGCTGGACATCTTCCTATGTTGAAGGGAAGCAAGCATGATGTGTCTACCATCCGCTGCATTAAAGTGTTACTTAACCCAGGTCCCTGCATTCACTACATCTGGTCTCCCACAGTACATGGAAATGCAATTATTTTATTAAATTATTAAATAAACTGCTAAATACGTTTTCTCAGGCAGGGAGGGCAGTCGCATGAACTTAAGTTATACCCCTGTCTCCATAAATACATCATCCAGCACAGGGGAGGCTGTATATATGTGTCAATTACCATTGCTCCTTCCTCATACCCATTGTTAGTCTAATCGTTTAGTGTAATAGGGATGATAGGTGTCTAGTATAAGCAAGCACTAAGAGCATAAATGATGTATTAAAAAAAAAAAAGTTCACAATTTTTTCAGTGAACAAATTACCCAAAATGGAGGTTTGTTTTTTTTTAATCTTTCAGTCATGTTCATCAAAAAGAAAGGAAAATAAATCTGTTCACAGACATTTTTGTCCATGAGTAGTCATTTTATACCTTTATCTCTATCATACACATGCAGAAAAAAAAAAAAAAAAAAAAAAAGAAGGAGCACAGAAGCATCTCCTCCTATAAAAACAATTACATTTTAAGAGAGCAAAATTTCCAAGGCTGAGGGCTGCTCTCCAAGATTTAGACTGGGAGGGAATGTTGTCATTAAAAACACAACACATAAATGGGAATGCTTCAAATCAACTATATGCAAATACACTGCAAAATATATTCCCAAGGGGAAAAGGTCTGGAAGGTTAAAAATGAACATGAGCCGCATAGGTTTTCAAGTTAAAATAGCTTATATTAGTAGATGCTAAATAATATGAAAAGCGCTTTTAAAAAAATATAAACAGGAAGTTTCACTATCATCATTTAAAAGTTACAAAGAATATAACAGAGTGACGAAAATTAAATGAAAATAAAATTCAGTTTCAATTCAGATGGATAAAATGTGACTAAAATGAAGATGGCATTTTAGTCAAAAGACTATGACTAAAACTAAATTGAAATTTGACATCACAATTAACAGTGGTAAAAAGAGCAATCTCCACTTCCAGAGCAATGATATACCCGTATGTGACTGGACTTGTGGTTGTACCAGAGCGATGTCCGTAGCGGCAGGGGACGCCCTACCCCCTCCTGCCACTTCCTACTGCTCTCTTGGGACCTCCCGTCCCACCGGGAGTCCCAAGCGACCAGCCAGCATGTTCGCCGGCTGGCTGGACAGCCGAAATCAGCTTTGCCCGACTCTCCTTTATTGTAAACCAAAAGTGATGACCTGACCACTTCTGGTTTACTAAGAAATTTTTGGCGCCATATGTAAAAATCTGAAAGCATTTAGCAATACCGCTCTTTTGAATGCTTTAAAGTGCCGAGGAATTTGTGGTTTTACCACACACAGCTAATCTGTAAATTAAAGTCTGCAGGCTTTAAAAAAATTAAGTTTGTAAATGGATAGAAAACTGGCGAAAAGGTTGTATTCAGAGAGTAGTGATTAAGGATTCATACTGTGAAAGGTCTAAGGTTATTAGTGGTATACCCCAAGGTTCAGCCTTGAGACCCTTACTTTTTAACATTTCTAAATGATATAGCATTTGGGATTAATAGAACCATTTCAGTGTTTGCAGATGACACCAAGCTATGCAGTGGAATTGTGTCCTTACAGGATGTCTCCAAGCAATTGACCTCAATGTACTACTTAATTGGGCAACTATGTTGCAAATGAGGTTTCAATGTTGATAAATGTAAAGTTATGCGCTTGGGGGTTAAAACATGCATTTATCATACATACTAGGGGGAGTACACCTGGGGGGAGTCAATGGTGGAGAAGGATCTGGATCTTTTGGTAGATCATAGGCTTAACAACAGAAATAGATAGACATAATTGTGCCCCTGTACAAATCATTAACAAGACCTAATTTGGAATATGCAGTTCAATTTTGGGTACCAGTTCAAAAAAGGGTATAAATCGAGCTGGGGAAAGTGAAGAAAAGTGCAACCAAACTGATAAGAGGCAAGAAGGAGTTCAGCTATGAGGAAAGATTAGCTGAGCTAAATATACTCTCTTGAGAAGAGGAGATTAAGAGGGGATATGATAAACATGTATAAATACATAAGTGGTACATAATTTGAACATGGTGTTAAGTTATTCACTTTCAGGTTATTACAGGAGGACAAAGGGGCACTCCTCATGTTTGGAAAAGAGATTTAACCTTCACATACAGAAAAAACTTCTTCACAGTAAGGCTGTGGAAATGTGGAATTGTCTCTCTCAAGAACTGGTTCTAGTCAGCTCAGTGGATTGTTTTTAAAAAAAGCAGGATGCATTCCTAAATGCACAAAATATAATTGGATACTAATATTTAGAGGTAATAAGCGACAGACGTAGTTCATCCAGGGAATATACAGTTGCCTCACAAGGTATCAGGATGGAACTTTTGTCCCCCACTGGAGAGAAATGGATCATGCTTTATTGGGGAGTTTTTTGCCTTCCTCTGGATCAACTGTGGATTTAGGATTGTGTATATGGAGGTTTTTTTATTTGTGTGTATTTTTTTTTGTTATTGGTTGAACTAGATGAACTAACGTCCCTTTCAAGCTTACTAAAATGGGGTGGATTTACTAAAACTGGAGAGTGCAAAATCTGGTGCAGCTGTGCACGGTAGCCAACCAGCTTCCAACTTCACCTTGTTCAATTAAGCTTTGACAAAAAAAAAAAAAATCAAGGTTGGTTTCTATGTAACACTGCACCAGATTTAGCAAATCAACCTCTATGGAACTATGACTTTCAAATGGTCAATCAGATGCATAAACATCTGGTTGTTCACCCCTTAGGACTCATCTTAGGTTCTCTGATCCATTCTTTATATGTCCAGTTTACCTATGTCATATGTGTTCCTGTTTGAAAGATTTCCCCCAACTTCCTGTGAAAGGCAGGAAGTTTCAGGAAATCTCTCCAAAGGGTAAACAGACAAACAACATTTTTAGTAGGAGGGGAGAAGAGTTAGGACTTCAGGTAATGTTTTTATTGCGGTCTCTGCACCCCCAAAATTCTCTTCCTCTTCTATCCCAAGTAAAATACATTTGGCTGGAGTTAGGCACTACCAGGAAAGTTGGCTAGGATCAAATGAAAGAGGTTTGTATTTGTTTACAGAAGACTCACTGCAGAGAAAATTAAAA
This sequence comes from Staurois parvus, assembly GCF_062004578.1. NCBI lineage: Eukaryota > Metazoa > Chordata > Amphibia > Anura > Ranidae > Staurois > Staurois parvus. The sequence continues at coordinate 8,987,433 of NW_028318358.1, forward strand.
CTTCTTTTATTGGAAGCAGGTTAAGGAATTAAATTGTTTTCACATCACAGTAATAATATACAGAAAGCAGGAATGCATAGTGTTGTTCTTGCAGTATAACTGCCTTAGAATGCTGCAGGAATGATTAGATTCATCTGTGATGGCAACAGATAAAGGGTATGTATTGTAAACGATTCAGCTTACAATACATAAACTGTGCATGCTACTACTTAGGGTGTTATCCCACGGCTTCTCCAATAAGCAAGATTTCTGTATTCTAGTCACTGCTGGAGGAAGAGGATGAGGATCTCTGAAAAAAAAGGGGAAGGAAAGTTAGTAAAAGCTTATGTACAAACTATACATACAGTCTTGTTTAAGAGGTTCATAAGCATCACTTTAATAATTTATACATTGAAGACTTCTACAGAACAAGTTCCTACCTATGTTGGGGCCCAATATAGGTTTGCAGATATCTGTAATTATACTAAGTATCTAGATGTTCTAAATCAGGGGTGTCAAACTGCGGCCCTCCAGCTGTTGAGGAACTATAAATCCAATGAGGCATTGCAAGGCTGACAGTCACAAGCATGACTCCCAAAGCCACAGGCATGATAGGAATTGTAGTTCCTCAACAGCTGGAGGGTCGCAGTTTGACACCTATGTTCTAAATCATCTTTATTACAGTGTAGATGTTGATGGGCCCAGTCTGGAGGTCTTCAATCTTATGTTGCATGATCTGTATGTATAGTGCAGCATTTTATTCTACATATATTTTTTGTACTGAATAAAATTTTAATATCTTAAAAATTAGTATTGTTGTGGTAACTCAAAAGTCCTACTGGTTGGTTCTTTTTTGGTTCAACCGTTGGATCTTATGGTTTTATCACAATACCAGATTTCACCAGCAGGTGTTGCTTGAAACATACAGTAAATTGTGAATCAAGGAACTGCAGGAGGTTGGAACCCTCAATGTGATTACATAGAGAAGGGGTTAACAACATCGGTATGTCGGCTGTAGTGAAACTACATATCCCATGACACACAATGCAACTCTTAACAGTCACAGGCATGATTCCCAAGGGCAGGGGCATAATGTGATTTGTAAGTGCCAAGGTTGCCTAATGCTGACAGAGGGACCTCAGACAGACACACCTTAGGCAAATAGATGATTCACTATGCAAGGATAATTGCACTTTGCAAGGGAATTTCCCCAGAGCTTAGTGAATGAGGTGTAGCTCTGCTGAGTTCCATGCAATCATGTGCAATCAAAAAGCTGTATTTTGTTTTTCATTATCCTTGCACATAATATGGGATTATTTGCAAAGGAAACTTCACCTAATTCACTAAGCTCTAGGTCAAATTCCATTACAAAGTAAACAGCCTATTTGCCTTTAATAAATCAAACCCAGAATATCCAGCTTTCAAAAAATCCCTCTTTCATCTGCTCTTCTAAAATAACGGTTATGCCAATGGGTCTATTTACAAATGTTTTCACATAAGATTCACACATCATTTACCCAGGTTTCTCACATTTTCAATTTATAAATAGGCCCTCAACTGTCCCAATTCCCTCAATTTCATATTAGAACCCCTTCTGTTCAAACAACAAACTGTATGCAACAAAAACTAAGAATTTAATTAAAGGTAAATTATAGCTAATGTTGGGGGTAAAAATTATTGATACAGCATTTGCCTAAAAAGATTATCTTCTGGGTGTAAAAATGTGAGCATAACATGTTTGTGCTATTGTTTTAATATACAAACAGACAAATTATTTGGTAACCTTACAACTGATTGAAACAATGTTTCATTCCTCCTGAAAAGTGATACAATTAAAACCAATTATCTTATGCATATCTGCATGTCTTTGGTAAGTCATAATAAAGCAACAAAAGTGTGAAAAAAGATACATTACTGCTTTTTCTAGAAAGATATTGGTAGGAGCAGAGATTCTGTACCTCTTGAAAAGATTATAAATCATTTGATGATAGTGATGTTTCAAACTGTTTTCTAGAATGAATCTGCAATGTCTAAGTCTTGTAATAAATTAATCATATTATTTAAAGTAGAATTTTAGTAAAAAAAAAATTAAGTCCTGCTAGATCACTTCAGGCTGGCAACTTTTGCAGGTATAGCTATGTAAAACATTAAAAATAAGTGCCCCTATTGTTTACAATCCAGTACAACACCGTCTCACTCTGCCCTGCACATGCTCAGTTGCTCTCTATATTTTGGCACTGTGATGAATTAGTAGAGGCTAAAAGATTTACTGCTACTCAGGGGCTCTGGGCTTCAGCAAAATGGCAGCCTCCAGCAAGAAGAAACAGGAACAATGCTAGATAAACTTACAGTACACACTCATTTTGGTAGCACAATTAATGTGGAAATCAGGTTTCTTGTCAAAGAACATTATTTATCAAGTTGTTATGGGCAAAGTTCCACTTTAAATGCAGAATAGTATGTATCACTCGGCTGTTTGGTATCATCATGTGCACCACTGCACATGGACCAAAGCAATGAAGAAGCGAGCTGTCTGGGGAGACAACTCCCCAGACCAGCATGTCAAAAGGCAAAGGCCATAAAACCATCTCCAAGCATGAAGTTAGTCAACCACCCTGGACATAACTGCAAGAAGAAAAGTTACCCCAGACTGAACAGAAAGATAGTGTAAATGGTAGAAAATAAGCAAAAGGAAAGCTCCCAAAGAGATACATGCTGAACATGAAAGCATTTCTAAAGAGTGATCCTGAATCTCCTCTTCTGCGGTCCCCCAATCTCAGCTCCTTCTCTTCTGTGTCTGCCCCCATAGTGAGCCGCTTGCTATGGGGCAGACATGTGGCCTCGCTTCTGAGCTGGGCTGTGTATGTCCATAGGCACACACAGCGTGGCTAGGCCCCACCCCCTTGCTCTCTGCTCACAGGATTTGTGAGAAAAGAGAGAGGAGAAAAACTGCAGATGGGCACAGTGTTGGATCGATACAAGTAACTGTTTGGGGGGGTATAAGCATAGCAATTGGCAATACAATTTTTACCTTAATGCAGGGAATGCTTTATGGTAAGAAAAAAAACTTTTAGCTTTAGAACCACTTTAAGGTCAAGATACACCAGTGTCTGGTCTCACCATGGTTTTATGAATGACGAATGACAATGGGCTAAAAAGGAAGAAGACTCAAGAGAACTCCACTCTTCTAAAAAAATATAAAAAGCCAGACTTGTGTTGGCGAAAAAGCATATCGATAAGCTTCAGTGCTTCTAAGAGAATGTCTTTTGAACAGATGAGAAAAACAATTTGAGCTTTAAATTAAGCTTGAATAACATCTCAAGACTCTGAAAGATGCCTGCAGTGAAATGTACTGCCCGATGTCAGAACATTCTGTCTCACAGGCCATGGGTCCTGTAACAAGAAAATGACCCAAAACACACAGCTAAAAGCACCCAAAAATGGATAAGAACAATACAATGAACTATTCTGAAGTGGCCTTCTATGAACCCGGATCTGAATCCTACTGAACATCTATGGCAGCCTTTTTCAACCAGGGTGCCTTCTGGGTTTCTCAGTGGTGCCTCAGCAAAATACCTAAAGTTTGCCACAAATTGCCCAACAAGCCAGCAAGTGGACCAAGGCTGCCTTTTTGCTACAGGTGTTTATTGTGCAGCATTACGACCCTGGGCTGGGAATTTTTGTTTGTTGCTTTTTGACATGTCGCCCTTCCATTTGCTCCTTGCTGCAAGGGCCAGTTATAAGTTGGGGCGGTTGCCATTTGTTTGTACTGTTGGTGAATTGGTAATGGAATGCACTGGATACCTTCACTGCTATTGCTGGGTGTCCAGTGTGTCCCTGTACATTTAAGAAGGGGTGAGCTTCCTCCACACATACCTGCCCGTAATCTATTATTATAAATGTGCTGCAACTCAGGAGACTCTAAAAATTATAGAGTTAGGACTGCAGTACATTGGGGTGCCATGCTGCTGCCGCTGCACCCTGGGCATATGTTTGAAAATGTGAGCAAACTATACACCTATGTTTTAACATGAACTGTTAGACAGGGTCAATTTGGTTTGTTGCAGGCTGGCTAGTAAGTGAGCTGGGATTTTTTGTTTGTTGTTTTTTGACAGACCCCCCAATATGTTAACCACTTGTGAGAGTAATAAAGTTAAAGTGGAACTTTACCCATAACAACTAGCTAAAAAAATGTTTTTTTAGCATGGAACATACAGTACATTCCACATTAATAATTATGCTATAAAAATGAGTGTGTACTATAAATTGCCTCCTATCCCTGTTTCTTCTTGCTGGAGGCTGCCATTTTGCTGAAGCCCAGAGCCCCTGAGTGGCAGTAAATCTTTGGGCTATCCGCAGACCGACATCTATATTTTCGGCACAGAGCTGAAAAAAGAGAAAGCAACTGTACATGTGCAGAGTTGGGTGAGACAGTGTATTATTGGATTTTAAACAGTATAGGCACTTATTGTAAAGGTTTTACATAGCTATACCTGCAAAAGGGGCCAGTCTAAAGTGAACAAGCAGGACTTTATTTTCTGCCTAATGTTCCACTTTAAATTTAAAAAAAAAAAAGTTTGAAATAAAATTATAACAGCATCTAGTAAAACTCCCCCCAAAAATTTAAAGTAACACCCATTGCCCTGCAAACACCCACAAATGCAAATACACCCACAGTACATACGTGTATATAAACCACAGTCACACCACACACACAAGGTGTCACCATTACCAGTAACATTGGAGTGAGAGAAGTAATTTTAGCACCATAGCTCACAGTTAACTCTAAACTGGTGAGCTGTAAAGGCTTTTAAAGCACTGCCTATAAAGATTTTTTGGTACCACTGTTTTTCCAATATATCACAGGTACATGCAATTTTAAGACTTGGAAAGTTTATTTACTCAATGAAGTCCCATCTTTTATATTTTACAAAAAAAATGGGGTATTCTATTGTGTTTGTGTGCATTAAAAAATACATTTTATTATAATTTTTCCAGAAAATATGCATTTGATAAACAGTTGCGCAAATATCGTGCAAAATAAAAAATTGCAACTACTATCTTTTCATACTACAAAGGCTACAAAATACTCCCACAAATGCGGGCCATTAATTGAAAACAAGAATTGTTAATTTGCACACACAAAAAAGTATTTTTTCTAACAAATTAATTCAAGACCATGTTGCAAAAATGAATACACCCCAAGGAAAGTCTTAGGAACAAAGCTACATTTTAGACAATGAAATCCTAATTAACAAGAATTCAACTACAGGTGAGTCTAATTACTCATTAAGCAGGTGTCCACAAAGCCTGAAAAAGAAAATATCTTCTTTACACAAGAAAGGCTACAAGAAGATCAGTAAAGCTTTACTAATCTGTCAGAATACTGTAGCAAAAGTGATATAAAAATGTAACAAAGATGGAACTGCAACCATCTCACAGAGTTCAGGCCATCCACGTGACACAATACGCTTACACTGCAGAGGAATATCATGCATGTGTGTCGTCCACGAAGGAAGCCTCTCCTAAAGCCCATGCACAAAAAAGCCTGCCTAGAATTTGCCAGGGCCCATGCTGAAAAAGAAGAAGATTACTGGGACTCTTCTGTACTCTGGAGTGATGAGACCAAGATAAATGTTTTTGGAACTGATGGCTTCAAAACTGTATGGTGTCGCAAAGGTGAGGAGTACAAAGAAAAATGCATGGTGCCAACAGTGAAACATGGTGGTGGCAGTGTCCTGTGGGGCTGCATGAGTGCTGCTGGTGTCGGGGAGCTGCATTTCATTGATGGTATCATGAATTCACAGATGTACTGCTCTATATTTAAAGAGAAGATGTTACCATCACTTCATGCCCTTGGTCGGCACGCACTTCTCCAACATGACAATGATCCAAAACACACATCTAAAGCCACTGTTGCATTTCTGAACAAGGTCAGTGTGATTCAGTGGCCATGTATGTCTCCTGATCTGAACCCATTAAACACCTCTGGGGAATTCTGAAGAGACAAGTTGAGCATCACTCATCTTCCAGCATCCAGGCTCTAAAAGAGGTCATTCTTGAAGAATGGAAAAAGATAGATGTTGCCAACTTGTTCATTCCATGCCTAGAAGAATTGGTGCTGTCCTTACAAATCATGGAGGTCATACAAAATACTAGATGTAGTAGTTTTTGTTGTGGGGTGTATTCATTTTTGCATCAACTAATTTGATTAAAATTGAAGATTTTGTAATCCAAGTTATATTATTAACCTTACTTTCATATAATGAGCTAAACAAATGTTCTATAAAACTCAGTTTTGTCAGAACTTTGGAAACTGTTCTTGTGTTCATTGAGATATTGATTAAAATCCTACTTTTCAAAGCAAGTGCACTCATTAATGCTGCACACATATACACACACGCACACACACAATACATATATGTAATTTTTAAAACATCAAACACGTATATCAAGCTGAACTCCTGCATGCAAAGAAATTACACTGAAAATACTATACACTTAATATTGATGATAGAAATAGATAATTGATGAGGAAACAAATAATCAAGAAACTTTACCATACAGTATATCCTACAGTCTTACTGCAATGGATACACCACTGCAGGTAAAAACACCAGAATACTCTCTCAGTTCACAACCAGCATGTGTATGTGTGGTAGACCCTGTAAGCGGCTATTTCTGCAGTGCTCGTTGTAAACCAAATTGTTTTTTTTAACACCCAATTAATTCCCTGTTATCCATAACTAGACCTAATTATTGCTTTCCACCTGCTGCTCTTCTTGGCCATTTTTTTTTTTTGCTTTTTCTAAATCTTTAAAAAAAAAAAAAAAAAAAAAAAAAAAAAAAAAAAAATCGCTGCTTGACCAGGCAGCAAGCATATATTTTTTCCTATTTAAAACTATTTATACATCTTAAAAAAACTTTGGGGATAATACCACCAAAGCCCTGTTTTTTCCCCCAAAAATAAACACTTTGTGTCATAAATAATAAAAACTTTATTCATAGCCCCATGGCAGAAATGTGAAGATGGCTTTGGAGCCTAACAACTTGCCAAAAAAAAAAAAAAAATCTGTAATTCTGCTTGTCCAGTCTTACGATGCACACCTTTCATAAAATGTTACATCCATGATCAGGGTGTAACATGTAGCATGTTATGAATAATTGACTCCCGCTCCTCTCATTTTGACAGCTAACAGGGGATCTTCTTTCCCTGCCAGCTGTCAAATTTTTAAAAAACTGCGGCCGAGCAAGCAGAAGCATTCATAATCCTCTGTGAATGAGAAACTACAAGCGAGTGTCAACATGTTTATTGGATTCATCCTGTCAGTATATCTGCTTGCTGGTATGGGCAAGCAGATATACTGACAGGTCTGCAGGGGACCTGCATAGCACCAGAGATCTGCTGATCACTGGTGCAATGGTTTACAGGTTCCTGCAACAAAAAATAATAAATGCACACTTTTAATCTGCAAAAATAATGTGCATTTATTATTTTTTGGCAAAAAGTGAACTTATCTTTTAAGCTTTGCAGCTTTAAGGACTGCCTGCCTATCTACAGAATAATTATGGTAATCTCCATTGGCATGATGTGTTTTCATAGTCCAGTGTTTAGATGCAGGAATAGGACACTCTCGAAAAAAGAGACAAGAACATTACATTTTGGTGACATTTGGTTACAGCTATGCAGTGTGTTAACAGTATATAAATTACAATTCTGACTGAACATATTTCATTGTTTTAGCAGGTAAAACAAAATAAATTAGCACACAACCATGTATTTCAATTATTTTCCACGGGGCTTACAGTAATACATCCTCCTCCAATAATTTCAAATGTGCTGAAAGTCCAACGGCAGGCACAGCTACATTTTGTTTTTACTATACTGGAAATTGACCATGAGCTGTGAGCAGTGAGGATAATGATGCTTGCACTCCTCTTCCTCTCCCCTCAGCCATTCACAAAAAGCCTTGTATTCTATTTACTGAATACAAGGCTTTCCATGAAAGGCTGCATGGAGAGGAGGGGCATGTAAAACATGGGATCTCCTCTCACCCATGCAGCTTCCTGCTGTATATAACAAGACCTCTCAGGTGGAGCGTAGAAAGCTCCTAAAGTAAGAACAAAATAACAGTGCTAACGTGAGCAATGAAGAAAAAAAATAAACATTTTTAGTACGCCCAGTCACCCTCCAGATGTGTTTGGCAAATGATTATATATAGCTTCTCTGGATCCCTCAAAATAAATAAAAATTAGTTTTTTTTCTTGGAGTTCCATATCAAGAAGATTGTATGATCAGAATGTAAGGTGTGTGGCCAGCTTCAGAAGCAAATCTACAAGCAACTGTAACTAACAGTTCGCTTTACCCCTACAGGAAATTATATTAAAAAACATATACCGAGAATAACAAAGCCTTGTAAATGTGCTGTTCCCCTCATATTTGTTATTTAACTGTGCATTGTATCACCAATTCTTATTTCACCATGTTTGTTTCTATGTCTTGATCTGTTGCTGCCATCTGCTGGCCAGAATTTGCATGCTGCATGCCTCTGTTATAGCTAGTAAGTTTTTCCTCTGCTGGGCGTGGTTTTAGGCAAGCCTTGGTTCTGGTCACTTCCTGCAGCCATTTTATCTGCTATATAGCTGTGTGACAGGACATTCAATACCCTGGGCTTGTGAAGGCATCAGTTTTTGACCAGCAGTTAGCCTCAGGAAAGATATCACAGGACAGCATCAATACCTCTACTACATTACAGTATTGTATCACTGTTTGTCGCTGTATTTGGAGCAAATAAACCCACGCTGATTTCATTCCCGTGTATACGTTTGGATCCGTCTAACCTAAGCATCTGCCGGTCCGGTCTGCTCCACTGCTTGGATACGAAGGTAGGAAGTTACACAGCTATTGTCAGTTATACCTTCATTCGCCTTCATGTGGGGACAGAACAGTAAATTAAGTCATAGGGCAAAATGTATCTAGGATTTGAAGTACCCATCATGCACTCTGCCCACATGTGATCACACTTACCCTTCCATATGCATGCTTATGTGCATGCTTGTTTGCCTTCTTCATTTTTTTCCTCATTTTCTTATCCATGGGGTATCCAGGCATCATGGGGTTTACTGGGTACCCTGGCATTCCCGGTGGGCAAGGTCCAACATGTGGAGGATAGCCAGGCTGATGGCCAGGATGTGGTACATGTCCTGGAGGATAGACAGGCTGCCCAGGGGGGTAGACAGGCTGACCTGGTGGGTAGACAGGCTGACCTGGTGGGTAGACAGGAGGCACTGTACCAGGAGGGTATGCAGGATTGGTGCCAGGAGGATATGCTGGGTTTGGTGGGTAACCAGGTTGTCCTGTTAACAGGAAGACAAGTTGGAAATATTACAATTCTAAAGTGGCATACATAATAAAGAGTGGAATTACATTGTGATTTACAACATTACAACAGGACATTTTTATGTAAAACATCAAACTAATGATATATATAGCTGTGTTCTTGCACACGGATGGGCTGTGTAGCCTTTTTTTTTTTTGTTTATGGATCTGAAAACAGAGCATTGTTGTATATGCAAGTACATATGAGCCTATACACAAACTGAAAGACTGGCAGGTAGAAGAGGATGAAGAACTTTAATCGGGTGCACACAGACACGTTTTCATGCCTGTATGCGGGTATACCTCAGGTCTTTACAGAACATAACTGGAGTTTTGTTTTATTCAGGACCATTCTGCCAGCCTCTGCCATCAAGATCCTGCATACAAACATCAGTAAATTACTATATCCATGTGAAAAAGGCCTTACTTGGCTAAATACACTTAAAGGGTTGGTTCACCTTTACAGAAAAAATATAAAGATGAACTAGTACCGGAAAACCCCACAACCGGTCCAGCATTGGAGAGATTTCTCCAGTTGACTTATAATATGTTTATTAGTGGCCATTGTACTTTACAGCTGAAGGGGACAGCAAAACTCCTGAACAGGGACAATACCAGTAAATCCCCCAAACTAAACAAAAAGTATAAAAAATGACAAGCAACATTAGGCAGTTACCACCAGGTCTGTCAATGTCCAGATTTGTGTTATAATCTAAAAAAATAAAAGCCTTTGGGGTTAGGGGGGTTTAGACACCTATTAAAACGATTTGGTGTTGCCCACAACTTTTCACTTCCAGTCCTGGCAACGCAGTAGGCAATGGGAGAAAATCTCCCCAATTCTCATGTAAGAACGTTGTCTCCAGAACAGAAAATTAACCCTTGCCTCTTCCTCTGGTGATAACATTTTGAATCTCCCCTCAATGACTTGGTGACCAGCAAGATAAAATTGAGACAGCAGACAGACAATAAATACCTGCCAGAGGGCCTAACCCTTCCCCACGCGATCCAAAAAAGGTTTTGTCTTTAAATATACTTTTAGGTATAATTAACGGCAATTTTTTTGGGATAAAGTGGGGGTGGATTAGAACACCTGTCAGGTTTTTGTTGCTGTGTGTGTGCTAGATAGGGAGATAAATCCTCTCTTTTTGTCCTGTATCGCCAAGAGTGAATGTGAAAGAAAATCCCAAATGTTGGATTGTTACCAGAACAGGAACATAGGGGGAATCGTCCAACCAGTAACTCCCTCCTCATTGGCCAACCTCATCGCAGGCTATCCCCTCTTCAGTCTATCATGAATGCTGCTGCCAGACTCATCCACCTTACTAACTGTTCCATATCTGCCATCCCTCTCTGCAAGTCCCTCCACTGGCTTCTCATTGCCCAATGAATAAAATTCAAAACATTAACAATAACATATAAAGCCATTTATAACTCTGCCCCAAATTACATCAAGATCTTGTCTCCAAATATCACCCAAACCGTACTCTTTGCTCCTCGCACGACCTTTTGCTCTCTAGCTCCCTTGTCTCCTCCTCTCATGCTCGTCTCCAGGACTTCTCCAGAGCTTTCCCCATCCTCTGGAACTCTCTACCCCAATTTATCAGACTATCACCTACTCTGCTCACTTTTAGGTGATCTCTGAAAACTTATCTCTTCAGGGAAGCCTATCCTGCCCTCAGCTAACAATGGAATCTTCTATTCCTCCTACCTGTCCATTATCCACAGTTGTTACCTTTTGTACCACTAGCCCCTCCCTCTTAGATTGTAAGCTCCAAGGAGCAGGACCATCCTAACCCTCTTGTATTGATGCTGTATTGTCTCCCGTTATATTGTGCAGCACTGAGCAAACTGTTGGTGCTATATCCTGTATAATAATAATAATAATAATAATAATAATTCCCTCACTTTGGAGGGATTTCCTGTTTTGGCTATGGGGCAGGAAGTGAAGGGAATTCTGCCCAATGGGACACAGATGGCAAAAAAAAAAAACTAAAAGGGGTTATAACCCTTCCCTACTCTATCCAAAATGAAAAAAATGTTTGGCCTTTAGTTTTACTTTAAGTCAATGACCTAGTTCCGATGTACTGTCTAAGGCTAGCTGTAAGGGCATCCCTCCTGTCCCTTAAGCTGACAAACAAACAATGCAGCTAGCAAGGAGGTGGAACTTTTCTCTGGCTCTGTCACTTGCCTGGAACATGTTAGCTGACAAGCCCTCCTCTCCCTGCATTTGGAAACGCTTGCCTTGGACAAGTGCTTGGAGATGGAGAAAATTGCCGGCTATCAATGCAGCTTTCTCCTTGCTTGTGGTGTTTTTGACAACAAAGAGGGGAGAAGGGGGGCCCAGAATGAGTTGACAGCTAGCCTTAAGACAACACATAGGAAGATGAGATAAAGTACTACATGTACACTCATTAAGTGTTCTTGCATGGCAAGACCACTTACTGTTATCTCACATATATATTCTTATTATTATAGCCAAATTTACCACCCTAACTCCTCCCACAGTTTTTACTCTACCTAGACAGTAATATACCAAAACGTGCGGATTGTTCCTGATTGGTGTACTATTACTTTGTGGAACGTTTCGCCAAATGGTTCATGAAATATCGGCTTTTTTGTGGTGAAATTGGTCCCATAGGAATGAATGGCGGAATGTTCAAAACTAGAGTGGGAGCTGACAAAAGCTAGAGTGTGAGCTGAAAAATCAGGACATGATTTCTAAACTGCCATCACTCCCTCATTTTCAAGCCCACCTACACAAATCTTATATCAAAACGTTCAGCTATCCCCGCTGCCACTAAACATGTCCATGGCTAAGCCATAATCCTGATAGTTTTCACAATATGACCATTTGTTTGCAACTCACACCGCCCATTGACATTCATTGAAACTCCACTCTAGCTACCTCAAATTTGAAGGGCAATTTCTAAACTGCGACTGTGCCTTCATTTTTATTATTTCAGAGACATACTATACATCAAAATGTAGGTCTGGGTCTTGTGATTCACACAATATAAAGCACTTCGGTGTAGAATTTATAATTTTTAAACTACAACCGTTTGAAGATGGCAACTGCCAGTGAAGTGAGCAAGTTGGAGCAGTTTGTTTTTAACCGCTCTTCTCTGCCCTTGCTGTAGAGTGAGTTGCCATAGGAACCCAGGTGTGTGAGCAGGCAGCAGAGTGACAAAAGCTAGAGTGTGAGCTGAAAAATAAAAGTTGAAATGCATTTCTCACTATCAAGCTTGCCATGTGCACTTTTTAAATTTGATCAATCAATTGGTTAGTGTAATGTTTACTATCTTTACTCACTCCAAACACTCCACATAGTTACTCTGCCCACTCCATAAAGTTACTCTGCCCAGTCCAACCTTTTCACAGTTACTGCAGCCACTCCAACCACACAACAGTTACTCAAGCCACTCCACCCAGTTACTCCGCCCACTCCAGTTGTAGACTACTGGTGGAGGCAAGAACACATCACACAATTTCCCCAGAAAATGTAGCTTTTCTAGTTAAAAATTGAAGTAAGACTTCTGTACGGCAGTTTTTACAGAGTTACAGCTTAAACCAATGTGTATGTGCCATATACTGTATGTGGGATCCCAGTGGAAGACGGAAATCACTGTAATAGGCACTTCTACTACAGTGATTGCCACCAACATCTGGGTTCCATGTAGAGAGGACCCATGTAACTATTTAAGAATTGCCTTAAGTAAACTTCCGCTTTGAACATCCCATATTGTGCCACTTTGCTAGTACAAATAAAAATGTTGCAAGACAAGACTAATATCGATTAGAACTCAATGTGCCGGTTATCTCTGGATATGAGCTGTTTGTACGTCATTCAAGCAGCTACAGTTTTCAAAGTCCATGTTGTGTTGTCTTCGCTACATTCCTTGTGACTAAAATGTCTTCAAAGGAAACTGCCACAGACATTTATTTTTAACATGTACTATTTATGGAGAAACCTGTATTGCTTAAAGTGTTACTAAACCCAGGACCCTGCATTTACTATATCTGATCTACCACAGTACACAGAACATGGAAATGCAATTATTTTAGTAAAAATAAACTGCTAAATACCTTTGTCATCAGCAGTTAAAGCAATCTTGTGACTTCTATCAGTGTTCAGCTGATCACTGGTTAAAGCTTGTAGGAGGAGTTTTTTCTAGGAGGATGCAGAACCCCTGATCTCTGTCTGGGCAGTGCTGATGTGCTGATCACATGCACTCTCCCAAGTAAAAAAAAAAAAAAACACCTAGCAATAATTTATTTATATATATATATATATAAAATATATAATACCCCTGCGCTATTAGAAAAAAAATATATATAATAAGCAGCCAGCACTTGGGTGTCACAACCCTTGCACCAAATACAGTCAGAGAATTACAGATATAAAAAAAGTGCAGCGCTATAAATACCTCATCCGCATAAATATATATTATATGCAAAATATCTCACATCACATCTACTAGGAAGAATTATATATAGTGCTGTGATTGCTCTCAATATTAATAAGTGAAAAAAACACACGGCAATCTTCATGCAAGTGCTCCCAGTTGGATAATGAATCCACAGTGACAGGGGTGCCCCCTCACCTTCCTGCTCAGGACCACTGAGCCAGATAAATGCCTCTTTTGTTATCCTCCCAAGACACCGTGGGAACCTCCTCAGCAATAACGGTGGTACTTCCTCCGTTCCTCCTCCGACGCTGGATATGATGTCACCAGGATATCCTGATGAAGTCACGTGTAACCAATCGTGACGTAACGCGTAGATACGCCAGTGGGAGGAGCCTAACGGACTGCGTGGTGACGTCATATCCGGCGTCGGCGCCATCTTGGTGCACCTTGTGAGGATCCACACAGATAGTACACCCATGGTGTGGTGAAATGCGATTTTTGAACTGCACAAATGTGAGTAGTACTTTGGAGTGTGGTTTTTATTAAAAGTATGCAGTTTTACACTATGTTGGATCTTTTTGCCTTATGTGGGACATGTATGGAGAGGTGTTCGTACTAATATCCGGAGGTATTCGTTGGATATATACTTATCAGAGGAGGAAGTACCACCGTTATTGCTGAGGAGGTTCCCATGGTGTCTTGGGAGGATAACAAAAGGGGCATTTATCTGGCTCAGTGGTCCTGAGCAGGAAGGTGAGGGGGCACCCCTGTCACTGTGGATTCATTATCCAACTGGGAGCACTTGCATGAAGATTGCCGTGTGTTTTTTTCACTTATTAATATTGAGAGCAATCACAGCACTATATATAATTCTTCCTAGTTGATGTGATGTGAGATATTTTGCATATAATATATATTTATGCGGATGAGGTATTTATAGCGCTGCACTTTTTTATATCTGTAACTCTGTGCAGTGTGCAGTGTCTCCACACAATGTGTCTTATCAGGAGATAAGAGGGGGACATTGGAAGAAGGGGAGGATCAGAGAAGTCAGGATCAAACAGCATTTTTACACAATGCAGAGGATTAACCCCTTAGGTTCCACAGTGAGTATCATAAGCATGCTTTACTGCAGAAAAAGACTGATTTTACTGTTGTGGGTTTAGTAACACTTTAAAGTAAACTTACCATTGTATACAGTATGTATAGCCATAGTTTTCGAAGAGTAGGGAAGGGTTAAAATCCCTATTAGTTTTATTAGTCCCTCAGTAAAAGTGGCGATCAGGACA
This sequence comes from Staurois parvus, assembly GCF_062004578.1. Taxonomy (NCBI): domain Eukaryota; kingdom Metazoa; phylum Chordata; class Amphibia; order Anura; family Ranidae; genus Staurois; species Staurois parvus. Next base: position 9,002,486 of record NW_028318358.1, read on the forward strand.
AAAAGGGATTTTCTACCTAGCGGGGGCAGAGGTAGCTATAAAAACTAAATCCAATTCTAATCCCTACTCAATGCAAAACAAAGTCTTTGGCTATACATTCCCTTTAGAAAGAGGTTCAGTTTAATGCCGGACACCCCTTCTGTATATACTTGTATTTCTTTCATTCTGCTGCTAGTACTTTGGGGTATGGGGTAAGAGAATCACTTTCCTTCCTCTTGAAGATGCTGGTGCTTGGCCAACACTGTCACAATGGGGCGAGGAAAGCGTTCAGCCCCATGTAGGCTCTGAATGGAATTGCAGATTATGCAAGGCTTCACTTTGCTGCCATCAGCATACAGGGGTGGAGGGTACAGGGAAATGAAGAATATACTGATGCAGGAGCCAGCTTTAAAATGAACCTGTGGCTGTTGTTGGTCATTGCTGTAATACCACTTCAAGACATATAAATATTCAACTGCAGTCAAGTCTACTCTATTAGGCTCCATGCACATTAGATTTTTTTAACGCTTAGACGCTATTATGAACTTTTTTTCTGTTCCTATAAGCGAATACTGTTATCCTACGTGTCCATGCACACTATTTTATGCTCGGAGCGTTTAAGCAGAAAACAAATGTTTTGTGGAGTTTTTGGGGACGTTTTCCTGGCAAAAAAAAGGTGAACACTCGTAAACACTACTAAAACGCACCCAACAGCTTTTTTGGGCATTTTATTTTCTTCATGTACTATAAAAAAGTTTAAATAAAATGCTAATGCTCCTAAAACACTACTACAAAATCAGGCACAAAAACACTGTTATCATTTTTTATCCAGTATTTTTTTCTAGCATTTTTTGAGCTTATAAAAAATGCTAGTGTGCATGAATCAATCGGAACTGGAGCAAATAGAAATATGGAAGCTGCAGCTGAAGATTGTTTTAAAAAGGGGCAAGAGCAAGGGTATTTATTCTGATTCTGGGTTCACTACCTGGTGGGTCACTGGCCTGCAAGAAATGTGAAGTTGGGAGTTCAGACTTTCCATTTTCCAGTGTTACCTCCTATACGGGGGCAGACTGACAACTCATGGGGCCCCCGGGCAATAGGGCATCATGGGGCCTCTGTGTCCTTGCCCAAACTCAAAAAAGCCTAAGAAAAAAGGTACCAGGGGCATACTCATGGGGCCCCCTACTGACCCCGGGCCCTCGGGCAGTGTCCGAGTTTCCAAATGGTCAGTCCGCCCCTGCTCCTATACTTCTATTCTCATAGGCTGTAACAATTATCATCATTTGTAGCTTCCAGCCATTTAAAGAGACAAAAGTACTCCAAGGAGTCAGTACTTCCAAAAACATCAAGTTTGATCCTGGGACAAAACTTGATTCTAATCATGAACTAGTTTTATTCCAAATAACTTTTAAAACTCAGATGAAATTTGCAAAAATAAGAATGAACGGTTACATACCTGGAATATTTGGATACATTGCTCTCCCCAAAAGGTAGATGTTCTACCTAGAAAGAAAGATTCAGACAAGTCAAATTTCTGTGCATATACAAAGAGAATTCAGAGAAGTCACTGTCCTTTTAACATATTGCACTGCTGCTAAATATCCCGAGTAAAAAGAGAGCAAGCTCAATAATTTGACTTAGTTTGTTAGAATGCAATGACAAGCTGCACTCCCTGTTATTCCCAACCCTGTTCAAAGTACAAAAGGATGACAGCAGAAGGGGAGATAAAACAGGGTGTGTAAGTGGCAGCAAGTTTAATAATAGGAGGTACTGAAAAGGGTGGATTCTTGTCACACACAGCAAAACATCTTAAAGTGGAAGGCTAAATTCACAACAAGTGCCTTGCACTTACCTTGTGTTGATGCGCGTTAAATGCACTTGCATAGCAACACATTAAAAAACACAAGTCAATGCATTTTTTCACATTTTTTTTCACAGCAAGAGCCAAAATACGTTTTCTAGCATTGGATAACACGGGAAATGGTAAGGAATAATGGCACACCCGCATGTCTGCTAAAGAGCAGCACGTTTTGCCTGTGGGTCAGGAACAATCACCATTCTGCAATCATTCCCGATCTATATAAGAACATGAACCTAGGCTACGATACACCTACCTGTCTGCTTGCTGTCTTCTCAGCTTACACTGCTAGCCCAGACTCTCTGTGCCAGGATGACTGACTCCTATGCATGCACAGGAGTGATGATATCCTGCGCCAGCCAAAAAGGATGGCTGAAAACTGGCACACAGTAGAAGATGGCGGCGAAGGACAGGACTACGTTTAGTTCTGCTTAGGAGTATGAAAAAAATCTCTCTAATAATTATCCAAGCAAATTAAAGTGATACTGAAGCTTCAGATGTTCTCATTTAAAAATCACAAACATGTCATACTTACTTGCTCTGTGCAATGGTTTGCACAGGGCAGCCCCAATGCTTCACTTCTCGGGTCACCAACAGCACTCCTGGCCCCCCTCTCCTGCTGAGTGCCCCCATAGCAAGCTGCTTGTTCTGGGGGCACTCAAGCGTGCTCACTCCACTGCCGCCTATAAGACACACAGAGCACAGCTCTACCCTTGCATAAAAAAAATTTCAGCCTTTAGAACCACTTTAACCTCAATACTATATATCCAGTCAAAGGATAACTCATATTATCCTGTGCTCATTGCTATTTATTCATTTTTGGGGCCCAACTATTCCAAACAGATCTAGGTTTGGGCTCAGTCACTGTATTGTTCAGATCAAAAGGTAAGATTATCTGCCTGCATTGATTTGTGCAGATTCACACAGGTCGCCGCACACGGCAGCGTTGGTTTCCCAGTTTTGAAAATGATTTGTGAAAGGGCAGTTTTAATCTAAAAGATAAGTGGACTTTCAGAAAAGGCACAGGAGTTCCTAGGCACCCTCACAGAAGTGCACTGCTACATTTCAGGAGGTATTCCACATGAAAAAGGTAAAATGTTCAGTGCACTGCTTAGACACACAATTAACATTTCTAATATTACCATACAGTATGGTCAATCTCACTTTTTGAGTTAATTTCCACTTCAGTGTCACTCGCATTAGCACTGCCTATGTGAAAGTGGAGGCCCTAAAGGTACTGGATGTGGAGTCATAACACTGAAAAATATCTTCCAAAAACACAAGTCATGGGACAGATAAGCATCTGTGAAAGAAAAACAGCCCAGAAAACAAAAGTAAAAGACTAGTACTATACCTCAGATCCTGACATACTACTCTGATGGTGTCTGATCTTACAAGCTTAGCAGGCTCAGACCTGGTTAGTTACCTGGATGGGAGACCACCTGAGAATACGAGGTGCCACCTCTTTACTGGAGTTTACTCGTGTTCATTGTTTAACATAGTTTATATATTTTTATTCTTTTTTTTATATATTTGAAATCATGTGCTTTGTAATTATGTAGTGAGAGAAGTGTTCTGCGATTTTTTTTTTTTATTTCATGTTTTAACATGCTGATTTTGTGGCAATGTTTAGAGAGTTAATTAGGGATACTTTGATTCCCACTCCTGGTTGTCTGTTACGGTCCCTTCACCCAAGTTCCACCACAAAAAACTGATGTAATAAAATGCATTAAGGGAAGGTTCACATGATAGCAGAAAGCTGTAGAAGAAAAACACACCTCTCTGAAAGGCACACAGAAACCACTGGTGTCCAAAAGATGTTGCATTTTTTCGCACCACTCCACAGCCATGTGTGAGACCCTGCATCTCTATGCACGGTAGATGAGCAGTCTTGCATAAAAATGAATGAATGTGACATTCCATTAAAGTTTACAAACAAAGAAAAAGGGAAACAGTATATTATGTTGTAAAAATGCAAGTCACCGTTCCCCAGCAATCACGTTCTGTTTTTCTCTGTGGGTAGTGTCTACCCCCCTAAAACTTAATCCATGTACATCAGTTTTACATCTGTCTTCAGTTCAGGATACATTAGTATGTGTCCATGTATATTTTAGTTGTTGAAGAAAATAGTCATAGATGGACAAATGTATAATCAAAAAATATGTTTGTCTAAAAAAAAAAAAAAAAAAAAAAAAAATGTAAAAGGGAATGAATAAGATCTGTTTACAACCGTTTAGGTTTGCAAAAATGGAATAGGACAAAAACCTTTCCCATCTGTTTTTTGTGGACCAATAGTCTCAGATTTAAGCAGATGTAAATGGACATACATACACTATATTGCCAAAAGTACTGGGACTCCTGCATTTACACGCACATGAACTTTAATGGTATCCCAGTCCATAGGGTTCAATATTGAGTTGGCCCACCCTTTGCAGCTATAACAGCTTCAACTCTTCTGGGAAGGCTGTCCACAAGGTTTAGGAGTGTGTCTATGGGAGTGTTTGACCATTCTTCCAAAAGCGCAATTGTGAGGTCAAGCAGTGATGTCAGACGAGAAGGCCTGGCTCGCAGTCTCCGCTGTAATTCACCCCAAAGGTGTTGTATTGGGTTGAGGTCAGGACTCTGTGCAGGCCAGTCAAGTTCCTCCACCCCAAACCCGCTCATCCATGTTTTTATGGACCTTGCTTTGTGCTCTGGTGCGCAGTCATGTTGGAACAGGACTGGCCATCCCCAAACTGTTCTCACAAAATTGAGAGCATGAAATTGTCCAAAATGTCTTGGTATGCTGATGCCTTAAGAGTTCCCTTCACTGGAACTAAGGGGCCAAGCCCAACCCCTGAAAAACAACCCCACACCATAACACCCCTCCACCAAACTTTACACTTGGTGCAATGCAGTCAGGCAAGTACTGTTCTCCTGGCAACCGCCAAACCCAGACACATCCATCGGATTGCCAGAGAGAGAAGCGTGATTCATTACTCCAGAGAACATGTCTCCAATGCTCTAGACTCCAGTGGCGGCATACTTTACACCACTGCATCTGCCGCTTTGCATTGCACTTGGTGATGTAAGGCTTGGATGCAGCTACTTGGCCATGGAAACCCATTCCATGAAGCTCTCTACGCAATGTTGTTGTGCTAATCTGAAGGCCACACAAAGTTTGGAGGTCTTTAGCTACTGACTCTGCAGACAGTTGGCGACTTCTGTGCACTGTGTGCTTCACCATGCGCTGACCCCGCTCTGTCATTTTACATGGCCTACCACTTCATAGCTGAGTTGTTGTTGTTCCCAGTTGCTTTCACTTTGTTATAATACCTCTAATTGCTGACTGCGGAATATTTAGTAGCAAGGAAATTTCAGAGGGACTTACTGCAAACTTGAATTCACTGAGCTCCTGAGCACGACCCATTCTTTCACAAATGTTTGTAGAAGTAGTCTGCATGCCTAGGTGCTTGATTTTATACACCTGTGGCCATGGAGGTGATTGGAACACCTGAATCCAATTATTTGGAGGGGTGTTCCAATACATATGACAATATAGTGTATGCTTACAACCACCTGCTCATAGACATATGCGGTGCTTCGATCTGGTTCATATGAAAAACCGATGTAAGGATCCAGACTGAACGCTGTGTGAAAGGGCCCTTAGTTACTACATTGGAGTATGTTTAATTGGCAGGAAGTGGTACCATAAAGGTGACGTGTGATTTACTGGGGCTGTTAGGTAGCTGAAACATGTCATACAGAGGAATATAATGAACAATTTTGTTTTAGATTGTGGCCGTGCTGATAAACTTTCAAACCTTACATATTAGAGGAGTGTATTAACCTCCAATGAGGGAATGTAAAGGGTGAGCTGCGTCGGACACCTGTCATGCCTCAGATCAAAGTCCTGCAAAGTGCTCGGCAGAACTTATTTGTTTTAAGCAGGACACAATTTTTCATGTCTTCACTTCCGTTAAGTACAGACGTTCCCAGATAATTCACTGAAAATGTAAAGTCATGCAGCAGTACAAAATCACCAGACTTGCTGACCTCACTTAGGAAGCAGAAATAACATTCATTGTGGCATATGTAAAAAAAAAATAAAAATCTTTAACTATCCAAGTCCACATGTCACATCCATTTGTCCTTCCCTTGTTGGCAGTGTCATGTGACATACCTTATCATTCCTTGCATCATGGATTTTTTTTATTTTACCCACCTGACCTTTGGAAGAGTTTGCCCCCCTACATGACCAGGCCATTTTTTTGCGATACGGCACTGCACTCCTTTAACTGACATTTGCTTGGTCATGCAACACTGTACACAAATTAATTTTTTTCCACACAAATAGAGCTTTCTTTTGGTGATATTCGATCACCACTAGGGTTTTTATTTTTTGGCGGCATAAGTGAAAAAAGACAAACAATTTTGAAAAAAAATGTTTTCTTTTTTTTTACTTATTGCTATAAAACATATCCAATAAAAAAAAAAATCAAATATTAGGCCAAAATGTATTCTGCTACATGTCTTTGGTAAAAATAACATCCCAATGGGTGTATATTAATCGGTTTGTGTGAAAGTCATAGGATCTACAAATGACAGTATATATGCTGGATTTTTTGTTTATTTTTTTTTTTATACTAGTAATGGCAGCAATCAGCAAATTATAGTAGGACTGTGATAGTGTGGCGGGCAATCTGACACTGTGTTGGAACTAACTGACATCACACTAAAACAGAGCTCAGTGCTAATAATATGCACTGTACTGTACTAATGACACTGGGTGGGCAGGGGGGAATTAACATCTGCAGCAATCAAAGGGTTAACTGTGTGACGAGCAAGTGTTACTGTCATCTGTGTGCTGTTTTTACTAGGGGATAGGACAGTTTTTATTTCCTGCTTTACAGGGAGACAAACTGTCACATCACCACTGTCAGTTTGTTTACCAAAACAGATTTCGCTCCTGTCATCTGCTCCACCGATTGGCATCTAAGAGAGCCAGTGAGAGTGCAGCCGAGTGGGCGGAAGCACGCGTACCCCCTACCCAGAAATAAACAATCACGTATATATTGATTCTGCACAGCCAGCCCTCACTGTAGCAGTAAAACTACAGTATGAGGTCAGCAACCATTTAAAATGACACCGAAGGCTTGTGGCCAATGATTACACAGCTCTTTTAAGGGTGTAAATCATATTGTCTTTGGGGTTCATGCACTGTATTGTATTGTTCATGAACTGTATATGTATTGATGCTGAACTCCAGCGTTCCCTTATGTCTTTCACATTTATATAGGCTACTATCCTATATTTAGATTGCTTACTCTGATTTCACTGCAAACTGTAAGCTTCTCACAGTGTGCATTAGAAGTCAAAATCTGTTTCATCTTCTGGCTGGAGGACATCCGATATCATCTAGCTCATACCTCCCTAGCCCTACTGTCTCTGGCCCACCCTTACATTGATTGGATATCAGTTCTTTCAATCATGGAGGCTCAGCATCATATGCGGGCATTGTCAAAGCTGTTTTCGGTATACTATGTACAGCACCCTGCCGGCCCCTCTCACCACCGATGATTTGCCTGCATTGCACAAAGCACAAAGACCTAAGGATGATGCAAATGGGTCTAAAACAAAGTATTTAATGGAAATAGAAAGGTTTCATTTCACAATTTTCTTAGCATGTTGTTGAAGGTTTAAAAGAAAGAATCGTTGAAGGCAAAAAATAAGCAGAATAAACTTCAGCTTTAAAGAAAAAAACCTATGTATAGACAAATGTGAGGTTGCTAGACTCCTTCTAAAAATACTAGTTTCCAATTTGTCCCTGACCTCAATACTTTCAGATACTGACAAGCATGCATCTTACAAAGTCAATGGAAATTTACAAATCAAAGGAAAATTACAAAGTCAGAAGAAATTTAGAGACTGTGCTAGTACTGGTTCAATAGAACAGCCAGGCGACATGTATTACAAAAAACAGATCAGCAACCTCCAGATTTCTCAGCACAGGTTTCCTTTAATATATGGGCAGTGAGATTGCACCGAAGAATGGCAAATGGCCAGCTTAGTGTGCTCTGTCGGAGCACCGTTTGCATAGATTTCTATATATACACTGCACCTGGTTTCTTAGATGCCAGGAAAGTATGTGGCTGGCAATTGGATCACTTTTCTATTGCTATGTGCTCTATTATTATACAAGTATCACTGTAATATTTGCATTAGAGAAGTGTATGTAACCTGTAACAATATTTTTTTTGGTCCCTTTTGGTCTGTTAAATATACCATCTTATTATATCTGTTTGAGTACAAAAAAGAAAATTGCTCTTCATCCACCCAGACATCTTATGAGCTGATAACTTCCCTTACTCTCTGCCTCTGGACTATTGTCAGTTAGCATTGTTCCCTGCTATCTCCATGGACTACAAAACATCTCTCTCTGTTATGGAGAAGACAGGGAGGTGTTTTGTAGTTCTAACACAATCCCTGTCCTAGGGCAGTGGTGGCGAACCTATGGCACGCATGCCGCAGCGGGCACACAGAGCCCTCTCTGTTGGCACGCAAGCCAGGCAGCCCCAGCATCACCTCAGCAGCCGAGCATCGGATAACAGCGCACATAGGGGCCATGCGCATGCTCAGAAAGGAGTAGCGGGGCCTGGCGATGATGTTTTTGCATGGCCGGTCAGTGCGCTGCCAACGATTTATATATTGGACTGGCTGTGAGCCAGTTTTCATTCCTTTTTATTAACACAATATGTTAGCTTGTGCTCAGTGGAACTTTGCCCCCTTTGCGCTAGTATTCAGGGGAACTTTGCCCCCTTGCGCTGCCGGCCAGGGGAACTTTGCCCCCTTTGCGCTAGTATTCAGGGGAACTTTGCCCCCTTGCGCTGCCGGCCAGGGGAACTTTGCCCCCTTGCGCTGCCGGCCAGGGGAACTTTGCCCCCTTGCGCTGCCAGCCAGGGGAACTTTGCCCCCTTGCGCTGCCAGCCAGGGGAACTTTGCCCCCTTGCGCTGCCGGCCAGGGGAACTTTGCCCCCTTGCGCTGCCGGCCAGGGGAACTTTGCCCCCTTGCTCTGGTGGTAAACGGAACATTGCCCCCTTGCACTGGTGGTCAGCAAATTCAGATTTAATTGCAGTGTTGACACTTTACAATAAATACATGGAGTTTGGGCTGCAGTTTGGCACCTCGGTCTCTAAAAGGTTAGCCATCACTGTCCGAGGGTGTCAGTACTGCTCAGTACAGTTTCACTCTAGGACAAGAAGTGTGTTAATAGAGAAGTATAGGTTTACTTTCTGTAGCTTCATCCTATTGCTTGTGAGCTGCTAGCACATAAAAGGTTTTCTAGCCCTCTGAGAAGTGCACCCTGTTAAAATCAAGGTAAACACCTCTGGCAGGGGCTACAGTCATCTCCAAGTCCAACGTGTTCCGCAGGTGAAAATGATACTTCTTCGGGGCAATGTGGATATGTCACCATTTATACAACTACTGAGCATGTAAAACCCCAAGGCACCTTTAGGCAACCTACAACAAAAGCAAACCAACCTAACCCCAGAACCAGAAACGGCCAGGGGCTGTGTCAGAGGCATTGGACCACCCAAAGAGGAGACAGAGGTCGTGCCAGGCTAACAACCAAGAAAGACCATCACAGTCCACTAGTATGCCAGGGTCCCAGGTAGACAATGTGTCTAAATAAAAGTATTTAGTATGTGTTATACATATCTTGTATCATTTTTACCTATGTATGGCACCTTAAAAATAACTTTTATTGGAGTGTCTATTCCTTGAGCGTTTCACTACCCCAAGTATTAAGGTGAAACTAAAAGGCAAAACTGTTTTTTTTTTATCATTTGGATAGAGTAAGGGAGTGTTATACTCTCTGTCAGTGTCCAATTAGGGAGATTTCCCTTTGCTTCTTGTCTTACAAGCAAACAGGAAGTGAGAGGAAATCCCTCTAAGGCCTGGCTCACACTAGTGGGATTTCTAATGCGACTGGAGTCCAACAGAATTGCAAGTGAATGGAAATCGCATAGTTTTCAATGGTGCCTGTTCACATCAATGTGACTCAGCATGGAGTGATTTTGGAAAAGGGTCCTGTACTACTTTAATTCAGTTTCAGGGTGATTGCTGGCCCCATAGACTTCAATGGAAATGCAGAGAAAACGCATGTATATAGGATTCTGATGCAATTTTGAAAGCAACAATTTTTTAATCCTCAGCTTGGTTCCCAGGAAAATCCTTGGTCCCTCAAAAAAGAAGTAGTAGTAGCAGCAGCAGTTGTTCTTCACCAGCACCCAAGGCATAAAATTGATCAAAATCACATTGCACTGGTGTGAATGAGGCCTTAAGTGATGGGACCCCTAGTTGTCACCAGAACTTGTGTTCCTATTCTACCTGTTCCTGTGGGTTTTACTTTCATGTAAGATGATAATGGTAAACAGGGCAAATAGAGAGGGTGGGTCTTCCTAACGGGGGCACGGACAGCAATAAAAACCTGACAGGTGTTCTAACCACTCCAAAATTCTACCTACTGTCCAAAATTAAAAAAAAAAAAGTTGCCTTAAGTCCTCCTGCACACTGGCTGTTTACAGCTGCTGTTTTTGACTTCTGGCGGTTTTTTTCTACAGCCAATAAACTCCCCAGCATGTTATCCTATGTGTTCATGCATACATAGGCTTTAATCAGCATTTTTGGCTGGAGTGTTTTCTGGGTGGGAAAAACCTTAGAACTAGTGGGTTTCAAAGAGAGTTTTTTAGCTGTAAAAATGCTCTAACATACTGTAAATAAAAGCTGAAAAACGTGGCTATCTGGCATTTATGAGCATTTTTAAGCCTGAAGATTTTGTGGGAGTATAACTTAGCTAAAAACTGCAAATGCCGAAAAACACAAAAAAAGCTGCAAAAAACCTAAAAAAAATGCAAAAAACCTTGTTTTTATTTGCAGCATTCTACAGCCAACGCTCCTGGTGTTTTTATAACATCCAGCATTCATGAGGCCTCAATAAGACACACAAGCTGCCTGAAAGGTGAACATACAGTGTCTTCTTTCGCAGGGAGCTCCTTTACTACACATTTAGTGTAATAACAGAGGCACTTTAGGTCATAGGCCCCTTTCACATGGGTGTTCAGTCAGTCCATTTCTGACCGTAAACAAAAATGGATTGCAATGATTCACTATGGGTGGCCATATGTAGGCAGATGTACCACTTCCGCCGGGTGGATGTTACATTTCCCGCAGAGAAACCGAATATGATTTGGACAAGAATCGCACCGCATTGCTGTTTAAATCCAAATCTTTGCAGTGTGATTTGAGCCCATTCACTTTGTATGGGCTCAACCAGCACCACAAAGGTGTCGGTTTCAGGTATGGGCGCATTTGCACGAATATGACACACACAGACACGCAATTTGATTATTTAATACTGTGGAGTACCAGTAAAAATGGACACTATTCTGTACTCCTACTCCTGGACCTCTCCACTGCCTTTGATACAGTGAACCACTCTCTCCTCCTCCAAAAAACTCTACTCCTTTGGTCTCCATGACTGTGCTCTTTGTTGGTTCTCATCCTACCTATCCCATCGCACCCTCAGTGTCACTTACAATTCTACTTCCTCTTCCTTTCTCCTTTGGGGTCCCCCAAAGGCTCTGTTCTGGGATCCTTCCTATTCTCAATCTACACTTCCCCACATCCAATCACTGCCCAAAGCTTACCGCCTCAACCTCCACTACATCTCCAAGATACGCCTCTTCCTAACCAATGACACTACAAAGCTTCTAACTCACATCCTGGTCATCTCCAGCCTTGACTACTGCAACTCATTTCTCACTGGCTTACCTTTACATAGGCTATCCCCCCTCCAGTCCATCATGAATTCTGCTGCCAGACTCATCCACCTTACCAGTGTCTGCCACCTCTTTTTGGCAATCCCTCTACTGGCTCCCACTCACCCAATGAATAAAATTCAAGATACTTACAACTTATAAAGCCATCCACAACTCAGCTCCTAGTTACATCACTAACCTGGTCTCAAAATACCAACCAAATCATTCTCTTTGTTCCTCCCAAGACCTCCCGCTCTCTAGCTCCCTTGTCACCTCCTCCCATGCTCGCCTCAGGACTTCTCCAGAACCGCTCCCATCTGGAACTTCCTTTCCCAATGTGTCCGAGTATCTCCATCTCTGTCCACTATATATATACACACACACACACACATTACTAAAGTATAGAAAAAGTGTATCCAAAGCTGCAGCTTCCTCATCAGACCCGGAGACAAGAACTGCGGCTGGGGTGGGATTTTAGTCTTGCCTAGGTCAGCACAAAACCAAAATACACTACTGCCCTCCACATTTTACACTAAAAAAAAAAGATTTGGCTTCAGATACACTTTAAAAGCCAAACTATTCATTTTTTTTAAGTTTTGGATAGAGTTAGAAAGTTTTTAACTACTATCTGGTTTTTACTGATCCTCGTGTCCCCACTAGGAAGTTTTTCCCAATTTTCCCAGCACATCTAAAAAAATATATATTTGACTTCTCCTCTGCTGCAAATTCCTGTAGGAAGGTGGCTACCTTAGCTCTATTGTATCATCTCTTGTATTAAAAGAGGTATAGACTCCAGAGAGAGAGATGTCATATTACCCCTGTACAAATCATTAGTAACACCTCATCTGGAATATGCAGTTCAGTTTTGGGCACCAATTCACAAAAAGAACATTGGGGAACTGGAGAAAGTACAGAGAAGGGTGACCAAACTGATAAGAGGCATGGAGGAGCTCAGCTATAAGGAATGTTTAGAGGAACTGAATGTATTCTCTCTTGAGAAGAGGAGATTAAGGGGGGATATAATCAACATGTATAAATACATCAGTGGTTCATATAGTGAACTCGGTGTAGAGCTATTCACCCTGAGCTCATCACTGAAGACAAGGGGGCACTCTTTACGTCTGGAGGAAAAGAAATTTCCTCTCCAAATATGGAAAGGGTTCTTCACAGTAAGAGCTGTGAAAATGTGGACGTTGGTCCTGGCCAGCTCAGTGGATTGCTTTAAAAATGGCCTGGATTATTTCTTCGATCCACAGAATATAACTGGTTACTAACATTTATAGGTAAAGTTGATCCAGGGAATATCCGATTGCCTCTCGGGAGATCAGGAAGGAATTTTTTCCCCTGCAGGAGTAAATTGGATCATGCTTTGCTGGGTTTTTTGCCTTCCTCAGGATCAACTGTGGGTGTAGGATTATAACTTTTTTTTTTTGTTGAACTGGATGTACTTTTGTCGTCTTTTTTCAGCCAGACTAATTGTGTATGTTGGAACATAGCCAACCCCCTTGGAGTGCTCCTGAGATGGGCTATGTGAATGTGACCCAACTACACACACATAATTCATACTGGTTCCTCCCACAAGTTTACAAGGGGTGATTTATTGTGTTGCAAGATGCAGCTCTGCCTGCATCAGCATGTAAAAGAACAATAAACTGCTCATTGATAAACTTGTGGGAAGTACCAGTACAATGATGTCAGGGATGCATGTGCATCAGGATTACCGACGCAATGAATCATGGGTGAGTAGAATGGTGCATGTAATCCCAATATACTTGCACCCCTCTTACTCAGTAAACAGAAGTTACAGCAAAAGAGGAGAAGATGACCAAAACAACCAAATAAATGTATTTTACATTATTTTCTATAAAAGGATGTGACAGTTATTGCTGGAATATCTTAAAGTGGTTCTAAAGGCTCAAGGTTTTTTACCTTCAGGGACTCTATGCATGAAGGTAAAAAAACCTTGTGTGTAGCAGCCCCCCCCCCCCCCAATACTTACCTGAGTTCCATCCTGGTCCAGAGATGTCCATGAGATCCTTGGTTCTCTGGGGATTCTCACACCTGATTGGCTGAGGCAGCTGTCAAAGCCAACGAGCCAATCAGGAGAGGGAAGGGGTGGGGGTCAAGCCACGGCTCTGCGTGTGAATGGATATGCAGAGCTGCGGCTCTGGAGATTGCCTGCTTGGGTGACACCATAGCAAGCTGCCAGCTGTGGGGGCACCCTACAGGAGGGAGGGGCCAAGTACGCTGGCAGGGGACCCAAGAAGAGGAGGATCTGGGCTGTTCTGTGCAAAACCAATGCACAGAGAAAGCAAGTATGACAAGTTTTATTTTCTTAAGGAAAAAAAAAAAAAACTTTAGTATTGCTTTAATTTGTTTTGGGAAACCATTAAAGAGCAGCTATCCTTTACAGCCAAGAAAACTGACATCTTAGCTTCTGTTTGAGCTGCAGTTTCCATGGCACTGCACATATGATCAGCTATGACACATTGAGGGCTGACATAAAGCACGCTAATAACTGTAGAGTAAATAGCAGTAAAAGTAAATAGTAAAGGAATACATCGAATGTACCTGTAATAGGAAGCAATTAAAGCATATGTAAACACCCACCTTGCAAACAGTTTATAATAGAAATGAAAGGAAAAACATTTGTGTGTGTATATACAGTTGTGTTCAAAATAATAGCAGTCAGACATCACTAACCTGATCAATCACTGTTTTTGGTAGAAATGCTATTTCTACATGGCAAATAATTTACTAGCAGGTGTAGTATAGTAATAGAAATCCAACAGACCCAACAGTCATGACATGCATGCTGCTGATTCTGTGTAATTGAATCACCAATTGAAAGGGGCATGTTCAAAATAATAGCAGTGTGGAGTTCTATTAGTGAGGTCATTCATTCTTTGAAAAACAGGTGCCAATTATTGCCCTTATTTAAGGAAGGAAGGCAGCAAATGTACATGCTGGTTACAGTGCATTTCTCTCCGAAATTCTGAAGAAAATGGGTCGTTCCAGACATTGTTCAGAAGAACAGCGTACCTTGATTAAAAAGTTGATTGGAGAGGGGAAAACATAAAGAAGTGCAGAAAATGATAGGCTGCTCAGCTAAAATGATCGCAAATGCTTTAAAATGGTAACCAAAACCTGAAAGACGTGGAAGAAAGCGAAAAACTACCATTCGAATGGATAGAAGAATAGCCAAAATGGCAAGGACTCAGCCAACAATCAGCTCCAGGAAGATCAAAGAAGGTCTAAAGTTACCTGTGAGTACTGTTACAATTAGAAGACACCTATGTGAAGCCAAGCTATCTGCAAGAAGCCCCTGCAAAGTCCCACTGTTGAAACCAAGACATGTGCTGAAGAGGTTACAATTTGCCAAAGAGCACTTTGACTGGCCTAAAGAGAAATGGTGCAACATTTTGTGGACTGATAAAAGTAAGATTGTTCTTTTTGGGTGTTAGGGATCCAGGTATGACCAGAAATGTGTGGGAACACAGGTGTAGTCAGGGCTGGAGAGGTGGAATGGTCAGGCAGGCCGTTTGGTACTGTTAAGCACTGCCTGGCGGCGTCTCTAGCAGCCCACAGCACGGGGTTCCTCAGGAGCGCGGGGTCTAAGTCCCAATCTGCTTATTCACCAGTGCCCGATGGTGGGAAAGGACTTGGAGCAGACTGAGACCAGGTTGTGACCCGAGTACGTCCGGCAATGGTAGAGAGTGTCATCAGAGGTGTGCGGGGAAAGGAGCCTGACGTGAAGAGGCTGGCAGACCTGGTAACAGGGACAGATCCGTGCGGGATGGATGGATCGTCTGGGTAGCGTAAGGAGTAGTCAGGCAGGCCAGGTCAGCAACGTGCGGGCAGCGAAGTACCGGAGGAGCAGGCAGAGAATGGTCAGGGTCACAAGCCGGGTTCAGTAACTCACGGGGAGCGCGGTACAGAGGATCAGGCAGAAGGATGGTCAGGCAAGCCAGGAGTTAAACAGGAGACGGTCAGCAGAGTCAGGAACAATGCAGAGGTCAGCAACAGAAGATTCACAGGATACCAGGTACAGGGGCTCATGGGAAACAAACACCAAGGCCCTGATTGCAGGCCTGGTCCTGCTTAAATAGACCTCCTGCAATCAGCCTTAGGTGATGGCTTGATTGCAGGAGTGAGACCCTGGCTGCTGAAAGCACCCTCTAGTAGGAGCTGGTACTGCAGCCCACAAAGCAAGTGAGCCACAGCACCACCAGTGGTGAGTCCATTCCTGACATTGGGTCTAGTGGCCGGAGACAGTTTGTCAGACGAACCCCAAACACTGAATTCAAGCCACAGTACACTGTGAAGACAGTGAAGCATGGTTGCGCAAGCATCATGATATGGGGATGTTTCTCATACTACGGTGTTGGGCCTATTTATCACATACCAGGGATCATGGATCAGTTTGAATACATCAGAATACTTGAAGAGGTCATGCTGCCTTATGCTGAATAGGAAATGCCCTTGAAATGGGTGTTCCAACAAGACAACGACCCCAAACACACCAGTAAACGTACAACATCTTGGTTCCAGACCAACAAGATTGACGTTATGGAGTGGCCAACCCAATCCCCGGATCTTAATCCAATAGAAAACTTGTGGGGTGACATCAAAAATGCAGTTTCTAAGGCAAAACCAAGAAATAGAGAAGAACTGTGGAATGAAGTCCAATCATCCTGGGCTGGAATACCTGTTCACAGGTGCCAGAAGTTGGGTGACTCTATGCAACACAGATGTACAGCAGTTCTCAGAAACAGTGCTTATACAACTAAATATTCATTAATGCAGGCCATAGATGGGTCGAAAATCGGCCGATTTATCGGCCGAAAATAAAATCGGCCGATTTTCAGATCGTTAGTGGGCTATTTGTTTGGCCGTTTTTCTGTATTTTGGCCGTTTTTATTTTCGGTAAAGTTGGAAAAAAAATCGGCCGATTTTGCCGATCGGACGATTTTCGCGGCAATGATGGGCAAATCGGCCGATTGTTTACCGATAAAAAATCTGCGCATGAGCAGTGACCTGCAAGAGGAAGACAAAAAGAAGAAAAAGAAGAAGAGGATGAAGATGATGATGAAAAAGAGGATGATGATGATGAAGAAGAAGAAGAGGATGATGATGAAGAAGAAGAAGAGGATGATGATGATGATGAAGAAGAAGAAGAGGATGATGATGATGATGAAGAAGAGGATGATGATGAAGAAGAAGGATGATGATGATGAAGAAGAAGAGGATGATGATGATGAAGAAGAAGAGGATGATTATGAAGAAGAAGAAGAAGAGGATGATGATGAAGAAGAAGAAGAGGATGATGAGGATGAAGAAGAAGAGGATGATGAGGATGAAGAAAAAGAAGAAGAAGAGGAGGAGGAGGATGAAGAAGAGGATGATGATGATGATGATGAAGAAGAAGAAGAAGAAGAAGAGGATGATGATGAAGAAGGAGAAGAAGAAGGATGAAAAATAAGAGGAATTCCAGTCCGGCAAAAAGTGTCCCTGCAGAGAGCTCTGCTATTTCTTTGACAGTTCTTTGACAGTTCCTTGACATTTACAGAGGTTGCAACATTGTATCTATTTGTTTCTGAATAAAAACATCTGTATCCTAAATGGATACAAATAGATACAATGTTGCAACCTCTGTAAATGTCAAGGAACTGTCAAAGAACTGTCAAAGAAATAGCAGAGCTCTCTGCAGGGACACTTTTTGCCGGCTGTAGACGGGATGAAAATCGGCCGATTTTTTTTTTACCATTGGTGGTAACGTCGGCCGCTTGAACGACCGATTTTTCGTTTTTTAAAATAAAAATTGGCCGTTTTTCTCCCCGTCTATGGCCTGCATAAGTGATTCAAAGGAAAGCAAAATCTTCAAACATTTTTCAGTTTATATAGTGAATGTTTTAGTTTGTAAAGAAGAATACAAACACTGCTATTTTTTTGAACAGTCTAATATTCACTTTTCTTCATTTTTGTTAGAGGAACAACACAAATTTGATCTATTTTTCTTCATGTTTTGATTTGGAATAGAATGTGTAGTGTTCCCAATGCATTTGTGTGTATGGAAATAAAAGCTATTAGAAGGATTTTGAGCTTTATTCACTTTTTTCAACACACTGCTATTATTTTGAACACAACTGTGTATATATATATATACACACACACACACACATTTTTTTTTTTCTTTTTCCCACTTTTTTTAAGTGATCACATACTCTCTGATCTCAGCTGCATAAGAATCTTAGAGAGCTGGGGGTGGAGAAGCAGCAGTACATTGTCCTTCCCAGTGATAGGCTGTGCAGGATGGCGTGTTAGCACAAGTCTGATCATTGGAGGAGAGCAGGCTAAGTTCCCAGCTCACGATGTGCTCTCATGCCTAGTGTGGTCAGTTTTCAATAGAAAAGCAGAGGGACTGGTGGGAACACTAGGGAGTTCACACAAAGAAAGTCATACATAGAGAACAGGATACATTTTCATACAAGTACATAGTACAGCAGGCACATATCAGAAATAGGAAATTTTAGACTGACTTTTTTTTTTTTAAATTAGTGAGTTTATCTCCCCATTTAGTATTGAAAATTGCAGGTAAAGAACAGGAACTAAGTGCCCCTGTCCAATAAGGATGGTTATTGCTCTGAGATGCCTTCTGATTGGATGAGAAGTCTCTGGACTGAGATGACAAGTCTCTGAAGTTGGAGAAATCATGATCTACATTACAGCATGGTGCAGGGCTCCCCAGGGGAACAGTAGTGGATTCCATGTATAGTTAGGAAAAAACAGCTGGGTTCACTGGCAGGCTGGGCTGATTCCTATGCTGAATCAACACAGCACTGGACATTTATGTGGATATATATATATGAGGATATGGATTGCTGCACATAAAAAAAAAAAAACTTTAATATAGAAAAATCATAATACAAAAAAGTGATGAAGGTTGGACAAAGCCATATACAATAGTGTTCGACAAACAGTTCTAGGCTATTAAGATAACACCCAAAACTTTGTTGAACACTATTGTATATGGCTTTGTCCAACCTTCATCACTTTTTTGTATAATAAAGTGGAGTTCCAGCCGTTTTTGCATTTGTTTAAAATCAGCAGCTACAAAACCTGTACCTGCTGACTTTTAATAAACACACTTACCTGTCCCAGGGTCCAGCGATGTGCTCATCTGTACCATCCCTTCTCTCCCTGGCACCGGCATCTCAACTGTGGGCACCAGACTGTGACAGCTTGCGGCATCACAGCCAGGTGCCTACTGTGCATGTGCAAGTTGCGATGCGCATCGTGATTGGTCCAGCAGTCTTCTGTGACCTGTGAAAGTTCCCAGGAGGGAGCCGAACTTCCAGCTCACTTCGCCACGGCAAACTGAACTGCACCCTGTCAAAACCAGGTACCCACAAACCCCCTACCCCCCAAAGAAATTGCCAAATATGGCAGTGGAGGGGGAAGAAGGTAAACAAGCTGAGCTTCCACTTTTGGGTGGAACTCCGCTTTAAAGTTTTTTATGAGCTGCAATCCATTTCCTGATTTTTCTATATATGCCCTCTGGGAGGGCCTGATTGCTATGCACTGTGATGGATTACCATTGTGCTATTCACCCATAGTGTGTGTTGTATAAACCCTGGCTGAGGGTATGTGTACACAGGCTGGGTGTGGTGATCGGAGGGAACATGGGACACACTGCTCATCCATTGTTATAAAATCCACATTAGTGAATGGGGAGGAGAAAATCAGAGATCACAGCAACAAGGAGTACTGAGCCCTGCACGGCTCTGATTCCTCCACATTGCTGCTATTACAATGGAAAGCCCAGGCTGACTCTTCTACAGACTTGTCCGATCCAAGTGCAGAGGAAAGCCCTCGGCCGATCTGTCAGTTCTAATAACAACTCCCAGCCACTTTCATCTCTCTACACCGGACGGAAATCAGAGTCAATCATCAGTGTGCTCATGTCCGGGTGTGATGTGGACCGATCATAGCACAGACAAGCAGCACACAGCATGATCAGGCAGCAGCGTTCAGCTAAAACAGCGCAAACTACGCACCTGTCACTCTGACTTCCTCCGTAGACGCGCCTCTCTTCTTCCGGGAGACTTTGCACTATTTTCCCTCTTGGCCCCGCCTGCCCGATTTTGATTGGCCAGTTTTCAGGCTATTGTCTCACTGCTCCACCCTCCTGATTGTGATTGGCCGCTTTTCTGTTTATTCTTTGCATGCCCCTCCCTTTAGCACCACCCACCGGGCGATTCCTGCTGACAGCGGAGACACACCCAGGCAGCACTGCAGTCTTGTTAACCCAATCATTGCCGGCATGCGTATTCTCGAAGTATCACGTAAAAAACAGGGTCCAGTCATCAAAGCATCTTGACTCACCTGACATGTCACTTGGACCCAGGGGCGGACTGACAACTCATGGGGCCCCCGGGCAAGAGGGGATCATGGGGCCCCTGTGTACTTGCTCAAATTCAAAAAAGCCTATGAAAAAGGTACCAGGGGCATCTCATGGGGCCCCCTACTGACCTGGGCCCTAGGGCAGTGCCCGAGTTTCCAAATGGTCAGTCTGCCCCTGCTTGGACCATGATTTTAGGGGTAGCTAACCACTTTAGACCCAGGCCAAACCTGACGTGTAAAAATCAGCATTGTTTTGCTAGAAAATTACTTAGAACTCCCAAAGATTATATATTTTTTAAGCAGAAGCCCTAGAGAATAAAATGGTGGCTTTTGCAATTTTTTATGTCATGCAGTATTTGCGCAGCGATTTTTCAAATGCTATTTTTTGGGGAAAATATACACTTTAATGAATTTCAGTGCACACAAACACAACAGAATATTTTTGTTAAAATATATAAGATGATGTTAAATAGATACCAAAACATGTCACGCTTTAAAATTGCACAAACCTAGGAACAGCGACAAACTATGGTACATTAACTTCTTGCCGACCGCGCATAGCCGAATGACGGCTTCACCGCGGCCGGCCAGTTCTGAGTGGACGTCATATGACGTCCTCCCAGAACGCGCTCTCCTGCGCGCCCCAGGGGGCGCGCACCCGGCGATCTCCGTGATCGCTGTGTCCTACGGACACAGCTGATCACGTGATGTGGTGAAAGGCCGATCCCACCGGCCTTTTACCACGTGATCAGCGGTGTCCAATGACACGCTGATCACAGGGAAATGCAAGTGCCGGTTCTCGGCTGCACTTTCCTCACGCTGTCAGATCGTGAGGAAAGTACTGCCGAGAACCGGCAGTTGTCAGAGCGGGGATCGGCACCGATCATCAGGGCACTGATGATCAGTGCCCTGATGATCGGTGCCCAGCAGTGACACCCGCAAGTTCCGCCCAGCAGTGCGCCCACTAGCCCCGCCCACCCGTTCCCAGCAGTGCCCCCACCTGTGCCCAGCAGTGCCCTCACCTGTGCCACTCTGCAGTGCCACCTACCTGTGCCCAGAAGTGCCACCTACATGTGCC
Organism: Staurois parvus; assembly: GCF_062004578.1. Classification (NCBI taxonomy): domain Eukaryota; kingdom Metazoa; phylum Chordata; class Amphibia; order Anura; family Ranidae; genus Staurois; species Staurois parvus. Next base: position 9,023,605 of record NW_028318358.1, read on the forward strand.
CAGCAGTGCCACCCACCTGTGCCCACCCACCAGTGCCACCCACCTGTGCCCACCAGTGCCACCCACCTGTGCCCACCCACCAGTGCTGCCCACCAGTGCCACCCACCAGTGCAGCCCAGCAGTGCTGCCAGTCAGTGCCACCAGTCAGTGCCCAGGGGTTGTGCCAGTCAGTGCCGCCAGTCAGTGCCCAGAAGTGATGCCAGTCAGTGCCGTCTATCAGTACCCATCATCAGTGTCACCTATCAGTGCCGCCTATCAGTGCTGCATATCAGTGCCGCCTATCCGTGACCCCTAATTAGTGCTGTCTATCAGTGCCGCCTATCCGTGCCACCTCATTAGTACTGCCTATCAGTGCCCTTTAGTGCTGCCTATCAGTGCCCATCAGTGCCGCCTATCAGTGCCCATCAGTGCCGCCTCATCAACGCAAATCAGTGAAGGAGAAAAAATACCTGTTTGAAAAATTTTATAAAAGAAACAAATAAACTTTTTTTTTTTTTCAAATTTTTTTGCACTTTTTTTAATTTATAGCGCAAAAAGTAAAGCGCCCAGTGGCGATTAAATACCACCAAAAGAAAGCTCTATTTGTGAGAAAAAAATGATCAAAATTTCATATGGGTACAATGTTGCATGATCGCGCAATTGTCAATCAAAGTGCGGCAGCGCTGAAAGCTGAAAATTGGCCTGGTAAGGAAGGGGGTATAAGTGCCGGGTAGGCAAGTGGTTAAATTATCCCTAGGCTATGTTTTAACCACTTGCCAACCGCGCTATAGCTCTTGTCCAGTTCTGGGAGGGCGTCATATGACATCCGCAGCGCACACCCAGCCATCTCCGTGATCGCTGTGTGCTACGGACACAGCTGATCACATGAGGTAAAAGGCCAATCACAGCGCCCTTTTACCATATGACCAGTTGTGTCCATTGACATTGTCACAGTGTGAGGAAAGCACTGCCAATAACCGGCAGCTGTCACAGAGCATATTGGCACTGATCAGCAGTGCACTGATGATCAGGGCCCAGCAGTGCCACCCACCAGTGCCCTGCAGTGTCTCCCACCAGTGCCAATCAGTGCCTCCCACCAGTGCCACCCATCAGTGCTGCCCAGCAGTGCCACCCAGCAGTGTCTTCCACCAGTGCCCATCAGTGCCTCCCACCAGTGCCCATTAGTGCTGCCCAGCAGTGCCACCCAGCAGTGCCCAGCAGTGTCTTCCACCAGTGTCCATCAGTGCTTCCCACCAGTGCCACCCATCAGTGCTGCCCAGCAGTGCCACCCAGCAGTGCCCAGCAGTGCACCCTAAAAACGAGTGGCACATGTATCATTTTCCCAAAGGTGAACTTATCCTTTAAATATCTACTCTCTGAGGTGTTTCTCAGCAGATAGATCTTCAGTCCCGACAAGCTGTCCTCCCCTCCTTTCTCTTTTTTGGGGTATTATCACCCACTAGTGTGATTAAATACTTTAATGGACTGATACATTTAGCTGGAGTCTTGGCGATTGTTTGGTATTTATTAAAAATATATATTGTTTTATTTATGGTTATAAAGTTTAAAGAAAGTTTGATTTTACTTATATGCTTTTGACCCTAATAAAGGGTTGCTGCTTAATATTTTCCAAGATAGATTGTATCTTCTTGTTGTTTTTCAGATGGTTTGGTTATAATTTAGTTATGGGGGTGCTTATGGGGTATGTAATCCCATGGGGCCACACCACAACTGCCTTGTTCGGCATTTTGAGTGTTAAAGTAGGCAATGAGGATTCAACATCACCTCCTAAGCGCCTGACAAATGCCCTCTGAAAAGCAATCCACTGCAGCAGTATAACCACATATGTAAACAAGCCCTTAACCAGTTCCCTACCACCCTATAGCTGAAGGACAGCTACAGCACTGTTGTCTGGTTCTGGGACGACGTCCATTCCAGAACACGCCCCCTGCACGCCCCCAGCAGCGCACACAAGGCGCCGCCGGTGATTGTGTGCTACCGACACAGCTGATCACAGGATATGGTAAATGGCCAATCACAGTGGCCTTTTACCACGTTATCAGCTGTGTCCAATGACACAGCAGATCACCAGGTAAATACAGTTGCTGGTTATCGGCTGCACTTTCCTCATGCTGTCACAGAGTGAGGAAAGTACTACCGAAAACCGGCAATTGTCAGCGAAGGCATCGGCACTGATTATCAGTGCCCTGAAGATCAGTGCCCAGCAGTGCCACCCACCTGTGCCCAGCAGTGGTGTCCACTTGTACCCATCAGTGCCGCCCACCTGTACCCATCAGTGCCACCCACCTATGTCATGCAGTAACTCCCAGCAGTGCCACCCACCTGTGCCTAGCAGTGCCACCCACCTGTGCCCATCAGTGCCACCCACCTGTGCCTAGCAGTGCCACCCACCTGTGCCCATCAGTGCCACCCACCTATGCCCTGCAGTGCCACCCACCTGTGCCCAGCAGTGCCACCCATCAGTGCTGCCCAGCAGTGCCGCCCATCAGTGCCGCCTATCAGTGCAGCATCATCAATGCCAGCTCATCAATGCCGCCTATCCGTGCCTCCTATCAGTGCTCATCAATGCTGCTTATCCGTACCACCTCATCAGTGCCCATCAGTGCTGCCTATCAGTGCAGCCTCATCAACGCACATCATTAGTCGTGGGGGTGGCGGGGGGCCAGGGCGTATTGCGGTGATAAGCCACGGCGAGGGAAGGTGGTGGTGGTGGCAGCTGGGGGGGCGCTTAGGGCAGCACATAAACTAAAGACACCACTGCCTGAAAGTATACAGTACATCCAATGAAAGAGCTAATGCTGAACTGATAACTCGGTCTAGTAGTATCTCTTCACCAGTTCAATGTAGAGGGGGCATTATATACAGTTGTGTTCAAAATAATAGCAGTGTGTTGAAAAAAGTGAATAAAGCTCAAAATCCTTCTAATAGCTTTTATTTCCATACACACAAATGCATTGGGAACTCTACAAATTCTATTTCAAATCAAAACATGAAGAAAAATATCAAATTTGTGTTGTTCCTCTAAAAAAATTGAAGAAAAGTGAATATTAGAAAAAAATAGCAGTGTTTGTATTCTTCTTTACAAACTCAAACATTCACTATATAAACTGAGAAATGTTTGAAGATTTTGCTTTCCTTTGAATCACTTAATTAATATTTAGTTGTATAAGCACTGTTTCTGAGAACTGCTGCACATCTGTGTTGCATGGAGTCAACCAACTTCTGGCACCTGTGAACAGGTATTCCAGCCCAGGAAGATTGGACTACATTCCACAGTTCTTCTCTATTTCTTGGTTTTGCCTCTGAAACTTCATTTTTGATGTCACCCCACAAGTTTTCTATTGGATTAAGATCCGGGGATTGGGCTGGCCACTCCATAACGTCAATCTTGTTGGTCTGGAACGAAGATGTTGCACGTTTACTGGTGTGTTTGGGGTCGTTGTCTTGTTGGAACACCCATTTCAAGGGCATTTCCTCTTCAGCATAAGGCAGCATGACCTCTTCAAGTATTCTGATGTATTCAAACTGATCCATGATCCCTGGTATACGATAAATAGGCCCAACACCGTAGTATGAGAAACATCCCCATATCATGATGCTTGTGCAACCATGCTTCACTGTCTTCACAGTGTACTGTGGCTTGAATTCAGTGTTTGGGGGTCGTCTGACAAACTGTCTCCAGCCACTAGACCCAAAAAGAACAATCTTACTTTCATCAGTCCACAAAATGTTGCGCCATTTCTCTTTAGGCCACTCAATGTTCTCTTTGGCAAATTGTAACCCTTTTCAGCACGTCTTTTTTTCAACAGTGGGACTTTGCGGGGGCTTCTTGCAGATAGCTTGGCTTCACATAGGCGTCTTCTAATTGTAACAGTACTCACAGGTAGCTTTAGACCTTCTTTGATCTTCCTGGAGCTGATTGTTGGCTGAGTCCTTGCCATTTTGGCTATTCTTCTATCCATTCGAATGGTAGTTTTTCGCTTTCTTCCACGTCTTTCAGGTTTTGGTTACCATTTTAAAGCATTTGCGATCATTTTAGCTGAGCAGCCTATCATTTTCTGCACTTCTTTATATGTTTTCCCCTCTCCATTCAGCTTTTTAATCAAGGTACGCTGTTCTTCTGAACAATGTCTGGAACAACCCATTTTCCTCAGAATTTCAGAGAAAAATGCACTGTAACCAGCATGTACAACATTTGCTGCCTTCCTTCCTTAAATAAGGGCAATAATTGCCACCTGTTTTTCAAAGAATGAATGACCTCACTAATAGAACTCCACACTGCTATTATTTTGAACATGCCCCTTTCAATTAGTGATTCAATTACACAGAATCAGCAGCATGCATGTCATGACTGTTGGGTCTGTTGGATTTCTATTACTCTATTACACCTGCTAGTAAATTATTTGCCATGTAGAAATAGCATTTCTACCAAAAACAGTGATTGATCAGGTTAGTGATGTCTGACTGCTATTATTTTGAACACAACTGTATGTCTTAAACATAGAAATTGTTTTAAAATGTAACAGTACCCTGCAGTTGCCTATAAATATACTTTTCCCCAATCTAAAGAGGTAACAGTTTTCAGGGAATAATGGATACATTGTATAAAGTCACCCACTGACACTGTAAAATGTGTGTCCAGCACCGACAGGGTAAACCTGGCCCATGACTGGTTTTCTTATCGTATGAACTCCTCCAGGCCTGAAGAGATCCAGAATGGCTGCATTTTTCTACAATGGTAGAAATGTTTCTGACAACTGAACATGTTTTTATATTTCAGAACCGTCCACTGAAAAAACGTAGCAAGAAAAACCCAACAATTGTCTCTTCTCTTAACCAGTTGACCTCAGGAAGGTTTTACCTCCCCTTCATGACCAGGACATTTATTGTTATTCAGCACTGCGCTATTTTAACTGGCAATTGCTCAGTCATGCAACACTGTACCCAAATGAAATTTATATAATTTTTTCACACATATAGAGCTTTTTTCGTGGTATTATTATTATTATACAGGACTTATATAGCGCCGACAGTTTGCTCAGCGCTTTACATTATGGAGGGAGACAGTACAGTAATAATACAGTTCAATACAAGAGGGATTAGAGGGCCCTGCTCCTTGGACCTTACAATCTAGGAGGTAGGGGATAGTGGTACAAGAGGTAATTAGCTGTGGGGGATGGAGTGGTTGGGGGAGTAAGGGATTTTAGTAGTTAGCCAGAGTCAAGGTAGGCTTCCCTGAAGAGATGGGTTTTCAGAGTGCGCCTAAAAGTGAGTAGGGTAGGAGATAGCCTGATAGCTTGAGGTAGGGAGTTCCAAAGGATAGGTGAAGCCCGTGAGGAATCCTGGAGATGAGCATGGGAGGAGGAGACAAGGGAGCTAGAGAGTAGGAGGTCTTGCAAGGAGCAGAGAGTACGGTTTGGGTGGTATTTAGAGGCAAGGTCGGTGATGTAGTTAGGGGCAGTGTTATGAACGGCTTTGTACGTCAGTGTTAGTGTTTTGAATTTTATCCGCTGGGCAATTGGAAGCCAGTGGAGGGATTGGCAGTGGGGTGGCAGATACAGAGTGGTTAGTAAGGTGAATGAGTCTGGCAGCAGCATTCATGATGGACTGGAGTGGGGATAGCCTGCGATGAGGTAGGCCAGTGAGGAGGGAGTTACAGTAGTCGAGGCGTGATATAATAAGGGAGTGGATGAGTTGCTTAGTGGTTTCCAAGGTTAGGAACAGTCGTATCTTGAAGATGTTGTGGAGGTGAAGTCTACATGAGTTTGTCAGTGATTGGACCTGGGGCTGAAAGGACAGATTGGAGTCTAGGATTACACCTAGTACCCTGGCTTGAGGGGTGGAACTGATGGTAGTGTTGTTGATCTTGATGGAGAAGTCGGGGGGGGGGGGGCACGGGCTGGGGGGAATACTAGAAGCTCAGTTTTGGAAAGGTTGAGTTTGAGGAAGTGGAGTGAGATCCATGCCGATATGTCACTTAGTAGGCTGGTGATCCAATCTGAGACTGAGGGGGTGAGGGGTAGAGAGATAGATTTGTGTGTCGTCAGCATAGAGATGGTAGTTGAAGCTGTGTGAGTTTATCAGTTGGCCAAGGGAGGAGGTGTAGATAGAGAAGAGGAGGGGTCCGAGGACAGAGCCTTGAGGGACCCTGACAGAGAGGGGGAGTGAAGGGGAGGTGGCAGCGTTATAGGTAACACTGAAGGAGCGCTGCGATAGATAGAAGGAGAACCAGGAGAGGACGGAGTCTCTGAGACCAAGAGAATGCAGTTTTTTGAGGAGGAGGGGGTGGTCAACCGTGTCAAAAGCCGCAGAGAGGTCAGGTAGTAGGAATATAGTATAGTGGCCATTGGTTTTGGCGGTTAGTAGGTCATTGGTGAGTTTGAGTAGGGCAGTTTCGGTGGAGTGTAGGGGGCGAAAGCCAGACTGTAAAGGGTCGAGAAGGTTGTTGTCGGTGAGATGGGAGCTCAGGCGATTGTAGACTAAGCGTTCTAGGAGTTCTAGGAGTCTAGGAGTAAATCGCAGTAGGGAGATGGGTCTTAGGTTGTTCAGGTCGGAGGGGTCCAGGTTGGGTCTCTTAAGTATGGGGTGATGTGCGCGTACTTTAGAGAGGAGGGGAAGGTACTGGTGGGGACTGGGACAGACTGACAAATCATGGGGCCCCGGGGCAATAGGGGATCATGGGGCCCCTGTGTCCTTTGCCCAAACTCAAAAAAGCCTATGAAAAAGGTACCAGGGGCATCTCATGGGGCCCCCTACTGACTCTGGGCCATCGGGCAGTGCCCAAGTTTTCAAATGGTCAGTCCGCCCCTGGGTGGAGATCACCTGATCTGATCTGATCACCACTGGGTTTTTTCTTTTTTATTATATAAATGAAAAAAAAAGACCAAAAACTTTGAACCCCACCCCCCCAATTTTTTCCTACTTTCTGTTATAAAGCATATCCAATTAAAAAAAATCTTTACAAATTTAGGCCAAAATGTATTCTGCTACCTATCTTTGGTAAAAAAACAAATCCCAATATGTGTATATTAATTGGTTTGTATGAAAGTTATAGTATCTACAAACTTTAGTATATAAACTGGAATTTACGCAGCTATAGATGCTATATTGGTAAAGGCGGTGATCGGCAACTTATAGTGGGACTGTGATAGTATGGCTGGCAATCTGGCGCTAACAGTAACTGGCTGGGAGTTACACTAACTGACACTGACATTGTTAGTGACACTAATAAAGTAATCAGTGATCACACTGTACTAGTGACACTGGCTGGGAAGGGGTTAACATCAAGGGGAAATCAAGGGGTTTGCTGTGTGCCTAACAAGTGTAAAGTGTTCTGCTTTTACTCACAGATCTGGCTGTTTTTTGTGTGTTTTTGTAAACACAGAACTCTGTGTTGTGATTGGACACAGCCAATTAACAGGTTTCAGGCAAAATCATTGGCTGAAACCTGCTGACAGACTTGTGCTGTGTCCAGTCACAGCATGGATCAGCAGGGGGTGTACACTCTAAACCCAGAAGAAAGCCAGCAATGTAGACATATGCTGCCTTGCCTGCTCTTGCCACCCACTCAGAGTACATTTACAGCTCAGCAGTTGGTTAATGACTGCAAGCTGTAATCCCTAAACAGTTTCCATTATGTAGAAATTTGCCAGCATAGTTAGAGATTTAAGAATTACCTCTGTGAATGTGTTGATCACTGGCACATGTGATTGGACAAGGTGGAGAGGAAGGGCGGTGATGACACCATATCCACCTTGTTCAAAAAGAGAACACCTTGTATAGTTCAAAAACAGACAAGGTGTCCTGTGAATGGCAGCAGTGCTAAGCAAGCAGTCCCCTGTAGTCAGTATGCAGAGGGGAAGCTGCTTGGCACAGGACTGGGAACAGTGCCGCAATAAATGTAGTAGTCAATTTCAAGCTATAACAAAAGCAGCAGCAGCTGTTCTATTTGTACAGATAATAAGGACCTCATTATTATCATTAATATTTCTTCCCTGTTCACCACATGACAGTTATTAGCACCTTTTTGCATTCAGACACAGGTGTCCGTTTGTGAACCAGCGGTAATAGATCGCTGCTCAGTTCTCCGGCATTCTCGGAGAACACAGTTCTCCTGTGAATGCAGTTTATGAAGCAGTTCTCCGAACGAAGGGAGAACGGTCTCCAAACGCTGGATAACGGTCTACAAACTCTGAAAAACGGCTCATTTTACTATAATCTCGCAAGATTATAGTAAAAGATCAGTTTACTAAGCAGAGGTAAATTATCTCTGCTTAGTTTTCGGTCCCTCTGATTCTCCAGCTCTGGGCTGGAGAATCTGGAGGGAGAACACAGATCTCCAGAGAAGGGCTGACATGATCTCCTGAGTGTCATAAACTGTGAATGACCAGAGAATAGCTGAGATCTGTTGAATCGAAGCTATTCTCTGTGTCATAAAATGACACCTCAGTGGGATGCATTATACATAGATCCTGGGTCTCCAAACTTTAGAAAGAAAGGGCCAGTTTACTGTCCTGAAGACTTAAGAGGGGTTGGACACTGGCCAGTGGGAGTTAACAATGCCCTATCTTTAGTATTAGAAAGAGTGTCCCACCATTGGTGTCAGTGGAAAGAATAGTGACCCATCATTGGTGTCAGTGGGAGGAACAGGTTTTCATAGTATAGCTATATTATGTGAGAAAATGCTGTCTAAGCAAACCAGAAAACTTGTAAATCTAAATTATTCCAAGTAGATAGCTGTTATCTAAGAAAAGAAAGTGCACAAAAAAAATAAAATATATATATATATATATATATATATATATATGAAAACTACTTGGACAGCCTTCCAAATCACTGGATTCAGGTGTTCCACTCACCCCCATGGCCACAGGTGTATAAAATCAAGCACCTAGGCATGCAGACTGCTTCTACAAACATTTATGAAAGAATGGGTTGCTTTCAGGAGCTCATTGAATTCAAGCGTGATGCCATGATAGGGTGTCAGCTGTGCAATAAGTCCATCCGTGAGATTTCCTTGCTACTAAATATTCCACAGTCAACTGTTAGTGGTATTATAACAAAGTGGAAACAACTGGGAAAAACAACCATAAAGTGGTAGGCCACGTAAAATGACAGAGCGGGGTCCGCGCATGCTAAAGTGCACAGTGTGCAGAAGTCTCCAACTGTCTGCAAAGTCAGTAGCTATAGACCTCCAAACTTAGTGTGGCCTTCAGGTTAGCACAACAGTGCATAGAGAGCTGGAATGGGTTTCCATCGCCGAGCAGCTGAGTCTCTGTCTGGCAATCCAATGGACATGTCTGGATTTGGCGGTTGCCAGGAGAACGGTACTTGCCTGACTGCATTGTGTCAAGTGTAAAGTTTGGTGAAGTGGGGAGTGTGGTTGGGGTTGGGGTTGGCCCCTTAGTTCCAGTGAAGGGAACTCTTAAGGCGGCAGCATACCAAGGCATTTTGGACAATTTCATGCTCCCAACTTTGTGGGAACAGTTTGGGGATGGCCCCTTCCAGTTCCAAGATGACTGCACACCAGTGTACAAAGAAAGGTCCATAAAGACATGGATGAGTGAGTTTGGGGTGGAGGAACTTGTCTTCCCTTCAACCTGACCTCAACCCGATAGAACACCTTTGGGATGAATTCGAGCGGAAACTGCGAGTCAGGCCTTCTTGTCCGATATCAGTGCCTGACCTCACAAATGCACATCTGGAAGAATGGTCAAACATTCCCATAGACACATTTCTAAACCTTGTGGACAGCCTTCCCAGAAGAGTTGAAGCTGTTATACAGTTGCAAGAAAACGTATGTGAACCCCTTGGGATTACGTGGAGTTTTGCATGAATTGGGCATAAAATGTGCTCTGAACGTCTTCTAAGTCACAACAATAGAAGAACACAGTCTGCTGAACATAATACTACACAAACATTAGATGTTGCCATGGTTTAATTGCACATAACATGTAAACATTCACAGTGCAGGGAAGAAAAGGTATGTGAGGCCCTAGCTTAATGACTTCTCCCAGAGCTAATTGGAGCCAGGAGTGAGCCAACCTTGACTCCAATCAGTGTGATGATATTGGATGTGTTGCTGACAGCTGTCCTGCCCTTAAAAAACACACACCTGTTTTGGGTTTACTGGTTTCAAGAAGCACTGTCTAATGTGAACCATGCCTCGCAGAAAAGAGCTCTCAGAAGACCTACGATCAAGATCCACGGTAAGACAGACTGTCTACAAATGGAGAAAGTTTAGCACTGTTGCTACTCTCCCTAGGCGTGGCCGTCCTGTAAAAATGACTGCAAGAGCGCAGCGCAGCATGCTGCATGAGGTAAAGAAGAATCCCAGAGTGTCAGCTAAAGACCTACAGAAATCTCTGGCACATGCTAACATTTTTGTTGACACATCTACAATAAGGAAAACATTAAACAACAATGGAGTACATGGGAGGACACCACGGAGGAAGCCATTGCTGTCCAAAAAGAATATTGCAGCACGTTTGAAGTTTGCAAAAGAGCACCTGGATGTTCCACAGCACTACTGGCAAAATATACTGTGGACAGATGAAACCAAGATTGAGTTGTTTTGGAAGAACACACAACACTATGTGTGGAGAAAAAAAGGCACAGCACACCAACATCAAAACCTCATCCCCACTGTAAAACATGGCGGAGGGAGCATCATGGTTTGGGGCTGCTTTGCTGCCTCAGGGCCTGGACGGATTGTTGTCATTGATGGGAAAATGAATTCCAGAGTTTATCAAGACATTTTGCAGGAAAACGTACGACCATCTGTCCGCCAACTGAAGCTCCGCAGAGGATGGGTGATGCAACAGGACAATGACCCAAAGCATACAAGTAATTCAACAAAACAATGGCTGCAACAGCACAGAATACGCCTTCTGGAGTGGCCCAGTCTGAGTCCTGACCTCAACCCGATTGAAATGCTGTGGCATGACCTTAAGAGAGCGATTCACACCAGACTTCCCAAGAATATTGCTACACTGAAACAGTTTTGTGAAGAGGAGTGGTCCAAAATTACTCCAGATCGTTGTGCAGGTCTTATCTGCAACTACAGGAAACGTTTGGTTGAGGTTATTGCTGCCAAAGGATGGTCAACCAGTTATTAAGTCCAAAGGTTCACATACTTTTTCCTCCCTGCACTGTGAATGTTTACATGTTATGTGCAATTAAACCATGGCAAAATCTAATGTTTGTGTAGTATTATGTTCAGCAGACTGTGTTCTTCTATTGTTGTGACTTAGATGACGTTCAGAGCACATTTTATGCCCAATTCATGCAAAACTCCACGTAATCCCAAGGGGTTCACATACTTTTTCTTGCAACTGTATATGTATATAAGGTACATTTATTGGCAGTATATTGGCCTAGTAAGTACAATTCAGATAGGTAGGTTGTGGTAAATTTTATCAACAAAATTAATCTGAAGGGGAAGTAAGCTTTGTTTATACTAAAGTAAAGCCATTTCCTTAGCTAACCTCCATTTCAAATCATTTAATGATCTACTAACAGCTAAAACCAATGGCCACTACTCTGTACTCTTACATCTTGACCTCTCTGCGGCTTTTGATACGGTTGACCATCCCCTCCTCCTAAAAAAACTCCACTCTCTTGGTCTCAGAGATTCTGCTCTCTCCTGGTTCTCCTCCTACCTATGGCAGCGCTCCTTCAGCGTTACCATAACGCTGCCTCCTCCTCTTCACTCCCTCTTTCTGTAGGGGTCCCTTAAGGCTCTGTCCTTGGACCCCTTCTCTTCTCCATCTACACCTCCTCCCTTGGTCACTTGATAAACTCCCATGGCTTTAAGTACCATTTCTATGCTGATGACACACAAATCTATCTTTCTACCCCTCACCTCACCCCTTCAGTCTCCTCTCGCATTACTAACCTACTAAGAGACATATCGACATGGATGTCACTCCACTCCCTTAAACTCAATCTTTCCAAAACTGAGCTCTTAGTATTCCCTCCAGCCCATGCCCCCTCCCCTGACTTCTCCATCAAGATCAATAACACAATCATCAGTCCCTCCTCTCATGCCAGGGTACTAGGTGTAATCCTAGACTCCCACCTGTCCTTTCACCCCCAAATCCAATCACTGTCCAAATCTTGTAGACTTCCCCTCCGCAACATCTCCAAGATACGCCGTTCCTAATCTCGGAAACCACTAAGCAACTTATTCACTCCCTTGTTATATCTCGCCTTGACTATTGTAGCTCCCTCCTCATTGGTCTACCTAATCGCAGGCTATCCCCTCTTCAGTCTATCATGAATGCTGCTGCCAGACTTTTCCACCTTACTAATCGTTCTGTATCTGCCACCCCTCTCTGCCAATCCCTCCACTGGCTTCCCATTGCCCAACGGATAAAATTCAAAACATTAACAATAACGTATAAAGCCATTTATAACTCTGCCTCAAATTACATCACCAATCTTGTCTCCAAATATCACCCAAACCGTACTCTCTGCTCCTCACAAGACCTCCTGCTCTCTAGCTCATTTGTCTCCTCCTCCCATGCTCATCTCCAGGACTTTTCCAGAGCTTCCCCCATCCTCTTGAACTCTCTACCCCAATTTATCAGACTATCGCCTACTCTGCTAACTTTTAGGCGATCTCTGAAAACCTATCTCTTCAGGAAAGCCTATCCTGCATTCAGCTAATAATGGAATCTTCTACTCTTCCAACCAGTCCATCCCCCACAGTTACCACCTTTTGTACCACTAGCCCCTCCCTCTTAGATTGTAAGCTCCAAGGAGCAGGGCCCTCCTTTCCCTCTTGTATTGAGCTGTATTGTTGCTGTATTGTCTCCCGTTATATTGTAAAGCACTGAGCATACTGTTGGCGCTATAGAAATAATATATATTAAAAATAATAATTTACTAGTAACTGTTTGAGTTGTTTTCCTTGTTGTTTATATATAGCCAATGGACACAAGATGAGTTAAACAGCATTGTTAAGGACAGTTGGAAAAGAATGCAAAGCTCGAGTGTGTGTGTGTATTGTGACCTATGCTGCATCCCATTGCTTAAATGACTTTCTATCAGTTGTCATCCATTGTGCATGTAACCATGAGCTGCCTTCTGCTCTGTTATGTAACCAAGAACTCATCCACGGTCTGTAAAAATTCTTACCCATCTTCAATAGATTGGAATAGCTTTTATACACATATTGGTGTGTGTATCTAATCTCCTGCAAGGGTCACTAGTGGTCAGCAGGACCCCCGTGGGATAGCACAAAGGGCCATGTTTCATTGAGTTACATGGGAAGGTTACTATTGACTGTTGCAACGGGGATTCTCCTTTAGCAACAGGCCGTCCCTGGATTTTAAAAAATGGCGGGCATTTGTACAACGCTTTTGGATCCTATTTAAACCTGCTGCCTGCTGCTATATTTACCCCAGCTCCTCTGGGACAGACCATGGCTCCCACCCACCTGCCCTTTTTCTTTTATTAACTGTCATGGTGCTTGTTCAGTAGGGGTTTAGTCGTCCAGTAGGAGTTTAGTCATCCAGTATATCTGGATGGACCACCTGACTGTATTGATAATTGTAATTTTGGTTTCAGCCAGGATGGCTAGATATTTTCTTTGATATGTATTTATTAATAATTTTTTTCACCTTTGAAAAACACCATGGCCAATAAAATATCCAATAAATATTTAAGAGTTAAATCTCTTGGTGTGTGTTGTTTTTATTTTATTAATGTGTCACCAGCTCCTTTGTACTATGCCATGCAATTGCAATAACGATATCATAATTTTGGTCAACCAACTAACCTTATAATAAAGAAATCCCTTACCAAGAGGTTAGTGATGACTTATTTTAAAGCTCATTTACTGCTTATGAGGAATACAAGCAAATATTTGAATGCCCATAGTCTGGCCACGGGTTCAATATTGGGTTACATGTATTTTTTACTGTAAAAGCAGCTCAGACTTTATATTTTAATTTTCAGTCCACGTGTGAAGCCAGTAAAAGCAGAAATCTGGATGGATAGATCATAGTAAATAACATGCAGGATGGTAATTTTATTCAAAAGAAAGAAAAAAGAATAAAATGTAATACATTACACATTGAATTGTGAATAACAACTGATAACCCTGAGTTATCTATTGTTTTTTATCAATAGACAAATAACATTTATATTTTGACCAGTCCTTAGTGTCCTTGGTGGAACCCCACCAAAACTCTATTTTTAGTTTTGTATAGGTTTGGAACCTTTGTTAATATATTATTGCTGTTTGTGCTTCCATTTGGGAGATTTTCTTTTACTCTGGGCTCGTTTAAAAATTTTAACACAGTGGGAAAGGGTTCAAACGTCTATCAGCTTTAATTGCTGTGTCCCCAATGGTAACTTTCCCTTACTTCCTGTGTGGTCACCATAGCATATAGTAATTAAAGCTGGAAGAGGTTCTAACACTTAATCTAAAACTACACACACACACACAAACAGAAAATCCCATCAAGTTTAGCTTGCACCTGATACATTACATTTTTTGTTTTTGCACCATATTACACCACAAATTGTTCCTGTTGCAGTCTCTATATTCCATACATTATCTCTATATCATGTGAACCTGAGATTAAGGACAAAAATATGCAAGTGCAGCTTTTTTTTCCTTAAATTGCTGAAAAGAAATATGAGGGTTCAGCTGTGTGAAAGACTGTTCTCTGGTGACAAGCTGTGGGTAGCGAGGATATGCAGTCTTTGTTCAGCAGACTGGGCAGTTAGACGAGCCTCAGAGTCTGGGTCCCAACAATCCTCCAAAGTTTCCCACAACGTATTGTAGAGCTGCATGAAAGATTACAAATGCTGTTACTTACAACGAAGGGAACGCAGCACAGACATCCATCAAAAATGTCAAAGCAAACTTCTACGACAAAGAAACTTGATTTCTCAATAGCAGGCAAAACAAGATATGTCTACTTGGTTGTGCTTCTCCACCACCCTGGTCCAGATATGGGGGAACACGTGATACTTCCCCCTGCTTTCCACATTGTACTACTCAGTGCACCTATATTAAGAAATCCATCTCCAGCACTTTATGTCCCAAAACAATCTTACAATTCCCGGTAGCCTCTTGCCTCCTGCACTTTCATATTGGCCATTATGCCCACTTATCTTAATGATGGGTTAAAAGGAAGATGATAGAGGGAGGAGGAATGTGCCAGGTCTTGGCACTATAGGAAGTGTCAAAATATGTTAAATAAAGTACTGCAATACTTGACAGGATAATGGAGTATTTGAGATTTTGCAGGCACTGCTAGATCCTAGCATTGAATTACTGTAGGCAGTCAAAAGCTTTTTTAGGCAGGATAGGTGCACATTTATGCATCTTGCAGTATAAAATTATGTTGATTTCCAAATCTGCTCCACAAAGAGATATTCTTCTCCTAAAGTGAAACTTTAGCCATGCTATGGCCATTCAGATCTTTACATTTTTTTAACAAGCAGTAAATACACTTATACAAAAGCCCTTACTGACCTCAATGTGCATAGCTCTATGTACATTTTGAACTTGCTAAGCAAGTTAAAACCCAAAGCATCATTAGACCTAAAAACAAAATCTGTTGGAGCTTACCAATATGGTGGCTTCATTAGTTTTCTACACCAGATGATTTAGATGGCCTTGAATAAAGTGTTACTAAACCCACAACAGTAAAATCAGTCTGTATATGCAGTAAAGCATGCTTGATATACTAACTGTGGAACCTAAGGAGTTAATCCTCTGCATTGTGTAAAAAGGCTGTTTGTTGGGGTACATTGTTGGCCAGAACTTCATAGGAAAAGGACTTGGGGGGTACTTATTTCAAATGATTGCAAAACGAGCAAACAGTGTGGTCAGGCAGTGGGGACCGCAAATAGGATTCTATGATGCATCACTAGAGGGGTAACCAGCAGGAAGAAGAAGGTCCTGATTCCCCTATATAGATCTTTAGTTAGACCTCATTTAGAATACTGTGTCCAGTTCTGGAGACCTCACTTACGTGTGTGTACAAGGGCATTCGCATGGGCAGTTGGTGATGGAATATTCACGGAGTCAGTCCTCCGCACTGTAATATAAAAGGGCACTGTGATATAAAGGGGACTGCACTGTATTGATTACAGTGCCCCTTTACAGCACAGTACCCTTTATATCCCAGTGTCCCTTTACATTACAGTGCCTCTAGAGATCTAATCACAGTGCCCCCTATATATTCAAAGAGATGGCCCAATCCAGCAAAGAGACATCTCTATATAGCAAAGATTGGATGTCTCATTGCTGGACAGGAATGTCTCTTTGCTGGATGGGGATGTCCCTTTTTGGACTGGGCTGTCTCTTTGCTGGGCCAAACTGGGCAAAGAGACAGCCTAGTCCAGCAAAAAGACATCCCCATTCAGCAAAGAGACAGCCCAATCCAGAAAAGAGACTTCGCCATCCAGCAAAGAGATGTTGCCATCCAGCAAAGAGACAGCCCATCCAGCAAAGAGACAACTCGCCCAGCAAAGAGACAGCCCATCCAGAAAAAGAGACAGCCCATCCAGTAGAGACAGCCCATCCAGCAAAGAGACAGTCGTCCAGCAAAGAGACAGCCCATCCAGCAGACAGCCCGTCCAGCAAAGGGACAGATCATCCAGCAAAGAGACAGCCCCTCCAGCAAAGAGGCAACGCGTCCAGCAGAGAAACAGCTTATTCAGCAAAGAGACAGTCCATCCAGCAAAGAGACAGCCTGGTGTGCCCTATGGCCAGTCCGAGCCTGCCCACAACAGTAAAATCAGCCTGTATATGCAGTAAAGCATGCTTGTTATAATCACTGTGGAACCTAAGGGGTTAATCCTCTGCATCATAAATGGCTGTTTGATCCTGACTTCTTTGATCCTCCCCTTCTTCCAGTGTCCCCCTCCTATCTCCTGATAAGACATTTTGTGTGGAGACACTCTGCACAAGCTCAGTTTGGTGTGTATTGCTAGAAAGTTTTTTTTTCTTGGAAGTGTGCATCTAATCAGCACAGGGCCAATCAGCACTGTCCAGACAGAGGTCAGGGGTTCTGCATCCTCCTAGAGCAGAATGAAAACTCCTCTTACAAAGCTGTTACCAGTGCTCTGCTGAACACTAATAGATGTCACAAGACTGCTGTAACTGCTGATGAGAAAATGTATTTAGCAGTTTATATTTACTAAAATAATTGCACATCCATGTTCTGTGTACTGCAGGAGACCAGATATAGTGAATGCAGGGTCCTGGGTTTAGTAACACTTTAATCCATCCTACCTTATAGTGAACCTGTGACTTTGTCCATATAGGTAAACTACAGGATCCCTTTACATTTTCCAGATTAACAAAATTAAATTAAGAAACAATATTTCCATTTTAAGATACAAGCAAATTAGAATAATAGAGATAAGATCTTTGTTTACATCTGTAATATTAGCTTGCTTTTCATTATACTTACTTGGAGATTTCCTCTCCAGTTTTTAGGCAATTGTGGCCGTCTCTTGTTCTCCGCTACCAATGATCGCAGCTCATCCAAGGAAGGGTTTGGACCCAACTCCTCTGAGAAGACCACATGAAACTCTGGAGACTGGTGATCTGAGAACAAGGACCATAATTTGAAAAAAAGCTGAAGCACAGTGGAAGTGTTTTTGGAGTAGCAAAGTATCATAAAAATTGTACTGATGGAGCAAAGCAAAGAGTTTTGACTGTTTTCTATGGATTACTCTATTGTCAACATCATCTTAATGGACAATTTTCTTTCCTTGCATTTGGCTAAAATGGGATATGCATATCATTAACACTCAAAGGAATATGCATACCATTAACATTTCCATAAAGATACACACAGTATCTTCATAATAAGCAACAATGTTATATGATCATATAACATTTTATATATATATATAGTCTAATAGGATTTTTTATTTTTTAAAAATAACAAACATGTCATTCTTATCTGCTCTGTGCAATGGTTTGCACAGAGCAACCCCAATCCCCAATCCTCCTCTTCTTGTGTCCCCCGCCATTGCTCCTGGCTCCTCCTCTTTTTGGTGTGCCACTAAAGGAAACCACTTATCGTGGCACACCTGCATGCTCACTCCCGAGCTGGCTCTGTGTGTCTATAAGACAAACAAAGTGTGGTTCGGCCTCACCCCCTGCTCCCTTCTCACTGGCTGTTATTGACAGCAGCGAGAGCCAATGACTCCCGCTGCTGTGTCTGAGCCAATGATTCCCGCTGCTGTGTCTGAGCCAATGACTCCCGCTGCTGTGTCTGAGCCAATGACTCCCGCTGCTGTGTCTGAGCCAATGACTCCCGCTGCTGTGTCTGAGCCAATGACTCCCGCTGCTGTGTCTGAGCCAATGACTCCCGCTTCTGTGTCTGAGCCAATGATTCCCGCTGCTGTGTCTGAGCCAATGACTCCCGCTGCTGTGTTTGAACCAATGACTCCCGCTGCTGTGTCTGAGCCAATGACTCCTGCTGCTGTGTCTGAGCCAATGACTCCCGCTGCTGTGTCTGAGCCAATGACTCCCGCTGCTGTGTCTGACCCAATGATTCCTGCTGCTGTGTCTGAGCCAATGACTCCCGCTGCTGTGTCTGAGCCAAAGAGGAGGGAGAGAGCCTCTTCTTTCATGTACATTGCTGAATTGAGATCGGGTTCAGGTAAGTATAATCGGGGGGGGGGGGGAGTTGCATACAGAAGGTTTTTCATCCTCATGCATAGAATGCATACAGGTAGAAAACCTCCTGCCTTTACGGCCACGTGTAGTACATGCCTCACCTGGAGTTCTGATGCTGTCTAATAGAGGTTATTTTCATGAAAAGTTTCCCAAACAGGAATAATTGTAAGGGCCAAAGCCCTTGACCCTTGCAGTAGAAAATCCCCACCCCATATTTAAAAAGTTAAATGGTACTTGTCTTATTCATTGCTCCTGCGGTCTTACACTCCAAGGTAGGATGGGCACTGCAAGGGCAATTAACATGCATTATATTAAGTCAACTCATTCATTTGAATGGGCTGCTTAATGCACCGCAATGGACCAAACATTGGACCTGCAGTTTTTTCTAGTGCAGCACATTGAAACACACAGCCGTCAGTTAACATTGTGCCATTCACAATGTAAGCATCACAAGCAATGTGCATGATTTGGAAAACCGAGCAGTAATGTGCTTGCTACCATTGTAGGGGCTTACCACATATAGTTGAATGGAAATAAATTCTTTATAGTCATCCAAATAAATTGGTAAGCACTCACCCTTCCTCAAACATTTCAGAAAATTCTATAGAGATAGTATGTTAATGGTAAATTAACTCAGGCTTACAGCACTGCAAACCCTGCACATCTTACAATCAAAGTCAAAGCATGGGAGCTAGCCTATCTCATATATAATTTCAAAAAAGTAGGTAGTAACTAGTCAATAAATGTCAGGACATTATTGTCTGTGTGGCCTCAAACCAGTCACATTTTAGTTGTCATTTATCAGGTAAGAAAAGGCTCTATAAACCTGACCCAAGAGCATAAGCTGTATTTAGAGTTTTAATTTCTCTAAAAGGTTGGCACCATGTCAGCCACCTCCAGGTATGCCAACTCAACCCCATGTTATCAGGACCTAACTCATAAATTTGACCCCCACCGCCCAGGAAGGCGTTTTGTTGCATAACTAGAACTTTGTCCCAGGGTGGGAGTCTAAGCTGACATGGAGCCCTTCAGGAAAGGAAAATTGCAGTAAGTATTTGGTATTCAAATTTCCATTTTCCTGACAGCTCCATTTTAGCCACCTCCAGGAATTAACTAGATACCAAGGTGGAATGATGCCAATATCTTTTTAACTGTGGCCACTGGCTGAACAGATTACAGCTTTCCTAAAGTCAACAGTAGTCAATACAGATTGATCAATTTGGTAATGAGAAACAAAAGTGTACATGGATGCCCAGGTTGCTGCCGTGCATATTGTCTCTGAAGAAACTCTGTAGGCAGTTGCTCAAGAAGTTGAAATGCTCCTTGTGGAGTGAGTTGTTATTCCCTCTGGAAGTGCTAACCCCTTATCTTTACATGCCATAGTCTTCACAAACTAGGAGGTGATAATCCTGCTGGAGGCTCTGCAACCATTACGTATCCCTCAAAAAAATCACAAACAGGCAATCTGAAGACCTGACATCAGAGGTAGCGTCAATGTAGGACCTTAGAGTTCCCAGATCTATCGTGCTGACTTCTTGACCATCCTCCCAAAAATAGGTAGGTAGAGCTATTTCCTGATTTAGGTGAAACTTGGTGGCCTAGCAACACTCTGTCTGAAGAAGTATAGGGTTCTTTAAATACTAAGGCTGCCAGCTCCAAAATTCTTCTAGCTGAATCTATTGTGATTAGCTTCATTACAGCCATAAAGAAATGGACTATTAGTACGTTAGAAGCCCACTGAGTACCATTGAAGGCTGAAATGGCTGAGATTTGGCCTTTGAGTGCACTTACACTCAAGCCCATTTCCAGACCTTTCTATAGAAACCCAAGGATGTGATAATTGCTGGGTTCTTCTGGCTCGAATCCTTCTGACGCAACATATTCTTGGATCTTCTGCTTGTGCTGAATTTGCAAGCTTTAATAAGTGTTTCGACAACATCTGAGGAGCATCCCAAACTTATGAACCTCCACTTTTCAATATCCATTCTGTCAGTGTGAGCTTCTCTGGCGCTGAGTGTAGAACTGGGCCCTGGAATAGGAAATCTAGCCTCACTGGTAATGGGCAGGGAGTGCTCGAACTTGAGCGTATAAGCAGCAGGTACCAGGGCGCTTTGGCCAATCCAGAATTACTGTCAGCACTGTGACATCTTCCTATATCAACCTGTTCAGAAAGGACAGGATGAGAGGCACCAGGGGAAAGGCATAAGCTGTCTGAAAGGCCCATTTTAAAGGTCAGAGCGTCCGCAATGACTGCACGTTGGTGATATCTTGCACAGAATAAGGAGAGTTTCTTATTGTCCATAGATGCATAGAGGTCTATTTTCGGCAGAAAGGACCATGCTACAATTTCCTGAATCACATGCGTCAGCAGAGACCACTCACTGTTATCCACTGAGGCCCTAGACAGATAGTCTGCCTGGAGACGGACATGTCTGGGCAAATATGCTGCCAAGAGGAGGAGCATATTATTTTGAGCCCAGTCCTTTATAGGTTTTACCTCTTTCAGAAGGGACCGACTCTGCATGCTCCCCTGTTTTTTTATATAGGATACAGCTTAACATTGTCCATCCTCAGGAGAACCGAACCACCACAGACCACCAGAGCAAAGGCCAGGAGAGCCTGATTTGCCACCCTCAGCTCCAACTTGTTGGAAATGGTCTTCTCCGGAAGGTGAGGCCTTGAGTTCACTGGTCCTTGTAGACAGCTCCCAGCCTGTCTCACTGGCATCTGAGTTGACCATAATCCAGGACATTGGAAGGACAGAATGACACCAAAGGAGATTCCTTCTCTCTGCCCACCAGAGGAGACCTTGCCTCATGGACTGGGTTATCAATATACTCTGAGACAGCTCTTGGGAATCCCACTGGAGGAGAAATCCATTCTGGAAGGGGCAAGAGTGCCAATGGACCATGGGAATCACAGACACCATGGTGCCCAGCAACTGGAGGCAGGTTCTGGCTGGGAGATGGATGGCTAATCGTGCAGAATTCACACACTCCAGGATGACAGGAATCTTCCCCAATGGAAGAGATGTGTTCTTTTGCCCAGATAAATTAGCAGCTAGCAACTGGCTTTTTTCCTCATTTATAAGCCACCCGAAATACTGAGGGGATGAATCCAGATTTACCCCCTGTTGCCTTGGTAATTACTGTACTAAGCTTGTTTCTAAATAAGGATCGGCCCTTAAAGGGGAAACTAAACCAGCCTTGTTTGGATGACGAGTCCAACACCCAAGGTCTGAGCTATAAGGTGCGTCTTGCTGTGACTGCGTTTAGCATCACGCGCACAATAGATTTTATTATATCAATAGCATCCTTCACCATAAACCCAGCCATGAGCTTCAGGTTGTTAAATGAGGCAATGATCTCGGCTTTACCAAGATCGTTATAAACAGCTTCCTCCGACTTGTCTATCCAGACCTCCATGGCCTTGGAAATTGCTGCAAGGCCACCAATGGTTTGCACGCTCCTCCTGCAGCTATATAGACCTTTTAAGGTCTAAATCCACCCTCCTGTCGAGGACATCTGTAAAAGAGACCGTGTTATCTAATGGCAATGTGATGTGCTTGGCCAAATGCATGAGGGCTGCTTCGACCATGGGTGGGTCCTCTAGATGCTTGACATCCTCCTTCCTTAAGGGGAAAACTTGTCAAAGCAATTCCTGAGAGAAAATGTTTTATCTATTTGTTTCCACTCATCTTCAATTATGTCTTTAATTTCTTCAATGAAAGGAAAGGTGAGCCCCTCTCTCTTCATATTCTTGAAGTAGCTATGCTGCTTTTTTTGTGGTTCCTCTGGTGGATCTTCCCACTCCAAGGCCTGCCTGACTTCTTTCAAGAAGGACTGAATATCAATTAAATTGAACCCCCCAAAACTTGCGCCCTCTTCCTCTCCGAGGAGTCTTCAGACTCAGATCTGGCCACTGCCTGAGGTTCTTCACCTCCAGTGTTTAACTGAGGAGTAGTCACATGGGGTCGAGAAAGGCGCTTGCTGACGTGGAGGATGTAGCTGCTCAGTGAATGATTTTAGCATATCCTTGAACGCTTGTTTCATATGAGAAACCATCTCCTCCTTCCCTTTGTCCCTGTCCTTGGTTTCTGAAGCAGGCTTTGTAAAATGTTTTTCCCAGGAGCACCACATTTGGACAGGCCCAGCACATCCGAGGTCAAGGTTGTGGCTGGTGGGAGCTTTGTGCTCTTGAAGGGGGGCTCACTGCGATTACTGTCTCAGCATCTGGAGTGATGTTCATATCTTGAGCAAGGAGCAAGGAGAAGAATGGAGTCTTGAAACCATTGAACTGGCAAGAGGGAATACAGGAATGCTTCTGACAATGCAGTGCTGCTCTGAGCACTCTGCAAGTTTAAATTTGGAGGCAAGCTACCTCTGAGGTTTCCAATTGGCCACCAGTCTGCACATGTTCAGAGCAACCAAGAAGCTGCCGGCAAACCACTGTGGAATGCACCACTATCTTGCTGGGACTGGAGTTTCATTACAGAGACAGAGTAATCCTTGAAGTCCAGGAATTGTTGAAGAGACACTATAGAGGGGAGACAATGCCATCACAAAACTGCAGAACTATAGTGTACTTACCACAGCCCCAAAAACCAGCAGCAGGAACTCCACACAGCCAAAGCATTTAGCAGGCACCAAGGGGGCTATGTCTAGGAGGACCCACACTGGATGAACATAGGGTTGCCACCTCATCCCTTTAAAATCAAACACATATTTATTACACAGGTTCTGTGGTTGATTAAGGTGGTAATTAAACTCACTTAGTACCTTATCTGAAATAAATTAATGCTCAGAACCTGTGTAATTACTATATGTTCAGTTTTAAAAGGATGAGGTGGCAACTGTAGATGGACGGCAAGATCTTTAATCCAGCGAAGTAGGAGAATGCACCAGGTCCTGACAGTACAGAGGAAAGGAACACCTCCTGGGTAGTGGGGGTCAAATTTATGAGTTAGATCCTGATAGCATGGGAAACGGTGTGGTGTACCCAGAGGTGGCTGACATGGAGCTGTCAGGAAACATTTTTTTTTGGCAAGTTTTGCCTAAATAGCTCAACAAGGAAAATTGAGAGTCTTCGGCAAAAATCACTCTGCATGTCTCTAGCCTCAAAGAATTTTTCAAGCAGAACAGATCTAGCCTGCCTGATCTGGGGGTGCATTAAAAACATCACCCTTAACTGTGGCTGCAGCATAATGGCAGGTAATGAGAGACAGAGCATGTCTGGATGGAAGAAGGGCTTCTGTCCTCTTCTTATTCTATGCCCTGGATCAACATTATCCATTCCCATGGTGCAGGTAGGGCGGATGTCAGTACCATAGCAACATATGACACTGTGCATCTTGGTTCGCACCCCTGCACCAAGGAAAGGAATGATGTGGTGCTACAGGGCACTGTGGAACCATGTGGATTTGGTATTGCTGAGACAACCCCTCCACTTCTTAAAACTGATGTCACTGGCCCTGGGTGGCACAACTAAAATCTGGGGAAGCACTGCCCACCCCAGCACTCCCCTAGATCTGGCCATGCCTCCCGCCTTTCTTACCTGCATACAAATCATTGCAACGACTGAATATCTCCCATAGCAGGAGGCCCAAAGAATACACATCAGCTTGAGTTAGGGCCAGTTCCCAGGACATAAGATTCAGGGAGCCATCCAGCATTTCTGGAGACATGTAGCGGAGTGTTCCTGTCTGTGAAAATAGTTCAGTGTCAAAAATGCAAGCAGATCACATTTCATAATGCAAAGTATCCTGTATTATCCCTAATTTACCATGTTTAGTACAGCTGGGTCATGCCCCTTCTTCTTCATCTGGTAATCCTCCAAAACCACAGAGAGGCCAAAGTCTGATATGACACAAGAAGAATCAGCTGTCACCAGGATATTTTCACTGCTCAGATCTCGGTGAGCAATAGCTGGTTTACATATGTCTGTTAGTGAGACAAATCAGATTGTTGAACTTCACAGTACAGGATAAACAAGTGCCACTGAATGTAAGATATTGAACATGAAACATTGACTTTTGTCTACATACAGCATATATGGGATAATGTGTCCTTTACTAAAAATTCCAAAGACAGTGAGGGTCAGAGTCTGTAATGTACTGGCAAACTGAAAAAGACAGCAGTGACACGAATACAGTGATCAGTGATAACACTATACGCCAGGGGTCTCAAAGCTTTCTAAGCAAAGGGCCAGTTTATTATCCTTTAGGCTTTGGGGGGCCAGACTTTGGCCAGTGGGAATAGAAAATGCCCCAGCATCCATGCCCCTTCATTTGTTTTATTGGAAGGAATAATGCCCCATTGTTGGTATGAATGAGACGTGCCCCATCATTTGTAGTAGTTGGTGAAATAGTGTCCCAAGGGCCAGATAAAAGCAAGCAAAGGGCCACATCCGGCCCCTGGGCCACAGTTAGGGGACCACTGCTATAAGCTGTCACTGTACTAATGACACTGGCTGGGAAGGGGTTAACATCTCAGGATAATCAAGGAATTAAGTGTGTAGCTAACAAGTGTTAAAGGGACTGACCGTCCACTGAGCAAGATGGAGGAGCCAATACGCCGTGACATCACGCCGCCGGAGCCTCGTGAATGTCCGGCGACCATCTTGCTCAGTGGACTGTCAGTCCCTTCAACACTGCTTACCAGCACCTGTTATTACTATTTCATTACCTTTATAACGTGGGCATAATCTTTTTAAACGTGGATAATAAAGCCTTACTTATTCAATACTGCACTCTGGGCTAGCTTCTGTTTGGCTCCCTGTTGAGCTAATTAATTTGCAGAGCCCTACCCTGGAAGCTAGCTGCAGTATCCCACAGGACCCAGAGGAGGGCATTTCCATCTCAGGCTGCAAACACCCATCCATCCTTAAAGGGGACCTCTGGCAGGATTAGTTCCTTGAGTACCCAGGAGATATCCGTTGGGCTGTACACCATCCAGAGGAAGGAGATTCTGTACCCGGCTTACCTTATCCATCCTTAAAGGGGACATCTGATGATACATATTAAATGCGTATTTATAATACTCATCTGGTGAGTGCATATTTTTACCACACCTTTGGGCACATCACTGAATACTGAAGTTACCTACAGCTGTGATTGGCACCCTAGCATGAACTGTCACTTTATGAACATCTTCATTGCAAAAGAGCTCAAGCTCTGTCAGATTGGATGGAGAGCGTCTGTTAACAGCAATTTTCAAGTCTTGCCATAGGTTCTCAATTGGATTTAGGTCTGGACTTTGATTGAGCCATTCTAACACATTAATATTCTTTGATATAAACCTTTCCATTGTAGCTCTGGCTGCATGTTTAGGGTCGTTGTCCTGCTGGAAGGTGAACCTCTGCCCCAGTCTCAAGTCTTTTGCAGGCTCTAAGAGGTTTTCTTCTATGATTGCCCTGTATTTGGCTTCATCTGTCTTCCCATCAACTATGACCAGCTTTCCTGTTGCTGCTGAAGAAAAGCATCCCCACAACATGATGCTGCCGCCACCATGTTTCACGGTGGGGATGGGGTGCTCAGGGTGATGTGCAGTGTTAGTTTTCCGCACATAGGGTTTTGCTTTTAGGCCAAAAAGTTAAATTTTGGTCTCATCTGATCAGAGCACCTTCTTCCACATTTTTGCTGTGTCCCCCACATGGCTTCTTGCAAACTGTGAATGGGAATTCTTATGGCTCTCTTTAAACAATGGCTTTCTTCTTGCCACTCTTCCATAATGGGCACATTTGTGCAGAGCATGACTAATAGTTGTTCTGTGGACAGATTCTCTTGCCTGAGCTGTGGATCTCTGCAGCTCCTCCAGAGTTACCATGGGCCTCTTGGCTGCTTCTTGTCAAGGTCCTACCTTTTCCCAGAGGTTATGTTACTCCATGTGCTGGCATCCATCTTGGATTTCTGCTGAGCATGGTGGGAAGCTTTTATGCCTTCAGGTCTCTGAGGTCCATCCCCCAGAGGGGTGTGGCTGAGTACATATAAGCCTGTGATCCGCACATGCTCTTTGCACTTGTGTCTTTGTCTTGCTACAGCTCTGTGTATATGCTCGTGACTCTTCTGGTATTCTGACTCGGCTTGTGACTAAGACCATTCTCTGTGTTTTCCTTCGATCTGACCTTCCGTTGCTGAACCCGGCCCATGACCTGTGATTCTCTGTCTACTGTTCTGTACTGTTTTGTCCTGTTGTTGTCGACTCGGCTTGCCTGACTACGCTATTGTCATTCTCACCAGCTACACGCCATTGGCGGCGGCCATTACCGCAGCCGGGGTGTCTCGGGGGCCGCGACCTGGTTCCTGGCTGCGTCAAGTCCATCCCCACCATCAGGGGCCCTGGTGAAGGGCAGCCTGGGACTTAGACTCCGCGCCCTGAGGGACTTCGGTCTGTTGGTGGTGGTTGTCGTCAGCCAGTGCCTTACCCTGCCACTAGGCCTACATGTCCGTTCCACAGCCCTGCCCTGACATTACACAAGTGCCATGAATCCTGACGGTGCAGGTACGCCTTCGCTTCCAATATTGGTCACCAGACTGGATCAACAGGATCTCTTGTTGGATCAGTTCGCTCAGGCGTTGCAAACTCTGCTGGCACGCACCGCGCACCTTACTCCTGGTGTTATTAGGCCGGTTGTCACTCCGGTGGTCGCTCCCGCTGCTGTTCCGCTTGTTGCGCCTACCGCCGCGACTGCTGCGGCGCCCAGAGGTATGACTGGTTCAGCCCCTCTTCCACAGCGCTTTGGGGGTGAGCCGAGTCAGTGTCGTGGGTTCCTCAACCAGGTGGGGATTTACTTCGAATTAATACCCCACGCTTTTCCGACTGAGAGGTCAAAGGTGGGTTTCCTAATATCGCTACTCTCAGACAAGGCCTTGGCCTGGGCGAATCCCTTATGGGAGAGGAATGACCCAGTGATTCACGAGTTTTCCGGTTTTGTCGATGCCTTCCGTAGGGTATTTGACGTACCGGCTCATTCCACCTCGGCTGCCAAGCTGCTCATGTCTATGCATCAGGGTTCACGGACCGTTGCCGAGTACGCCATAGAGTTTCGTACCCTGGCAGCAGAGGTGGGTTGGAACAATGAGGCTCTGGTGGCTGCGTTTTCTCAGGGTCTTTCTGATGCATTGAAGGACGAGATCGCAGCCAAGGAACTGCCTAGGGAGTTGGAGGAGCTCATCTCTTTCCTGATCCTGATTGACGCCAGGCTCAGGGAGAGGCCTTCACTCAAGGAACGCCTGCGGAGGCCTTCCAATCGACTGGCACCTGCGTTTTCTGTCCCACCCATTCCTCCCTCTCCTCCCACGCCTCCTGGGGATAGATTGTCTGGTGGTGAGCCCATGCAGCTGGGGTTTGCTCGCCTTTCCAAGGGAGAGCGGGCCGCTCGGCGTCGGGAGGGTCGCTGCCTGTACTGTGGTCTTGGTGGGCACTTTCGGCAGTCCTGTCCGGTCCGTCCGGGAAACGCTCGCACCTGAGATCCTGTCGGGGACAGATCTTGGGTGGAGTCTCCTCGTCCCCGGCGTTCCGCAGAGATAAGCCACTGATCACCGTTGTCCTCTCTTGGGCGGAGGGCTCGGTGACGGCCCAGGCGTTGGTAGATTCTGGGGCCGGCGGGTTGTTTATGGACAGCTCGTTTGCTGCCCAGCACTCCATTCCCCTGCAGGCTCGAGTTACCCCATTGGTTCTCGAGGCAATAGATGGCAGGCCCCTGCAACCACCGCAGGTTACCCACGAGACTATGCCAGTTTAAGTAGCTATTGGGGCTGTTCACAGGGAGTTGGCCTGTTTCCAGGTGATTTCTTCTCCACACTATTCGGTGGTTTTGGGGTATCCCTGGCTCCAGATGCACAATCCAACCTTCAATTGGCAAACTGCCGAGATTCTCTCGTGGTCTCCACAGTGTGGGGCCGGGTGTATCCGTGGGCCGGTTAAGGTGTTGTGTGCCTCCTCGGACTCTGCGTTGCCCACTGATTATGGGGAGTACCAGGACGTGTGTGATAAGGTACGCGCTGGTGCCTTACCTGCTCATCGTCCTTACGACTGCGCCATATCCTTGCAACCCGGTGCCACTCCTCCACGTGGCAGGGTGTATCCTCTCTCGGTTGCGGAGAATAAGGCCATGGAGGAGTACGTTGCGGATGCGCTTTCCCGGGGGCACATTCGTAAGTCTACTTCCCCAGCAGGAGCGGGCTTTTTCTTTGTAAAGAAGAAGGGTGGTGAATTGAGGCCTTGCATTGATTATAGGGGTCTCAATCGAATCACCAATAAGAATGCATACCCGATTCCCTTGATTACTGAGTTGTTCGACCGCCTTAAGGGGGCAACAGTCTTTACCAAACTTGACCTTAGGGCAGCGTACAACCTCATACGGATCAAACAGGGGGATGAGTGGAAGACCGCGTTTAACATCAGAACCGGCCACTACGAATACCTGGTGATGCCCTTCGGGTTGTGTAACGCGCCCGCAGTTTTTCAGGAATTCATAAATGATGTCCTTCGTGACTTGTTGCAGCAGTGCGTAGTGGTTTACCTGGATGACATCCTGGTTTACTCTACCTCCATGGAGTCCCATATCCAGGATGTCAAGTGGGTGCTGCAACGATTACGGGAGAACAAACTCTTTTGTAAGCTCGAGAAGTGCGAGTTCCATCGATCCCAAGTTGCCTTTTTAGGCTACATCATTTCTGCGGAGGGATTCTCCATGGACCCTCAGAAGGTTTCGGCGGTTCTGCAGTGGCCTCGTCCCAATGGTCTTCGGCCCATTCAGCGCTTTTTGGGTTTTGCCAACTACTATCGGAAGTTCATCAGGAACTTCTCCACGCTGGCAAAGCCTCTCTCAGACCTAACCAAGAAGGGCAGTAATCCTCACGAGTGGCCATCCGAGGCCATCGTAGCTTTCGAGGCTCTGAAATCCGCCTTCGCTTCGGCTCCGATACTGTCTCATCCCAATCCTGGATTGCCCTTCGTCCTTGAGGTCGATGCATCCGAGACAGGAGTAGGCGCTCTCCTGTCTCAACGTCGGTCACCCGATGGACCCCTACTTCCCTGTGGGTTCTATTCCAGGAAGCTTTCCTCTGCAGAGTGCAACTACCAGATTGGAGATAGGGAGTTGTTGCCAATCATTTTGGCTCTCAAGGAATGGAGGCACCTGCTCGAGGGCTCCGCGGTTCCGGTCCTCATTCTTACCGATCATAAGAACCTGACTTATCTTTCGGAGGCCAAAAGATTGACACCTCGTCAGGCCAGATGGGCCTTGTTCTTGTCGCGGTTCAACTATGTGGTCTCCTAATTGCCTGGTCCCAAGAATGTCAGGGCTGATGCATTATCGCGGCAATACTCTGAGTTGTCCAGGGAGGACTCTGAGCCAACCTCGGTCATACCTCCGGATCAGATCCTGGCTGCCATTCTCACCAGTCTGACTTCTCCCCTTGGGGAGCAGATTTTGGCGGCTCAAACTGACGCTCCTCCCGAGGGACCGGAGGGTAGATGTTTTGTACCCGAGGGGTTGCACACCCGTCTGCTGCGTACCTACCATAACTCCAAAACTGCCGGGCATCTGGGGAGGAACCAGTTGTCTTGGGTCGTCTCTCGGTTGTTCTGGTGGCCAACTCTCCGTGCCGACATCGCCTCTTATGTAGCGGCATGTTCGATCTGTGCCCAGAATAAATCTCCACGGCATCTTCCAATGGGTCTTCTGCAACCCATTCCCAATGGGGAGCGTCCTTGGTCACACCTGGGCATGGACTTTATTGTAGACCTCCCTGTGTCTCGGGGTCATACGGTCATTCTCATGGTCGTCGATCGTTTTTCCAAAATGTGCCATTGTATTCCACTCAGGAAATTACCAACAGCGCAAGAACTGGCCACGGTCTTTTCCAGAGAGATTTTTCGCCTGCATGGGTTGCCCAAGGTGATTGTCTCGGACCGCGGGAGTCAGTTCGTGTCCAGATTCTGGCGCGCCTTCTGCTCCCAGTTGGGTATTAGTCTCTCCTTTTCTTCAGCCTACCACCCGCAGTCCAATGGGGCTGCGGAGCGTTCCAATCAGGCCTTAGAACAATTCCTTCGGTGTTATGTCTTGGACCATCAGGACGATTGGGCCGATCTCCTGCCTTGGGCAGAGTTTGCCAGGAACTCAGCGGTCAACTCCTCCTCCGGGATGTCTCCCTTCATGGCCAACTATGGGTACCAACCCGCGGTATTACCTGAGAGGTTCCCACCACAGGACATTCCGGCTGTAGAGAACCATCTTGCTGCCCTGCGTTCTTCATGGGGGCAGATCCAGAGGGCTTTGAGGGACTCGGCTCAG
The DNA here is from genome assembly GCF_062004578.1 of Staurois parvus. Lineage (NCBI taxonomy): Eukaryota > Metazoa > Chordata > Amphibia > Anura > Ranidae > Staurois > Staurois parvus. Next base: position 9,054,563 of record NW_028318358.1, read on the forward strand.
CGTCAGAAGTTCCAGGCTGATCGCAGACGGTTGCCCGCTCCTTCATACCAGGTCGGCGATCGGGTGTGGTTGTCTACTCGTAACCTCAATCTTCGGGTGCCCACACCCAAACTAGCTCCCCGTTTTGTCGGTCCTTTTCGCATTCTCCGCAAGGTGAATCCGGTGGCCTATGCCCTTGCCCTTCCACCTGGGATGCGGATCTCCAATACCTTTCATGTATCACTGTTGAAACCTCTGATCTGCAATCGCTTCACTACCTCTCTGCCTCGGCCCCGTCCCATTCGGGTTGACGGTCATGAGGAGTATGAGGTGAGCCGGATCCTAAACTCTCGATTGGTGCGCGGTCGATTACAGTTCCTGGTTCATTGACGCGGTTATGGTCCCGAGGAGCGTTCCTGGGTTCCTTCCGCGGATGTCCATGCTCCTGCCCTCCTCCGCGCTTTTCATACCCGCTTTCCTCAGAAACCTTTTGTTGAGCCGCGGAGGGGGAGGGGCCCTTGAGGAGGAGGTACTGTCAAGGTCCTACCTTTTCCCAGAGGTTATGTTACTCCATGTGCTGGCATCCATCTTGGATTTCTGCTGAGCATGGTGGGAAGCTTTTATGCCTTCAGGTCTCTGAGGTCCATCCCCCAGAGGGGTGTGGCTGAGTACATATAAGCCTGTGATCCGCACATGCTCTTTGCACTTGTGTCTTTGTCTTGCTACAGCTCTGTGTATATGCTCGTGACTCTTCTGGTATTCTGACTCGGCTTGTGACTAAGACCATTCTCTGTGTTTTCCTTCGATCTGACCTTCCGTTGCTGAACCCGGCCCGTGACCTGTGATTCTCTGTCTACTGTTCTGTACTGTTTTGTCCTGTTGTTGTCGACTCGGCTTGCCTGACTACGCTATTGTCATTCTCACCAGCTACACGCCATTGGCGGCGGCCATTACCGCAGCCGGGGTGTCTCGGGGGCCGCGACCTGGTTCCTGGCTGCGTCAAGTCCATCCCCACCATCAGGGGCCCTGGTGAAGGGCAGCCTGGGACTTAGACTCCGCGCCCTGAGGGACTTCGGTTTGTTGGTGGTGGTTGTCGTCAGCCAGTGCCTTACCCTGCCACTAGGCCTACCTGTCCGTTCCACAGCCCTGCCCTGACACTTCTCTAATTAATGCTCTTCTTGCCCAGCATGTCAGTTGTGGTAGGTCTGCAGTTGTGCCATACTCTTTCAATTATCGGATGATGGATTGAACAGTGTTCCATGAGATGTTCAAAGCTTGAGATTTTTTTTTCATAACCTAACCCTGTTTTAAACTTCTCCACAACTTTATCCCTGACCTGTCTAGTGTGCTCCATGGCCTTCATGATGCTGTTTGTTCACTAATGTTCTCTAACAAACCTTTGAGGGCTTCACAGAACAGCTGTATTTATACTGAGATTGAATTACACACAGGTGGACTCTATTTACTATATTAGGTGACTTCTGAAGGCAATTGGTTCCACTAGATTTTAGTTAGGGGTATCAGAGTAAAGAGGGCTGAATACATATGCATGCCACACTTTTCACATATTTATTTGCAAAAAATGTTTAAAACCATTTATCGTTTTACTTCCACTTCCCCATTATGTGCCACTTTGTGTTGGTTTATCACATACAATCCCAATAAAATACATTTAAGGTTTTGGTTGTAACATGACAAAATTTGGAACATTTCAAGGGGTATGAATACTTTTTCAAGGCACTGTATGTGGCTTTCAATGGCCTATGAACATTGTTTACTGAGCAATGCACTGTCTGAAAAAGGTCACCAGTCACTGAGCCCATTTTCCTTGATGCTGAGGAACTGAAGTATACATTTCAAGCATGAGTGGGTTTCAAGACAAGTCACTGTGACTGAAATCTCTTTTTTCTTTCACTGTCCAGGTTATTCCTCTGGAGGCAACTTACTTTCAGAATGCCTTGAATGAGATCAAGCAGTACAGACTCGCTGCATGGCTAATACAAGGCTGACTGCCAAAGGAGCAAGCCTGCAAAACATACAGTGGGGATCGAACGTTTGGGCACCCCAGCTAAAAATTTGTATTAATGTGCATAAAGAAGCCAAGGAAAGATGGAAAAATCTCCAAAAGGCATCAAATTACAGATTAGACATTCTTATATGTCAACAAAAGTTAGATTTTATTTCCATCATTTACACTTTCAAAATAACAGAAAACAAAAAAATGGCGTCTGCAAAAGTTTGGGCACCCTGCAGAATTTATAGCATGCACTGCCCCCTTTGCAAAGCTGAGACCTGCCAGTGTCATGGATTGTTCTCAATCATCATCTGGGAAGACCAGGTTATGTCAATCTCAAAGGTTTTAAATGCCCAGACTCTTCTGACCTTGCCCCAACAATCAGCACCATGGGTTCTTCTAAGCAGTTGTCTAGAAAACTGAAACTGAAAATAGTTGACGCTCACAAAGCTGGAGAAGGCTATAAGAAGATAGCAAAGCGTTTTCAGATGTCAATATCCTCTGTTCAGAATGTAATTAAGAAATGGCAGTCATCAGGAACAGTGGAAGTTAAAGCAAGATCTGGAAGACCAAGAAAAATATCAGACAGAACAGCTCGCAGGGTTGTGAGAAAAACAATTCAAAACCCATGTTTGACTGCACGATCCCTCCAGAAAGATCTGGCAGACACTGGAGTTGTGGTACACTATTCCACTATAAAGAGATACTTGTACAAATATGGTCTTCATGGAAGAGTCATCAGAAGAAAACCTCTTCTACGTCCTCACCACAAAAATCATCGTTTGAACTTTGCAAATGAACATATAGACAAGCCTGATGCATTTTGGAAACAAGTTCTGTGGACCTATGAGGTTGAAATTGAACTTTTTGGCCGGAATGAGCAAAGGTACGTTTGGAGAAGGGGCACAGAATTTAATGAAAAGAACCTCTGTCCAACTGTTAAGCATGGGGTTGGATCAATCATGCTTTGGGGTTGTGTTGCAGCCAGTGGCACAGGGAACATCTCACGAGTAGAAGGAAAAATGGATTCAATAAAATTTCAGCAAATTTTGGATGGTAACTTGATGCCATCTGTGGAAAAGCTGAAGTTAAAGAGAGGATGGCTTCTACAAATGGATAATGATCCTAAGCACACCTCGAAATCCACGGGGGATTACATCAAGAGGCGTAAACTGAAGGTTTTGCCATGGCCTTCACAATCTCCTGAACTCAACATAATTGAAAATCTATGGATAGACCTTAAAAGAGCAGTGCGTGACAGACAGCCCAGAAATCTCAAAGAACTGGAAGACTTTTGTACGGAAGAATGGGCAAAGATACCTCAAACAAGAATTGAAAGACTCTTGGCTGGCTACAAAAAGCATTTACAAGCTGTGAAACTTGCCAAAGGGGGCAGTACAAGATATTAACTCTGCAGGGTGCCCAAACTTTTGCAGACGCCATTTTGTTTGTTTTCTGTTATTTTGAAAGTGTAAATGATGGAAATAAAATCTAACTTTTGTTGACATATTATAAGAATGTCTAATCTGTAATTTGATGCCTTTTGGAGATTTTTCCATCTTTCCTTGGCTTCTTTATGCACATTAATACAAATTTTTAGCTGGGGTGCCCAAACTTTGGATCCCCACTGTATGTCCTCAGATTAAATCCTGTTTGGTTACAGAATTAGTTTAGGATAAACTATGGGTAGGGACTGTATCACTAAACACTGGCAGACAGTCCTCTCCTAAGCACCTCTCTCTCTAAAGGTTTTCAACCAGCCCTGGTCAGTCTCTGCCAGGCTAACTGTAGCAATATCTAAGCAGACAACATGACCACCAAGTCAAACAGCACATCCAGTAACAAAATAACTAAATGTAACCCTTGCTTGGAGCAAATGGGCCCCCCAACAGTACTACAAGTCTTCACTGATAAGGTAGGCCATTTACACATATGAGAGCTGGTGCCTCTAAAACAGTACTTTTGCTTAAAACAACTGCAAGGTATAGAGCAGTGCGCTCTTAGAAAGGTAAGGGATAGTTTCAGCTTTAAAATACCTTTGGTAACAAAAAGACTTCTTTGGGCATCCACGTGTGGCATGTCACATGACCAGTGGTCTCTCCCAAAAGGGGAAGGCTGCATATGACCTTTCATTATGTGTGAGCCCAGAGTACCATAGTTTTTCAGAAAGTGGGATCCAGGACATAGTGAGCTAACTCTCACTTGATTGGGATAAAATACATGAAACTGACTGATGTCAGTGGCACACCTACAGCATCGATGCGGTGTGAGACCTTCGACCACCCTTATATGTTTCCAACCTGTTTGCTGTCATAGGGATTTGTTGCTGCTAACAGAGTTCTGCTCAAAGAGCACTGTCTACCCTAGGCTTTTACAGGCCCAGACTGGACAAAAAATAAGCCTGGGCATTTTGCACTTAGCAGCCCAAAGCCCAGGGCCCTTTCCTCGGAGTGTGGTGGCATAACACAAGGGCCTGGTCGCAAAAGCGCCCTTTGCGACCCTGGTAATTCCGCCACTAGTGTCAGTAGGTTTATATTTTTGAAACCAAATAAAACCTTCTTAGTGTCTGTGAATCTTCAAATATTATTCAGAATTCATACTCCCACTTGATCCATCTCCATAGAATCACTCTTTTAATATTCACGTGTGCCTCAGAAAAAGCAAAAGCTACATATAGTGCATTATCCCTATTGCATAAACATCAAATAAAACTTAAAATCTTAATCTCAGTATATACTGTGTTAAAAATGTATATTAATCACCCAGTGTCCACTTCTATGTGGCTGGATAAAATACTCTTACCCTAAAAATACTTGTACATGACTTCAAATCTCATTCCATAATAAAATCCACTAAAAAACTGATCCTTCAAATGCATCCTTATCTTCGTAAAGAATACCTCAGGAGAAAACGCATGATAGTGTAGTATCCTTTAAACATATAATAATATGTGCTCCCCTCTTCAACACCACTAGTGCTACAAAAACCACTTGCTGCCACCTTCCAAACCATGGACCTTACCGGACTTAAATGTCCATTAGCATAGTGTCAAGGTCCTACTTTTTCCCTGAGGTTTTGTTACTCCATGTGCTGGTGTCCATCTTGGATTCTGCTGTGCATGGTGGGAATCCTTTTATGCCTTCAGGTCTCTGAGGTCCATCCCCCAGAGGGGTGTGGCTGATGACATATAAGCCTGTGGCCCGCACATGCTCTTTGCACTTGTGTCTTGGTCTTCCTACAGCTCTGTGTATACGCTCGTGACACTTCTGGTATCTGACTCGGCTTGTGATTAAGACCATTCTCTGTGTTTTCCTTCGATCTGACCTTCCGTTGCTGAACCCGGCCCATGACCTGTGATTCTCTGTCTACTGTTCTGTACTGTTTTGTCCTGTTGTTGTCGACTCGGCTTGCCTGACTACGCTATTGTCATTCTCACCAGCTACACGCCATTGGCGGCGGCCATTACCGCAGCCGGGGTGTCTCGGGGGCCGCGACCTGGTTCCTGGCTCCGTCAAGTCCATCCCCACCATCAGGGGCCCTGGTGAAGGGCAGCCTGGGACTTAGACTCCGCGCCCTGAGGGACTTCGGTCTGTTGGTGGTGGTTGTCGTCAGCCAGTGCCTTACCCTGCCACTAGGCCTACCTGTCCGTTCCACAGCCCCGCCCTGACATTACACAAATGCCATGAACCCTGACGGTGCAGGTACGCCTTCGCTTCCAATGTTGGTCGCCAGACTGGATCAACAGGATCTCCTCTTGGATCAGTTTGCTCAGGCGTTGCAAACCCTGCTTGCATGCACCGCACACCTTACTCCTGGTGTTATTAGGCCGGTTGTCACTCCGGTGGTCGCTCCTGCTGCTGTTCCGCTTGTTGCGCCTACCGCCGCGGCTGCTGCGGTACCCGCGGCGCCCAGAGGTATGACTGGTTCAGCCCCTCTTCCACAGCGCTTTGGGGGTGAGCCGAGTCAGTGTCGTGGGTTCCTCAACCAGGTGGGGATTTACTTTGAATTAATACCCCACGCTTTTCCAACTGAGAGGTCAAAAGGTGGGGTTCCTAATATCGCTACTCTCAGACAAGGCCTTGGCCTGGGCGAATCCCTTATGGGAGAGGAATGACCCAGTGATTCACGAGTTTTCCGGTTTTGTCGATGCCTTCCGTAGGGTATTCGACGTACCGACTCGCTCCGCCTCGGCTGCCAAGCTGCTCATGTCTATGCATCAGGGTTCACGGACCGTTGCCGAGTACGCCATAGAGTTTCGTACCCTGGCAGGAGAGGTGGGTTGGAACAATGAGGCTCTGGTGGCTGCGTTTTCTCAGGGTCTTTCTGATGCATTGAAGGATGAGATCGCAGCCAAGGAATTGCCTGTGGAGCTGGAGGCACTAATTTCCTTCCTGATCCTGATTGATACCAGGCTCAGGGAGAGGCCTTCACTCAAGGAACGCCTGCGGAGGCCTTCCAATCGACTGGCACCTGCGTTTTCTGTCCCACCCGTTCCTCCCTCTCCTCCCACGCCTCCTGGGGATAGATTGTCTGGTGGTGAGCCCATGCAGCTGGGGTTTGCTCGCCTTTTCGAGGGAGAGCGGGCCGCTCGGCGCCGGGAGGGTCGCTGCCTGTACTGTGGTCTTGGTGGGCACTTTCGGCAGTCCTGTCCGGTCCGTCCGGGAAACGCTCGCACCTGAGATCCTGTCGGGGACAGATCTTGGGTGGAGTCTCCTCGTCCCCGGCGTTCCGCAGAGATAAGCCACTGATCACCGTTGTCCTCTCTTGGGCGGAGGGCTCGGTGACGGCCCAGGCATTGGTAGATTCTGGGGCCAGCGGGTTGTTTATGGACAGCTCGTTTGCTGCCCAGCACTCCATTCCCCTGCAGGCTCGAGTTACCCCATTGGTTCTCGAGGCGATACATGGCAGGCCCCTGCAACCACCGCAGGTTACCCACGAGACCATGCCAGTTGAAGTAGCTATTGGGGCTGTTCACAGGGAATTGGCCTGTTTCCAGGTGATTTCTTCTCCGCACTATTCGGTAGTTTTGGGGTATCCCTGGCTCCAGATGCACAGTGTGGGGCCGGGTGCATCCGTGGGCCGGTTAAGGTGTTGTGTGCCTCCTCGGACTCTGCGTTGCCCACTGATTATGGGGAGTACCAGGACGTGTTCGATAAGGTACGCGCTGGTGCCTTACCTGCTCATCGTCCTTACGACTGCGCCATATCCTTGCAACCCGGTGCCACTCCTCCGTGTGGCAGGGTGTATCCTCTCTCGGTTGCGGAGAATAAGGCCATGGAGGAGTACGTTGCGGATGCGCTTTCCCGGGGGCACATTCGTAAGTCTACTTCCCCAGCAGGAGCGGGTTTTTTCTTTGTTAAGAAGAAGGGTGGTGAATTGAGGCCTTGCATCGATTATAGGGGTCTTAATCGAATCACCACTAAGAATGCCTACCCGATTCCCTTGATTACTGAGTTGTTCGACCGCCTTAAGGGGGCAACAGTCTTTACCAAACTTGAGCTTAGGGCAGCGTACAACCTCGTACGGATCAAACAGGGGGATGAGTGGAAGACCACGTTTAACACCAGAACCGGTGACTACGAATACCTGGTGATGCTCTTCGGGTTGTGTAACGCGCCCGCAATTTTTCAGGAATTCATAAATGATGTCCTTCGTGACTTGTTGCAGCAGTGCGTGGTAGTTTACTTAGATGACATCCTGGTTTACTCTGCCTCCATGGAGTCCCATATCCAGGATGTCAAGTGGGTGCTGCAACGATTACGTGAGAACGAACTTTTTTGTAAACTTGAAAAGTGCGAATTCCATCGATCCCAAGTTGCCTTTTTAGGCTACATCATTTCTGCGGAGGGATTCTCCATGGAGCCTCAGAAAGTTTCGGCGGTTCTGCAGTGGCCTCGTCCCAATGGTCTTCGGCCCATTCAGCGCTTTTTGGGTTTTGCCAACTACTATCGGAAGTTCATCAGGAACTTCTCCACGCTGGCAAAGCCTCTCTCAGACCTAACCAAGAAGGGCAGTAATCCTCACAAGTGGCCATCCAAGGCCATCGTAGCTTTCGAGGCTCTGAAATCCGCCTTCGCTCCGGCTCCGATACTGTCTCATCCCAATCCTGGATTGCCCTTCGTCCTTGAGGTTGATGCATCCGAGACGGGAGTAGGCACTCTCCTGTCTCAACGTCGGTCGCCCGATGGACCCCTACTTCCCTGTGGGTTCTACTCCAGGAAGCTTTCCTCTGCAGAGTGCAACTACCAGATTGGAGATAGGGAGTTGTTGGCAATCATTCTGGCTCTCAAGGAATGGAGGCACCTGCTCGAGGGCTCCGCGGTTCCGGTCCTCATTCTTACCGATCATAAGAACCTGACTTATCTTTCGGAGGCCAAAAGATTGACACCCCGTCAGGCCAGATGGGCCTTGTTCTTGTCGCAGTTCAACTATGTGGTCTCCTATTTGCCTGGTTCCAAGAATGTCAGGGCTGATGCATTATCGCGGCAATACTCTGAGTTGTCCAGGGAGGAATCTGAGCCAACCTCGGTCATACCTCCGGATCAGATCCTGGCTGCCATTCTCACCAGTCTGACTTCTCCCCTTGGGGAGCAGATTTTGGCGGCTCAAACTGACGCTCCTCCCGAGACAGGAGGGTAGATGTTTTGTACCCGAGGGGTTGCGCACCCGTCTGCTGCGTACCTACCATAACTCCAAAACTGCCGGGCATCCGGGGAGGAACCAGTTGTCTTGGGTCGTCTCTCGGTTGTTCTGGTGGCCAACTCTCCGTGCCGACATTGCCTCTTATGTAGCGGCATGTTCGATCTGTGCCCAGAATAAATCTCCACGGCATCTTCCAATGGGTCTTCTGCAACCCATTCCCAATGGGGAGCGTCCTTGGTCACACCTGGGCATGGACTTTATTGTAGACCTCCCTGTGTCTCGGGGTCATACGGTCATCCTCATGGTCGTCGATCGTTTTTCCAAAATGTGTCATTGTATTCCACTCAGGAAATTACCAACAGCGCAAGAACTGGCCACGGTCTTTTCCAGGGAGATTTTTCGCATGCATGGGTTGCCCAAGGTGATTGTCTCGGACCGCGGGAGTCAGTTCGTGTCCAGATTCTGGCGCGCCTTCTGCTCCCAGTTGGGTATTAGTCTCTCCTTTTCTTCAGCCTACCACCCGCAGTCCAATGGGGCTGCGGAGCGTTCCAATCAGGCCTTAGAACAATTCCTTCGGTGTTATATCTCGGACCATCAGGACGATTGGGCAGAGTTTGCCAGGAACTCAGCGGTCAACTCCTCCTCCGGGATGTCTCCCTTCATGGCCAACTATGGGTACCAACCCGCGGTATTAACTGAGAGGTTCTCACCACAGGACATTCCGGCCGTGGAGAACCATCTTGCTGCCCTGTGTTCTTCATGGGGGCAGATCCAGAGAGCTTTGAGGGACTCGGCTCAGCGTCAGAAGTTCCAGGCTGATCGCAGACGGTTGCCCGCTCCTTCATACCAGGTCGGCGATCGGGTGTGGTTATCTACTCGTAACCTCAATCTTCGGGTGCCCACACCCAAACTAGCTCCCCGTTTTGTCGGTCCTTTTCGCATTCTCCGCAAGGTGAATCCGGTGGCCTATGCCCTTGCCCTTCCACCTGGGATGCGGATCTCCAATATCTTTCATGTATCACTGTTGAAACCTCTGATCTGCAATCGCTTCACTACCTCTCTGCCTCGGCCCCGTCCCATTCGGGTTGACAGTCATGAGGAGTATGAGGTGAGCCGGATCCTGGACTCTCGATTGGTGCGCGGCCGGTTACAGTTCCTGGTTCATTGGCGCGGTTATGGTCCCGAGGAGCGTTCCTGGGTTCCCTCCGCGGATGTCCATGCTCATGCCCTCCTCCGCGCTTTTCATACCCGCTTTCCTCAGAAACCTTTTGTTGAGCCGCGGAGGTGCCCTTGAGGAGGAGGTACTGTCAAGGTCCTACCTTTTCCCTGAGGTTTTGTTACTCCATGTGCTGGCGTCCATCTTGGATTCTGCTGTGCATGGTGGGAATCCTTTTATGCCTTCAGGTCTCTGAGGTCCATCCCCCAGAGGGGTGTGGCTGACATATAAGCCTGTGGCCCGCACATGCTCTTTGCACTTGTGTCTTGTGTCTTTGTCTTCCTACAGCTCTGTGTATACGCTCGTGACTCTTCTGGTATCTGACTCGACTTGTGATTAAGACCATTCTCTGTGTTTTCCTTCGATCTGACCTTCCGTTGCTGAACCCGGCCCATGACCTGTGATTCTCTGTCTACTGTTCTGTACTGTTTTGTCCTGTTGTTGTCGACTCGGCTTGCCTGACTACGCTATTGTCATTCTCACCAGCTACACGCCATTGGCGGCGGCCATTACCGCAGCCGGGGTGTCTCGGGGGCCGCGACCTGGTTCCTGGCTGCGTCAAGTCCATCCCCACCATCAGGGGCCCTGGTGAAGGGCAGCCTGGGACTTAGACTCCGCGCCCTGAGGGACTTCGATCTGTTAGTGGTGGTTGTCGTCAGCCAGTGCGTTACCCTGCCACTAGGCCTACCTGTCCGTTCCACAGCCCCGCCCTGACATTTAGATGAGAAATGGCTCCTCTCATTCCACACTGATCCAGCTTCCAGTCTCATTAGGACATCATATCATAGGTCAAAAGAGAAAGACCATATAGTGTAGTATGTATTATACATGGGTCTATTTATTAAAAATGTGCTTACAAGTAGAAATCTTTAAAACCGCATATCTCCTCAATGTATTAGTATTGTATCCATTCAGTAACAGCATATGGTATACAGAACCTCTCTCAAGATGGCCACTCTGCTACTTCCGGTTTACGTCCACGTCCGACGTCACGTCCCTTGGTGCGTTTCGTCACTTTCAACTTCTTCAAAGGGGTGTGTTTGTCGGACCAGCAACCAGCTTTATACTCTCCCTCCTCCCCTCTCTGCAAGCCAAAAGCACCATCTTGGGGCAGGGCAGCACAACTCCCGTAGCTGTTCTCTACCTTCCACATATCAAATCATAGCCCTTCATAAGCAAAGAACGGCATTTTGAGATAGGACAATTCACCATAAACAATTATTCACTGCTACCCTAATCTTCACACTGAAATATTATGTGATATACCGAACAAGAATGGCAATAAGAATATATGAATGAATATATTAATTAATTAAAAACCGTCAATACCTCTACATAAACATTCTCATATGCCATCTAGTGGTGTAAATAGATTACCACTCCTAAGTGAATGAGAAAAAAAAAATCAATAATTAAATATTTATAAATAAAATAGAATAAAAACATATGTAAAACAAATCTGCTAACCTAGATGATATAATTACCCAATATATAAGAGGAGTTGTATAAAAATGCAAATAATTTATAAAAAACCTACACAAAGGGTAATATCTCAGAATACCGGTAATCTAACCACCATGTTATAAATTACTGATTAAACCTACATATTTTCAACCCAAAATATATTAAAAATTTATATGAAAAACAGGTGCCTGCCCTAAGCATGCACCTTATCCAACATATACTAATAATTTACATCCCTATCAACTATAGTTTTTATAATGATCAAAATTATAAACAGGGAGGTGGGTGAACCCTTTTTCAATACCCTACTAGAAATAGGTTTTTATTTTTATTTAGTTTTTTACCATTTTATATTGTATTATTTTTTTTAAAAATTTATATGAAGAAAGAAAGGAGGGAAAGAACAGAGGGAAAGAAAAAGAAAGGAGGGAAAGAAAGACAAAGGAAGGAAAGAAAGGAGAAAAAGAAAGGAGCGAAAGTAAAATAAAGGAGGAAAAGGGAAAGAACCGAGGGAAAGAAAAAGAAAAGAGGGAAAGAAAGAAGAAAATGAAAGGAGGGAAAGAAAGAAGGGAAAGAAAGGAGAAAAAGAAAGGAAGGAAAGAAAAAAAAAGGAAGGGAAGATAAAGAAAGGAGGTAAAAAAAATAAAAGAGGGAAAGAAAGGAGAAAAAGAAAGGAGAGAAAGAAAGGAGTAAAAGAAAGGAAGGAAAGAAATTAGGGAAAGAAAGAAAGAGAAAGGAGATAAAGAAAGGAGAAAAAGAAAGGAGGTAAAGAAAGGAGAGAAAGAAAAAGAAAGGAGGGAAAGAAAGGAGAAAAAGAAAGGAGAGGAAGCACACAAAGGAGGTAAAGAAAGGAGAAAAAGAAAGGAGGAAAAGAAAAAGAAATGAGGGAAAGAAAAAGAAAGGAGGGAAACAAAAAGAAAGGAAGGAAAAATAGGAGGAAAAGAAACAAGAATAAACAAAAGGAGGGAAAGAAACAGAAAGGAGGGGAAAAAAAGGAGAAAAAGAAAGGAGGGAAAGAAAAAAAGCAGGGAAAGAAAGGAGAAAAAAAGGAGGGAAAGAAAGGAGAAAAAGAAAGGAGGGAAAGAAAAAGAAAGGAGAAAAAGAAAGGAGGGAAAGAAAGAGAAAGGGGGGAAAGAAAGGAGAACAAGAAAGGAGGGAAAGAAAAGAGAACAAGAAAGGAAGGATAGAAAAAGAAAGGATAAAAAGAAAGGAGGGAAATAAAGAGAAAGGAGGGAAATAAAGGAGAAAGTTAAAGGAGGGAAAGAAGAAAGGAATGAAAGAAAGGAGGGAACTAAAAGAAAAAAAGAAAAGAGGGAAATAAAAAGGAGGGAAAGAAAAGAAGAAAAAGAAAAAGAAAGGAGGGAAAGAGGGAAAGAAAAAGAAAAGAGGGAAAGGAATAGAAAAGAGGGAAAGGAAAAGAAAAGAGGGAAAGGAAAAGAAAGAAAATAAATAAGAAGGAGGGAGAGAAGACACTAATCTGGCTGGAACTAGTGTGGGCGGGGCAGACACAGGAGGAGAGGGTGGGAGGAGGAGAGGCAGCTTTCTCTCTCCTCTCCCATGTGTGGTGGGCGGGGAACTGTCAGTACTGCTGACAGATCCCCTGCAGTGTTAAGGGTGATGAGGGGGTGCAGAGAGGCCTACAGGAGCCTAGGTCAGGCAACCTGCAGGAGTTGGATAGGAGATGCGGCTGGGAGGAACCAAGAAATGCACAGTCCTCTATGTGCCATCCGGCTGCCTCTATTGTCCAGGTGGCCCCGGCCCACCGGACAAATGCCCGGAGTACCCTATGGCCAATCCGGGCCTGGCTGTATATGACACACTCTTTATGCTATATTGTACAACAGATGATGGTTGCCCAGTGATCACTATGTTAACAAAGGTCTTCTTCAAGGAAGGTTGTGTGCTTAAAAGCATATGTAATTGTAGAGTTTTATATTTTTTATATCTTTGTGCTGAGGTGTCTGTGAGACTGTCATTTGTAGCACAGTAATTACAACTTATTTTTGGGGTACAAAGACTATGTCATGTGTTACAGTGTACACAGTGATTAGGTTCAAGTTAAAAGTCTCTACCACTGTTAGTGCAATTTCGACACACCCACAATTTGCCACAGCATGGCAGGAGCGATGCTAATTATTCTTCACTGGGTGCTCTAGGCTGCCCCCCCTCAGAGACAAATCATCTATGACCCTGAATCTGCCAGTAATCCAGTAAGCTCCTAACGTTTGTTAGAAACCTCTGTGTAGGCTTACAACACAGTGCCTTTGCTGTTCTGATATCCCAGTCAGTATTATCAGCCCTTTTTGCTGCCTATCCCACCCTCTGTCACTCTCCATATGAATACAATGATTTCTTTCCCAGTAAAACAATGCTGCTGCCTTGAACACACACTCTGTATAGGGAAAGGACTCTTGGGAGATGTAGTTCTGGGGCATGCCTATGTCAGTAAGTATTAATCCCCCAGATGCCACCCTGTAGCAATTTGAAAAGCTTGGGGATGTCACAGGGAGTATAAAAAGCTATTACTTGCCAGAGAGAACAAGGTGAAAGAAAGAAATAATGCTGGGACATGATCTTGGGGGAGGTTTGGGGGTATACCTGGGCAGAACTAAGGCATATAATTTAAATTAAAAAAATATTGTTCATGACCAAGTTGTGAAAAAAAATCTTGCACTTGAAGGAACATGTTGAAGCAATTACAGTCGGACTATTTTTTTAAAAGAAGAGAACTTTCATTGTGTCATTGAAATGCTATGAACTCAGAACACCTCTACACAAGTTTGACGTCCTTCTTTAGTTTACATAAAAGCTAACTGAAGGAAAGGTGCATCACTTGCGATCTATCTGAACCACAATAAAAAGAAAGCAATCTAATACAACACATGTGCTGACAGATGAAGAGGTATCGTTTTGTAACAAAATAAAAAAGTGAAAGAAACCTAGATAACAGCAAATGTGTGGGTGAAGGATATCACAGTCAGCACTTGTATATTTGCGTTGGAATTTAGATCTAAAGCTTCCTCTGCATTCGCAGCTGGACTATGTGATAGCGTGTGGCCTTGAAAACAAATCTGCTTTATTTGGTGTTCTGTACATTTTCTTTCAGTCTGAAGGCAACATGAAGACAGAGTGTAATAAAATATAAAGAACACACATGAATTGGTTTTTTTAAAGAAGAAAATGTTTCCAATGGCTTATAATTTTCAAGTTGCTTATTTCACTACATACAAACTATTAACCCTTTTTGTTTCAGTTTCTTAACAAATGTCCTAGATTGTAAACTCCCAGGAGCAGGGCCCTCTGATCCCTCGTGTATTGAACTGTATTGTTACTGTACTGTCTCCCTCCATAATGTAAAACTGAGCAAACTGTCGGCGCTATGTAAGTCCTGTATAATAATAATAATAAATGTTATCAGGACTGCAAGCAGAAAGCTCTTTTAGCTCTTTAATGCCATGTTGGGTACAGGATCAGAGCACTCTAGTTATTGCTAGAAACCCCTTTTCCTGGCTTTGGGCTTAGCCTGGCATGATTGTAAGAGCTTCATTTCAGGAATAGTGTGACAGAAAGGCATGTGACCTGTGTGAAGGCACTGAGCAATATCAGGGTCGCATCCTCCCTTGAAATCTTTGTAAGCAGGGCCGGAGCTAGACTATTTTGTACCCTAGGCAAGACCAGCTACTTGCACCCCCCCCCCAAATAAAAAAATAAAAAACTGTACACAGTGCCCCCTTCCTGCACATACTACCCCCTTTAACCCTACATGCCCTTCCCTGCACACACTACCCCCCTTTAATGCTACACCCCGTTCCTGCACACACTGTGCCCTTTACCCCTACAACCCCCCCTGTACACACTGTTCCCTTTACCCCTACAACCCCCCTTCCTGTACACACTGTTCCCTTTACCCCTACAACCCCCCTTCCTGTACACACTGTTCCCTTTACCCCTACAACCCCCCCTTCCTGCACACACTGTGCCCTTTACCCCTACAACCCCCCTTCCTGTACACACTGTTCCCTTTACCCCTACAACCCCCCTTCCTGTACACACTGTTCCCTTTACCCCTACAACCCCCCCTTCCTGCACACACTGTGCCCTTTACCCCTACAACCCCCCTTCCTTTACACACTGTTCCCTTTACCCCTACAATACCCCCTTCCTGCACACACTGTGCCCTTTACCCCTACAACCCCCCTTCCTGCACACACTGTGCCCTTTACCCCTACAACCCCCCTTCCTGCACACACTGTGCCCTTTACCCCTACAATACCCCCTTCCTGCACACACTGTGCCCTTTACCCCTACAATACCCCCTTCCTGCACACACTGTGCCCTTTACCCCTACAACCCCCCTTCCTGTACACACTGTTCCCTTTACCCCTACAACCCCACTTCCTGTACACACTGTTCCCTTTACCCCTACAATACCCCCTTCGTGCACACACTGTGCCCTTTACCCCTACAACCCCCCTTCCTTTACACACTGTTCCCTTTACCCCTACAATACCCCCTTCGTGCACACACTGTGCCCTTTACCCCTACAACCCCCCTTCCTTTACACACTGTTCCCTTTACCCCTACAACCCCCCTTCCTGCACACACTGTGCCCTTTACCCCTACAACCCCCCTTCCTTTACACACTGTTCCCTTTACCCCTACAACCCCCCCTTCCTGCACACACTGTGCCCTTTACCCCTACAACCCCCCCTACCTGAACACACTGTGCCCTTTACCCCTACAACCCCCCTCCCTGCACACACTGTGCCCTTTACCCCTACAACCCCCCTTCCTGCACACGCCGTGGCCTTTACCCCTACAACCCCCCTTCTTGTACACACTGTGCCCTTTACTACTACAACCCCACTTCCTGCACACATTGTGCCCTTTACCCCTACAACCCCCCTTCCTGTACACACTGTGCCCTTTACTACTAAAACCCCCCTTCCTGCACACATTGTGCCCTTTACCCCTACAACCCCCCTTCCTGTACACACTGTGCCCTTTACCCCTACAACCCCCCTTCCTGCACACACTGTGCCCTTTACTACTACAACCCCCAATTCCTGCACACACTGTGCCGTTTACTACTACAACCCCCCTTCCTGCATACACTGTGCCCTTTACCCCTACAACCCCCCTTCCTGTACACACTGTGCCCTTTACCCCTACAACCCCCCTTCCTGCACACATTGTGCCCTTTACCCCTACAACCCCCCTTCCTGTATACACTGTGCTCTTTAACCCTACACCCCCCTTCCTGTACACACTAACCTCTTCCTGCACACACAGCCCCCCTTTAACCCTACACCCCCTACCTGCACACACTGTGCTCTTTAACCCTACACCCCCCTTCCTGTACACACTAACCCCTTCCTGCACACACAGCCCCTCTTTAACCCTACACCCCCTTCCTGCACACAATGTGCTCTGTAGCCCTACTTTCCCATTCCTGCACACACTGCCCCGCTTTAACCCTACACCTTCTTCCTGCATACAATGTGCTCTTTAGCCCTACTTTCCCCTTCCTGCACACACTGCCCCCTTTAACCCTACACCCCCTTCAACCCTACACCCCCTTCCTACACACACTGTGCTCTTTAGCCCTACACCCCCCCCTTCCTGTACACACTACCCCCTATAATGCTATACCCCCTTCTTGTACACACCTCCCCACTTTAATACTACACCCCCCTTCCTGCACACACTATCCCCTTCCTTCACACACTGCGCCCGTTAACCCTACACCCCCTCTTTCTGTACACGTTGCCCCGCTTTGTGCACACACTGCCCCCCTTCAACAATGCACCCCCCCTTCTTGCACACACTGCCCCCCTTAACACTACAATTCCCCCTTCCTATACACACTGCCACCCTTTAATGCTACCCCCCCTTCCTGTACACACTGCCACCCCCCTCCTTCACCTTGCACAAGGGATTATAAAGGGATGTGAACAGGAGCTGATTAGACCGCTACCAGAAGATGAGGGGGAGGAATCCTGAAAAAAACTGCACATGGAGTGAATTGCTGGAGACCACTTACTGTGTGCTGGGGTGTGAAGTGGATGAAGAGCTGCTGGAGGCTGAGGGAGGTGGACCTGGTGAATGGCAATAGCAAGTTCATTTAGCAGGTGACCAATGACGATTGATGAGGCGTGGCTTAGAAAGTGACATATGGGGGTGGATGATCATTTTGTCATAATTTAACAGTGATTATAGATCCATTATAATGGGGCTGTGGCTTAGAGGAGTGGTAGCTGAGAGTTCTGTTATCGGCATCTGGTTCTGGAGCCTGCATTCTTGCACCCTGCACCAGGACTTGCGGTGGGTCTGTGGGAATCCAGGATTATGCTGGCGCTGTCTTTGGGCAGAGAAGAGGGAAACCAGCGGCCGTGGCTGCGCCCTAGGCGGCAATGCACCCTAGGCAGCTGTCTAGTTCACCTAGTGGTAGCACCGGCCTTGTTTGAAGGCACTCAACATAGCACCCAAGTCTGTGTACTTGCTATATCTTTTATTCTGCACTAAACTGCAGTATGCTGCTGCACTACAGGGTGATTCCCTTCTTGTGTGGGTATGTATTACTGCATATTGGTTGTCATTACTGCTAACCACCACTGTATCAGGTATCTGAAACTCATTTATCATGATTGAAATATGGAGGCTCCCAATGCTGGCCATGCATGCAATCTCAAAATTCATGCTGCCTGGTTGTCATACTGTTGCTTTGGCTTTAACCTTTCTCATCCACAATCTTTATATAAACAATTGTAAGCAGGAGTCTGGGATACATTTATAAATGTCCCCTCTTTGACAGTTAGCAGCTGACACTTCGTACAGATGCTGGCTCTCAGTCACTGCCTTTGGCACCAGTCACAGCAATTCCAGATTATGTGACCACTATGACAAAAAAAATTAGAAGCCTTCAGCTTGAAGAACACTACCACCTTGGGACTGCAGCGTCATCCACAGTTCCATCAGTTTTAAAGTATATCTAAATCCATAAACAAAAATGTAATACATTTACAAGATGAGGTGGCTGCATTTGTTTTCTTTCTTCAAGCTTTTTTTTCTTTTATTTTCATTTGGAGATTTTCACCTGTCGATAACACACTGTCAGTGCTAGGATGAAATGTTCACACACTCTATTGAATCAGGAACCCAGAAACAGGATAGGACTACAGGACTCTCTGTCCATCTCCTCTACATAACATAAAGGATGTGGTTCAACAGTCCTCAAAGACAGCTGAGAACAATATAGCTGATAACAGTCAGCACAGAGACCGAAAGAGACCAAACAGGAGTTCCTGTTAGGGTTTTTTTTTATAACTTTAATTATAATTATCCAGTATTAAACTAAAAATAATTTTTATAAAATCAATAATAAAAATGACAACTTTTTAAAATATATCTGTGCATTTAGCCTACAACAAGGCAGAGTTTTTATTAATCAGTGTACTAAAAAATTAGCTTTATATATCCTTAAAAATGTAGGTATGCAAATTAGCCATAGATTTTTTTTGTAAGGTCAGTGTAACGGACCCCAGACACCAGACTGTGCTTGGGTACTTCCGTTAGACTACTGCTTCCGTGTCCGAAACACTGACAACAGACACCACAGCAGACCATACAAGACTCGTTTATTTGAACACAGATACAAGATATATACACTTAGATGGCAATCCCCCCTCCCTGCATAATGACACAAGGTGGGGAAATCCACATTTAGTAACAAGAAACACACAGGTATTCAAACTTCACACCAGCAGACAGTCCTATCATGAGGGAGGGCTGCTGGAGACCCCCCCCCCCCACTAAGCTAATACACATAAACACATACATCCCATAATAGTTTGTTCCCAAGAGAACAATATTAGGACAGATCACCCTGTACCACTAACAGGCACAGGGTGATTTACACATAAGAGGGATATGGGGAGTCGAGACAGGGGTCTCCCCACCTCTCCAAAGTGAGGTGGGTTCCATGGGCCCCCCACCCAAAGTGACTCCTGTCAGTCAGTCAATGCCTGCTGCTAAATTTGGATTTTGAATTTGAACAATTGTCAAGTATAAAGAGTAAGATTTATTTACTTTCCTTTAGTCACAAGTTTTTTTCCAGCCATTAAAGTATTGAAGCCAGAGCAAACAAGCCAGGCCACTAGCAGTCGCAACTTTCATCTCTCTCTTAAGTTTTGTTTTATCATTATTATTGTTACTATTATTCAGGATTCAGTTTGTTCAGTGCTCTACATTACAGTATAAAGATAGACAGTACAGTTACAATACAAATTCAATAAGTGGGTGGAGGGCCCTACTCCTGAGAGCTTACAATCTAATAGGGATAACTATAAATGCCTCAATTTCCAAGTGTCTTTGCCCATACCACTTTTTAAATGAGTCTGAGGGTTACAGGAAAGGTAAACACTTGGCCCCAATGTCTTCTGTGGAAGCAGCCATTTTTCTGACTTCCAGAGAACATGCTACAAAAGTGATTCTAAAAGTTAATTAAGTAATTACAAAAAAAAAAAAAAAAAACAATGTTATACTAACTTGCTCTGTGCAATGGTTTTGCACAGAGCAGCCCTGATCCTCTTCTTTTTGGGTCCCCCCACTGGTGGTCCTGACTCTTCTCCCCTGTCGAGTACCCCTAATAGCAAACCTCTTGTGAGCCATGCTCCTATGAATGGACATTATCCATTTACACACGGAGCATGTCTCGGTCCTGCCCCCTGCTCTCTCCACATTGGCTCACTGGCTGTGATTGACAGCAGCAGGAGACAATAGCTCCCACTGCTGTGCGAGCCAATAAGTTGAGAAAGACCCAGGAGAGCTATGGCTCTCACGCATATCTTTGGACCAAATTGGGCCATCAGATGATAGCTCGGCTGTCTGTAGTGAGGAGATCTGGATGTTGCCCGGAAATGCCAATAATCTGACTTTGAGCTGCTGGACCAATGGAGGAAGACTTCTAAGGAAATGGGAGGATCCAAACCCTTTATCCCATCCCAATCCCATCCAGCCACAGTCTACTTAAGGGACACAAGCTATTTATGACCTCTCTTAATGGTTTGGTCATGTTTACCAGGTGAGAGCATAACTGGTGAAGGTGCACGTATGGTTGTCATGACAACACATTAAAGATGAATCAAGTATAAGTTGGTTTGTCCACATTACAGAAAGGAGTGTATGATCACGGGTGTACTATGGACACTTAGCTTAAAATTTTGGAAGAGATATTTGTAAATCTTTGCAAACACTTATAAGTTTGGAGATTATATATACTGTATATATGTTCATCAGTGGAGCGCGACACTAATTTATTGTATTTGCCTATTGATGACACACTTGTATGGGCATGTGTATGGTGTAGGCGATCTACTGTTTCCCCTTATTTTTTGGCATTCATTTTGGCACTAATAATTGTATAGGTACCATAGCAGCTCGCAAAACTACATTTATTATTAAAACCAAGGGATAGCTTTTCACCAGAACATTAGGCTCAGAGCTACAACAAAAATTCCTTTATCCATAATGCCTATGGGGAAATGAGTGCATCTGCTGAACCAGCATTCACACCTTCTGTTGTTTGGAAGGCCAGTTCTGCACTTACCCCTCATGTATGTTAGGAAGAACATGCAACTCCACTGGCACATTGATGCTACAGAACTTTGGTGCTGCTGAGCCATGTAGGTCCACTGAATGGGGGCTGACATAACTTCACTGAACAATAAACGTACCAACTGTCCAGTCATTCCCTACAGTTTTTTCCTGTTTTCCCTTTATTTGAATTCTCAATTCAAATTAAAATGTTTCCTAATATAAAATGCAACAATGCAACAATGCAAAACACATTACACGTAATGGCACAAGAAAGTGTTGAATTTCATTTTCAGCTTTTTTTTAATATGTATGTTGTACATATACGACACTTTTCTAGTCATGAGGAGCATAGTAGTTACTTCACTTTCATCATAGATAGAGGTGAAGTGAATTTAGAATGTAGATACTGCAAGTATTGCAGTGGCTGGTATGAATTGAAAGTACATTTGTAATTCCTATGAATATTGGATGCAGGAGATGATTGTCTTGATGCTTATAATATTGTTCAGTACTTATTGCAAAAGTAAATTTCTGCTTCCTTATAATACAAGAAAGATGCCTTTTTAAGTCATAAAAATAATTCATACCCCAACAAATACAACAGTGCATATTTCATTACATGTACTGTATACATATAAGTATAGTAGATGCCAATAGACTGTTCATGCATCTATCAGTGCTTACAATGAGTCATATTTGACCTTCAATACTTTACTATTGTTTTGATCCTCATAGAGTAACATAACATTGATATAAAAAAAATACTAACCTTCTTTCCTAATGTTGGCATGGAGAAAAGCCAGTCCCCTGCTTAGTGAAATGGCCATTCGACAGGCTGTAGCCCAATCAGTGGTTCGACTAGTCAAGTAACTACGCAAAGATCCCTAGCAGAGGAAGGAAATCAAGGTAAGATTAAAGTGGTTGTAAAGGCTAAAGATTTTTTCACCTTAATACATTCTCTGCATTAGGGCAAAAAAACTTTTCAAGCTCAAATCCTTCTCCCAGCCAACTCCCCCCCCCCCCCCCAATACTTACCTAAGCCCAATCTTGATCCAGTGCTGCTCTCTCTCTCTTCTCTTAGGATGCTGAGGCAGCAGCTCTTTGTTTTAGGAGAATGTCTCTTTGCTGGATTGAGCTGTCTCTTTTCTATGGGGATGTCTCTTTGCTGGATTGGACTGTCTTTTTGCTATATGGGGATGTCTCTTTGCTGGACTGGGGTGTCTCTTTGCTATATTGGGATGTTTCTTTGCTGGATCAGGATGTCTCTTTGTTATATGGAGATGTCTCCTTGCTGAATATATAGGAGCACTGTGATTAGATTTCTAGCGGCACTGTAATGTAAAGGGGCACTGGGATATAGATATATAGAGATAACATTTTACCCCTGTACAAATTAGTAAGACCTCATCTGGAATATGCAGTTCAGTTTTGTGCACCAATTCACAAAAAGAACATTGGGGAACTGGAGAAAGTACAGAGAAGGGCAACCAAACTGATAAGAGGCATGGAGGAGCTCAGCTATGAGGAAAGATTAGAGGAACTGAATTTATTCTCTCTTGAGAAGAGGAGATTAAGGGGGGATATGATCAACATGTATAAATACATCAGTGGTTCATATAGTGAACTCGGTGTAGAGTTATTCCCCCTGAGGTCACCACAGAGGACAAGGGGGCACTCTTTACATCTGGAGGAAAAGAAATTTAATCTCCAAACATGGAAAGGTTTCTTCACAGTGAGAGCTGTGAAAATGTGGAATAGACTCCCTCAAGAGTTGGTTCTGGCCAGCTCAGTGGATTGCTTTAAAAAAAGGCCTGGATTCTTTCTTAGACACACAGAATTTAACTGGTTACTAACATTTATAGGTAAAGTTAATCCAGGGAACATCCGATTATCTTTCGGGGGATCAGGAAGGAATTTTTTCCCATGCAGGAGCAAATTGAATCAGGCTTTGCTGGGGGTTTTTTTCCTTAATCTGGATCAACTGTGGATGTAGGATTATAACTTTTTTTTTTAAATGGTTGAACTGGATGGACTTTTGTCTTTTTTTAGCCAGACTAACTATGTAACTATGTAATGGTGATCCTGACATAAAGAATAAACTATTCAGTCTCAGGAAGTATGCGAAGACATGAGGCCACTCACTGAAAATGGAGGAGAAGCTGTTTAACCTTAAACTGCATAGAGGGTTTTTCACTCTCAAAGTGGTAAGGATGTGGAACTTTCTTCCAAAATTGGTGGTGTCAGCAGGGAGTATTGATAGTTTCAAAAAACTCTTAGATGAGCTTCTTAGAGAACACAGTATACAGGGATATGAGTTTTAACATGAACACACACACCCACAGGGGTTGAACTGGATGGACTGGTGTCTTTATTCAACCTTACCAACTATGTAACTATGTATATAAAGGGGACTGCACTGTAAAGGGGCATTGTAATCAATACAGTGCCCCTTTACAGTGCAGTCCTCTTTATATCACAAAGCCCCATTACATTACAGTGCGGAGGACCAACTCCGTGAATATCCCATCACCAACCAGCCCCACGAACGCCATTATCCTGCCCCCCCCCCTCCTCAGTCTAAAATGCGCAGGCCTGTTTTTTGTCCCAGACCAGGCCGGTCTCCCACTATGAAAGAGGAGGAGAAACGTACCCCTTCTTCTGTGTATGCCTCACACACTGGCTATGTGTAGTACAAAGCATGAGTGTGCTTGTAAAGGAGACTCTTACAAGACTCTATGAATCATGGCAGCGCAGGAGGCACAGACAGAACAGGCATCAAACAATGTGGCCAGGGGACAATCAAAAAACACGCTTCAATAGGATTTAAAAAAAAAACATCAATACACATAATTTATAAATTTTTATCTTTTTTAAGAAAGCAAATTATTTTAAAATCACTTTAAAGCGTGAGGTCATTACAATCCACTTTGTGAGCCATTCCGTGGATCTCATAATTTATTACTAGTGTAGTTGTACTGATAACTGTATTCTATTGGGTGCAGCAAGCAGAGATTTAATGCAACTTTATATTTCATAACATCTTATAAATCAGAAAACTGCTTACTAATAATAAATAATGCAGTTTGACCTGTTATTAAATAAACAAAAATCTCTAATGCATTTCACTAGTCTGACATTTTTTGTAGAACGCTGCAGTGAATCTGGGACAATTTGATTACCTGCAAATACATTGGCCTATACCTGGACATAATGAATTAAGTGAAATACATTCTGAGGATTCCAATAACATACCTCAGGGTAATGCTGCAGAACTAATAGCTGGTGATGCTCCAGCACACCTGTAGATCCAGTTCCAGCAGTTAGGAGGCAAACTATGTTCTCATGCTGAAGAGGAGTCAACAGACTGAGAATCCTCCATTCCTGACTATACAGGTCTTTCAATGTCGGTGGAAAGCATTTTATAATGACACCTCTCTCACATAATGCACCAAGCCAGAGATCTTCTCTAAGAGCCTAGGTATGAAAAAACATATAAAATAGTGGTTTCACATATTATACTCTTATATAAAATAATGAAACAATACTACTGAATCTGAATTTCATAATAAACTTGGAAACTCCATCTAGTTTATATTCTGCACAAGATTTCATTAATTGGAAATACCTTGACAGTGGCCAATACATTGACAGACTCAGTACAGTTCATTGATAGAGCAAACTGAAAACAGAAAAGAACTTTAGCCCTGACCTAAAACATGATTGAAATTTTCTACTGGGTTCGATCTGGGTAATTTTGATGCCCTTGCTGTCAATTGGAGCCATCATTTTATGTCTTCCATTGCTTTGTGATTTAGACAACAACATGGAATAGAAGGTTCAGTTGCTCTGTCAAATTGCTTTATGTTTGACCATTTTATATCATAATTAAATTTAGCAAACTGGTGGTAGGCTCTTGCTATAACTCACAAGTGGATCTAGCATACTTGAACATTATAGCCTACCTTTAGCGAAGAAAACTCCTACAATGTCACTTTGATCTATGGACTGGGTTGTTCTTACAAAACAACTTTGGCATCAAGGTATGTAAGTCTTTGTGATTGTAATATATACATAAGTAAAAGAACGATTTGTTTTCCCATTATTGAACCTAATACTTATATATTTTAACATTAGTTGTTGATTCATCTTAAATTATGGCATGCATCATGCAGTGCCAAGTCACAGGTAGCCCTGGTTCACACTAATGCGGTGCAGGAAAAGCAGTGAATCCTGTGCATTTCCCACACTGCATTGCAATCGCAAGGCATCCATGTGATCTGGTACAGGTGTCAATGTTAAATTAACGACACTCTGAAACAGATCACAAAACCAGAATTACCAGAATACGCATTGCATGGGTGTGCACACATATGTGATGCGAATTAAGTGAGGAAAAAAAGGGTCCTGCACCTTTTTGGTGCGGATGCAATATGATTTGAGCCATGCAAAATGTATGGCTCAAATTGCACCACACAGGCATCGCATGTGATTTGCACAGGAATGCAGTGCAGTTCCTATGCAAATCATATGCGATGTGCCGCACCGCATTAGTGTGAACCAGGGCTTAAACTAGGACTAACAATGTGTCAGCTCATGTCTTCAGATTTTCCAGGCTGGCTCCATGTTTAGGGCAGCTTTTAAAAAGAGCTATTGCTTTAGCTTCAAAACCAGCCAGGCTTTACCATCTAGTACATGAGTAACAGTGTAGTATAGAAGTCATTTTGCTCAGTATTTGAATGTACTAAGCCAATTAAACTAGTACACCCTGAATGAGCATGAGGAGCACTCACAGGCTTTTACTCATCCTGGGTATGGAATTAAAATAGTCAAAGCTGCCGTTGATATAGGGATTCCCTCCTTAGATGCTACATGGGAAAAAGCCCAATCAGTAAAGGGCTGGCATAGGTAGCATGGAGTGGTTTTCTTCTAAAATTAAAAAACCTGTAAAAAACCTTCTATAGACCAGCCTTTCTCAACCAGGGTTCTATGGCACCCTAGGGTTCCTCCAGAGGTTTCTAGGGGGTCCTTGAGCAATGCACCATTTCTTCCTCTCAGATATGCGAACACTGATGCCAATGATCTTTTTAGCTATCTGTAAGGGTGGTATTCTTCCACTGACCACAAAGAGAATTCTTTTCACTAACCAAAATGCTAATGTACCATGAGCTGTAGAAATAGTAACTATTGGCAGGGGTTTACGGAGACTTACAAATTATATCAAGGATTCCTTCTTGTAAAAGGGTTGAGAAAGGCTGCTATAGATGATACAATATACAATATCTTGCTGTGCTAAATGTGCATATCTTACAAACCTGGAGCAGAATAAGACCCTCCACTGGCACTGTTGGTGGTCTATTCTCATGTAAAGTGGGCACTTCTCGAAGTTCTAACTCATCCTTCTTTCTGGTCAAAAAAGCATTCACTCCCAACATTACTGGTTATCAAAATGAAAGAATAAAAACAGAGAAAGAAGAAATGTATAGTCAGTCATTCTCAAAAATCCATGTGTGACTTTTTGTATAGCTAAAATTAAAGTTGAACTCCACACAAATGTAAAACAATTACTAAACAGCAGGGGTGGACTGACAACTCATGGGGCCCCTGGGCAATAGGGGATCATGGGGCTCCTGTGTCCTTGCCCAAACTCAAAGAAGCCTATGAAAAAGATACCAGGGGCATCTCATGGGGCCCCCTACTGACCCCGGGCCCTCGGGCAGTGCCCGAGTTTCCAAATGGTCAGTCCGCCCCTGCTAAACAGTATGTAAACCTAATATTTCATATTCCTGATTTGTGCCTGCTGTACCATGTACTTGTATGAAAAAGTATCCTTTTCTTTTTGTATTGCTCCATATGTGTAGAATCCCTGGAGTTCCTGCCAGTCCCTCTGCTTTCCTATTAAAAACTGACCATACTATGCAGGAGAGCACAGCGTGGTCAGTTATCTAGCTATGCTGATAACTGAGTGCTCTCCTCCAATGATCAGACCTGTCCTGACACTCCCCCCCCCCCACACACACACAGCAATTCACTGGGAAGATCAGTGTTCTGCTGTTTCCTCTCTCCCAGCTCCCAGCTCTTAAGCAGCTGTTTTTTATATCTACATACAAATGTTTTGCCTTTCATTTCTATTTTAAACTTTAAGAGTTGCTTAACAAGGTGAGGCTACATGTGGCTTTTGTAACTTTCTTTAATATTCTTGATATTGGCCTAATCTTTGATATAGTAGAATTTGAAAAAGGAGGACCAGCATTTGGATCCAGTCAGGCTCTGCTGCATGCCCTGACAGAACATGCTGACAGGAGGAGAAAGCAGGGTGAGCTGCTGTTCCTTTACTGTCGAGACGGGACAGGGTGGTAAGCAAACTGTATTATGTAACTGCAATACTGTAAAGCAGGGGTCAGCAACCCATAGATTGTGATATACCAGTAGATCGCAGCCAGGTGACTGGTAGTTTGTGGTCTGGCCTTTCTGAGCCGCCATCCCAAAGCATCAAACAGAGTGCAATGCAGAGGGACTACTTGTAAAGTTGGAGCTGTAGTAGGGAGCAAGAACCGCATAAGGCGATGCCTCCTCTGTAGTGCTGGATCCTGTCCCATGCGGAGTGATACCAACTGCAAACTGTTTTCACACTGATGTGCTGCGATTTACCCACACCCGGGTGCAGAGCAGTGTACCTGCAACTTTCCTGTGGGTTTGCTGCACTTAGCCGTAGACTTCTATTATATCCTGCAGGTTTTGCGCCCTTTCTGAAAGCGCACCAAAACTCCTGAATACAGGAAAGTGCACCAAACCTGCACGATATAATAGTCTATGGCAAAGTGCAGCTAACCCAGGAAAGGCACAGCTGCACTATGATGCAGGTAAACCACATATCAGTATGAAAACAGCCTTATAGGGGGCACAGAACAGTAAGGGTTCATTTAAGTTTGCAGTTTGGGGGTGGTAAAACTCCATAGTTAAGATGTGTTTTTACCAGGCCCCATCCTAACCGCGTCCCCTTTGGCCGTAGCAAGAGTTATACACCCTGTCATGGTTGGTGGGTGTAGCACCTGCCAAGCATGACCCATTCAAGTGAATGAGGCCGCTCTGCAATTGGCCTGTAACCTTGTGCAATACAGCAAACAAGGGGTGAACACAGGCAGCCTTGAGTTGATTTTTCAGCACCTGATTTAACCCCTTGGACCCTGCAGAAGCATGCAGGTGCAGGGAGCATGCAGAGTGCCTATTTACTTGAATGGGTCACGATTGGCAGGCGGTGGCAGGCGGTAGCAGCCACCAAAATCAACAGGGGGGTTGATTCCTGCTGTGGCATGTGTACACCTTTGGAGGGGCCTCAGCAGCTGAAGGCGGTAGGTATTGGGGGAGATAAAATCATGACTCAACCGCAGAGTTTTACTACCCCCCAACTTTACAACGAGCCCTAAGGGTGCTGCTGCCGAATGCAACTAAGGGCTCATTCACAAGTGCAACAGGTACTACTACTCCTCTGCAAAGTGATCCAACTGTATTTGACAGGTGGTAAGGAGGCGATATGTTGCCTCCTCACCACCTGATTTATTCCCATGAGTGCCGTGGAATGCACACAATTGTGACACGATAGTACAGAAATGAGAGGTTTAAATCAGATGTGAGGAGGCAAAACTGTGCCCGGTGATCTCTGACATCTCCCATATTGTTCACGTAGATCTCCACCTCTTTAACTGCTTTCCCACTGCCCCATAGCAGAAATACTGTTTATATGCGTGATTTCGCATTTCTGGGTAGGGGGTGCGCCATTGGCGGCCTCACCTGTTGATGGTCATTCCCCTCCGGCACCCTGTGATCGCTGAGTATCACTGTCAGGGGAGAGACCTGTATGTAAACAATACAGATCTCTCCCCTGTCAGCTCCTGCACACTGCAGAGCAATACAAAGCAATGTGCTGACAGTAAAGCACACATACAGCACACATTAAAACATAACACAGAATACAGTTCACCCCAAATGTTAACCCCTTCCTGCCCAGTGTCATTAGTACAATTCCAGTATCTATACCGCCATTTGTAAGCACTATAACTTTCAAGTAAACTAATTAATTTACACATATTGGGATATTTTTTAGCAATGAAATGTAGCAGAATACCTTTTGGCCTAAATTTATGATGAAATTTGATTTTTTTAATTTTTTTACTGGACATGTTTAATAGCAAAAAGTCCAAAATATTGTTTGTTTTCTCAAAATTGTCGGTTTTTGGTTATAGCGCAAAAAATAAAAACTGCAGAGGCGGTCAATAACCACTGAAAGAAAACTCTTATTTGTGGGAACAAAAGGAATTAAATTTAATTTGTGTGCAGTGTTGCATGACTGCGCAATTGTCAGTTAAAGTAGCACAGCGCCGTATCACAAAAAATGGCCAGATCAGGAAGGGGGGTAAATCTTCTGGGGGGCAAGTGGTTAAGGTTGCCTACCCCTGTTGTAAAGTGAGGCCAGCAACCATGATGTGTTGTCCAGCAGTATTAAATTTATAATAGATGCTATCCATCTATAGATAGATAGGAAGAAATTCTTTAAATGTGGATTTAGCTATTTGATTGGAGGTCAACTTTAATTCACTATGCGTCTTATATTTACTTACCTATGATTACCACGGTTACACACAATGCCACAAAAATGGTTATTATTGCCACGTGGTCACCTAAAATTCATATACAGTGCAATACATTAGATTCTTTAAAATCTAATTTAAATTGTCAAGGCAAAAAAACATATCCAGTACATCTCTGTGATACCTGCACATTTCCCCATGTTTTTCCCTGTAACCTTTTCACTGCCTGAGCAATTTTTTTTTTCATTTTTGACACACACTCTAAAATGTGCAGTTTTGGTCTAAAGACTACTTAAACACCACGTTTTATATATTTCCTGAAAGCACAGGACATGCAGAATAAAAATATGGTAGTTGTAAATTTCTATGTTGCACACTATTTGCACAACTGTTTATCCAAACTATTTTTACAACAACTACACTAATATAATTCCTGAATTTGTTGTATAATAAAAAAGATGAGACTGTGTTGAAGAATTAGATAAATTTAAAGAGCAAAGAAGATTGCAATGCAGTCATGGCAGCAGTGGTGTATTTAGGTTTTGTGCTGCACTAGGGAAAACAAAAATCAGCGCCCCCCCCCCCCCAGAGAGGGCCAATAAACACCACCACCCTCTCCCTCTCTCCCGCAGAGAGAGCCTGACATTTACCAACAACAACCATGCCCCCCCCCCCTCCACCACTCCACCACCAGAGAGAGCCTTCCACTACCACCCCCATACACCAGCCACCGACTCTCCTTCCCGTGGAGAGAGAGAAAGACACCGATCTGCTCTTCATACACCATCACACAGCCTGCAGCCTCTCTCGGATCCCCCCTTGTCCACATGCCACACGTGCCCCTTCTTCTGAGGGGTAGTGCTGCCCCCCTGAAAAATTCCACCCTAGGCAAATGCCTTGTTTGCCTTGTGATAAATACGCCCCTGCATGGCAGTGAATGGGATATGTCAGACCTTAAAGGATGAGTTCATCTTTCGTAGCGTGTTACATGTTACACCCATATTCAAGATATAATATGTAACATGTTACGTTCTGACTGGCCTCCTCTGTGACAGCTAGCGGGGGATCTTCTCCCCCCTCGCTAGCTGTCACAATTGAAAAAAAATGCCCGCCCGGCCACATCATTCATTCACAGCCTTCTGTGAATGGGAAAAACTAAAAGTCCCGGCAGCCTTTGTAGCTGTCGACTTGTAGTTTTCAATGAACTACCATGACATTGAGCCTTCCTGTCAGTAGTATCAACTTGCTCGTACGGGATGTACGGGATGTACAAGCAAGCAGATATACTGACAGGTCAGGGGGAAACCTGCATGGCACCAGCGATCTACTATAGAGGCTCCGCAAACAAAAAATAATAAATGCACATTTTTTTTTTACCTGCAAAAAAATGTGCATTTATTATTTTTTGTTAAAAGGTGAACTTACTCTTTAAAATTATGTGCAAATGAAAAAGATGATTCTATACAAAATTGTTTATTGCACATACAAAAATAAACACATCCGGGGATTGAATGACAATGATGTCATTATTTTAGCTACACAGGGGGGAGTTATTTTTTACTGGGGAATAAACTGAGGTTTATTTTTGGATGTGCTTATTTTGTATGGAATTGGCATTCACATTTACCCGTTTCTTTTTTTTTTTCTTTGGAATTGTTGTTTGGCCTGGGATTGCTGGGTATTATTGTACTGTATGTATTATTATACATAATAGTGGCATCATGCACTTAGCAATATTTTATTTGTTGAACATGTAAATAAATACAAACACAAACTTGAAAAGGGCACACACTGCTCCTCTACAATTTCTCAAAGTAACTTTATTACTTTTTCACTTTTTTTACTTTTTTCACTTTATTACTGTATTAGAGCAGAAGCCTGCAGGTGTAAGGTCCCGTGCTTGCTCTAATAAAATAGTTTGGGGAACTATGGAGGAGCCATCTGCTGCCTTACAAGTTTGCATTATGTAACAGGTTGTCATCTAACTGGCCTAGCCCCAGTCTAAATTTCTTATTTATCATGGTTGCTCCCTAGGTTATAGGGCATTTTCAGCATTTGAGGTGCCTTTTCCGAGTCTGACCGCTTGTTAAACACTTACTGTTTACCAAGCTTCACAGAAATGCTATATAAGAGTTTGGTTAGCAGCTGAACGGACAATGAGCACCTAAAGGTCATTTCTGGTAATATGCAGCTATTATGTCCTTTCAGCCCCAAATCCAATCACTGTCCAAATCTTGTAGACTTCACCTCCGCAACATCTCCAAGATACGTTCCTAACCTCGGAAACCACTAAGCAACATATTCACTTCCTTGTTATATCTCGCCTTGACTATTGTAACTCCCTCCTCATTGGCCTACCTCATCGCAGGCTATCCCCACTTCAGTCTTCATGAATGCTGCTGCCAAACTCATCCACCTTACTAACCATTCTGTATCTACCACCCATCTCTGCCAATCCCTCCACTGGCTTCCCATTGCCCAATGGATAAAATTCAAAACATTAACAATAACATATAAAGCCATTTATAACTCTGCCCCAAATTACATCACCGATCTTGTCTCTAAATATCACCCAAACCGTACTTTCCGCTCCTCGCAAGACCTCCTACTCTCTAGCTCCCTTGTCTCCTCCTCCCATGCTCGTCTCCAGGACTTCTCCAGAGCTTCCCCCATCCTCTGGAACTCTCTACCCCAATTTATCAGACTATCGCCTACTCTGTTCACTTTTAGGCGATCTCTGAAAACCTATCTCTTCAGGGAAGCCTATCCTGCCCTCAGCTAATACTGGAATCTTCTACTCTTCCAACCAGTCCACCCCCCACAGTTACTACCTTTTGTACCACTAGCCCCTCCCTCCTAGATTGTAAGCTCCAAGGAGCAGTGCCCTCAAATCCCTCTTGTATTGAACTGTATTGTTGCTGTATTGTCTCCCTTTATATTGTAGAGCGCTGAGCAAACTGTTGGCGCTATATAAATCCTGCATAATAATAATAAAATTATAATAATTATGTCACTGCATATATATGTGTGCAGTGCTCAAAATGTGCTGGCATGTTATGAAAGTACTTAAAGAAAATGCGATTAACGAACAAATGAGATAAATATATTATGAGAGACTGAGATGCTACACTGAATCTTCAAGCAGTGTTATCAAGCTTGTTTGAAGTCTCCTGTGCTGGAGATTGGAATACCAGGAACATCAGAAGAGGGGAGGGGTTCTGTAGTCCAGCACGGAATAAATGGGCAAGGTTTACAACACTGCCTGGGATTTCACTGTATCAGAAAAAGCATTGTCAATTCATTGACTTTTTTTTATTTGCCGAAACATACATTTTAAAGCGGAACTTCACTTCTGCATCAATATTCTCCCCTAATCCCTCTTTCATGCTGCCATCCTCTGAAGTGTAGCACATATGCAGATGCACCACCAGTTTCTGACAGGTATTTGGGACCTGACAGACACTGGTGGCGCACGTGTGTGTGTTTTCTGTACATATGCACAAACGCCGCCAATTTCTGATATGGGCCCCTTGTTGTTCATGGTGTTTGTACACATGCAAAGAAAACAAGAAAACCCTGCACTTTCACAGATGCACAGAACACTGCCTTCTGGTATAGCTGTGACATCCCCGGAGGGAGGAGCACAAAAAATACAAAAACTTACAAATTCTAATCATTTTCTTGTCCAGGGGGGGGGGGGGGACGACCAATAGGAGAAAATGTTGCTGTAAGCAGATAATTAAAGTGTTACTAAACCCACAACAGTAAAATCAGTCTGTATATGCAGTAAAGCATGCTTGATATACTCACGGTGGAACCTAAGGGGTTAATTTTCTGCATTGTGTAAAAAGGCTGTTTGACCCTTTCATCTCTGCTCCTCCTCTTGTTGAAATGACCACCTGATACAGACTGAATCTGTAGTCACATGCACATGCTCAGTTTGGTGTGTATTGCTAAAGAGTTTTTTTTTTTTTCTTGGGAGAGTGCATGTGATCAGCACAGGGCCAATCAGCACTGTCCAGACAGAGGGTCAGGACTTTAACATCCTCCTAAAGCAGAAAGAAAACTCCTCTTACAAGCTTTAACCAGTGCTCTTCTGAACACTGATAGAAATCACAAGACTGCTCTAACTGCTGATGAGAAAAGATATTTAGCAGTTTATGTTCCGTATTCTGTGTACTGTGGGAGACTATATATAGTGAATGCAGGGTCCAGGGTTTAGTAACACTTTAATATCTAACATGATGCTTGAAGTTATGCTTTTCTCTATAAAAAGGGAGAGAGATCCTGAATCATACTTCAATACACTGAGAATGTTTGTATAAAAGGTTTTCTGGATTTCCCCATCTGCATATTCCTTGCAAGTCAGTAATTCATGAAGTACTGAAAACAAATCAGTATACCAACCAATCAACTAGCATTTTCAAAGTCAGAAATGGCAGCCCCACAATTCTGCTATGACAGGTTTACTTTTAAAGCTGTGGGCAGCACAATGGCTAAATAATTAGAACTTTCACCTGGTAGCACTAGGGTTGTTGGTTTGAATCTCACCCATGGCACCACCTGCCTGGAGTTTGCATGTTCTCCCTGTGTCTGCATGGGTTTTCTCCCGCACTCCAAAGACATGCTGGTAATTTAATTGGCACTTGTTTAAATTGGTCCTAGTATGTGTATGTATGAAAGTGACTTAGGGACCTTCGATTGTATACTCCTTGAGTGTTAGGGATTGATGTGAATACACAATATATATATGTAAAGCTCAGTGTAAATTGACGGTTCTGTATGAGTACCTGTAATAACTAAAGTTGACATGTCAGGATAGAAATTTAGAGGCTGCCATTGCTGGCTTGCTTTTGAAGTGTAGGATCCAAGGCTGTAATGCTGATTATTGCTTTGCTGCTCAGTAAGCCATTGATTACGGGCAAGCGAGCAGAGCAATACTAGGATACCTACTTGTTCTAAAACAGTGACCCACCAAGTAATGAAGGAAGCATAATAGCCTTGGAACACACACCTTCAAAAACAAGTCGGCAATGGCAATGCCCATATATCTGTTGTGACTGGATCCTATTAACAGAAACCCTACAATTTTACAATCAGGCAGTTATAACTGAATGATGTCAATGTAGTATCACATTTGTGAAACAATGCTAGCTAGTCAAGTCACAGTCAATCATTACCTCGCTCAGCACCAGAGTGACTGTGACCACCCATGTCTGACACATATTTTATAACCGACATCAGAGTTTGTGGTCAATCCCTTACTAGAGTTGCTTGCATTCCTTGGTTGCTCCCACGCAGCTGTCGTCCAATCACAGGAGTCGTTCCAGTGTGCACGTCTTTTTGGTTCAGCTGATAAGAGACCCAGTCAGAGACAGAGACACATCTTTCCTCCCCCAAACAACACCTGTGTTTCACAGTGATAAGCAACCCCGTCTGTGTAATCATACCCAGAACACAAAAATGTCATCAATTCCAATATATATATATATATATATATCTCACACACACACATACATATATATACATATATATATATATAAAAGCAGAATATTACATACATATGTAGTACTGGGTTATTACTATATTTAAAACTGTGTATAAAGTAAGATGACACACTTCTCAGCATTGCATTTCCGATACCCCTGATCAGGGGCAGACTGACAACTCATGGGGCCCCCGGGCAATAGGGGATCACGGGGCCCCTGTGTCCTTGCCCAAACTCAAAAAAGCCTATGAAAAAGGTACCAGGGGCATCTCATGGGGCCCCCTACCGACCCTGGGCCCTCGGGCAGTGCCCGAGTTTCCCAATGGTCAGTCCGCCCCTGCCCCTGATATAAACTTGTACTGAGAAAATATGGAGGCTGCTATTGCTGACCTTACCTTCTAAAAATGCTAGAAGCCTGGCCATCAGGCCATCATGACGATACCTGCGATTTTAATGCTTTCTATGGCATTGATGTTGATCATGCATGCAGGTCAGAATTTCTTACTTCACAGTGACCCAAATGTAATAAAGTTAGAGACAGCCAGGCAACAAGTATTTCCAGAGGGAGATCAGCAATATTACCCCCTGTGTTGCTCTCAGTACAGGTTTACTTTAGGGCTTTTGTTATGTTAAGGGCTCATTCAGACTGGAGATTAAGCCTGTCCTCCCTGCAGAACCGTTGGCAGATACGTGTGGACTGCAGACAGCCAATAGAAGTGTATGCACACATAGCGGCTGCATGGACACAATTGCATTTCAAAACTTGCCGTGGAGGCAGGACCCTGAATCCTGATCTGTGTGCCCGCTCATCAAACTGTGACATGTGACCAGGGGTTGACTGACTACTCATGAGGCCCCCGGGCAATAGGGGATCATGGGGCCCCTGCGTCCTTGCCCAAACTCAAAAAAGCCTGTTAAAAAGGTACCAGGGGCATCTCATGGGGCCCCCTACTGACCCCGGGCCCTCGGGCAGTGCCCGAGTTTCCAAATGGTCAGTCCGCCTCTTCATGTGACACATGGAGGACAAGCTTAATCACCTCTCTGTATGAGCCCTTAAATTTACTATGTTAAAGGAATCCTTTGCTGAGAGAAATACCATTCTTGCCCTGCTTCTGAAAATGCTAGCTGTCTGGCTGCCTCCAACCTGAGTACCTTCTGAGTCACAGACTATGTACCAGCATGCAGCAACTGAAGTTAGAACTCCTGATTTGCACACTTTTCTCCTGGTTAGTGAATCATAAATACCACATTCTTCACATTCTTCATATCAATATGACAGCCAGGCAATTAGGCAGCTGGTGACCCATGGCAGCTGCCATATTTTGTCATTACAAGTTTCTTTCAAGGCCATTAATGAAAACTTGGAGAAGAATTTCCATCATGTGGGAAAGCCATGTGGCTGTATATAAACTAAGCACAGCTTGCGAATACTGTGCAAACAATGCAATGCCCAAATGGCTTATTCGTATATGCCAGCAGTTCAGTAAATCTGCAGTCACAGCTTAACGTGGGGACGGGTTTTTACACTTTTTTTTATCCCTAGGGAAGGAACATGTAGATGATGACTGCAGCCGAGAGGTTTTTTTTTTTTTTACACACCGTACCCACATTACACCAAAACACTGAGACTGACGAGAGCATACTGCTAGGTGGGAGGTGTATGAAGAAAAAATCTCAGTGAGACTACATACCGGGATCTGTATCCCTTTAAAATGGACCTCAGATATATTTTTGTAAATGTCTACATGTTGAATAATTTGTAGATGTAACAAATACAAGTATTTATTACCTCTCAAATATATTACAGTACATCCCCAGAAAATGCCTTCATTATAGCTCCAAGGAGCAGGGCTCTCCCATCCCTCTTTTATTGATCTGTATTGTTGCTGCATCGTCTCCCGTTATATTGTAAAACGCTGAGCAAACTGTTGGCGCTATATAAATCCTGTATAATAATAATAATTATTCCTTCCACCCCCCCCAAAGGCAGTTGCCATTCTTAATCAAGAATCATACAAGGTCAGTATACCCATTACATTGTTTTCCAAGTGGACGTTTCTCAAGCAGCTCTTGTCTCCATACAGATAGATCTTATATCTGATATTTAAAGCAGTATTAAACCCAAAAGCTAACATTATTATATTGTAGCTTACCAGTTCTTAGATGTGATGGCTGCATTGGTTTGCTTTTTTTCCACCTGCTGATTTGGCCAGTAAGTCTGTTGTTTTTTAACAAAACAAGCTCTCTTCCAGATATATCAGTTTACATGATTGAGGCAAACCATTTACCCCTGACAGGTGTGCTTACAATAAGCAGTTTAATTTATTTATGTAAAACCTTTATCCCAAAAAGGAAAAAAAAATGCTGTAAATGCATAATAAGTTCCAGTTTGTTAGTGTATTTAAATCTGCTAGTCCATCTAACACTCCCCTCCCCCAGACTGATAATACTGTTGTGCAAGGTACCCCCTGTGCTCCTTCATCCAGAGTGTATGCACTCTAATACAGGAGGTGTGTTACTGGCCAGTTCACCAGGTGAAAACAGAAGGGAAAAGCCTACAAAAATACAACTAATGCAGCCACCACATCTAAGGATTGGTAAGATGACATGCAAATTTGTGAAGCGTTCCATATTTTTCTTTTAAAGAAGTCTATCCTGCTTCTACCTAGTAACCCGCCATTTATTTCCTCCATCTGCTCTTCCCCCCCACAGCTATTACCTTTTGTATCACTCAACCCTTCCTCCTAGATCAGGGGTGTCAAACTGGCGGCCCTCCAGCTGTTACAAAACTACAAGTCCCATCATGCCTCTGCCTTTGGGAGTCATTCTTGTAACTGCCAGTCCTGCAATGCCTCATGGGACTTGTAGTTTGGTAACAGCTGGAGGGCCTCCAGTTTGACACCCGTGTATAGATTGTAAGCTCTAAGGAGCAGGGCCCTCTGTTTCCTCTTGTAGCAAATTGTATTGTAACTGTAATGTCTACCTTAATTTTGTAAAGTGCTGCGCAAACTGTTGGCGCTATATAAATCCTGTATAATAATAATAATAAGCTGCAATATATTACATTTTTGGTCTTGGGTTTAATATTACTTTAAATAAGGACTATTGCTATTTGCTGTCATGTTTGTTTTATTATGAATGTCTAACCTGGGGGAGCTAGAAACATATAGTTTATTTCCTCCCAGCAGTAAAAATTTGAAGCTGTAGAATTTATTAAAAATTAGTTTACATTTTTCCCTTTTTTCCCTAGTGCTAAAGCTAAATGGTAATCAAGCACCTGACACCCTCAAATGTTCGGTCAGTGCCCACTCCCTCAGCTATGTTGTGAACAATTTAAACCTAGGAAAGTAAGTGTATTTTATAATAAGCTGTAGCATATGACAACCTATGTTCTCCTTTATCAAATAAGAAAATAAGCTACATGGCGGCAGTGAGGCTGAAGTACTAACCCGAGATTCACACTATTGCGGGCCATGCAGCCCTCGTTTGCTCGGGCATGGCAGCCCATTCATTTGAATGGATTGCTGTGCCCCTGTTTCCCACAGAAAAAAAGTGCATGCACCTTTTTAAAAGTACGGCCGCAGGGAAACCACATGATCTTTTTGACCATGTGATTTCCCTGCAGTTCCCATACCTGCAAACATGCTGTGGGCTGAGATGTGTGCGGGTGCCATTCAGAATGAATGGCAGCTCCGCTTGTCTTTTTTTTGCCTTCCTCTGGATCAACTGTGGGTGTAGGATTATAACTTTTTTTTTTTCTATGGTTGAACTGGATGGACTTTTGTCTTTTTTCAGCCAAACCAGGGGCGGACTGACCATTGGGGAACTCGGGCACTGCCCGAGGGCCCAGGTCAGTAGGGGGACCCATGAGATGTCCATGGTACCTTTCATAGGCTTTTTTGGGTGTGATTTGAGTGTGGGCGAGGACACAGGGGCCCATGATCCCCTATTGCCCGGGGGCCCCATGAGATGTCAGTCCGCCCCTGAGCCAGAATAACTATGTAACTATGTAAAAGAAGCACGATTTGGCTGCAGGTGGTTGCGGGTGCAGAAACAGTTGAGATTCCTGTACCTGCAACCAGCCTGCAGACTGCAGGCAGCTGTGAACCTAGCCCCTAAGGCCCCTTGCACACTGATGGTCCGATCAGGCCTGCCTGACAGTTTTTCAGGTGCACCAGACCATCCATAGCTCTCTATGGAGCAGCAGGTGTCAGCGGACACCCGCTGGCATCCAATCCGATCCTGTATGCTAAAAACAGACAGGTGGGGATACATTCCCCATTCGTCTGGAGGATCAAAAGTAATGGACAGGCAATCTGTTTCCATCTGAACACCCCATAGAAAACAGTGGCTGTGTCTGTGTCTGCTCTGCATCAGTGGAGTGATCACAGACCTGTCATCCACTTGCTCAGCGGAAATCAGCAGAGAGATCCCCCACTGAGCAAGTGGATCCCGTGACAGGTCACCCCATCTGAAAGGGGCCTTAAGGAGTTAAGAGTCATCACACAATAAATTGTATAAATTGTCTCATCAATAATGTGAAAAGCAAATTCCTGTATACTTATTTCATCTGCACGATTGGATAATTGAAGGGACTGTTCACACAATTTATTGTGTGAAGATTCTCAGCTTATTTAATAAATCAGCCCAATTGCCTGTTTATCCCTAAAACTGCCTGTGCACAACAAAGTCCAGCAGTGTTTACAGCTGTAGCCATAGCTTGGCATTAGCAACAGGCAGAAAATGACTCTTTATACTGCTTCATGCACACTACAGAAGACTTGTGCAAGCCAGGAAGTCTGAAGCATGAAAACATCTATTTTTTCACTGTAAAGCTTCATTTACACTTGCAATGCTCTCTGAAGAGCGATCTGTGTCCTGATCTCTCTTCAGAGAGCATTTGACCGGCGGTGAGGAGACATTTGTATTGCCTCCTCGCTGCCTGTTAAATGCTGGACAACCATACACTCTTAGATTTCTTTATCCTCATGGGCTGAACAAGAGAAATTTATCAATTCCCTGATCCATGCTAAACAGCGTGGATTGATGAATCTCCAACTGCCAGCTGATTGGCTGCAGTCACTGTCCAGTTGCCAATTTTCTGCCTGGTCTCAGACCGAAGGATGTCAGGTGCAGTGGTGCCAACATGGTCACACATGGCTCAGCTTTTGTCTGGTTCACCAGGAACTGGCTATGTACGGTCAACTTAAAGCCAGACATAGATCGCTCAAAACTGGCCTGGTTCAGCAGGGACTGGCCGAGATTCGTTGTTTGGGCAGGTTGGGTGATCGATCAACGTCAGTACAACCAACCTGCTGGATTTTTGGCATGCGATTACTGCCAGCTGCTATTACTGCTAGTGCTCTCCTGGCCATGAAGGCTCCCCATGCTCCTCACCAAACACAAGGGAGTCCCCTATCAACTCTGACTGTGTTTATGAGGGAATCAAGCAACTTTCTTTCCTTCCACCCATGGCTGAAGGAAAGAAAATTGCATAATGTATGGTTAACCTCAGGGGTTTTTTTATTGTGTGGGAGTTACAATGGAAGTTGACTATACATTATACAATCTGATTGTGCATTCTCTGTACAACCTTTGATAGATTATGAAATCTACTGTATGCAATGTGAGGGCTCGGCTAAGCAATCCATTCAATTTGTATCATATCAGACAATCCTGTGCAATACAACGTTCTTGGCAGATCTAAAGGAGATTGTACAACCAGATTGTAGAAGCTTTAGTAGTGTTTTCCAACTCTGAAGTGCACTTTCAGTGAGAGGATCTCAAAGTATCACTGATAATCTGAATATTCAGTGGAGTCCCCAGCAAGCTGCCCCTGCAAGCAATACAGCAAATAATGCCCCTCCTTTCCCCAGCAAAATGTCATACTCACGAGTGGGAGATTTATGTGAAAGGGTGATGTTGGCATTACACATATTTGAAGAACATAAACAGTGATATTTGGCATTCTTGCACCTTGGAATACAGACCTCAGACCTGCACACAGCATGTGATGGAAAGCAGCCTGTAAAAAAGGACAAACATGACACTTCAAACATACAATGCTGAATAAAGCACTAATGTGAAGTCAAAGTGGAACTCAAAGCAATAAGCTAAAAACAATTGAAATACACATTTTTAAACTGTTTTACATGCCATAAGATTCGTAATTCTGTTCAGCCAGCATTGTAAATCACATGTTCAACTACACTTCACAACTTCACAGGCAGGTACTAGGCAGTGATTATGCAGCCTGATGATCCTGAATAACAATCTGATGAGCAGACAGGGAAGCCAAGCAGCTGGAAATCTACAATAAACACCAGTCTGAAGTGGCATCACTTTTCTGGCCATGATATTTAGCAGGAGGATGTGAATCCCAAGACTGGCTGAAGAGAATTACAAATGATTTTACAGGTAAAAATATTTACATATCTGTATTTCAACTGTGTAAATACCATTTTGCATTTAGTTGAAAGGAGTAATAGACATGAAATGCCTATTCTTATAATCTCTAGAATCTATAAATGAAGAGGAGACCAATTAGGGCTTTACAGTACAGTCCTTGGGATGGCTGGCGGACAGGTTGGCCATTCCTTGCGCAGTGACACTCTGGTGCTAAGTGCATGGCTCTTTATGTCCGGTCAACCCCCACGCTGTCTGCCTTTAGGTGATCTTTGAAAACTCACTCAGGGAAGCCTACCCCACCTCCACATAAGAACTGTACTTGAATCACCTCCACCAGATCATCCCCCACCCAGGGGCGGACTGACCATTTGGGAACTCGGGCACTGCCCAAGGGCCCGGAGTCAGAAGGGGGCCCCATGAGATGCCCCTTGTAGGGGCATAGGCTTTTTTTGGGTGTGGTTTGAGTGTGGGCAAGGACACAGGGGCCCCATGATCCCCTATTGCCTGGGGGCCCCATGAGTTGTCAATCTGCCCCAGCCCCCACCTATCACCTTTTGTATCACCTCCCCCTTCCTTTAGATTGTAAGCTCCACGAGCAGAACCCTCCTATTCTTTCTGTACTGAAATGTATTGTAACTGTACTGTCTCCCTTATATTGTAAAGCGCTGCACAAACTGTTGGCACTATATAAATCCTGTATAATAATATCACACAAGGAAACAGTTGCAACCAAAAATCCCTCTAATAAAAAAAAAATGAACTCAAGCCAATAAAAGTGCATACAAAATATCAGTTCCAGGGGCTTGGATTGTAGTGTTTGATCTTAAGTAGCATTTCAAGTAGCAGATAACAAAGTTCCCAGCTTCAGTAACTATTAGTCCATTGTTATTTTTGGTGATTGTGTCATTTTAGTGATTCATAACTGCATACACATGTTACATAGCTTGCTACAATAGCAACTTTGTAATCATCTTAAAACTGCCAGAGATCACTTGGAAAGATCTGTAGCTTCTACAAATCAGTTCTTCAAAGTTGCTTGTGCAACGTAGCTCATAAGGCCCATTTACACTGAAGGGTCCTTTCACGCAGGCGGACTGATCAGGTCCACCTGTCCATTTTTCATAATCAGACCATGCACTGTCCTCGCTGGAGAAGCGGATGTCCGTTTACACTTGCCTGCATCCAAACTGATCCTATTCGTTAATAACAGATGGAAGGGGATCCATTCCCCATCCATCTGGCGGATCAGAACGGATGACAGTCGGATGTAAACAGACAGGTGGTTCATTTACATCTGACTCCTCCATAGAGAACAGAGAACTGTGTCCATGCCCGTTCTGTACAAGTGAAGCAGACACGAACCTGTCATCAGTGGACTGATCCCCCTCTGAGCAGGCCGATCCACCAGACAGAGTCTGCCCAAGTGAAAGGGCCCTAAACGTTCCATTGGGGTGTGTTAATGCACACATTAATCTGCGTTATGGTATGCATTAATGTGCATTGTTCATTATGAAAGGCCTGATAATGAATGAAACATGCGTTGTATATATTAGAGAGCACTGTTGTGTGTTGGGCTCTACTGTACAATAAATTAGGGTGTCATTCACAATAAATGGCACCACACTGCATTGTGCACAGAGCAGGTGCCTTGTCATGCGTTGTGGCAGTGTGTGTTAATGTGCATGTTGCCACAAAATACAATGGGCCCTGAAATATATGTCAAGGTAAAAAAAAACATGCAGTGTGTCCCTGCAATAGATGTACATTTTCTTGTGTTTTATCCCTTTAAAAACCCTGCAAGTGTGAAAATATGATCTGTCAGAGGTACACTCAGCTCCTAAGTCCTATTGTGGGCTGACAACACACAGCATTTTTTGGAGTGAATGGTGTCAGCCCTGTCCAATGTTTTCTGCGGGATTACCAAACCACGCTCCTTTTTCTCTTCTTCATAGCATTAGTACTAATTGATCTGTAGTCTCAAGGTAAGTAGTGGGAAGGGTACATAGTCTCCCTGAGATAACATAGGAAGTATGTGCAGGACCCAGGACCGCTCTGAATTTCTCACAAGATCATTGTTAAAGTTTAGATAAGCACAGCCACAGCCATTTGTTTTTATCCATGGAGAAGGTAGGGATGAGTTGGAAATTCAATTGAGTTTTTGCTACATCCCTAATGGGGAGTTTTCCCTACTCTATACTCATTGGAACAGCAAGCAAGGAGAATCTCCCAATTGGGGACAAAGCAATATAAACTGAAACAGAGTTTCTATCCTTCTCCTGCTCTATTCAAAGCTAAACAGATTCACTGGAGAAACTAAACTGAACTAGGTGCACTCACATTGGGCATGGTTGAACTGAAACGTGCCCGAGTTCAATTGTCCCCTCTTCCCACAACCCCTCCGGTCTGCACTCACACTGGGCTATAAGCAAGGGTTCCTGGACACACTTATCATCATCTCTGCTAACCAGACCACAGTGATCACTGTTTCTGTGCTCAGTGATCTGTGGAGAGTTTTGTGCTCCAGCATGGTTTGCACTCACACTGAAGTGAAGCATACTCAAGTGAACTGTACCCGAGACCACCTCTTCCAAGTGGTCCTGAGCATGGCTTGGGACACTCATGCTAAGCTACAGAAACGAACCAGCGGACCAAGGGGACGAACCTTGCCTTGGCTTGGTTAAAAGTGCCAGTGTGAACGCACCCTCAAAAAGTTACATTTAAAGTGATTCTAAAGGCTAAATTAAAAACAAAATATATATTATATATATATATATATATATATATATATATATATATATATATATATATATATATATACACTTACCTGCTCTGTGCAGTTGCTTTGCACAGAGTAGCCCGGTTCCTCCTCTTCTCAGGTCCCTGGCCGGTGCTTCTGGATCCTCCCTCATAGCGGGTGCAACCACAGTAGGCAGCTTGCTATGGTGGCACCTGAGCATGCGCAGTCCTCATCCGCTGCTCTGTGTGTCCATTCACACACGGAGCTGTGACTCGGCCATGCCCCCTCTGTCTCCTCATTGGCTCACTGGCTGCGATTGACAGCAGTGAGAGCCAATGGCTCTTGCTGTTGTCTCAGCCAATAATGATAGGGAGTCCCGGGATAGTGGAGGCTCCAGTGCACATCGCTGGATCAAGAGGGGGCTTAGGTGAGTATTAGGGGGGGCTGCTGCACAGAAAAGGTTTTTTACCTTCATGTATAGCATGCATGAAGGTAAAAACCCTTGAGCCTTTACAACCAATTTTATTGGAAGAATTACTAATTATATTCACAGCTATGTTTTTAGCAGTACCCACATTCATACTATTACTGCACGACAATAGCACGAAAAAAATTTTGCACGATTATCGCACAGAAAATTGCACAGCAATCCTGGCAAAATCGTCCTGCATTTTTAGGTGCCATTGAAATGAATGGCACCTAATCATGCTGATGTGCAATTTTATATTTTAATAGCACGGTTTGAAATCGCGGGCAGAATCATGGTGATTCACATTTGAACATTTTGTAGCTCGAAGCTCAAAAGCGCTCAACAAGCAAAATCCCATTCATTTGAATGGACGCTGTTCACATCAGAGCA
The DNA here is from genome assembly GCF_062004578.1 of Staurois parvus. Lineage (NCBI taxonomy): Eukaryota > Metazoa > Chordata > Amphibia > Anura > Ranidae > Staurois > Staurois parvus. Next base: position 9,099,552 of record NW_028318358.1, read on the forward strand.
TTCTGTCTCTTGTAGCAAAATGCATATCACTTCAAAAAGTACAAAAAGCTACTATTTTACAGGCAGAATTGAGCGTTTTTCTCCTCATAGACGTCATTGGAAAGCAGGAAAAGCTTGATTTGAGTGTTTTTTCAGGAGTTTTTTTAGCCTATATTAACTGAATTTCTCCCCCAAGTGATTTCCATTGTGTAACACTACCCCCTTAGGAGTCTCTAGAGATTTGGTTCCCCCAATAGTCCTGCACAGCCAGGCAACACACATTTCCCTCATGACTTGCACTTCAGAGCCAGGAAACAGTCCTTGAACTTGTTTTTTTGGGGATTTTATTAGGAGATTTAAACTTGGATGGGGATGAGGAATTAATGGGATGTCCAAAGAACTGTTTAACTGAGGACAGCTTCCTGAAACTATATACAAGTGTTGAGAAGGGTTCTCTTCTTTCCTTGGAGAGCTAGCCAGTCTTTCCTGGTGTAGAAATCCCTGGACAAGGGGATCTAGAGTCTGACTCTCTAAAAAGCACAGTTCAGCTGGGGCTAGTCAAGTTTCCCACCCAAATTCCCTCTTCCCTATTCCTGTCCAGCGGAGGTTTAGAATTACTCATTGTCCCTCCTCTGTAGGCTGCAGGTCGGTAGCTGCTTTCAGTCCTTCTGCTGGGCTAGCTCCTTCCTTAGCTCTACAAATAGTCCTCTCTCAGAGGACTGGCTAGGTCCAGCTTTCCTTCTGTCTCCAGCTCTCCTGGAGGTAGGCCCCTTCTCTAGGCCTCCTCCCAGGCTCCACTCTCCAACTTCTACCCTTACATCTTCCACCCGAACTTTCCTGCTGATGAGCAGGCTCAATCATTCCTAAGGGCTGTCCTGACCTCATGCCAAGCCTCCTGCTTGAGGATTCTAGAGATTTCTCCAAGTCTCTAGATCAGGGTGAGGCTTCAGGGAACTGATTTGGAGAGCCTCTCAGCCCTGATTCAAATGTGACCCTCTGACTATTGCACAGACTGCTTTTCAGCCTCTAACTAAAAGATGTCAAAGATTAATAAATGGATGGACTGTCTGGGACCATAAAAGACTAGAAGTTGGATAGATTTTTGCCAATCTAATTTCCCAAAAGGGCCACTACCTTAAAGGATACTGGGCAATAAACCCTTTCTAACCCCTTCCTGGAGTTAATCCTGAACTGTAGGAATTGAATATGAATGTATGCCAATTCATTTTTGTCAGAAATAAAAACATCTTCTGAACTTTAGTGTATAGTTTCCCAGTATTCACTTTATAGGCTAAGAAGAAAGGTGTCAAAACCCCTTTCCAAACATCCTCTTTTCTCCAGAGTCCTCCTCTTAACCTCCAGGCCATCAGGCGGAAAAGCCAAGAAGTCAGATGAAACACAGGTAATTCTATAGAATACAGGGAGAACTGACTGCCAGAGACTTCAGAGCTGAGACCCAGCTCCTTTTTGGAAACATGGGACTATCAAAATGACTTCTGCTTGGTCCTGGATGATCTTCCTGGTCACTAGGGGTAGCAAAGGTATTGGGGAAGCATAACCTAACCTGAACCCTCTCTTAAAGGCATTATAAATCTATCTACCTGTCTAAAATGTACAAAGGCTATGTAGATTCATGGTGTCATTTGTCGGTCTGTACTCACAGTCTTTAGTAGAAAGAAGCATATATCTTCAAGGGAAAAACCCTCAGGTAAGCAACCTGAGCAGGAACACAGGCACACCAGGACCTAGTAACCTGAGGGGAGCCAACAACCACAATTACCAGAGCAAGGGGAAGCAAACAAACATGATAAAGTATACTCCTGGATGGTCGGGAATGCAAAAAAACGGAGGATGAGGGGGTGGACTTTTTAATCTTTTTTGGTTTGTGTTTCTGGCTGAAGGCTGAACCAATCATTTCTCAAGTAGCTGTCCTGGAAGATGATTTAGGAAAATAAATAAATAAAAAAATGTAAAGATATACTGTATTTTCTGGCTATGCTGATGATAAAATCTATTTGCTATTGAGAGATTTAACCTCTTGTTGATAGTTATCTCATTAGCATCACATTGTATGCATTGTACTGCAAATGAGGTGACTACCAACAAGCAGTGAAATCTCTCCATAGCAAAGAGATTTAATTACCCCTTTAAATGAGCTCTTAGCCAACATCAGAATCTTAGCATGAAAAAAAAGTAGTTTTGGAAAGGACCCCCTCAGTACAGAACAAGCACATAATAGTAGTATAGAGAAATGGCAGTTAGTTAGGACTCTTCATGACATATAGTCTTACCTAGTAAAATAGGCTGCAGCTCTCCGTTGTGGAAAATCCATACTCCCATACAACAGTTGCTGTTATTGCAGTATACCCTTCCTGTCTCGTTTATATCTCCAAATTTCGCCATAGGAAATCCAACAGGAAAAGAGGTGTTCTCGTACATTGCACAGGAGAGTCCTTCTGGATGGACAACTAGGGGAAAGCACAGTCCACATTATAAAGGATCAGATATCACATCATTGTATGCCCACTAATGGTCAGCTCCGTGAAGGAGAATAGGCAACTTACCTGTTGGAGAAACAGTGAAAATGATCAAGTAAGATAGGACGTGTAATTTTCCCTGAGTCATTCCTATCAGATGCACTAGGTAACGTGGTCGGGTAGTAATATATTTGTTATCCCTGACTCCAGCACATCCACAACTGCACCTGGTAACCTAATGAATTTTTATGTTTATTAGAAATCCTCTGTTCTACCACAGCTGTCTCCTATTTCACATAACCTATCTCATGCCTAATTCCTGTAGATAATGTTCTTTTATGGATTCTATTTTACCCTTAGCTGGCAGGTCTGGGATGGGAGAATAAAACTTCTCAAGGATACCAAGCAAGGGGCGTAACTTGGCCGTAGCGGTATGTTGAGGGAGTGCTTTTCTGGGAACACTGAGTAAAGGGAGGGACCTGACATTCAGTGTTACTGAGTGATAACAGAATCTAATTAAAAAAAATATTTGGAAAGATCAGTGTGCATTAACTCAAAGGCATGTCTGTCTTTCTTTTATGAAAATTGCTTTTTTTTTCCAAAAAGCAAAATAATCAAATGTTCAAAATTCTATATTAAAGTGACTCTCTCATGTTAGTACTCACCTGGCTGGGAACCCTCTAATTGAATTGAACAATGTCTGCTCCGTAGCCACTTACCAGTTTCATGCAATTCCCCTGTTTGGCATTACTGCTACTAATGTACATGTCTTGAATACAGTATGGTAGTAGATCAAAGGTAGGTAATTATAGCAAAATGTAGAAGCCAAGTAACTACTGAGCAAATCTTGTGTCTCACACATTTTAACATGCAAAGTCTAGGTGCAAAGCAGTGCACACATAATAGGATTGTGGAAAGCCTGTTAGAAGCTAAACACATACAGTATATGGCGTTGTTTTACCTATCAAAGGATTTACATTTCTGTCAATGTGGTCCTGAGAGTTACACAGCTCTGTCTGGCAGGAGACCTGATTTTTCTCCGTTGCACTTAAGTAACAAAAGTCAAATAGCCCTTTGAATGGACAGTGAATGGAGAAGCAGCGCACTCATAAGCTCATCTCTCTGTCACTCTCTCTTCCTATCAGCATGCTTCTTGTACTGCAATAGAATGGATTGACTCCATGTGCTGTTTCTCCCTCCTCCTTTCTGAGCTTTGCTGTAAAGAGACTGCATGAAGATGAAACATGGGGAAATTTAGGTATGCACACTGCTTGCACCTACAAAATTATATTTAGAGATGTATTAATAAATACAAAGCTGCATTAATTTGTGTCTCTATTATCTGCCAAGAGTTCAGCTTGTAAGTGACTGTGAACACTCCTATGATGATCTGTGTTTAACATCCCCAAACTGTAGCCGAAGGCTGCTTCAAAGGAAACCTATGATCACAGCATATATTTTCATCAGCATTGTAACAACAATACAAACAATAGTTATATCTGACAACCTAAAAATCTCCTTTCATGTGAGTTCTACCTGGCCATCTTTTTTCACAACTTCCTGGATTCCCTGCATGCTTTATAGCTTCTCTTCTGCTGTTTACATTTGATTTCTAAGGACTACATATCCCATGGTACCTTGCTGCCTGCAAGCAGTGATTCCTGGACTGACTCCGCCTCCTTAAACTCCTCCTCTCAGCACCTCTGTAGTTCAGAAGGCAGGCTCTGTGAAATGTGTGACACAGCAGTGCCTACCCACAGGACATAGTGAATTCATGTCACAGAATTCAAGGAAGTAAATGTGTGGGATCTTCACAGAAAGTGTACAAATGTTTGCACAGGCGCCATTTAGAGATTGTTTTGCAATTTCTCAATTCTCTGATTAGGCAAGGAGGTGAGGACAGGAAATAGTGTTTTCTGAAGCAACCGCCTGTGCTCAGAAAACTGCAGGAAAGCCTCTTGGTACGTGACCTGAAAGAGGTCCATGCCACTTACTAGCTTCTTACAGCATCTGGGAATGTGTGTAAATATGACAAGCTAGCTGTTGGGTTCCATGCACCCTGGCAAAAGACCCCCCCCCCCTCCACAATCTGTGCTCCATTAAAGAGGATCTTCAGTCCCCCCACCAAAATATTAAAAGTTAGCAGATACAAATACTGTATCTGCTGACTTTTAATAAACTGACACTTACCTGTCCAGGGATCCATGAATTGTCCGCAGCCTCATGGGACATGTGATGTTTCCCAAGAAGCTGCAGGCGGGGGGTGGGCCAACTTCTGCTCAGATTGCCTAGGCCATCTGGGTGGAAACGGGGTGCAAGTACCTGTCAAAACAAGTCACCCAATAAAAAGTGCCCAAATATTGGAGGCAGGGCTGTGCAGTAAAGTGTAACTTCCCTTTAGAGGTGAAGTGCCGCTTTAACTTCAGTAGAGGGCAATATGTACACAAACACCCCATCGCTCTATTGCTTGATCAGAACATATTGATATACAATGCTTGCTTTACAGTACACTTGTGAGTATGTTTGACACTTGATTTCTAATAAAGGTTTTTGGTAATGCACTAGCACCATCCTGTTTGCTTTTACAGTTTTCAATAGAGAGCAGGTGAAACATCAGTGATCGAAAAGACCCCTAATGCCTCATTAAAGAGAACCTGTCATTAAAGAAAATCACTTACAGAACTTTTTGTCCCTCATGTGATAAAACATACAGTTTAGTGAAAAAAAGCTTAAAAATTAAAGTTATACCAAAGCACCTAAAACCCCCTAAAATGATTTTAAAATGATGACCCCCCCCCCACACACACACAACCACATACATGAGCATATGAACATAAACACGTCAGGGGAGTCTACGTATGAAAACCTCAATTGTGCTACACGTTAAATATCACCACACACGCTGGAATGAGAGTAATAATTCTATGTCAGTTATGAATGGTTAAAGGATAAGTTCACCTTTTGGACAAAAATAATAAATGCACATTTTTTTGCAGGGAGGTCACCTCCCGCTGTGTGGCTATGCCTAAAGCAGGGCCAACAGGTGGAGCGGCAGTGACAGCTCCAGTGAAGAGTAGGAAGCAGCCGCCAAGGGCATACAGACACCTCCTCGGCCAGTCGCTGCACGTGCCGCATTGAAGGGACAATGGCGACCTCTCTCCTTCACTGGCGAGCACAATGACAGGTCTGTAGCGGTGGTGGATCGGGCTCTCTCTGTGCTGTACTCTTTGCTGGTTGATCTCTTTGCTAGACAGGCTGTCTCTTTGCTGGACGGGATTTCTCTTTGCTGGTTGAGCATCTCTTTGCTAGACGGGCTGTCTCTTTGCTGGATGGGCTTATTCCTTGCTGGACAGGCTGTCTCTTTGCTGAATGTGCTGTCTCTTTGCTGGCTGAGCTGTCTCTTTGCTGGCTGAGCTGTCTCTTTGCTGGATGTGCTGTCTCTGCAGTACGGGCTGTCTCTTTGCTGGATGGGCTGTCTCCTTGCTGGTTGAGCTGTCTCTTTGCTGGGCGAGCTGTCTCTTTGCTGGATGGGCTGTCTCTTTGCTGGATGAGCTCTGTCTTTGCTGGATGGGCTGTCTCTTTGCTGGGTGAGCTGTCTCTTTGCTGGATGGGCTGTCTCTTTGCTGGTTGAGCTGTGTCTTTGCTGGATGGGCTGTCTCTTTGCTGGATGTGATGTCTCTTTGCAGGACAGGCTGTCTTTTTGCTGGTCGAGCTGTGTCCTTGCTGGATGGGCTGTCTCTTTGCTCAGCTTGGTCCAGCAAAGAGACATGCCAGTCCAGCAAAGAGACAGCCCAGTCCAAGAATGGACATCTACATCCAGCAAAGATACATTCCTGCCAAACAAAGAGACATCCCGTCTCTTTGTGGATCATGTCTCTTTGCTGGATGGGGATGTCTCTTTGCTGGATGGGGATGTCTCTTTGCTGGATGGGGATGTCTCTTATGTCTCTTTGCTGGATTGGGCCATCTCTTTGAATATATAGGGGGCACTGTGATTAGATTTCTAGGGGCACTGTGATATAAAGGGGACTGCGCTGTAAAGGGGCACTGTAATCAATAAAGTGCAGTCCCCTTTATATTACAGTGCGGTGGACCAACTCCGGGAATATTCCGTCACCAACTGCCCCCGCAAATGCCCTTGCACCCCCCCCCCCCCTTGAAATTGTCAGTTCAGTCTAAAATGTCCGGGCCTATGTTTTGTCCCAGGCTGGGCCTGCCCCTAACTCACATTCATACATACACATACAAGGCAGAAACCAATGAACCTGAGAGCATGTCTTTGAAGTGTGGGAGGAAACCAGAGTACCCAGAAGAAACCCACACAGGCACAGAGAGAACATGCAAACTCTAGACAGGTTGTGCCATGGTTGGATGTAATATATTGAATCTATGTGCCTTAAAATTAAGTTTAGTGTATATTGTTGGTTATATTTTGTGCTTGATAAACTGTTACGCTAATACTGAATGACATGAGAAATTGAAACTACCACCATTTTATGGTCCACGGTGTCTGCTGTCAGAACATACAGTATATAACATTTTGAGGGTTTTAAGTAATCTTCAGGCCTAAAATATATTTTTTTAAACGTGTGCAAAAAAATAATGGTGCTGGCAAGTGAAAGGGGTTAAATATATTACTGCAGGCAGCAAAATAGCCACATAAGCTTATAGCCTTAGATTGTACACCTCTTGAGGGTTAGGGACTGATGTGAATGTACAATATATATATGTAAAGCACTGCGTAAATTGACAGCATTATATAGGTACCTGAAATAAATAAATAAATAGTAAAAATTAAATAGTTTGATTCCTGTCTAACATTTTTTGGGTATGCCCTAACTGTCCTATTCTGCCAGTGTTAAATTCACGCAATCTACAATTATTGACTTTTACAGGTGAAACTCGAAAAATTTGAATATCGTGCAAAAGTTCATTTATTTCAGTAGTGCAACTTAAAAGATGAAACTAATATATGAGATAAACTCATTACATGCAAAGCAAGATAGTTCAAGCCGTGATTTGTCATAATTGTGATGATTATGGCTTACAGCTCATGAAAACCCCAAATCCACAATCTCAGAAAATTAGAATATTGTGAAAAGGTGCAATATTCTCGGCTCAAAGTGTCCCACTCTAATCAGCTAATTAAGCCATAACACCTGCAAAGGGTTCCTGAGCCTTTAAATGGTCTCTCAGTCTGGTTCAGTAGGAATCACAATCATGGGAAAGACTGCTGACCTGACAGTTGTGCAGAAAACCATCATTGACACCCTCCATAAGGAGGGAATGCCTCAAAAGGTAATTGCAAAAGAAGTTGGATGTTCCCAAAGTGCTGTATCAAAGCACATTAATAGAAAGTTATGTGGAAGGGAAAAGTGTGGAAGAAAAAAGTGCACAAGCAGCAGGGATGACCGAAGCCTGGAAAGGATTGTCAGGAAAAGGCCATTCAAAAGTGTTGGGGACTTTCACAAGGAGTGGACTGAGGCTGGAGTCAGTGCATCAAGAGCCACCACACACAGATGGATCCTGGACATGGGCTTCAAATGTCGTATTCCTCTTGTCAAGCCGCTCCTGAACAATAAACAACGTCAGAAGCGTCTTACCTGGGCTAAAGAAAAACAGACCTGGTCTGTTGCTCAGTGGTCCAAAGTCCTCTTTTCTGATGAGAGCAACTTTTGCATCTCATTTGGAAACCAAGGACCCAGAGTATGGAGGAAGAATGAAGAGGCACACACTGCAAGATGCTTGAAGTCCAGTGTGAAGTTTCCACAGTCTGTGTTGATTTGGGGAGCCATGTCATCTGCTGGTGTTGGTCCACTGTGCTTCATTATGTCCAGGGTCAACGCAGCCGTCTACCAGGAGATTTTGGAGCACTTTATGCTTCCTTCCGCAGACGAGCTTTATGGGGATGCTGACTTCATTTTCCAGCAGGACTTGGCACCTGCCCACACTGCCAAAAGCACAAAAACCTGGTTCAATGACCGTGGGATTACTGTGCTTGATTGGCCAGCAAACTTGACAGACCTGACCCCAGAGAATCTATGGGGCATTGCAAAGAGAAAGATGAGAGACATGTAACCGAACAATGTAGAAGAGCTGAAGGCTGCTATTGAAGCATCCTGGTCTTCTATTACACCTCAGCAGTGCCACAGGCTGATAGCTTCCATGCCACGCCGCATTGAGGCAGTAATTGCTGCAAAAGGGGCCCAAACCAAGTACTGAGTACATATGCATGCTTATACTTTTCAGAGGTCCGATATTGTTCTATGTACAACCCTTGTTTTATTGATTGCCTATAATATTCTAATTTTCTGAGATTGTGGATTTGGGGTTTTCATGAGCTGTAAGCCATAATCATCACAATTATGACAAATCACGGCTTGAACTATCTTGCTTTGCATGTAATGAGTCTATCTCATATATTAGTTTCACCTTTTAAGTTGCATTACTGAAACAAATGAACTTTTGCACGATATTCTAATTTTTCGAGTTTCACCTGTATATCTTCAAAATAGATTTCAAGAATTTTGGGTGGCCAAACAGCCATATCATGTGGTAATTAGCAAGGCTGCCAGTGGTTATGTGCTGCCATCTAGTGTTTCATTTGAAGAATGCACATTCCTTATTTGCGAATAAAACCCCCAGCTGTTTTCAATCAAATATTTCCCTAATGGGCATCTTCAGCAGGTTCCTAATATATAGACACACAAAAGGAGGCTGTCCATCTGATAATCCAGAGGGCAAGGTGTTGTCAGAGTCAAAAGAAAGCACCAAGTGTGAGGGTTTTTTTTTTTTTACCCAACCTATATATGAATTTTATATGATGTTTGTTACAATGGGTATTTGCAGAAATTTTGTTAAGCATTCTTATTATTGGGTTGAAACTAGATTAGCTTATGAGTGGTTTTTAAGTGGAATATATATATATATGAGAGAGAGTTTGCTTTATAGTTGTGCATTGTCTAGACATGGCTGACTTTATCAACTTCATAGCAGTTCCTTATTAGACTATAAACTGTGCAGGAAATGTTTAGTAGTTTGCTGCTGTTATTATGATTTCTAGCCTGCCCACATCCCTGTCAAGCATAGGACATGCTTAAGCAGACAACTTTGAATGTGGTGTGTGGCTTTTGTTTTCTTTTCCTATAAATTGTTGCAGTGATGTGAGTCAGTGGGTCTTCAATATCAAGTACAGTATATGTGCACTACTCCATATAAGCTCTGCTTCTGTGGCTATAGAACCCCCTGTGTGCAGTGCTGCCTCTGAATGCAACCCAATATAGTCAAGGGAGCTGTGTTGCAACTGTGTGTAATACATGAGGTGACTTGCCATCTTTAGGGGTAAGACAGCCACCTGTCAACTGAAAAGTGATCTGTTATGGATTGCTTTTCAGAGGGGCAGAAAGGGCTGCCTTATGTGAGACTGAGCTCTTAAACTATGACCTACCTGGTAAAATGTATTACAATAAATGGACAGCTTGAATTTAGAAAGTATGTTTGCCTATGTCTCCCTGTAAATTATTTATTTTTGTTCAATTATTTTTTGAGTCTATTGCAAAGCATTTACCTGGAACTTCTGCTAGTAACAGCACTTCCTGCTTCAGGTAGAGCCACTGTTTCACAATTAGCAGCAACATTATCAGCCTGCTGTATGTTCCTTCAGGTGGCTATTGAGGCTGTCTGTCATATAAGTGTCAAACAGCCATGGCAGGCTGACAATGCTACTGTGAGGCTGAGTCTTAGTGCTGTCAGCTTGCATGAGGAAGTACTATTACTGGCAGGATCTCCAGGTGAGAAACTTTGCAATTGATTCATTCACAGCAACAGTTGTAGCTTGTTAGTCATCCAACAAAAGTAGAGGTTTAGATCTAGGTCGATACCATTTATTGCTTTTATGATTTTCTGTGATCATCCCAGGCATGTCTCCACATCAAAACCACTTTACAAAGGCTTGCAGTATCCTCCCTTAGGTGTGATAGGACTGTTCAACCTCACACACAGATGGATCAATATCTGGATCCTAATAATTGTGTTTTTTTTTTTTTTTTTTTTTTTTTGTTTTTAGGAACCTAAATGCTACTCCTGTTTGTTGCACTGATAACATCTGTATATTTGTTTCATATATGCCTAGATGTGAGGTGTGACAGGACTGTTTGTACTTTCAGTTCATATTCTCTGAAGAGACCAGCGTACTTCGGAAACATGCGCTACAGTCTGCTTCGTTAGCCAATGATTTGTATCCCTTAAATCCAAACCTCTGCTCTTGCCAATAGTACAATTTTCTGCTGTTAGGATGGGGGATACTACAATATATTGTGTGTGTGTTGGCAAATAAAGTAACATGCATAACTGGATTATGAAAAGTAATGTTTGCTCCTATCAGAACTATGGATACTAAATGCCACTCAAAACCCATAAAATAGCACATTTGCAAAACTACATACCAGCTCTGAGTCCAGAATGACATTCTCAAGATTTGCAACAACTTACAGATGATTATAAAATGACACAACCTGTAGCAGGAATAAATTGCAGATCTCCCATAAAAAAACCTATTTGGGAAGATTTACTAAAACTGAACTACAATTGTGTATGGTAGCCAATTGGCTTCTAAATGCAGCTTGTTCAATAAATCTATGGCACTAAAACCTGGAAGCGGATTAGTTTCTATGCAGAGCTGCACCAGATTTTGCACGCACCAGGTTTAGTAAATAACCCCCTCTGCTTTTCTTTGCTATTCTTTTGTTGAGAAACTTTCCTTTGGGTGATCTATGTACATTGCAAAGATTTTAACAAACATTTTTTTGCAGATTTCTACCTTTTTGTTTTTCTGAAGGAAAAGCTTTGTCTGTGCCCAAAAAGAATTGGAATGATTTTATGATTATCAATCAGCTGCTGTACTTATTTATTATTACAGGTACTTGTATAGTGCCATCAATTTATGCAGCGCTATATATAGCACTGTAATAATAAATATATAAATTTATTATTAGTCACATCAGTCCCTAACCCTCAAAGGGCATACAATCTGAGGTCCCTAACATACATTCATACATACACATACTAGGGCTAATTCACCTACCAGCATGTCTTTGGAGTGTGGGCGGAAACTGGAGTATCCAGAGGAAACCCACGCAGGCACAGGGAGAACATGAAAACTCTAGGCAGGTGGCGCCATGGTTGGGATTCGAACCAACAACACTGCCAGGCAGAAGTGCTAACCACTGTGCTAAATGTTTATTCTAATGAGGGAAGTTGCAAGGTCTGCATCCCTTTTTAGACATGATTTCCCTTTGGGATTATCTCCCCAAAAATGACACTGTTGCAGAGCTTACCCAAAATCTGACTTGCATATTAGTGGAGACTTCTGGGAATCAGTGAGCCAATCACAAAAGCAAGCAATGACTTTCCTTGAAATGAAAAGCCTTTTTTTTTTTTTTTTTTTTTTTAATATTCAATCGCAATATGTTTTGTATTGCAAATCTATATGATATATTTTCCCCTCCCTGTCTTTCAGGACAGCACCTTGAGAGACCTCGGCTCCTCCCCAACCGAGAACGCCTCCACCCAAAATAAAAATACGGCCTCCCCACTCTGACCTCACTAATGGTGTTTCCTCCGGTGGGGAGACACGAATTTGGAAGCCCTTCCAGGGGTGCTCAGAGGATCGCGCTGTGCCTGGAAGGCTAGGAGGAGGGGGGCACAAAGACTGGGTGTGGCTTGTTCGGGTGCCCCCACTTTGCAGAAGCGGGGGGGGGGTGGGTGTCCCTTACCTGCATTTTTTTGCTCTGTCCCAGCCCCCAACGAAGGAAATCTGGGGTGTGCTCCTGTGTCTAGGGAGACCGAGGGAGAAGAACCACCGCCCCACTGAGTGCTGGCAATGGAACCTGGGCCGAGCCGGATGACGGGGGACATCACTTCCAGCGGAAGAGCAGGATTTCTCCCGGGTTGCGGCTTCCGGCTGGGTCCCTTGGAAGCATGGGCTGGAGTTCGGCAGTGTGGAGGGCTGCATCCTGCAGAGGCAGGTGGCACAGCACTCGGGTGGACCACCACCTGGAGCATGTCCGGAGCAGAGGCACCGGGACCAGGTGACTCCAGCACCAGCCAGCTGCAGGTAGGGGGCTCAGAGGAGCCTTTTGTACTTACCTGTTGGGCCTCTAACTCCAAGGGGTGTCCTCAGCCCTCCAGCGGTTGGAGAGGGCTCTGGTAGTCTCCCATGCCCTGCCAGAAGGGGGGGGGGAGGGGCGGTCAGCAGTCCCTGTGGTTAATGGGACCCCAGTTCTCTTTACATATCACAGGTAAAGGCCCGAGAGAAGCCCAAGCCACACCACGGGGCTAAAAAGAAGTGCCCCTCATGAAAGGTGACCCTCAAGGACTCCTGGATGAAGGTGCTGTGTGAGTCCTGTATCAAGGGCCTGATCAGGGAGGAAGTTCCTTCTCAGGGGGACCTGGTTAAGTCTGTTAGGGTGCTGACTACCTTTTATTCCTTAAGACTCTAGATAAGAATTTAGCTCTGCCCCAGACATGGATCGCCCCCCCCCCCCCCGGAGTCGGTGGAGGGGGACCCATCCCCAGATTTGGAGGCAGACTCGTAAGGGGAGGGCCCCTCAAGCAAGTCTAGAGGCCCCTCTAGATAAAAGTTGTTCCTAAAAGAGGTTGAAGACTTAATAGGAGCCATTTATGCTACCTTAGACATTTAAGGAAGATGTATGAGGGTATGGAGGAACAAGTCTCTTGCCCATGAAGTACTGGTGGAGACTGTTAAGAGGGAGTGGCAGGACCTGGAAAGAAAGCCCTTCTTTACCAAATACTTCAAGTGCAGGTTCCCGTTTTGACGAAGACTCATCCGCAGTGTGGAATAAGAGTCCCAAGCTGGAAGCAGCTTTTTTTCAGGTAGCCAGGAGGATGGACCTTGCCTTTGAAGACATGGGGGTCTTGTCTGACACCATGGACAGAAGGGTGGATTCCCTTCTTAAAAAAACCTGGGACTCCACACTAGCTAACCATGGCCACTACATTGGTAGTCCAGAACATGGATATTGGCTTGCACAGCTACAGGCCCATATCGTGGCAGGATCCCAGAAGGGCAAAACTTTAGCCTCATTCCAGACTTTACTGCAGGTGGTGGGCTATATCGTGGACACTTCAGTAGAGTCCGTGAGGATGATGGCTAGGTCAGCAGCCCTGACTAACACGGCCTGCAGAGCCCTGTGGCTCAAAACATGGCAGGGGGACATTGCCTCCAAAGTTAAACTTTGTGGCATCCCGTTCATAGGAGACTTCCTTTTCAGCCCAGGTCTCCAGACTGTACTGGATCGCATCACAGACAGGAAAAAAACCATTCCCCTTAAGAGAAAGCTCCAGATGCTGGGGGGGGGGGTAAAGGTTCGTCCCAAAAAGAGGGTACAAGCCGTCAGGCCGGAAGTACAGAAGAGGCCCTGGGTGCAGAGGAAGGGGCAAGGGAGGAGCTGCATTTTTTTTTTTTTTTTTTTTCCCATCCTCCTGAGCAGCCCCAAAAATCGCAATGACGGTGTTCCCTCTGTGGGAGGAAGATTGGGGGTCTTCCTCCCACAATGGGAAGCCAGAGTCCTCAAGTCCCTTTATCCTAGGCATAGTGAGGAAGGGGTACCACCTGGAACTTTGCAGGCCGCCGCCACAGAGCTTATTGGTAACGGAGCTTCCGAGGTGTGCAGAGAAGGAGTCGGCCCTACTCTTTGCAGGAGTTGGAGGAGCAGAGGGTCGTTGTCAGGGTCCCTGCCACAGAGATAGATGAGGGTTTTATTCACACATCTTTGTTGTCAGAAAGCCCTCAGAAATGTACAGGCTGATTGTTCTGTCTCTCCAATCTAAGCATTGATAGTGTGATCTCTGTAACTTACAGTTGTGATGAGATAGCGATAACTTCAACCTCAGTTGAATACCACAGTCAGTGACTCAATCGAGATGATATCTTGTAGATCTTGTGAAGTTCATTCCACTGAGAGAATCTTACAACAATGAACATTTGATAGGTCAAAAGATCATGTTTCCAGCTCCATGACATGAGGCTAGAGCTGCAATGCATTTCTGGGAAAGGGGGAGGGCTATCTATACAGCATTAACTAAACCAAAGGAAAGGGAGGAGCAGAAACAAAATATAGAAACGCTTAAAGGTATATGACAGTCATGTGAAATATGACTGACAGTGATTCTGAACTTCAAGCCTTTGAACAAGACCAACAAATACAAATGATTCTGGATGGATTTGATTATTTTGGTCAGGTCCCTTCTCCCCCCCCCCCCCCCCCCCCCTCCCATCTGCTTTCTGGTCTCAATAGACCTAATGGACGCTTACTTACACGTTCCTATTGTGGAGGCTTTTCAAAAATTCCTTAGGTTGGCAGTTCAGGGCCCCAGGGAAATGCTTCATCTGTAGTTCTGAGCCTTGCTCTTTGGACTTTCCTCCTCGCCCAGGATTTTTACAAGGATCATGGCCGAGGAACTGGTGTTTCTTCGTCTAAAGGGAGTCTCACTGGTTGCCTACCTGGACGATCTATTGATTGCAGACTTGGAGGAACAGATGTCACGGGATATAACTTTGGTGATGTAATATATAAAGAAGTTGTGCGGCGCTACACGAATAACGTATAGTACAATATATACACTTTAATAGCCACACAGAGAAAAATAACAGTGACTATAGGAGGTACTGGTAACAATAAACGTGCACCCCTCACTCCCACTCAGTGTAATAGTAAGTGAGGTGGGTAGATAAATCACATGTGAATACAGTTCACAAACAGCAAGTGGTGGTGCCTGCAACGCAGTACGACTTCATGCAGGGTGCATAAATCAAACTCTGGTGATGGTGAGTGACAATCCTCCTCTGGCTGAATTGCCCCCTCACCTTAATGCAGTGACCCAAAGGGCCTTCACACCTTTAAGATCACAAGTGGGCTCTTAACCACACATGCTGGCAGACAAGCTCCTCCAAGACTTGCATCAAATGGAGATGTTACACTGGGTGCCTTGGTTCCTGACCACCACTGGATACGCCACTCGTCAGGATGATAAGGAATATAAAAAACTCTGATAGTGTAGTATTCCAGATAATCAGTGCTTTATTACAAGTGAAATAGCACTTACATCAGATGAGCACTACCGTGATTCCTTCCATGATCATATAAGATTCCAAGTGTTCCTCCTCACATGCATGGGTGAATTCGCCTCACTAACAGGTGTACCAAGATGGCGGCTTGTACCGGAAGTACGTCACCGCTCGCCGGAAGCTGCGTTCTCACGTATCGACACGTTGCGTCACCGTACTTGTGACTGCCTCAAGATGTCATGATAGGACAGCAGCTAGTTCCTTATATAGGGGCCTAATTGTCAATTTTCGGATCCGAACATTGAATAAATAAACGGTGGACATTTTCTTGAAGACTAGAGTACTAATGTAGTGTGCGGTCGGCCATTTTCTTAGACAAACCACCAATCCTATTACATTAATGTATTTTTCTCTGTGTGGCTATTCAAGTGTATATATTGTACTATGTTATTCATGTAGTGCTGCACTACTTCTTTATATATTGTATTATCCAACTGGTGGTATCAGTTTAAGTGTTGGCTGCTCATTATGAGATTTTGGAGTTATACCATTAAGTGCAGGAGGATTTGACCTATTTTAACTTTGGTGATGTGAGACCTGGAAAATCTGGGCTGGCTAGTAAACCTAGCCAAGTCCAATTTGGTCCCAGCCCAAAGGATGGTGTACCTGGGCTACAAACTGGATTCCACCCTTCAGAAAATCTTTCTGCCCCAGAGAAGATCCTGAAGTTGAACAGAGGAATCAGGCAGTTGCTAGGGAACTAGGCCGTGTCCCTGACAGAATTCATGTCTGTATTGAGCCTACTAACCTCGTCCATTCCAGCGGTAAAATGGGCAGGTTTGCCCTTACGGCCCCTCCAGCTATTCCTTTTGGATGTCTGGGATTGCCGGTAGGAGTCCATAGACTCCTTGATACAGGTACCCCCCTGGGTGAAGAGAACCCTTTGGTGGAGGATTTCAGCCAATCTGACTGAGGGGTAGCTATGGGCCTTACCTATTTCCAGGGAAATTGCAACAGACATGAGTGCCAGGGGTTGGAGAGTGCACCTAGGGTAGTTCGTAACACAGGTTCTTGGCTTCCAGAAGAGGAACAGGTCCTCAAACTGGCAAGAACTCAAGGCGGTATCACAGGCCCTTGTGGCCTTCCAGGAGCAGCTACGGGGCCAGTACGTGCAGATCCTCTCTGACAACTCCTCCATTGTGGTGTATGTCAACAGGCAGGGAGGGACTCGAAGCAGGACTCTGTGGTCCCTGGCATTGGAGTTGTTCTCTGGGTGGAGAAAAATGTAGCCTCCTTATCCACCGTCCACCTGAAGGGAGATCTGAACCAGATGGCAGACTCTCAGCAGAAGGCGGTTGAGGGAATCAGAATGCGTGCTCAGTGGGGAGGTCTACAAAGTCATCATAAGGGAGTCGGGGGGTCTTCATCCATAGACCTGTTTGTGTTGGGCCAAAACACCAAAGTTCTCTCTAAACCAGAGGGATGGGGTGTTGGCAGTGGATGCACTAGCACAGTGGTGGGGCTTTTCCCATGTTACGCCTCCCCCAGTCTCCTTATCACCAGTAGTTCTGCGGAAATTCAGATCTGAGCGAACTTCCCTAATCCTAATAGCCCCGCATTGGCCTCAATGAGCTTGGTTTTCGACTCTGGTGGCCCTAGCCATCCACCCTCCTTGGATATTGCCGTACCGAATGGACTTCTCAGGGTCTGGTCCTGTGTCCTCAGGTAGACCGAGCCTATCAGCCTGGTTTCTGAGGAACAGCTGCTGGGGAGCAAGGAGTTCTAAGGGTATTTTTTCCTCTTCTAAATAGTAGGAAAGTTTCCACTCTCCTAAATAGTAGGAAAGAGACCCATTCTATCTACCTTTAAGGTCTGTAAGCTTTTTAAAAATGGTGTGCTCAGACTTCCTTGGAAACATATAAAACTTGGTTTCAGTCCTGGAATGTTTGCAGGTGGGGGCCGACAAGGGGCTAGGAGTGAGTAAGCTGAAGGGTCATATATTGGCTCTTAGCATTTTTCTAGAGTCTCCCTTATTCAGAGAAGAGCTAGTGGTGAGATACTTTAAGTCCTTGACCAGACAGAGACCTGTAAGACCATTTCCAAAGTTGAACCTGACGATAGTACTTAATGTGCTGACAGGCCCCCCATTTAAACCTCTGGATTCAAGCTCCCTCAGGACCCTGACCCTCAAGACTGTATTCTTTGTAGCAGTTACAACAGCAAGGAGAGTTAACGAATTGGAAGCCCTGTCAATCAGGGCCCCCTTCCTCCAAATTTTTGCAGATAGGGTGACGTTTATGATGAACCCGGCCCTTTTACCCCAGAGCATTGAGATTTAATCGAGGCCTAGAAATTACTTTACCTTCATTTTTGTTCAAACCCCTCATGTGACCAAGAAAGGAAATTTCACTTGTTCAGCTCATATTTAAGTAATCTTTGCTAAAACCCTGTTTAAACTGAACCCAGGTACTCCTCTAATGTGGGCTCATGATCATCTGGGTGGCAACCCGAAGATGACAAAAGCAGAGGAATTTTATATTTCATAA
This sequence comes from Staurois parvus, assembly GCF_062004578.1. Lineage (NCBI taxonomy): Eukaryota > Metazoa > Chordata > Amphibia > Anura > Ranidae > Staurois > Staurois parvus. The sequence continues at coordinate 9,117,641 of NW_028318358.1, forward strand.
CCATTACAATATTTTCCCACAGTAAAAAAAAAAAAATTCACAAATGTTTTCTTGAACATTACAATATGAAAGGGAATTCTCTACAAACCCATCTGCCACAAGCCTGCTAACCAACCCATGTACCTGGGGAACAACGGCTTCCTCCCAAAATACATAAAAATCTCTAGTTTACAATCGGGCCAGGGGTCAGTATGGGGCCCCATGAGATGCCCCTGGTATCTTTTTCATAGGCTTTTTTGAGTTTGGGTGAGGACACAGGGGCCCCATGATCCCCTATTGCCCGGGGGCCCCATGAGTTGTCAGTCCACCCCTGCTTCAGTGTTTATAAATTTGTAGCTGCATCTATGGTTGTACTCTAGGTCTTTTCTATAAACTTCCTGTTTGCAGAGAAGCAGCAGCAAAAAGTATATGGACTGTCTGTTCTGTAGGGCTAGATACATAATCTCTAACATGTTATGGGCCCACACACCCAGTCATAGCCAGCTACAGAAAATGAGCGCAAGATACAGCAACGGAGTAAATGGAAATGGACAGAAACACAGCTGCAACAAAGCTTTCATTTGCAAACCTGACAAAAAAACTACCAGTCTTGGAAATTTAAGATCAAAATGCTAGAAGAGGGTATGTGGAAATGTATAAATTTGTCAGGCTAGAACACCCCTTGATGAGTGGATAAAGATCAGAATGCTCAGAGCACAATCTCTTGGCATAGAAGATGATCAAATCATGCATATATGTAACTGTGAAACTGCTAAAGAAATGTGGGACGAATTACAAAAGGTGCTTGCAACAGTTTATTGCCAATATTGGATCTATTTGATTAGAAAGCTATAACAAACCAAGCTGATGAAGAGCCAAGATGTGCAGGATTACATAAGACACACCTTTTGACATTGTTGAATGCTTAGGAGGTATAGGAGAAAAAATAGGATTTTCATGTCATAGCACTATTACTTGGTGTTTTACCAGAAAGTTATGAAATGCTCTCCACAGCACTTGATGCACATTCATATGATGAACTGACATTGGAATATGTTAAGGGAAAGCTTATGGATGAATAGAAGTGTAAAACCGAAAGCTTTAAAAGTGAAGATGCTTCTATCGCAGTCTGCTATCAAAGATGAAAATTAGGAATAAAAACCCTAATTCGCAACAAGAAACACATGATTGCTTGTCTGCAAAATACAAGATCATTCTGCAAGGCCATATCTGGAAAGCTAGAATGCAAAAACAAACTAAACTACAAAAAGCCAGAAGTGTGAGGGAAGAAAGTGTGTATTTTTTGTCTTGGATTTGAGAAAAAAAGTTACACTTCATCTTTGCAGGCATGGTGTGTTGATTCAGGAGCTACGAGTCACATGACAAATGACACATTTTTTTTTTTTTTTCACCTTGACCAGATTAAAACTGAGAAAAATCACCACAGCTAATGGGCAAATAATGGAATCAGAAGAAATAAGACTGTTCTTTTACTGTCCTATTTACCAGAGTGTCACCAGAAAGCTACCTGTGAAGGATGTGCCATATGTCTCTGCTCTTGAAACTAATCTCTTGTAAGTGAGAGCTCACAAAACAAGGCGATGTAGTGACTTTCCAAGATGCCAGTTGTGCCATCACAAAAGGAATAGCTTACTTGCAAAGGCTAAAATTACAGATTAACTATCAGCTGTATTGCAATGAGGTGGCTAATACTGCCAAGGAGGAAAAACATTCAAACTGCAATGGAGCACACATGGCAAAGATGACTTGGGCACAGAGGTCCTGACATGATAAAGAAATTAACTGAGTATGACTAACTATACAAGTGAAAAAAAATTGGCCCACATGGTTAAACCATAAAATGCACCAGCCAGATAAAAGGAAAAATTACAAGGAAAGCCTTTCCAAACCAGAGTAACAGCAGAGCTAAAAAGAACTCTGATGTTTTAATTCAGATAGTTGCAGTCTAATGGAAAAATTTACTCCAGGAACGGCATTTTTTTCTCACTTTTTATAGAGGATTACTTCAGGTATACTACACTATATCTGTTAAACAAAAGTGAAGTACCAGAAAAATTTGAAGTATTTTGGCTCAAGTAAGCAACAAAGTTTGCAGAATGCCAAGTGCACAGACAATGGAACTGAATATACAGGTGATAAAACACAGGTGATTCTCAGAAAGCATAGCCTAATATTTTAAACTACTGTACCATACAACCCAGAACAAAACAGGGTTGCAGAAAGCATGAACCATACTTGGTGAGAGTGGAAGAACCATACTGTTGCAGATGTGCCAACCACGTACTGGGGGGGGGGGAGGCAATTATGACAGCATGCAATCTCCAAAATTGACTACCAAGAAAACTGACTAAGAACTCTGTGGAATGGAAAAGCCCTGAATGTGAACAATCTAAAATATTTTGGGAAGCAAAGCCTATGTGCACATCCCAAACAAAAAATTTACAAAATGGAATGCTTGCACAAAGAGGTGTACTCGTGGCGTATAGTGAATCTCAAAAGGGATACAGAATTCTACACCAAGTCACAAACAAGGTAACCATCAGAAGTGTAATTGTCGCTGATGCTTCAGGATTAGAGATGAGCGAATCGAAGTATCCGAAGTGGAATTCGAGTCGAATATCGGAAAAATTTCGATTCGTGCCGAATCCGAAAAATAGCCTAATTCGGACGCGCGAATCGAAATTTTTCAGAAAATGGCGGCTGACATGTGCGGCGACGGAGCGGGGATGTCTGGGAAGGCGCGCAGACAAGGCGCGCTGACCCATAATGCATTCCTCAACTACATGTGATCGCATTAGCCTATCAGCAGCCAGCCAGCCAGCACTGTGTAATGGTCGAGCTATAAATAGTGGCCATTTTGGAATTCTTCATTTGCCTGCAGTTATTGAACAGAGGCAGACCGCTCTGTACTAGGGACAGGGACAGAGTTAGGGCCACAGAAACGATAATTGGGGACAGAGAAAAGTTACTTAGGGACAGAGAACCATTACTCAGGGACACAGACTTGTTAATGAGGGCCACAGAATCGTTATTTAGGGACAAAGAAACGCTAGTTAGGGCCACAGAATTCATAATCAGGGACAGACAGAATTGTTACTCAGTGCCAGAGAATTGTTACTTGGGGCCACAGAAACGTTATTAGGGCCACAGAATTGTTACTCAGGGACAGACAGAATTGTTACTGAGTGCCAGAGAATTGTTACTCAGGGACAGACAGAATTGTTACTGAGTGCCAGAGAATTGTTACTTAGGGCCACAGAAACTTTAATTAGGGCCACAGAATTTTTACTCAGGGACAGACAGAATTGTTACTGAGTGCCAGAGAATTGTTACTCAGGGACAGACAGAATTGTTACTGAGTGCCAGAGAATTGTTACTTAGGGCCACAGAAACTTTACTTAGGGCCACAGAATTGTTACTCGCACAGACACAGAATTGTTACTCGCACAGACACAGAATTGTTACTGAAGGCCACAGAACTGTTACTTAGGGCCACAGAATTGTTACTCGCACAGACACAGAATTGTTACTCAGGGCCACAGAACTGTTACTTAGGGACAAAGAAACGCTAGTTAGGGCCACAGAATTCATACTCGGGGACAGACAGAATTGTTACGGAGTGCCAGAGAATTGTTACTCTGGGCCACAGAAACTTTACTTAGGGCCACAGAATTTTTACTCAGGGACAGACAGAATTGTTACTGAGTGCCAGAGAATTGTTACTCAGGGACAGACAGAATTGTTACGGAGTGCCAGAGAATTGTTACTCAGGGCCACAGAAACTTTACTTAGGGCCACAGAATTTTTACTCAGGGACAGACAGAATTGTTACTGAGTGCCAGAGAATTGTTACTCAGGGACAGACAGAATTGTTACGGAGTGCCAGAGAATTGTTACTCAGGGCCCCAGAAACTTTACTTAGGGCCAGAGAATTTTTACTCAGGGACAGACAGAATTGTTACTGAGTGCCAGAGAATTGTTACTTAGGGCCACAGAAACTTTACTTAGGGCCACAGAATTGTTACTCGCACAGACACAGAATTGTTACTTGGGGCCACAGAACTGTTACTTGGGGCCACAGAACTGTTACTTGGGGCCACAGAACTGTTACTTGGGGCCACAGAACTGTTACTTGGGGCCACAGAACTGTTACTTGGGGCCACAGAACTGTTACTTGGGGCCACAGAACTGTTACTTGGGGCCACAGAACTGTTACTTGGGGCCACAGAACTGTTACTTGGGGCCACAGAACTGTTACTTGGGGCCACAGAACTGTTACTTGGGGCCACAGAACTGTTACTTGGGGCCACAGAACTGTTACTTGGGGCCACAGAACTGTTACTTGGGGCCACAGAACTGTTACTTGGGGCCACAGAACTGTTACTTGGGGCCACAGAACTGTTACTTGGGGCCACAGAACTGTTACTTGGGGCCACAGAACTGTTACTTGGGGCCACAGAACTGTTACTTGGGGCCACAGAACTGTTACTTGGGGCCACAGAACTGTTACTTGGGGCCACAGAACTGTTACTTGGGGCCACAGAACTGTTACTTGGGGCCACAGAACTGTTACTTGGGGCCACAGAACTGTTACTTGGGGCCACAGAACTGTTACTTGGGGCCACAGAACTGTTACTTGGGGCCACAGAACTGTTACTTGGGGCCACAGAACTGTTACTTGGGGCCACAGAACTGTTACTTGGGGCCACAGAACTGTTACTTGGGGCCACAGAACTGTTACTTGGGGCCACAGAACTGTTACTTGGGGCCACAGAACTGTTACTTGGGGCCACAGAACTGTTACTTGGGGCCACAGAACTGTTACTTGGGGCCACAGAACTGTTACTTGGGGCCACAGAACTGTTACTTGGGGCCACAGAACTGTTACTTGGGGCCACAGAACTGTTACTTGGGGCCACAGAACTGTTACTTGGGGCCACAGAACTGTTACTTGGGGCCACAGAACTGTTACTTGGGGCCACAGAACTGTTACTTGGGGCCACAGAACTGTTACTTGGGGCCACAGAACTGTTACTTGGGGCCACAGAACTGTTACTTGGGGCCACAGAACTGTTACTTGGGGCCACAGAACTGTTACTTGGGGCCACAGAACTGTTACTTGGGGCCACAGAACTGTTACTTGGGGCCACAGAACTGTTACTTGGGGCCACAGAACTGTTACTTGGGGCCACAGAACTGTTACTTGGGGCCACAGAACTGTTACTTGGGGCCACAGAACTGTTACTTGGGGCCACAGAACTGTTACTTGGGGCCACAGAACTGTTACTTGGGGCCACAGAATCGTTTAATTAAAGAGTATGTCAGACAACATGCAGAGGAGTGGCAGAGGAGGCAATGTTTTAGGAGCGAGCAGACGTGGCAGCAGAGGAAGGGGTCGAGGCAGCACTATTCGCAGCCAGAGGCCAGTGCTCCCGGTGTCATCCAGCGGTCGTGTCTCCACCGACAACCCTGCCGTCGTCGATTGGTTGGCTCGGTCGTCTTCCTCTTCCCAGGTCACCTCTGACACCTACAGCCAACGGTCGGTGGGTACGTCAGACACAACCGTTAGTTGGCATGGCCCGGGACCAAGCCCACTGAAATCACGTGTCCTCTACCTGCCCCTGTCCTTTGGTGTTCCCTCACCAAGCGAAGTATCGCATGCTGTGGGCTCAGCCCCACTGTACAGTGAGGAAGAGCTAACAGAGGGCGGTCAGGAACGGGGGGAGACATCCGCCTTTTCAGCAGCCAGGCGAAGAAGTAGTGGCGAGGAGAGTGGCTCGGTAGCCGGTCTAGAGACAGGTCTGTCTCCTGACCCAGACGCAGCCGAGGGGGCTAGTAGTGAGGCGGAGACCCTACTTGATGATGAGGAGGTTGATCGCACTTGGCAGCCTCGTCGTCATCAGGCAATTTCTTCCGCATCATCAGGAGAAGAGGGTGGCAGCTTGGCAGCGAGCAAAACAGTCGGTGGGTTGCCCAGGAGACAGCAGCAGGGTCGCAGCAGTGTCAGTGGAGCCAAACGTCCACGGAGTAGAGCACCAGCTCCACTGCAGCCTACCACCACGGCCAGTAGTGGTGCCGGTGTGCACGGAGGAAGCAGAAGTCAGCCAGTGAGGAGTATCGGGGGCAAAGTTTCCTACTTGGCGGTGTGGCAATTTTTCGTCAAGCCGCCCGAGGAAGTAAACGTAGCCGTATGTCGACTATGTGGCCAGAAAGTCAAGCGTGGCCAGGGGGCCCATGTTGGGACTACAGCGTTGCGGCAGCATATGCAGCGTCGCCATTTGGTGGCCTGGGAAAACCGTGATAAAGATACGGCGGTTCTGCCCGCCCCAGCCCCCGCTCCATCACCCGCTCCGTTACTTGCTCCGTCACCCGACGTCAATCGCCCTCCATCAGCCAGTCAAGGCTCCAACACCTCTGCTGAGGGGAGTTGTCGCTCGTTGGCATCTTCCGCTCGTTCAGATGCTCCTTCTCCTGCTACTCCTCTTCACGGATTCCGTCAGCAGTCTTTCTTGGAATCCGTTTCCAAGAGACAACAGTTTGCGAGCACGCACCCGACGGTGCAAAAGCTGAACGTCCTCCTGTCCAAGTTGCTGGTGCTGCAGTCCCTCCCTTTCCAAGTGGTGGACTCAGCACCTTTCAGAGAAATGATGGCTTGTGCCGCGCCGCGGTGGAGAGTGCCAAGCCGTCATTTCTTCGCCAAAAAGGCAGTGCCAGCCCTGCATTCACATGTAGAAGACATGGTGGGCCAGTCTTTGAGCATGTCGGTCTCTGCCAAAGTGCACGGCAGCGCCGACGTGTGGAGCTGTAACTATGGTCAGGGACAGTACATGTCATTTACGGCCCACTGGGTGAACGTGGTGCCGTCACAGCCGCACCAGCAACTTGGACAGGTCACGCCGCTTTTGCCTCCACGTTTGCACGTCCTTGGTCCGGCAAAGATGTCCGCCTCTACCACCTCTTCTTCCGCCGTGTCCTCAGCCGCCACCCCCGTGCCAAGTCCCATTACCCGACCGGCATATCACATGTGCAGGGCGCAACGGTGTCACGCTGTTCTGCACCTGGTATGCCTTGGCGAACGTAGTCACACAGGGGAGGAACTTCTGAGTGTAATGAACAGAGAAATCGACAGATGGCTGTCTCCGCGCAAACTGAAAATCGGAACCATGTTGACCGACAACGGAAAGAACATGGTGTCTGCTCTGCGTCAAGGAAGGTTGTGCCATGCGCCATGCATGGCTCACGTGTTCAATCTGGTTGTCAAGCGGTTCTTAAAATCCACCATCCCACTGCAAGACATCCTTAAAATGTCACGTAAACTTTGCATGCATTTCAGCCATTCCTACACCGCAAAGCACACCCTCCTTGAGCTGCAGCGGCAGAACGGAATTCCACAGCATCGCCTGATCTGCGACGTTGCAACAAGGTGGAATTCAACCCTACACATGTTAGACCGCCTTTACGAGCAGCGAAAGGCCATCACCGATTTCCTGATGTTACAAGCGGATAAAGGTACTCCCCTGTGTAACTTAGATGTCAGCCATTGGCAGCTCATGCGTGACACCTGCCGCTTGCTCAGGCCCTTTGAGGAGGCCACGCTATTCGTGAGTCGGCAGGACTATGGGATGAACGACGTCATTCCTCTGTTGCACGTCCTTGAACAAATGCTGTTAACAATGGCTGGTCAGGGTGCGGTAGACGTGGCGCACAGATCTCAACGCCACATGACCCCTGTGGGGGCAGGACAGGAAGAAGAGGAGGAGGTAGAGGAGGACATTGGTGCTCAGGAATTATTGAGTGAAATGGGTGGTTTTTCCACTCAGCGGACAGGAGTGGAGGAGCAGGAGCATCTGGTAGAGGAGGAGGAGGAGGAGACAGAGGACCCAGACGCACCGTGGCAGCATGCTGTGGAGATGGAGGCAGGGAGTCCCTCGCATTCCTTGGCACAAATGGCCCATAGCATGCTCGGTTGCTTGCGTAGCGACAGCCGAATAATAACCATCAGACAGAGGGATGACTTTTGGCTGTCCACCTTGTTGGACCCTCGCTACCGTTCCAAAATGGTGGCCTTTTTCACACCTGCTGAGAGGGAGGCCAAAATAACGTACTATAAAAACCACCTATGTAGTCAGTTGGTCTCTGCCTTTGTGCGCCAACGTCCATCCTCAGACACTGTGGGCCCTGTGCGCTCGCGTTCCGCTGCCATGGCAGCAGGGGAGGGGTGGGGTGGTAGGAGCAGTGGCAGCTCCACCAGCAGCAGCTGCCTCAGTCTGCAGTCGATGATGAGTAGCTTTCTTCACCAGCGCAGTGAGGAAACTACTAACCAGCCGCAGCAGCATCAGGTGGACCTGGAGCAGGACCTCAAACAGGCTTGGGCCTACTTGGACAGCACCCTGCCAACCGAGGTAGACAATCCCCTTGACTACTGGGCAACGAAACTTGACCTTTGGCCCCAACTAGCTGAATTTGCCCTTGAAAGGCTGTCATGCCCGGCCAGTAGCGTGGCATCGGAGCGCGTGTTTAGTGCGGCAGGAGGTATTGCAACTCCGCGGAGGACACGACTGTCCACCCAAAGTGTGGAGAGACTGACGTTTGTGAAAATGAATCAGGCGTGGATTAGTCTGGATTTCAAACCACCAGTTCCTGACACAACTGACTAAATCCGCCATGAATCATGCCCCAAACATGTGCCACTTTCAGGTCTCCTCACACTGCTGGTGTGTTCCATTTTTTGTCATAGGGTGCTGGCAGATTACGGGCCTCCAATAGCTGCTGCCAGGCCCCTAATCTGCCATGGGCCCCTATACCGCCTCCTCATGCTGCTGCCAAGTCCAGAGTCTCTCATGGGTCCCTGTACGGCCTCCCATTGCTGCTGTCTCCATCGCCACACTCTGCCATGTGCCACTTTCAGGTCTCACACACTGCTGGTGTGTAGAATTTTTTGACATAGGGTGCTGGCAGATTACGGGCCTCCCATAGCTGCTGCCAGGCCCCTAATCTGCCATAGGCCCCTATATACCGCCTCCTCATGCTGCTGCCAGGTCCAGAGTGTGTCATGGGTCCCTGTACGGCCTCCCATTGCTGCTGTCTCCATCGCCACACTCTGCCATGTGCCACTTTCAGGTCTCCTCACACTGCTGGTGGGTTCCATTTTTTGTCATAGGGTGCTGGCAGATTACGGGCCTCCCATAGCTGCTGCCAGGCCCCTAATCTGCCATGGGCCCCTGTTGTCGCTTGTTGGCATATTCCGCTCGTTCAGATGCTCCTTCTCCTGCTACTCCTCTTCACGGATTCCGTCAGCAGTCTTTCTTGGAATCCGTTTCCAAGAGACAACAGTTTGCGAGCACGCACCAGACGGTGCAGAAACTGAACGTCCTCCTGTCCAAGTTGCTGCTGCCAGGCTCGTAATCTGTCATGCGCCCCTGTACCGCCTCCTCATGCTGCTGCCAGGTCCAGAGTGTGTCATGGGCCCCCGTACCGACTCCAAATGCTGCTGCCAGGCCCGTAATCTGTCATGGGCCCCTGTACCGCCTCCCCATGCTGCTGCCACGTCCAGATTGTGTCATGGGTCCCTGTATGGCCTCCCATTGCTGCTGCCAGGCCTGTAATCTGCCACGGGCCCCCGTACCGACTCCTCATGCTGCTGCCAGGCCCGTAATCTGCCATGGGCCCCTGTACCGCCTCCTCATGCTGCTGCCAGGTCCAGAGTGTGTCATGGGTCCCTGTACGGCCTCCCATTGCTGCTGTCTCTATCGCCACACTCTGCCATGTGCCACTTTCAGGTCTCCTCACACTGCTGGTGGTTTCCATTTTTGTCATAGGGTGCTGTATGGCCTCCCATTGCTGCTGCCTCCACCGCCACACTGTGGCTCCACACTCTGGTTTTGGCCCCGTGACTGCCCAAATGAGTGAAGTGTGCGGTGATTCTAAGATCGACGGCACTCATCTGCATGTCATACTGCCTGACAGTATTATTTCTCTTCCCCAGCAGACTCCAAGGGCATTTAAATTAAAGGTACAGTGTTCAGCACTAATATTAAGTCTCTCTGAAGCCTAGAAACACCCTTTTTTAAGTTAAATTCACAGCGAATATATTCGACTCGAATCGAAATTTTTCTACGAATTCGCCGAATCAGTCGAATCGAATTTTTGAATACTTCGCTCATCTCTATTCAGGATGTTCAAAATTTCATAAACTAACACAACCACTTCAAATTGAGGAGAAATTCCACATTGGTGTCACAGGAAGATGAGCAACAAAGTAACGCAATAGAAATTAGTGCAGACAATCTAAATCTTGTAAAACGAGAACCAACCACAAGAGGCTTCACTCGGGAAATCCACCAGAAGCAATAAAGGAATCCTAGCCAAACGTTCTATGTTGCTTGTGTAGCAGTAAAAGTAGAGCCAGATTCATGGGATGAGATACCAAGACTTCCAAGATGACATCTTGGTGAACTGAAACGGATTTATAGAATGTAGATTGGACCAATATAAGGAGTAGTTCAATGGGGGTGTTGGTATACAGTGTTCATGTATATTGCAATAACTTTGGTGTTTAGTAGAGTTATTTTTCCACGTGTGTGTTTGTGTTCTATAATGAAGTTCCTGTTTGCAGAGAGGCAGCAGATAGAGATTCTGTGTATATAGCACTACAGGACAGTGCACAGTCCATGTGTCTAACAATCGCCACAAAGCTGACATTCTGTATAGCCGTTCAAATCTGCAAGAGACCAACCTAAAATGATCTGTGTTGTGGTGCTGAAGGGGAACTTTAAATTTCAATTTTCATGGCGTGCAAATTCAAGATTCTGGAACGTGGCCTATCCCAGTCCTTAACATCAAAGTGACTTTGCAAAGACTGACCCTTAACCTAGTCCTTCCTTGCAGAACCACTGGCAGATGCATGCAGGAAGCTCATAGAAGTGGATGCATACGCACCTGCATTAGGATGCATGCTCCTGCCCACATGTCAGATTTTGGCATGAGATTGTATCCATCTATTTCTATGGGGTGTCTGCATGAAGCTCAAAGGTGGATGCACCCACATCTACCAGCAGCTCTGCACACAGGACAGTATTAATTGCCTGTTTGAATGAGCCCTTATGTGTGACAACACTGTCCGTTCACATTCCCCGGAAAAGTTACCAGTGTGCTTGAAAGCTTTCACTACAATCTATTTGGTTAGCTGATAGACTCTGAAATTTGAGAAACTGTACACAGACATTTTATGCCAAACATACGGAAATGGTTTTTGGATTTATATTGCACTTGAATGAGCCTGCTGTAGCTCTCAATTTCCAGTTCTATTGCATTACAAATTTTTCCAGGTATGTTGGCTTTATCCCTACTAGAGTAGCAGACTAGTGTAGCCAGGAGCTTAACTAAGAATGGAGAGAAACTGGCTGCAGTTGCTCTGTAGCTTCCTGCATTGCTGAATAGTAAGTTCATCATGCAGCACTGTGCTGTGGGAACTGTAGTCTAGAGGAGACTCTACTGTAATCAAGAGCTTTTAACCTGTATTACCCAGAGAGGAGCTTGCTGGGAGGAGGGGAAAGAGCTGCATTTTTCCCAGGCTGTACAGGACACTGCTTCCTCTTGCTGTTGGCTAGCCTGGAGAGTGCACATAGCTGTCCAGTGTGCACCACCGCTGCTGAATATCGATCGTCTGATCTGGATCTGCACTGCTGCATTCAGGAGTAACCTGGAGTCACCCAGTCACCTGGGTGCAGAGTAGAGCATGGGACTAATCATGGTTTGTATCCAGATTGTGAGCTGCAATATTGCTGGGGCTGGTGAGCTGCTGCTTTTGGGGTTTAATAATCACTGCTTGAGACTGAGGTCTTAGGAACTTACAATACAGCCATCTAGTACTTATTGCTGCCTGCAGGCTTGACTGGGACTATTCTCATGTGCACCAATGGTACAACTGGTCCCCAACACTAGCTGGTTGAACAGTTAGGACTAAAGCGAGGCTTCCAATCTGTTTAATACAATATCCAAAACATGGAAGCGGTGACCTCTAAAAGTTAGGTTAGATTAAAAAGGTAAATGTTGCAAGAACATCTATTGCCCACTGAAAATACACAAATTTTAATATGGCAATTCACCCAGCAGTACTATGTTTGTAGGAGTTGGTCTTCAAGTTTATTTACAATGTTTAATAACTTTTGAGCATGAAGCTAGATTTGGTGTATGCGTGATTATAGATATATTTTGTTTGATTTCTCTCTGCAGTCCAGTTGGTAACTGCCAGCTTTTTACAAGCAAAACTGCAACGTATGCCCCCCCTCTTTAACTGCATCAGGGCACAGAGGAAGCATTTCCCAGTTAAGCTTTAAATTTTCTGTTTTATGAAACCTATGAGGAGCTGAACGACTCCAGTCAGTTGCATTGTGTTGCTGGTAAATGGTCAAACGTTTCCAATGCTGTTTGCTGGACAACCAGAGCATGGACAGACGTCAAATATAGTGCTATGCATTTATCATGGTACATGTATTATATGGCTGGTTAAATGTCATTGAGTACTTCTAAGGTGAATGTCCACTTTAGTGTATTTTTATTGAAACAATTTTACAAGGAGTATGGCCAAAGCTTTTTGGGCTATGCTGCTTATGTGGGTCATAGAAGTGCACTTATGCTCCCCTGTGACCCAGAATCGGCTGACAGTAGGTAAAGCCCACTGTTGGCTGATGTCACAGAGCTGGCCCAGGCTCCGTAAGGATAAGCATGTCGGGATCCACCATATATGCCAGAAAGGTAGCTAACTGTCCCCACGGGCTGAATGAAAAATGGAGGTCACTACTAACTATGCAATGTTAGTAAAGATATTTCCCACGCTGTTATTGTTTCCTGACGGGGACCAGACCCATTGATTGCAAGTGCTTATCAGATGCTGATCGGTTGCTGGTTTTCCAGCTTACTTCAACAAAAGCTAGTTTTGAGATCCGCTTCTATTGAACAAGCAGCTGTGCACACATGTTAAAAGTTGTCTGATTTGTGCTGATCTATTGCCTGTGTGTATGGGGCTTTAGTTTTTGGTCTTATAGCCAGTGGGGGACAGTTACCAATGCTACCATTAAAGCTGAACATTACTTTTTTTTTTTTTTTGTTTTTTTTTGGGGGGGGGGGGGTTTGTTTTTATCTTGGTCTGGTCAGCTGTCTGGAATGGGATTTCCATTTTTTAAATTTTTTTTTGTATTCTCATTTCCTGTTGTCTACAAGACAGTAGGTGAAAATAAATCTCTCAAATGGGATACAGATGGCAAATTAAACTGGCAATGGTTTTACCATTCCCTGTTCTATAAAAAATAGACTATAATTGTGGACCTTTTTGTGGCTGCTGAAGCTCAACCATGTGTCCTGAAATGCTGTTAAATATACCTGAAAACACTGATTCTGCTTTTTATAGGTCACAATGCCAAAGTCATTAAGTGCCTCTGGGCCACCACAAGGAAAAAGGTACTCGCTGAGAGTAGCCCTGAAGAAGGTGCAGTACTCTTCTGACAGCAGTGAGGATACTGAAGAATTTGAGAAGCCTCCCGTGGTTCCATCAAGTGATTCTGAGGAAGAGCCACCAAATGAATTTCTGCAGAGAAGAGCCAAAAATATTGAGGATAACAAAGCCATGGTTTGTACTAGACAGCTGGGCAGCAAGCCTAAGTTGGAACAATGGCAACGTTTTGTTTGTTTGGCTTATATTATTTTTTTTATTTTTTTTTTTTACTTCCCAGATGTTTTGTTTAAAGTGAGGACCGGGCTAACGTTTTTACTATAATGTATCTTGTGGGTAACTATTGAGCTATGTGCTCACAGGCAGTTTGGCCCCTCAGCATCAAATCCAAAGGGTTTTTTTTTTGGGGGGGGGGGGGGGGTTTTGATACATGGACTGCACTAATGCAGTGTACTGTTTCACTGCCAGCACCCTGCAGAATATTGATGGGCTGAAAAATGTAGCAGCTGCACACAGTACAGACCAGTGCTGGCATTTGGGATTATGTTTTACACCATTCCTGCTCTTCCCAGGTCCCCTGAAACACTTGGATTTGACATTGAGAGGCAAAATCGCCCATATGCATGAGGCCTTGTGTATAGCCTTGATGCTGCATAATGAACTACCACTGGCACTACAAAACGTGACATTCCTTTCAGGAATCTGTTCTAGGGCACACAGTATACTTCAGAGTAGACTTAAGATGTGACCGTTTTTAACGAATTTCAGTTGTACAGTAGACAAGATGTCCTATTACAAAAGTGAAATGGGTTGATTTCCCTGCAATAGATAATAGAAATACATCATTGCTGCTGGCGACAACTGCTTTTAATGAAGGACCTATTTTGTATAAATGTTGACTTAAAGCATGCTTTGTACGGTAATTTTCATCCAAGAGTAAAATTTCTTATATTTATAGTGTACTTGCTTTGTGACGCAAAAAGACAGAGTAACCTATACAGTTGGTTTTGGTGTACTACAGTACCTACTTTTAAAATTAAATTTTTTTTTTTTTTTTTTTCCAACCTTGTAGCTGGCCAAGCTCATGGCAGATTTGGAGAAAATGCCTGGACGCCTTGAGCCAGATTTCAATAATGAGAACCATAGGACTCCGGTAAATGCATTTTACAGTCTTGTACATTCAGTTGCAAATGTATGTTTAGCAGGGATTGTATTTGTTGGATTTTTTTTTTGAGTAAAATTGGTTTCTTCTTTAGAAGTACTCCAGACGCTCCAGGGTTTCACTGGTAGCAGCTGAACCAAGGAGAAATCCAGAGCGTGCCGCTCGACGTGTGACTCGCTCTATGGGAACAGAACTGCCCTCCTCACCAGATAAGGACAAAGATGATCAGAGCCTGGAGGATCAGTTGTTGGAAGACGTGAGTGGTGTGTTTGTGTATACCCCTTAATACAAGCATTAAATGGCAACTGTTCAATAAACGGTTGAATAGCCAGAGTGATAATTTGAGCAACTGTTTGACAATTCTTGGATATATATGTTAGGATTTCTCCCTTTTTACCCACCCCTGTTCCCCAGAAGCAGCATTAAACTAAGAACTAAATATAACCCTAAGCTGCACAGTAGTTTATGATTCCATTTAATTTGTGCCCTTGGCTGTAAATGGTCTTCAGTGGATGTGTGATGTGTACAAGTAAAAGTAGATCATGTGCTCCAAGGCCTACTGCCAATCTCTGCAGCTAAGCAGGCCCAGGCCTTGTCTGTTCCTCATGGCTAAGACTTATGTTCATGTGTGTCCACCATCCTCTCTAGTCCAGTCGTGCCGCCAAACTCCACTTTAAGATTCTAAAAGATACTACTTTGTATCCAGGTAGGATTGTGCATTTGCAGTTTTGCATGCATTTGTTTCTACATCTTCACATTGTGTGTGTGTGTGTGTTTTGACTGCAATGTACCATAGAAGAAGCAACACTATTGTTGGCTCTGGCATGATGCATAACTCTTCCTACAGGTGTTTTACTTGAGCCTTGCTGTTCATTTTGTTACAGGTATTTATATGGCTCTGGCAATGTACACAACACCTTGCATATTATACATATTCTAGATCTTATAGCCCATTTATACAGGAGCCAATTGCCTTACAAGCATGTCTTTGGTGTGTGGGAGGAAAACCATGCTAACATGGGGAGAACATCTAAACCTCCTGCAGTTAGTATTGTGGTTTGGATTCAACCTAGTTCTGCAAGGCAGAAGTGCTCTTCCCCAACATAGCTTAATGTATAAGACTGCTGCACAATGTTGCTGGCACAGAGTTCATAAATACTATTCTAAGTTTTTAGAGGCAGTGCATTCCCCACAATTCACATGGCAAGTCCATACTTAGAAAGCAGAGTGCAGATGTAACTTTGAGTGAAGCAGCTTAAACGAACTGCAGAAATACGAGGTGTGACCATTTTTAATTTCCAGAATGGACTGAGTTTCTTTCCTATACACTAGCAACTTAACTTCAAAGTAACCCCCTTGTAAAGTGACGCACTTTCCTAGACCACTGTGCCACTGCTGGAAATTTTCTGCAATATTTTTTTTTTTTTTCCCTCCAGTTGTCTTCCAGGCCAGCACTTGAGAGATGGCACTCTTCCCTCCAATCAGGAAACACATTGCCTATTCCGTCTTTAAAGCAGTCCCTCAGGCCCATGTCCAGTTATTATGTATTCTGCATCTAGAAGGGACATGTTCCCTGAGGGACTGCCGAAGGTCCCCATTTGGAAGGACTCCCTTTTGGCCTAACATCTTCACAAAGAATATTTATGAAAGCTCTGGCACCTTTTGAGGCTGGTCTGATAGTAGCACCTTTATCAGGATGACTCAGTTTGTGGCCCCCAGGGAAGCACCGTTGATGGAAAATCTTACTCAAGCTCAACAGTGGCTGAGGTCCCTGGAGTGGATTCTCAACCTGGACAAGTCCAATCTATCTCACCCAGAATATCCTGTTTTCTAGGATACTATCTACAGTCTGAAGATCAAGACTGTACTTCCAGAAGAGAAGATTCTGTATCTAATTAGGAGAGTGTGAGTTCTACAAAACAATCAGCCACTGTTAGTCTGAACTCATGTTGCTACTGGGCTTGATGGCATTAGCAATTCCAGCCTTTCAGTGTGCCATACTCCATCTAAGGCCCTTGCAATCCTTTCTTCTGCAAGTATAGGGACAGGAGGACCTGGACAGGAAGATACTACTTCCAACAAAGAGGGCATTGTGGTGGAGAGACCCCACACATTTTAATCAGGGGTTACTTTAGTAGCTTCCAATATCGTAGAAGCTAATGACAGATGTGAGCAGATGGAGCTGGGGAGCCCATGAAGAAGGGTGGCCAGTCCAAGGAAAGTGGACCCTAGAAGAAGCCCATGCCTTTTCAAATTGGAGGGAGCTTATGGCAGTAGCGACAGAAATATCCTATTTTCAGGACTAGGTAAGGGGGCATCCTGTCCAACCATTCAACCGCAGTAGCATATATAAACAAAGGGGCACCAAGAGTCCATCCTTAGCCACTTGGCGCTGACCGTACACAAATTGGCGGCCTCACAGAAATGGTCTTTTTGTTTTGGTCTTTTTTTGTCTTTTTTTTTCCTGTGGGGCTGCTAATTTGTGTACCTGTTTGTGCTGGGAGTGTGCTGCATGGCATGCTCCCAGCACAAAGACCGGGGTGTCGCTGACAGCCTCGGGTCTTGTTCTAACAATTGGGTCCTGGAACCTCCTGATTCTAGGTCACCTGATCGCTATGATAGCCTCTGACTGGCTGTCACTGTGAAGCCCGTTAGCCTTTTCTCTCTCTGAATGGAGGAGAAATGCATTGTATCTGTCCTTTCCAGAGAGGGAAAAAGTGTGTGCCAGGGTTAGTGTTTGGTTTTTTGTTTTCTTTTTATTTTGGGCCAGTTTTCCTTTTGTTAGTTAAAAAAATCAATCAATCAGATTACCATTTACATCCAAATAAAAGCCCAATTTGTCCTGGAATAAAAATGTATAAATGTGGTATAATCCACCTGGATGCACAAAGTAGTTGTGGTGATGTGTACAGTTATGCTAACACGTGTCAAAGTAGCAAAATTGTGCTTTGGCGTTGAGATTTGTTTTACCCTTGGGCATGAAGGATATCAGATCTGCTTGTGGGTGGAAAATCTTTTTATCCCTATCGGCGGTTCACCTAAAAGGGGACCACAAAAAAGTGGCAGTTGCCAGGAATTCCCACAGGAAGAATGGGAGCTGCAAGTGTTTGTAGAGCATTGGAGGAACGCCAGAAATTAGATCTATATGCATCAGCCAGGAATGCAAATGTGGATCTTTTCTATTCGCCAAATCTGCAAGATCCAGCCCCGGTGGTCGATGCTCTTCTGAATCCCTGGAATTTTGTGAAGTGCTACACCTTCTCCCCAGTTCATCTGATCTCCCAAGTTCTGAAAACGTTTCTACAGGAACAGACAATGTTAATTTTTGATCACACCATTTTGGCCCTAGAGTTTGCTTTTCAAAACTTCTCTGCCTTTTAGCAGAGCAGCCTTGGTCACTCCCTCTGAGAGGATCTGATGCAGCAGGGACCTTTCACCACCTCAAGCCAGGAAAATTCAAATGGACAGCTTGGCTTCTGAAGAAATTTTGAAAGCAAGAGGGCTCTTGGACAAAGTTGTAACATTACTGAGTGCTAGGAAGCCACATACTAGAGATATGGAAGAAGTTCAGATCTTGGTGCTTGAAAAATGGTAGGATAAAAATGGACACTTTTTTTTTTTTTTTTTTGGTTTTTTTTTTTTTCTACACCTTTTTACTGTAAGAATTCCAAAATAGTTAGGACTAGCTCCTTTGTACTTTAAAGTACAAATGGCAGCCTTCTCTGTATCTTGAACAGACTTTGCAAGATGACTCCCTAATTTCCAGGTTTTTCAGAGAGGTGAGCAAGGGCAAACTGGCCAAATCTTGGAAATGTTTGAGACCTATCAATAGGGCTAAGGGGCATCATCAAATCCCCATTTGAGCCACTGTATGAGGTCTCCCTACAAATGCTGACATTGAAGACTTATCTTGGTGGCCATCAACACCGCCTGCAGAATAGGAGACTTGGGTTCTATTGGTTACAGTACCTTTCCTAACTGTTATGGATGACAGATTAATTTTACAGACAGACCCAGGCTTCATACCGAAAGTCACTCTGTGATTTCACAAATCTCAAGACATAGAATTTCCCTCCTTCTGTAGCGCACCCTCCAACAGTAAGGAGCAAGATCTGAGCCTCCTGAATGTCAGAAGGTGCTTGTTTAGATGCCTGGAAGTGATGAGCCAGTTTAAATCAGAGGCCTTGTTTGTTCTGTATACAGGGAAACAGAGAAGCAGGCTTCCAAGAACACCTTAGCTAGGGGGCTTAAGCTAGTCATTGTGGCATGCTATGGAATCATGCAACTGCCTCCTCCCCAGGGTCTAAAGGCACACTCTAAGGCTTCAGCAGCTACATGGGCAGAAAAAGTGGTCACCACCCTGGAGCAATTCTGTAGGACAGCAAACTGGTCGAGGTTCTCTACCTTTTTTGTCCAACATTACTGTCTGCACCTGATCTCCAGCCAGGGCCAGGCCTTTGGGAGGAAGGTCCCCCAAGCAGTTGGGCCAGGAACTCAAACACATGTGCAGGAGCATTGTCTTGGTGGAGAATCAACATGTCAGGCCAGAAATCATCTCTTTGAACAGACTCCTGTAACTTTTTCATAATTTCCAAGTACCAATGTTGGTTGACCATTTATACCATGTTCTATGAATTTGTAGCAAACCATTCCCTTGTGACCTAAACTCCAGCATGATTTTAAACTGAGCACAAGATATGCTTTCTTTGGACAAGGTGAATTTTGTTTTCCACTGCATGATCTGGTGTGTGGGTTTTTTGTTTTTTTTTTTTGGTTTTGTTTTTCCCCCCCTTTCCCCTCATTGGGGTGACACCTGATTGTACTTGCTCAGCAGATGTGCTTCTGCTGAGTGTTAGAGCTTGACACTCCCCTTTCCTGATGAGCACCCATTCAGTGGTCGTCATGCTGCAAGGTCTCTCCCCTCCCTGCAAGTTTACGTTTTACATAAAGCCCCTTTTCATTTTTAAATGCCACAGACATTCCTAAAATCACCTATGCCTAATAGAACACATCAACTCTTAATATTTTCCATCTTGACAAAGCCATTTAAAGGAAGATGCATCCAATGAAAATCCATAGTGAACTGAATGAGTGGTCTAATTTTTTTTTTTTTTTTTTATAAAAGCCAGATATTGTGTTGGGTAAATTTTGACTTTTTATGCAAAAAAGAGAACTGTCTGAATTTTAATGCTACTGAAAGATTGTTTTTTATCGCTAGGTGTTTTTTATCGCTAGGTATTTTTTATCGCTAGGTATTTTCAAGGCATGAATGCCCCTTTTAATCTTGTCCCTAATGCATGATTTCCTGAAAGGTGATTATGTGCATGTATGGGTAAGTGACTGTGTAGGTGTGTGCAGTTGTATGGATTAATGACTGTATCTCTGCCTGTCAAGTGAGTTTCACCATTTTAGACAGATTGATATTCACTTTGGCTATTGATATTTTGTGCTAGAATTTCACATTTTTAATAAAGTGCTAATTTTGTATTTGAAACTTTTTTTTTTTTTTTTTTTTTTTTTACTTCTGTCCTTTGCAGCTCTCCTAGGAAAAATGCAAAATCCAGCTTTTTATTTTTGTAAGATTCATGAGAAGCAAAAATTCATTAGTGTTGAGGTCTACTAAGAATAGAATCCAGTTTGCCCAGGAAGGCAGGTTTCATAGTATTTTTGTTGTAGCATGATGTCATCTCAGTCTCCTTAATTTTGGCTTCAAGAAAACCGCCAAACAAGATGTGGCCAATGTGTCTCTGAGCCACAGTCCCTGTGATATTAGAAGCCCAAATCCTACTTCTGTATTAAGACAAAGTATGATGCAGAGACTGAAGACTATTTCAACCTAACTGGAAGGATTCCTGGCCTTGGTTTGTTTTGAAGGGGAGTGAGGGAAAAGATTTACTGTGAAATTTTGCTTAAAATACCCTACCATAGAAATAAGTCACTCTGGATCTGTTAGGAATGTCTTTGTAAGCAGTTGTGATAAATTTTGCATTGAAACACTTGTTCAGCCTAAGGCATCAACAAGTACAGAAGTAGCAGTGCCAGTTCTGCAGTTCAGTCAGCGCAGCCCATTGTTAAAGCACTACAAAAGCTGAAGGAGAGAGAAAAGAACCCCTTCTTTTTTTTTTTTTTCTTTTTTTTTTCTTCTTATGCATACAGAATTGCAAAACCAAGGGAAGTCTCTTTCCAACATGGATATGTTGTGCCGAGCAATAATAAAGGAAGGAGTGGATATAGGGAGAAACTACACTAATCATGGAAAAGCTGCTGAATTCATCAAATGTGAAGCAGAAATAATCTGACAGGACATCAGAGATTATCAGAAATTCAAGGTTTATCTGTATTATTGCAGATGGCAGCACAGATAGTGCCATGATTGAACAGGAAAGTGTGCTGCTTAGGGTTGTCAATGAAGGGAAACCTTATACAACATTTGTAGACCTTGTCCCAGTGGAGCATGCACATGCTGCGGTTGTGCTGGATGCGATTGTTAAAGGTTTAAAAAAATCTGTCTTTGGATATGCAACATCTGAGGTCTCCAGAACAGCCTGGTCCAATGCTTACAGGTGAAACTCGAAAAATTAGAATATCGTGCAAAAGTTCATTTATTTCAGTAATGCAACTTAAAAAGTGAAACTAATATGAGACGACTCATTACATGCAAAGCAAGATAGTTCAAGCCGTGATTTGTCATAATTGTGGTGATTATGGCTTACAGCTCATGAAAACCCCAAATCCACAATCTCAGAAAATTAGAATATTACATGAAATCAATAAAACAAGGATTGTACATAGAACAATATTGGACCTCTGAAAAGTATAAGCATGCATATGTACTCAGTACTTGGTTTGGGCCCCTTTTGCAGCAATTACTGCCTCAATGCGGCGGGGCATGGAAGCTATCAGCCTGTGGCACTGTTGAGGTATTATGGAAGACCAGGATGCTTCAATAGCGGCCTTCAGCTCTTCTGCATTGTTCAGTCTCATGTCTCATCTTTCTCTTGGATTCTCTATGGGGTTCAGGTCAGGTGAGTTTGCTGGCCAATCAAGCGCAGTAATCCCACGGTCATTGAACCAGGTTTTTGTGCTTTTGGCAGTGTGGGCAGGTGCCAAGTCCTGCTGGAAAATGAAGTCAGCATCCCCATAAAGCTCGTCTGCGGAAGGAAGCATGAAGTGCTCCAAAATCTCCTGGTAGATGGCTGCATTGACCCTGGACTTAATGAAGCACAGTGGACAAACACCAGCAGATGACATGGCTCCCCAAATCAACACAGACTTGCCGCTCCGTGAGGACGTCAGAGTGACGAAACGCGTAGGGCGGAGCTTATTGGATGACGTCAGGACGTTCCCTGAAGCTGTCGGCGAGGTGTCCGCGGTGAACGGGGCTCGTCCATTCCGTATATCTGATCGTTTGCTATACCAGTGTCAGGTGGACACTTTATTTTGTGAGTAGGATGCGATTGAAATAAAAGTTTTAATGGTTCTTACTTGCTGCACCATCATGCCTTTTCTTTATTTTTGAGTGATGTTACTATACATTTGGAGGATGATCGTTTTATAAGGAGTCTTGGCTATACCTCAAAATCACTGCAGAGTATTGTTCCTGCTATCTGGAAGTGTCTTTACTATAGAGTGCTGCTTCATGATCTACTTATTCATCGCTCCCAGAGCAAACGCGCTTGTGCTGATTTATAATCTAATCAGCATTGAGCTCTGGTGAGTTTATTCCATTCATTTGGTGGTGGATAAAGCACGGTGGAATTACATGTTTAAAGAAGAAAATTTTCTGTTTTTGGGGTGTTGGACATTTCTTCTATACACTTATATGCACGAAATTTATGGATTATTTTCACTGAAAAGTTTTTTGTATTTATAATGTTGGGACTTTTATACCCATATTTGTGATATTAATTTTGATATATTTTAGCGCATTCCAATTGCTGATTTTTTATATTTTACCAATATTTTGGGTTAAAGGTTTGCTGCTGGAGAGGATTGATACTGTTGATTGGCGCTTTCTTTTTTTTGTTTTTTTAGCATCCCCATAAAGCTCGTCTGCGGAAGGAAGCATGAAGTGCTCCAAAATCTCCTGGTAGATGGCTGCATTGACCCTGGACTTAATGAAGCACAGTGGACAAACACCAGCAGATGACATGGCTCCCCAAATCAACACAGACTGTGGAAACTTCACACTGGACTTCAAGCATCTTGCAGTGTGTGCCTCTCCATTCTTCCTCCATACTCCTGGGTCCTTGGTTTCCAAATGAGATGCAAAGGTTGCTCTCATCAGAAAAGAGGACTTTGGACCACTGAGCAACAGACCAGGTCTTTTTTTTTTTTTTCTTTAGCCCAGGTAATACGCTTCTGACGTTGTTTGTTGTTCAGGAGCGGCTTGACAAGAGGAATACGACATTTGAAGCCCATGTCCAGGATCCATCTGTGTGTGTGGTGGCTCTTGATGCATTGACTCCATCCTCAGTCCACTCCTTGTGAAAGTCCCCAACACCTTTGGATGGCCTTTTCCTGACAATCCTCTCCAGGCTGCGGTCATCCCTGCTGCTTCTGCACCTTTTTCTTCCACACTTTTCCCTTCCATATAACTTTCTATTAATGTGCTTTGATACAGCACTTTGGGAACATCCAACTTCTTTTGCAATTACCTTTTGAGGCTTTCCCTCCTTATGGAGGGTGTCCATGATGGTTTTCTGCACAACTGTCAGGTCAGCAGTCTTTCCCATGATTGTGATTCCTACTGAACCAGACTGAGAGACCATTTAAAGGCTCAGGAACCCTTTGCAGGTGTTATGGCTTAATTAGCTGATTAGAGTGGGACACTTTGAGCCTAGAATATTGCACCTTTTCACAATCTTCTAATTTTCTGAGATTGTGGATTTGGGGTTTTCATGAGCTGTAAGCCATAATCATCACAATTATGACAAATCACAGCTTGAACTATCTTGCTTTGCATGTAATGAGTCTCTCATATATTAGTTTCACCTTTAAGTTACATTACTGAAATAAATGAACTTTTGCACGATATTCTAATTATTCGAGTTTCACCTGTATCTCTGTAAATTTTGATGGTGCTGCTGTAATGATGGGATCAAAAGGTGGTGTAGCAGCACAGCTAGTGACATTCTATTGCCTGTACACTGCATAGCACACAAGACTCCTTACATTGTTTTGAAGACTTTTGAAATTTATAAGTTCTACTGGAATAGTCCTAAAAGGCGAAGAGATGCAAAAGTAATAGAAAAAAGCTCTGCTCACGTCAGTGACATTAAAGAAGCAAGATGGGTTTCAAGTAAAAGGGCCCTAAAATGCAGCAAAACTTGCAAACTGTTTTACATCTTGGCGAGGTTGGTGCTGAGAGATTCTTGAGCCTGCATCTCAGCTGTCATAATGTTTTCAGTCAAATGAGTTACTGATACTAGATGTGAAGCCTGCTCTTGAGAAATGTGCATTAAGGCTGACTGGCTTGAAGCTTGATCTTTGCGAACACATGATGCAGTTAAACTGTACCACCCAGAGGAGAGGAAATTTGGAGATCAGTGTGCTGGGGGTTGGGAAATTTAATTGTCAGGCCAGTGCCCACCAGCTGCAAGCATATGTAACATACAGCCAATTTGAAATTAGATTACATTGATGAAAGATTCCTTTTTTTTTTTTTTTTTTTTTTTTTTTTTTGCCATCCCGTGGATTTCAAGTCTTTTGACTACACCTGGGCAGAGAAAAGCTATATTGTCGGAAGGCCTGCCCATAGTGCAGGTGAAGTTCCACGGCGCACAAATAGGCGCATGCGCAGAGTCCTTACCAGTCAAACAGATGTGCACTTGGACATCGGTGTGCGCATGCGCACTCGCACATGCCGGTGCGTGCTTTTCACTAATGCTGATGCCAAAAGGGCTATTTAAACTGGCTGCAGTAGTTGTCCCATTGCCTTATGGTATTTTCCCTGCTCATGTTCCCTGATTCCTGTGATTGTCTCCTGATACCGAACCAGCCTGTTCCGGATCTCCGCTTGATTGTTTCCTGCCCTGACCTCCTGGCTTATCTTGGATTATTCTTCTGTCTCTGCTCCTGTCTGATCTTCGGTTGCTGACCTGGCCTGTGACCTGACTACTCTTCCTCCTGCCGCTGTAAGCCTGATCTGCCTGACCGATACCGAACCCGGCTCGTCTGATCCTGCATCCTCAGCACGCTGCGCTCCAGTATCCATGGCTACATCAGAACCCTGCTCCTTGCCTGCAACTCATCAGCTCACCTGCTATTACCGGACTGATCTCAGGCACTCGTACCCCACTGTGCAGTCCTTGAGCCGGAGTTGTACGGGAAGCCTGCCTCTTCACATCAGGCTCACTATCCAGGTACGTGACATATATACATATGGCAAAGGTGACCTTGAGGAATTGCTGGATTATTTTGGCATTCTTTTCTCAGCTGAAGAAAAGTTGGCTATCCTTAAGAGTTTTGTGGCCTTAAGGCACACATGAAAATTTTCAAAAATAAAAACATAAGCTTTGCCTGCTTATTATACAATGTTGTCATCAAAACCATCTACTCTGTGTAATATATTGAAGGTTGTGGAGATGATGTGCACAGTTGGTGTTTCAACAGCAGAGGCAGAATGGGTCTTTTCTGCCATGAATGTCGTTAAAAATTCACTTGGAACAAGACTTCAGCAGGGTATGCTACAGGACAGAATGCTCATTTAAAATGGAGGGTCCTGAATTTGAAGAATGACCCCAGTAGAGCTATTCAGTACTGGCTTACATCTGGTGGAACCTGCTTAAAGTGTACTTGTCATGGCAATGCCACTATATCCTCAGCTTCATGGGTGTTACTCTTCTGTAACTTGGTTTTTATTCTTGCTATGCTCTCATTTGCCCTGCTTAGGGATGATTTCCCCAGCCAAAAAAAACCTCCTTAGTTATTGCCAGTGTCTGAATGCTGGTGCATGCTATGGAGTTGTACATACATCCACAGTGCTGGTGCTGTGGCTGCTGTGCTTGGAGAACCGAGAAACTGCCTAGCACAATGTGTAGAGCACTTTCTGCTCTTCCAAAGGAGAATGTTTGTTTGTTTTTAATAGGGACAATAACCATTACTCTTGTGTGGGGTGTTTTTTTTGTTTTTTGTTTTTTTGTTTTTTTTTTTTTTTTTCCTCTTACGGAGATCTTTTACCTATTGTTTAAGCTAAGTACCTCCTCAGGGGACTTTGCACCATATCCTAATCCTCCTGCTAAAGTACATGCTAGGCTAGATTTACAGTAGTATTATTCACATTGCAGTTTGTGCTTGTATGCACTGTTTATTGCTGATTCAGGATTTAATTTCAGTCTAGTGGTATAGACCTCTATTCTAAGTTACTTTGGCATAGTGATTATGCTGTCTGTCTGAACCTACCTTCTGTGTGCTCATTTATGCTCAAACTACCATTTACTCTAACCCAATACTTTGTGTTCTAAACGGTCTTGTCTCACTTTCTGATACAAATTCACAGTTGAGTTAAAGGTAGCCACACTTGTGTTCCTATAGGTTCTTGCAGTAACTCTCTCAACCAGGTTTTCCAGAGGGGCGAAGGTTATTTTTGGAGTTGAGGCACAGAACCGAGAACCCAAATTACCAAGTGGTGATGCTGCACGCTTCTTCAATAAATAAAATAAATGAAAAATGGTATTCTGTTCTTTTTGTTTTAATCCCTTAAGGTGTGTGTGTGTGTGTGTGTGTGTGTGTGTGTGTGTGTGTGTGTGTGTGTGTGTGTGTGTGTGTGTGTGTGTGTGTGTGTGTGTGTGTGGTTTAACTGCAGATACAAAGGGTATTTGTAGCAATGGTTTTGAATCTTGAGAAAATGGAAATTAAATCTCTCGAAGACACTCTGCAACCTGCATGCAATGGGTGCTCTGCTGACTTACTCATAGGTGAGCAGCATCCCGGGCACTTGCTGCAGAAGGTGGATCTTGTGTTTCCACGCTACCCAACTGCTGGATTTGCCTTGATTACATTCTCTAAGGATTTTTCTGCCCATCAAACTCAGAGAAAAGTGACATCACTGGGTCAAGGCTTTCAAAGTGCCTTTTTGTTTTGTCATTGATAAAACCATAGGAGTAAAAATATTTCATTTACTGTAAACTACCCGATTTTAACACTTTATTGTATTCTCCCTCCAAATTTTAAGAGAGAACCAACAAGAAGGCGGCGAAGCAGTCGGCCTAGCATTCATACTATTCCCCATGTTGTTCGTCCAGTAGAGGAAATTACTGAGGATGACCTGAAGAATGTGGCTGACAATGTGAAGGAAAAGGTGTACAACACAGTGCTTGTGAGTAGCTTATTTAGTGTTCTCTATTGATATTTACAGTCCTTGTAGTGTCCAAGCATCTTGAGATAATTTTGACAACTTGTTCTCCTTGAATTCAGACTCCTTCTCCTCCTCTTTCTTCCTCTTCATCCTTTCTCTTTTTCTTTCTTTCTCTTCCTCCTTTCTCTTTTTTTTCTTTCTTTCTCTTCCTCCTTTCTCTTTTTTTTTTTTTCTTTCTTTCTTTCTTTCTTTCTTTCTCTTCCTCCTTTCTCTTTCTTTCTTCCTCCATTTATTTATGTGTGTGTGTGTGTGTGTGTGTGTGTGTGTATACATACATACATACATACATACATACATACACACTTATAATGTGTGTGTATATGTATATATATATGTGTATGTGTATATATATATATATATACACATGTGTGTGTGTATATATATATATATATATATATATATATATATATATATATATATATATATATGTATACACACACACACACACACACACACACACACACACACACACACACACACACACACACACACACACACACATTATAATTATGTGTGTGTGTATATATATGTATATATATATATATATATATATATATATATATATATATATATATATATATTTTCTCTAGCTCTCTGAGTTTACTTTTCATTTGTGTATTTAGGGTTCTACCTGCCATCAATGCCGACAGAAAACTATAGATACAAAGACAAACTGCCGCAATGTAGAGTGTAGAGGAGTCCAAGGACAGTTCTGTGGTCCATGTCTGAGGAACAGATATGGCGAAGATGTACGCAAAGCTCTTCTAGATCCTGTGAGTAACCTCAGTAAGAGTCTCTTAATGGTATCCCTCAGATAAAATATACATTAGCTACTGGAGGGTTTGCTTGTTCACCACTACTTGATCTGTAATGCAACCAGAAAAGAGCTGTCCACAAGTGGCCTGAACAAAGCAAAGTTCAAAAATTAAGTTGTGTAAATAAAATGGAATGACACAAGGAAAAAGTATTTGAACATGCTAACTGAAATTTATTTAATACTTTGTATAAAATCCTTTGCCAGTAATGACTGCTTCAATAAACAAAGCACTAAAAGATCAGGGTTCATAGAGGCCCACGGTACCTTCAAGAATTTTGAAGACTGTGTGGAAGCATGGGCCATACAGGAGATGTCCTTGAAGCGGTCATTACAAAGGATTTTGTACAAAGTATTAAATTTCATTTAGCATTTCCCTGTGTCCTTCCATTTTATTACACAACTTAATTTCTGAACTTTATTTGTTGTAGTTTCTTTGTATGTATGGGTTGTTACCCACATGTGGTGAAAATGTAATTTCAATAGCACCTTTAGAAAAATACTTGCTGAGAAAAATGGTGACCTGTTCAATACTTATTTTACTCGCTGTATTTTTAGTGCAGCCTCTCTTTATGCAAATATGAAACATCCCCAGTCATAGAAATCTTTTGAAGCTTGTCTCTCTATAGTAAGATTCATGACTTGGCATTAGACTTATTTGCAACAGGTGAAGTGTAGTCTGGTTCTCCTGGGGTTGCAGAGCCTGCTACGTTGGCTAGACCAGAGTTTCTCACTTTTTTTTTTTTTTTTTTTTTTTCCCCTAATTAGCAAACTAATAGTTTTACATAATGCAGCAACACCCACACATGTAGGACACCCAACGTTGGCGGTGATTTTATTATTTTAAAGTAAATACACTTTTATACTGGTACTGACTAGTTTTCCAGTGTTTCCTTCCCTCACTCAGCTAATGTAACTCAGTGCTGATAGAGAGGGGCAGAGGAGGGGCAAACAAGGATACAGTGCAGGTGCCCACCCATCTCCTTTTGTTATAATGCACAATGAAAACCTGTGGCTTTGTGTAGACCTTCTTTTTTTTTTTTTTTTTTTTTTTTTTTTTTTTACTTTTTTTTAAGGTACCACTGAGGAAACCTGAAGGCACCCCATGGTGCCTGGGCATCCTGGTTAAAAGGCTGGGCTAGTGTTGCTATTTCTTATTTCATGATGCAGCTTAAACTTTCCTCCATATGAAAGTATTTAAAGGTGCTATCCCTGTCCACCTTGCACAGCAATATTAGTGTCCCATTTCCCCTGCTGGTAAGCTATAGTAGTGCATTAAGAGAATGGCAGTACACTCTTCAGTTTCTTAAAGATATATATTTTAATAATATTTTCGTTAACCACCTCCTAGAAATCCTACCAAATGAGCCTGGCAAAGATGTACCCAAAATAAGAAAAATTAGAATAGAAAAGTTGTGGAAGTTGATCAGGAAAAGGATACAGACAACCTTAAGCCCTGTGCTACTTGATGACATAAATGGTATCAGGTGAAGGGTCCTCTGATCAAAATCTGAGAGCCCTGACAGGCTCAATCAATATTTGAAAATACTCTTCCTTTTCCATAGGAAAGGAATTCGGTGCAAAATCACAACCTATACAAAACCAATAAGTTATCACTTACAAAAGCAAGAAAAGTTTGGAGCTTAAATTGCTGCATTTACATACTGAGCAGGAGGACAGGGCCACCCTTGAAGCAATTTTCAGCTACTTTTATCTTTTGTCCTGTCAGGTTCCTGATGGATTCAAATATTTACTGTTTACAGCACAAACACAGAATCTACCTTGAAGACTAAAACCTAAAAGGGCCAGGTTGAAGGGGGGGGGGGGGGGGGGGAATTAGTTGGCTTTCTGACCTTTCTGTCATCTGTGGATCCTTCCCCCACCCCTGAAGTCCCAGACTCTTTTGGACACGCTGACAGATCAGCCCCGACTGGGGCCTAAAACCTGTCTTGCATTTGAACAAGAGACTAAGGGGCATTTCCCACCCTAAAACAATTTTTTTTACCAATTGAAATCCTGAGGAGCCAAGTGGAGCTCCATAAACTCAAACAAGACCTTCCTAGGAAAAAAAGGGGTTGCTTGGGAACTATTTTAAACCCTTAGAAAACCGACATTTTAGGTCGGTTTTCCCCTAAGACAGCATATTTGGTTGCAATAGCCTCTATAAATTGGTGAAGAAGGCTTGAGGGATACTAGGATAAATCCCCTGGTAAAGCTGGTTTATGCTTCAAACTGCCACAATTTCAGAACCATGACTAGAAACTTGAGTTTCTATCAAGAAATGGACTGGACATTCTGTTTAATAAGAACCTATCTTGGACCTCAATTGATTTCAGCCATGGTTCCTTGAGCGTTTCTATTCAAGCTTTGTCAGGACTGCTGTTGAGAAGTAAACAGAATCCCTTTGGAGGAGTAAAGGGACTTCATGGCTCCTCCAGGACCAATTTTTGCATTCAAGTATTGCTGCCAAGGCTGGTATCTCATTTTTTGAGACTGAAATCCATTAGGTGGAGAAATTTTTAATGTGTGTTCTTATTTCTACAAGGAATGCAGAGTCACTTTTCTGAGGAATAAATCTTTAGCTTTTGGAACCTAAAAAAAATGTTTGGTAAAAGCCCTATAGATATGTAGCCACAGGTGGGAAAAATAATCTGCAAAGCTTGGGTTGGGTATGGTTTAGCCCAGATGTATGTGCCTAACAGGATCATTGACAGAGGTGTTTGGGTTTTTTTTTCTTCATTTTAGGACTGGACCTGCCCCCCTTGCAGAGGGATCTGTAACTGCAGTTTTTGTCGTCAGAGGGATGGTCGCTGTGCTACCGGTATTCTGTTTCCTTTAGCCCGTTACCATGGCTATAGTGATGTCCATTCGTACCTTAACAGGTATATGGCTCCTAACATTTGGTTAAGTATGTTTTCCAGTAATCTACACACAAATTTAGTATACTTCTGGTGTGTGGTGGTTATGGTTGTAACTAATGCACACAGCCAGATGACTTCTAAAATACTTAGTTAACTGTTTCTTCTTTAGCTTGCAGAGAAAAAATGAACAAAGTGATGAAGACTCTCCTTAGACTTGACAGAAGACTATCTTGTCATTAGATTTTAATGTTTCTTGGTTTTTAATGTTGCTTGCTCTTTTCTGTGAGAAATTTTAAATAAAATGTTTTTCTCCTAGTACATTTTGTAGAAATGAAGTACTATTACAACTGTTTTGGTATAAAGTGATGTATAAGTAAGCATTAGTGCAATGGTGCTTGCATCTTTTGGGATCTAGCATGAGTTACTAATAAGAGGGTACCTCAAGTGTGTAAATGCAAAACAAGGACAGCTTGTTTATTAGGATCAATATGTAAAAAATTAGCTTCATTTTAGAGTCCCTAATCAAGTGAAATGTAACTTTCAGATGTAATCCACATAGCCTTACATTCAGTGGTGTATAGGGATCTTTAAATATGGTAACGTGGCTCATTATCTTGGTAAATATGATAACATGGCTTATTATCACAATCTTGGTAACTTTCTGGAAGGAAATCCCAGTGCCAGGCTCTGAACTTCTTTAGCCCCTTGTGGTTCCCATTAGCCATGTTCACATGTGCCTTGTGATGCACCAGGATCCTTCTTTTTAAATCCTGGACTCGTTAAAAGCAGAGTTCACATTCCTGTTAGAATATAAATAAAACAAATGCACATTTTTTTACCTTCAAAAAAATGTGCATCTTTTTTTTTTTTTTTTTTTTTTTTTTTACAAAGGATCTCTATATGGGCTGTCCAGTTACTGAGCTGCAGGAAGTGTCATTGAAACTTCCTGACCAAAGAATGACCGCATACGCGTGGATGGGGTGAGTGGCGGCGGTGGGTGGAGGGGGATGGGACGAGTGGCAGAGGGGGGATGTTGGATGGGGTGTGTGTGTGGGGGGGGGGGTGTTGGGTTGGATGGGCTGAGTGTGGGTGGGGGAATGAGCGGTGGGAGATGGGGATCAGTGTCACTCACTTCAGATCACGGTTTCTCCTCCTTGCTCATTCTCAGTGTATCTCTGGATTCCTTCACGTGTCTTCAGTGATGCCTATCCCCACAGAGAGCTCCTGGGTCAGCTGACATTTCTCTTTTGGACGCTGCCTCACAACATATGGCATCTCCCTACCGTACTGAACTCGAGAATTGGTGTGGCTGGGAGGTTCAATGCATGGATACTGTGTGCTTGTGCATGTTCAGTAGACAAATCTTCGGGTGGAGGGAAGCAGGCCCCCCTACAGTGGTGGAACTCCAGGGCCCAGTCGCACATGCGACTTTTGCGACCCTGGTAGTTCCGCCGGTTCCAGGAGCAGAAATGTGCCAGGCCATCCTTGGCAGCATGGGCTGGATTCGACCCCCAGAAAAGCAGTGATCATTCAAAGGAAGGCCAAACATGTCGACAACTTCGTAGGAGAAGCTGCTGTTGATTGCCTGTGCTGCTCTGTCAGAGTTGTGCTCTTTCCTGTGATGGCAATAAGAGCCTTACAGCTGTTGTGGATGACAGATTCCTCTTGCAAATCCAACTGGTGCCCTATTCCCTTTGATGGGACAGCCTTGTTTGGATATTGCAGATTCCAATTTGCTGTCAAAGTCATGGGACGAAAGTCAGGATTAATCCTACAAGCCTAGCAAGGAATACAGGGGAGGGTGGAAGTCACCCCAGACATCTGTGCACAGTTGGCTGAGTCAAAATCAACTCTTCCCCCAGATGTACCTCACATCACAAAACTTCCTTGGTGCCAACAAAAGCTCCAAGTAGTACTTGTGTACATCCAGTCACTTCTGCGCAAAGCTGCTATAGAGCCAGTCCCTATACAGGAAAGGCATGAAGGTTTCTATTCTCCACTTTTGTTGGTAAAAGATAAAGACCACTCTTGGACCTGAACAGGAAGATCAGTTTCCAAATGGAACTGCTAGTCCATCACACAGGCCATCAGAAAAGGGGACTGGATGTCCCTGGATTTGAAGGATGCATACCTGCATGTCCCAGTACATCTGAGTTACTAAAAATATTTTCATTTTGTGGTCATGCATACTACTTCCAGTTTGCCTGTTTGCTGTTTTTGGACTGTCTTTCTCCGAGGACATTCTTCAAGGTCCTGCTCCCAGTCTTTATCTTGCACAGACAAAGCCTGCAAATATTCCACTACTTGGAGGGCAGCTTGTCAGTGGCACAAGATGCTCTGACCATTAAGAATTCCTAGTCCAAACCCTGCTAAAATTTGGATGGATCTTCAATTTGGAGAAGAGCCAGCCATTTCCCACACAGAGGATGGTGTTCGTAGGAGCAGTCCTAGACACCTACAAGAACACAGTAGAACTACCTCCAGAGAAGGCAATGGCTCATTTCCTGCCTAAGGGAAAGTGTCAGCATTTCAAATACAAATGAGGTGCCACGCTCCACTATGTGCAAAACATAAATACAAACAAATAAGGAGGCAAATTGAAATAAAAAAATCTTCCAACAAATATTTGTGTCCACACAGTCCGTGGTTATCTATCACTTATAATGTAAAGATGGGGTGCTCTTCAATTCACCTCTTGTAATATACTCAAACCAACATTTTGTGCACCTCCACCAGTTTTGTTCTCACCTGGTGTATATGACCAAACCATTAAGTGAAGTCATAAAAAGCGTGTGTCCCTTTTTTATTTTGGACTGATGAGATTGGATTACTATCCAATGGGTCTGGGTCTCCTTCAATACTCTAGTTGCCCTCCATCAGATCAGATGCCAAAAAAGATAATCAAAACAGTGCTTTATCCTGCCTAAGGGAAAGTGTCAGCATTGTCTTGCCTCCAAATATCTCCAACTCCTGGGGGCACTGGCAGCCATACTACCAATCATAAAATAGACCCATTGGCAAATAACCTTTTCAGGTGCAATTCCTGAGACAATGGAAAATCAGTTCCATACACTGATAGGGCAATCCCTCAATCTGTGGCAGGAACCATTGAACCGAACTGCTATCGGTTGATTCTGGACCCACTGCTGGTGGTCACATCGGATGCACCGGCATTACGGTTGGGTGCTCACCTCAATGGTCTTAGTCCGAGGCTGATGGGAAAACAAGCAAAATGAAGTTTCCAATGTGATCAAGCTGAAGGCAGCCTTTCAGGCCTTGAGGGTATTTCTGGAACAGATCCCTGGAGCCAGTTACATAGTTAGTCTGGCTGAAAAAAGACAAAAGTCCATCCAGTTCAACCATAGAAAGAATAAAAAAAAGTTTTATAATGGGCAGCACAGTGGCTAAACGGTTAGCACGTCCGCCTGGCAGTACTAGGGTCGTTGGTTATTCGAACCACGGCACCACCTGCCTGGAGTTTGCATGGTCTCCTTGTGCTTGCGTGGGTTTCCTCCGGGTACTCTGGTTTTCTCCCACACTCCAAAGACATGCTGGTAGGTGAATTGGTTCCTGTCTAAATTGGCCCTAGTATGTGTATGTATGAATGTGAGTTGGGAACCTTAGATTGTACGCCCCTTGACGGTTAGGGAATGATGTGAATGTACAATATGTGTGTGTGTGTGTGTATGTATGTGTGTGTGTGTGTAAAGCGCTGTGTAAAATTGATGTCGCTATATAAATAAATAATAATCCTATACCCACAGTTGATCCAGAGGAAGGCAAAAAAAACCCCCCAGCAAAGCACGATCCAATTTGCTCCTGCTGGGAAAAACATTCCTTCCTGATCCCCGAGAGGCAATCGGATATTCCCTGGACAGGGGCGGATTGACAACTCATGGGGCCCCCAGGCAATAGGGGATCATGGGACCCCTGTGTCCTTGCCCAAACTCAAAAAAGCCTATGAAAAAGGTACCGGGGGCATCTCATGGGGCCCTCTATTGACCTTGGGCAGTGCCAGAGTTTCCAAATGGTCAGTCTGCCCCTGTCCCTAGATCAACTTTATCTATAAATGTTAGTATCCAGTTATATTCTGTATCTAAAAAGAATCCAGGCTTTTTTTTTTTTTTAAGCAATCCACTGAGCTGGCCAGAACCGACTCTTGAGGGAGTCTATTCCACATTTTCACAGCTCACTGTGAAGAAACCTTTTGTGTTTGGAGATTACATTTCTTTTCCTCCAGACGTAAAGAGTGCCCCCTTGTCCTCTATGATGACCTCAGGGTGACTAGCTCTACACTGAATTCACTATATGAACCACTGATGTATTTATACACGTTGATCATATCCCCCCTTAATCTCCTCTTCTCAAGAGAATAAATTCAGTTCCTCTAATCTTTCCTTGTAGCTGATCTCCTCCATGCCTCTTATCAGTTTTGGTTGCCCTTCTCTGTACTTTCTCCAGTTCCCCAATGTTCTTTTTGAGAATTTTTGTGCAAAACTGAACTGCATATTCCAGATGAGGTCTTACTAATGATTTGTACAGGGGTAATATGATCTCTCTCTCTGGAGTCTATACCTCTTTTAATATAAGAGAGGATTTTGCTCGCTTTAGAAACCGCAGCTTGGTATTGCATGCCATTCTTAAGCTTGTGATCTACCTAGATCCTTCTCCACTATTGATTCTCCTAGTTGTACTCCCCCTAGTATGTATGATGCATGCATATTCTTAGCCCCCAAGTGCATAACCTTACATTTATCAACATTAAACCTCATTTGTCACATAGTTGCCCAATGAAACAGTGCATTGAGGTCGGCTTGTAAGTTTGAAGACATCCTGTAAGGACGTTATTCCACTACTCAGCTTGGTGTCATCTGCAAAGGCTGAAATGGGATTTCTTAACCACATGCCGCCCAGCCACCGCATATAAACGGTGGCAGGGCGGCGCTCGTAGGCAAAAGCACGTTTTAAAACGTGTGCCCACAAAACAGGCAGGGGGCGCGCGCGAGGCACGCGCCCGCCCTACCTGTCCCGCGGGTGGCAGCAGCGGGTCCCCGCCGCTGGGTCACGGCCGGTTTTTACCAGCCGTTTTTCCCGTGATGAGCGGTGAACACTGAAACAGAGCAGGGCTGCATTGTTTACACACAGCCTGCTCTGTGACAGTTCGCCGCCAAGCTGCAGAGGGAGAATACAGTTTCTCTCCCTAGATCAGCTCCCCCCTCCCTCCCCCCGTTCAGTACACACCCCTGCCCCTTAGTAAAACACTCCCCTCACACAGTGAACACTAAAAATGTTAACCCCTTCCTCCCCAGTGACATTAGTACAGTTTCAGTGGGTTTTTTCACTGATCACTGTATTGGTGTCACTGGGGATGTCAGTGACCCCAAGTCAGCTCCCCCCCAGTGTCAAAATGTCCGCCTCAGTCCCGCCATAAGTCGCTGGTCGCCGTCATATGTCGCTGATTGCTGCTATATGTCGCTGATCAGCGCCATTATTAGTATAAATAAAAATTAAAAATCCCAGTATCTTTCCCGCCATTTGTAAACGCTATAACTTTCACGTAAACCAATTAATTTACACGTTTTGGGTTTTTTTTTAGCAAAGACATGTCGCAGAATGCATTTTGGCAGAAATTTATGACTAAATTTGATTTTTGCATTTTTTTTTACTGGACATGTTTTATAGCAAAAAGTCCAAAATATTGTTTTCTTTTTCCTCAAAATTGTCAGCCTTTTTTTTTATAGCGCAAAAAATAAAAACCGCACAGGCGATCAAATACCACTGAAAGAGAGCTCAATTTGTGGGGGGAAAAAAGGATGTAAATTTCATTTATGTACTGTATTGCATGACCACACAATTGTCCGTTAAACTAGCGCAGCGCTGTATAGCAGAAAAATGGCGTAAATTGCAGTATTTATACCATAGTTTGTAGACGCTATAACTTTCATACAAAGCAATCAATATACACTTATTGGGATTTTTTTTACCAAAAACATGTAGCAGAATACATTTTGGCCTAAATTTATAACCAACTTTGAGTTTACTAAATATTTTTTATAGCTGAAAGTAAAAAATATTGTTTTTCTTCAAAATTTTTGGCCTTTTTTTGTTTATAGCGTGAAAAATAAAAAGCGCACAGGTGATCAAATACCACCGAAAGAAATCTCTATTTGTGTGAAAAAAAGGACGTAAATTTCGTTTGGGTGCAGCATTGCATGACTGCGCAATTATCAGTTCAATTAGTGCAGCGCCGAGTAGCAAAAAGAAGCCTGGTCATTAAGGGGGGTAAATCCTCTGGAGCTCAAGTGGTTAATCTCAGACCCTATATTGTTTATAAATATATTAAAAAGTAAGGGTCCCAACCCTGGCGTACACCACGGATGACCCCAGACCATTCAGAGTATGAATCATTAACCACTACTTTTTGAATACGATCTTTTAGCCAGTTTTCTATCCATTTTACATACAGCTTGTTTTCAAGCCCGTAGACTTTACCTTACACATTAGCCATGTGTGGGGAACTGTGTCAAACACTTGCAAAATCCAAGTATACCATGTCCATTGCCACCCCTCTGTCCAAGGTTTTTCTCACCCCCTCATAAAAAGCAATCAGATTTGTTTGGCAACTTCTGTCTTTCATGAATCCATGCTGTCTGTTGCTTAAAATATTTTTTTCCAGCAAGAATTCCTTCTATGTAGTCTTTTATTAAGCTCTTAAGTATCTTCCCAACTATAGACTGTAAACTAACAGGTCTATAATTGCTTGGTAAAGATTTTGACCCCTTTTTAAATATTGGCACCACATTGGCCTTATGCCAATCCAGCGTTACTATGCCAGTCATTAAAGAGTCTCTATAAATTTTAACAATGGCTTTTGAAATGACAGAGCTCAATTCTTTAAGGAGCCATGGGTGTATGCCATCCGGTTCAGGTGCTTTATTTACCTTTTTTATACTGTCTAAATATTTTTAGATCATATCAATTGTAAGCCAATGTGGATTATCTGGAGCTGTGTCAATACCATGCCTGTTATGGACAACAGTTCCCCAATGCTCCTTTTTGTATACACAGAGCTGAGGAAGGTATTTAATAAATTTTACAACAATAAAGCAAAAACAGGCCCCCAAAAATGACACAAATTACCGGTGTCATTAGCATATCTCCGACTCACTTGTATAAGTGTGGATACAAAAACCCAAAAACTACATACTAAACAATATGGTAGTGTGACAAGGACACCCCTACCTAGAAAAGCAGGTTACTAGATGATCCACGCGGAGTAATATGAATTCAAAAGAATTTTTAACAATACTTTATTTGATCACATAGATCATAGGGAGGTTAAACATAAGCACGGTGTACATATGAAAAAAATAAAATCATGATAAAAAACACTTAGCGTCTTCAATTTAGGGTCATCTTAGCAAATAGAGCACCATATAAGGCAGAGTTGTGTAATGATGCGATAGTTATCCTGGATTTCCGTGGGTTTCCCACTTAAATTCGAGTAAACCATGTGTTCAACAGATGTGTTCCCCATATATGTCAGGGACCTCCTGGAATGTAAGAGCTGGAACACAAAAATACATAATGTATGTATAGGAATATGAAAACCAATTCACATCCAAAAATCACCAGGCCTCCCTCCACATTAGTCAATGGATACTACTATTACCTTCTCAATAATGAGACTATCATGCCCGCTTCTCAAATGTAGGGACTTCCTGGATAGCCACCCCAAGTAAAACAAGGTCCACAGTACCAAATGATTCTGAGGATATATATAGAGAAAAATGATAAATATATAGATCATAGGCATCAAGTGACCCCGAAAACAAAACACACATACAATGTGGATATATTACCATCAATAAAGATCAAGAGGACTCCTGTCAACTTGAATTAGGATCAGGTCCTTGATGCTTTTTCACGTCACTACGCTCGGCGTCTTCACTGGGTGCGGCGCCCACGAGGCGGGAAGGAACGGCGGTGTCACAGCTCCCTGCTAGGAAGGCCCAAGACCCTCTGAGAACTACCACTGGGCTACTATTACAGCGGTTCGCAAAATGGCAATCCCTCAGGGAAACATACCTTCCACCGGAGGCAAGTTATTTAAAGCTTACAGCTGTTGAGATTTATAGAGTCTATGTGGTGGCAATAGGGCATGTTTTATGGGCCTAATTTACCCTGTATACTCGGGGAATTTTTTGGAAACCCTCTTTGGAGGATAATCTACGTGTGTGTATGTGTGTGTGTGTATGTATATATGTATATATGTGTGCGTGTGTATATATATATATATATATATATATATATATATATATATATATATATATATATATGCTATCTTATTCAGGCATTCTTTGCTGTGACATAGCCACGTCCTTATAAAACCGCAATAACCTTCTCAAATTGAGCAATTTTTGGAAACCCTGTATTGGGTATATTAAACTTAGGTATCTACGGCCTGCTATATGCTACATACACACTATATATGTGTTTGGAATCCACGCACTGTGACTACCTGGCTCCTCACCCCCATATGCACCTTTGAAAAAGCATCAAGGACCTGATCCTAATTCAAGTTGACAGGAGTCCTCTTGATCTTTATTGATGGTAATATATCCACATTGTATGTGTGTTTTGTTTTCGGGGTCACTTGATGCCTATGATCTATATATTTATCATTTTTCTCTATATATATCCTCAGAATCATTTGGTACTGTGGACCTTGTTTTACTTGGGGTGGCTATCCAGGAAGTCCCTATATTTGAGAAGCGGGCATGATAGTCTCATTATTGAGAAGGTAATAGTAGTATCCATTGACTAATGTGGAGGGAGGCCTGGTGATTTTTGGATGTGAATTGGTTTTCATATTCCTATACATACATTATGTATTTTTGTGTTCCAGCTCTTACATTCCAGGAGGTCCCTGACATATATGGGGAACACATCTGTTGAACACATGGTTTACTCGAATTTAAGTGGGAAACCCACGGAAATCCAGGATAACTATCGCATCATTACACAACTCTGCCTTATATGGTGCTCTATTTGCTAAGATGACCCTAAATTGAAGACGCTAAGTGTTTTTTAACATGATTTTATTTTTTTCATATGTACACCGTGCTTATGTTTAACCTCCCTATGATCTATGTGATCAAATAAAGTATTGTTAAAAATTCTTTTGAATTCATATTACTCCACGTGGATCATCTAGTAACCTGCTTTTCTAGGTAGGGGTGTCCTTGTCACACTACCATATTTAATACATTTTGCCTTTTTTGTCCCCTAGTGCTTCCTGTTGAAAGTAACATTTCTAGAAGCAGAGGCAGTGGACGTGCTCAGCTCCAAGTGTGTTTGCAGACTAGCATACACATTCCTATCAGTACCAGTGATCTTCCGATTACTCAATAGAATTCATGGACATCCAGAAATGGTAATAGCAATCATTCCCTCCTGGCCCTGCAGTCCATGGCTTTCGTTACTGCAGTCTCTAGCAGTGCAACCTCCAATCCTGCTCCTGGAGGTGCCAGATATAATTGTAATATATTGTAAGCTCCAAGGAGCAGGGCTCTCCTAACCCTCTTGCATTGAACTGTATTGTTTCCCATTCTATTCTAAAGCCCTTAGCAAACTGTTGGCACTATGTAAATCCTGTATAATAATATACTGCAACAGGGCCAAGTGAATTCAGCCAGACTATCTAGTGGCTTGGAAGGTGAAAAGTGAAGACCAAGGAAAGCTGGGTGCTCAGCTTTGGTTGTTGACTTTGCTGAGGGAAAGAGCCCCGACTACAAATTATACTTGCTCTAGAGTATTTTAACCCTATGTTGCTGCCAGAATTGCAAGTACTGAACTTAACCCCCTGGGGCTAAAGTTACTGTTTGGAGGACCTTACACCCAAAAGCCTTATATGAACTAGTTATGCGTTCAACCTATTTTGGGGGGAAAAAAAAAGTTTTTGCTTTGGGGTGGTATCAGTTATTTCAGCCTATGATGCTGAAAGCACTTGTGGAATGTGCATTAACCCACGTAGGGTTTTTTCACTGTAGCTGCTGGCTTTTAATATAAGGACACTTACCTGGTCATGGATTCAGCAATATCCTCACCCAAGCCAATTTTTCAATTGGCTTTGGGTACAGGAGTCGGCGTAATGGGAAACTAGCAGTGAAGCTGGTTTCCAACTATGCATGCACGAGCTACACGGTGTGAGTGGTCGTGTAGTGTTCTGGGATCTGTGTGTGTCCCAGAAGGCTGAAAGGAGGGGCTGAAAGATAGCCACACTGATCTTACCCAGATGTGAGAGCGGGTATCTGACAAAAAAAAACCAGGTGCCCTCCCCTCCAAAAAAAAAAATTGTCAAATGTGGAAATGGAGGGAGTAAGGATGCAAACAAGCAGAACTTCCCTTGGGTGAATTTTACACTTTTATGGTTGGACTCCAAAATTGTCTTCAAAGGAGCCTTACTTATGCCATGTAATTCCAAAGATAGGTCCCATTTTGATTACCATCTGATCCTAGTCAGTCTCTAGATAAAGCCTTTTAAAAAATAAAAATAGCGATCTTACAAATATACACTGAGCACTAGTACCTGTAATTTTAGAGTGCTGAGGGCCAGACCCTGATATGCCCTACCTTACAGAAATTCTAAAAGGGTAGGAATGTTATATGAAACTTTTTAACTCTTTAAGGACGGTTGAAGGTTTTACAATTTGGACCATAAAAGATCCTTTTAAACAGAGTTGGAGGTTTGTTACAGCCACCCTATCATAAACTGAAGTCATGATGCAAAATATAACAAAAGACATACAGGCTTTCCCTAACTACAGGGAATCAAGAACCTATGAACATATGTAAACGTGATACTTTGTCCTTCAGATGCCTCCAGAACATGTCTAAAGTGTCAGGAAATTGTTTGTAGTGTCTTTAGTGGTTTATATAATGGGGATAGTAACTTGAATTCCTGTATTTGAATACATATGGTTTCTAGTTCTTCATCTAAGAATTAAAGTGACTATAAAAAAAAAAATAGGTTTATACTTATAATTCCCTTGCACAGAAGGACCCTGAACCTTGTTTTTGGGTCCCCTGCTAGTGCTTCTGGCTCCTCCTGTTCTTGGTGTGCCACCATAGGAACCGGCTTTCTATTGTGGCGCACCTGTGTACTCGATCCCAAGCAGTGCTGCCTATGTCCATTGACACAGACAGCAAGGTTTGGACCAGCTCCCCCCTGACAGGCTTTGACTGATAAGAGCGGGAACCAATGGCTCCTGCTGCTCTCAGCCCCGCCTGTGAGAGTGGGGTGAAGAGAGGGCTGCTGCAGATGGGCACAGTGCTGGATCGAGTGAGGGCTCAGGGTGGGGGTGATTCTTTAACCTAAACATTTATTACCTTAATACTGTACATGAAGCTCTTACTGATTTACGGCTGGGGGAAACCATAACAAAGATTGTAGGGCAATGGATTCTGTAATGCATGTAACCCCAAGGAATCCCTTTCATGAGCCATAGAAAAGTAGAGTTTTATTTTCATGTTCTTCCTGAAAGTGAACAGATCTACTTCAGGCTGATGCCAATAATCCACTAGATCTTGAAAAATCTCTGGATGAAGGGCCCATGTGCCATGGTTGCACCGAGGGTGACTCAGCCCACTAAACCATTCAGTTCTCCCTCATGATGCACTGCTGCACAAGAAGCTAAGCTCTTTTCCTGCTTAGGAGAGAATGTTCTGTGTTAAAGACATCAGTCTCAGACTCCTGGTTTCTCCCTGACCATTGATGTAGGCTACTGTGGTTATATTGACCATCAGCACTTGGAGATGTTGTCCTCTGATGCCTCCCTACAAACCTGCAGTGCTTTACCTACCACACACAATTCTCTCCAGTTTGAGGATCTCTTCCTTTCCCCTTTTTGAGCCTTGGCCCTGGGCCCAATCCCTTTCCAGATAAACTCTCCAGCCCCATGATCTAATTGAAATGGGCCATCTCCACAGCAGCCCTGCAGGTAAGTTTGCTGTTTCTCCACTACCAGAGCTCATTTTCTTCTGAGAGGAAGAAAGACTAGCCTGGCCAGAGAAGGTTCCCTTCCCAAACATAAAAAAGAAAATTCTGAAGGGGTCGCTGCAGTAAATATGGCCAAGGCACTACTGGAAACGTTACGGTCATGGGCCCCAGTGCAGCCATTACAATTCTTGTGGAGACCAATTGATTGCACTACAGCTGAGATGATCAATCTTTTGAATCTTCTTTCAGCACAAAATCCTCTGGTTTACAGAGTCCAAAATGTAGCCTAGAAAAGGCATCACCTAAGAAGGGATTGTATTGGACTTGTCCAGCTTGACAAACCATCCTAGCTTGCTGAATTAATGTTGAATGAACTGTTTTTATCTTTCTGCAACTGCTCTGCCGAAGTGGACATTTACCAGCAGATCGTTTAGGTATGGCATGGCTGTTATTGGCTGCAATCTCAGAGGTGCTAGAGCCTCTACTAGCACTTTGGAGGAAATTCTGGGAGCTGATGATAGGCTAAACAAAAATGCTCATTACTGGAAATGATGTATACTCGTACTCCTCATCAAGACCAACCATAGAAATTTCTGTCTTGACTCTTATTGGGATATGTAAATAAGCCTCTCACAGATG
Organism: Staurois parvus; assembly: GCF_062004578.1. Classification (NCBI taxonomy): domain Eukaryota; kingdom Metazoa; phylum Chordata; class Amphibia; order Anura; family Ranidae; genus Staurois; species Staurois parvus. The sequence continues at coordinate 9,160,926 of NW_028318358.1, forward strand.
TAAGGTTGCCATAAAAATTTTCTCACTATGAAAATATGAGTAAAAACCTTCCCCTCTTTCATCTGAACCGAAATGCACACCTTCTGGTCCAGTAAAAATTGCCTGCGAGAAGCAGAAAAGCCCTGTCTTTTTCTGGATCCTTTGGAAGTTCTTTTAACAGATGGTGGTTAGTGGTTGAACTCCAAATTATATCCATGTTTGATCAGCTCCAGCATAGATTTGCGGGAGGTTCTCTTTCCAGTGCTCCCACAATGACCAGCCCATCATTGGGATTTAGAGATCTTGTCAGGAGGGTTAAAAAGAACCCTGTTTTACCTTACCCTTCTGTCCAAGTCAAAGCTTTTTTGGATTATCTGTTGCTGTCTCTGGCTTTAGAAAAAAAAAAACTACTCTTCAGAATGTTTGTTTTTTTTCTTCTTTTCCAGCAAACCTTGTTCCTGTCTGTTGTGTGTTCCAAAATGGCTTCCAGCCCTGACCCAAAAAGCAAATCACCTAGAAAAGGCAAATTACATAAGGGTAATTTGGACACTGCACTTCCTGACCAAGTCTTAAGCCAGAGGGCTCTATAAGCCAAATTTACCAATACAAAGTCCTTTGCAGACATTTTCACCGCTTCCAATGAACCATTAGCTATATATCCAACTGCCTTGAACAACATAGGAAACAAAACGAGTAACTGATTCCCTAGGTGTACCAGCCTCCAGGTTGTCCTGCAAATGTGATAGCCAAAACTACGCATGCTGTGGCTAGTGCCAGCTTCATATTAGCCATGGCTGAATCTCAGCCCCGCTTCATAAAGACATCACCCCTTCCGTTCATTGCATCCAGATAAGGGATAGGAAATTAAGGGAAATCTCTGCAAGGGGACACAGATAGCAAAAAAAAAAAATTTGACAGGTTACAACCCTCCCCTGCTCTATCAAAAATTAAAAAAATGTTTTGACTAGTTCTCCTTTAACTAAGGAGATAGACATGTTTCAATCTATTTTTGCCACTTTAACCTGTTTCTATTTAAGAGTGAAATAGAAACTAGAGCAGTTCCACACCTGATAACCAGATCTACCATTTGGCCAATTGATGAATCTAAAATATATAACCTTTATTTAAATATATAAAAAAGTATGCTCAGCTGTAATTAATGCCTATTGGAGTGGAATGTACTGCGCACAACAATATAACTGGATACCATTGCAATTATTTACCTTACATCTTTGGTTAACACCAGACCAAATAAAAAAACATACCGTTTTAGATGAAGTGACGGCATACAAAGAGGCACTGTAGTTTGATCAGAAGCCTATCAGCTTGAATATAAAATCTCTGTTAAGGAAATGGAGTTACCTCATGGACAAAACGAATTAGATAGTATAATCTATCTTGCTACAGATATGTAATACAGGTACACTCATCCCCAGGCTTAAATGTCAGCCTCACATGGATAAGCCCCATACGTCACCATATCCACCAAAAATACCTCACGGGCGGGGGAATAGGAGTAAATACCATGTGCATTCAAAAAGTGCTCCCAAAGAAAGACCCGAAGAAAAAGATAAACTACGTTTCGCTCCAGAAAACAGAGCTACGTTAGGAGTATAAAGAATTAAAATAGGTCACATATAGTGCCTGGAAGTTGTGCTCAGCTGCACATGGTAGGAAAATGGCCAGAAACAAGCGGAGAGTCTGTCAGATAGAACAGGGAACTGTGCACCTCTTTTGTTATTTGGGCATATTTTATGTTTAGAAGAACAGTGCAAGCATAGTGCTTGCATCACTCTGTAATTCTTCCCAAAAAATGTGAAGCAAGCAATGGAGAGCTTAAGCCATACACTTGCTATGGGGCTACAGAAGTGGTGAAACAGGGTGACCCTTTCTTACCTGTCCTTGTAGCTGGTCCCTATATAGGGTCCAGGCTTTGTCCATCACAGTGGGCATACCCCACAAAAGGGGTCCTCAGGGACTGGGTTCTAGAGAGATGGACCATGGCCCTGTATAGCACCATGCGGTTAACTACACATGGTGGACCGAGTGTAAAGGTAAGCACCGAAGAATCCAGTGTCCAAAGCAACATTGCAGGCCATCCCAACAGAGTGGCATATAGGTAACCGCTTCCAAGGTTGCACCGATTCAGATATATTGCTTCTATTATTGTATTAGAAGATGGTGAAAAGTTGATTAATCTGAAACTGGGTATACAGGTTTATAAAATTTTTTTTTTTCTTCAACTGGATGAACAAAAAACAAACGGGTGTGGGACAGCTGCAAGTGGGCTAACATGCTGGGACTGGAGGAGATGTGGGACAGCTGTGAGCAGAGACTGGCACTTGAAGAGAAGCAGGACTTTTGTGAGTGGAAATGAGTTGACTACTGTGAGTGGAGGCATGGGACAGCCAAGAGCAGAGGCAGGCAGGCTGACACACTGGGACTGGAGGAGAGGCAGGACTGCTGTGAGGGCAGGCAGGCAGGCTGGCTGACATGCTGGGACTGGAGCAAAGGTGGTCAGGCAGCAGGACTGCTGCTAGAGAGAGGCAAGTGGACATGCTGGGACAGGAGGAGCAGTGGAGGCTACATGCTACTAAGCAGGAGAGAACATAGTGTGATCCGTAAACAAAGACAGCAAGAGGTTGCCAGGACCTGTCTAGTCAGATAGCAGAATCAGGAGGACCATGGGCTGAGTGATCAGCATATGGTAGTGAGAAGAAAAGAGTATGTCGTCCAGTTCTGTACACTAGTCAGGAAGGATATGCTGGAGCTGGAGAAGGTCCAGAAAAGGGCAACAAAACTAATAAGGGGGCTGGAAGACCTCAGTTATGAGGAAAAGCTACAGCCATTAACGTTTTTTTTTTATTTTTTTTGTTCAACTCAGTGGGCTGAATAAAAAAAAAAATAAAACTTGATCTTGCTGTCCTAACCTATCCGATGTTAGTACAGTGATCTTCCCACTGAGCTATTGTGTCCTGACAGGGGATCTGCCTGCCCCCCCACCAGAACACACCAGGCAGCACTTGCACCTATTGGCTGCCTGCACTGATCTGGTGCTAGTTTTCTAGCTTGCCTGTTCGGCTAGCTTCTGTCAGACAAGCTGGTGTACACATGGGCCGAATGTCAGCTGGTTTCTATTGAACCTACCAATATTGGGCCAGTGTGTATGGGGCTTAAGCTTATTTTCCCTGGAGAAGAGAGGATTAAGGACGAGATAAGATAGCAATATTCAAATACAGGTGTACCTCGGTTTTACAAACGCCTGGTTAACTCAATTTTCAGTTTACAAATGAAAATCCATTAAAAAGAATGGCTCAGTTTACAAATTTTTTTTGGCAATACGAGCGGATTAATTGCTTTTCAATGCATTTACACATTTTTTTTAATCATGGCCCTGTACAGTACTATCCCTTTAAAGTGCACTTTATAAAGAGTTTAACAGATAAAAAAGACTTTTTTTTCTGACCTCCGGAACGGATTCATTCGTTTTCAATGCAATCCTATGGGAAACCGTGTTTCGGTTTACGAATTTTTCACAATACGAAAAGTCCCACAGAACGAATTAAATTCATAAACAGTATGCCTGTATTTAAATGGAGATTCTAGCATAGGGAGAAAACTGTTCAATCTCAGGTCGTTCAAGAGGACATGTGGCCACTCAATGAAATTGGACAAGAAGCGGTTTAACCTTAAACTGCGCAAGGGGTTCTTTACTATTAGAACAGTAAGGCTGGGGAACTCCTTTCCACAATCAGTGTTGTCAGCGGAAAGTGATAAAGATATAAATAAACTCTTGGATAGGCATCTTATAACCAATATACAGGGCTATGGGGAGTGGTATAGACATAAATACATACGTACACACACCCACACAGGCTGAACTGATGTCTTGATTCAATGTCACCAACTATGTAATCTAGGAACTGGGGTGCAGAAAAATGGCAGCAGGTGCTCTGGACTGATGAGTAAAAAAAATTTCATATTTGCCGGTAGGAGGCAGTTTCTTTGTGAAGGGCTGGAGAGCAGTACAATGAGTGTCTGCAAGCAACAGTGAAGCATGGTGTAGGTTACTTGCAACTTTGGGCCAAATGGAGTTGGAGTTTTTGGTCAGGATCAACAATGTCCTCAATGCTGAGAAATACAGGCAGATACTCAGATGATCAGTCATGCCATACCATCAAGGAGGCACGTGAATGTCTCCAAATGTATTCTCCAGCAGGACAACAACCTCAAACATGCAGCCAATGTCATTAAGAACTATCTTCAGTGCAAAGACTAACTTTCTAGAAGTGAAGGATTGGCCTCTACAGAGCCCTGATCTGAACATCGAGTCAGTCTGGCATTACATGAAAAAACAGAAGGATTTGCGGCAGACTGTACCCACTGATTCATGGCTAGTTCTACAAGATGTTTGGAACAACCTACTTTCCCCAAATTTCTTCAAAAACTGTGCAAGTGTAACCAGAAAAATTGACGCAGTTTTGAAGGCAAAAAACCGGTGGACACACCAAATATTGATTTGATTTGGAATTTAATTCTGTTCATTTACTTTGTTTTGTTAATCGACAAAAATAAAACTTAATACTTCTATTTCTGGAAGCATTCTTAATTCACTGATTTAATCTGATCAAAAACACATATCGTGATTAATCATCAGCTTTCTTAGCTGTAACAGCCAACAAATGTTAGCTCTGAAACCAAAAGTGACTAAATCCTAGGGTCAGCCATCACAGAGATCAGGGAACAGAGATGTTCCTCAATCTCACCTGTGAGCAGTTGTACTGACTGCTTACTGAGGTCCAGGCTCCCCACGAGCTAAGAAAGGGGGGGGGGGGGAAAGAGGGTCCTCCAAGCACTGTAAAAGTGATCACTTTTACATGAAAAGCAATCGCCAGCCATGATCCTAGTCTAACCATTTGCCATCCGATATGTTTATATACGTATGCAATGGAAGTATGGGGATGTCCTGTGTCTTTGCCAGTTGGCACCGACTCCTGTGGGCAGTGGTCTCCAGCATTCCTAGTGTAGGGCAAGTCGTTGGTGGGTACTCTACAGGTTCAAAGCAGTGATGCCTTGTGGGGGAGTCATGCCCTTGAAGGCCCCCTGGGATATGCCCCTCCATAAGGAGTAAAAATAAATGGTCAAGGCTATGATTAACAAACGACTAAATGCATCATGTCACTAATTTCATTAAACAAAAGGCAAGGCCAAAGAGTAAAATCAGACATTTCCAGAGAAATAGTTTAGAATAAAATAAAGACAACACTTAAAAGGTCTGATACAACTCGACACTTTATTAAAAATGAAAATGTAAATGGGTTTACAAATGAGTTATAAACTACAGTAATTGTCATCTTTGTACAAAAGAATTGGTTTAAAAATGCTTCCAATCTTATTACATCAGCAATTAAAAAAGAATCAGAAACAAACGTTACTAGGTAAAAAGTATGTTATTAAAGTGTTGATTTCGGTTATTGCCAGTGTTAACGAAGAGTCAGGCACTGCTCAATGCTCCCAGAGATTGCAGAGAAGCTGAAAGTTTGAAGCATCCAAACTGTCCCAAATACAAGACACAAAGGACATACTGCAAGAAAGTGCTGGGATTGTACAACTAAATATTTGCTTGCCCCAAAACAATATGGAAAATAAATCTGGTTTGTAATCAACTGAACAGCTCTGTAATATACAATAGTTAGGTTACACTTTACAGCTGCCAGTTGTTTCCAAGAAATTGTAAGATATAACGATTCTAAAGACCAGTTTTAGAAAACATATTTACCATGCCAGCATGAAAAAATATAAGCAATTTCGGCAGCTTAGATACCATAGATGCCACAGTTGATCAAACGCTATACAAGCCCTGCATATCAAAACAGTTTCCATACACCATATAACTTTGGTTTCCTGTAAAGATTTGTCCATCTTTTAACCAAACAAATACACAAAACCTTCCATTGTTGAATTGAAATGTGCTAGTTTGAAGGCCATCATCCTTGCCATACTACTATACTGAGTCACAGCCAGACCTGCATGCCAGTGACTTACAAAGTTGTAAAGCAAATATGAGATGACAGCTCACACTTTTAAGCAACGGCATCTCTAATTTCTTTTCCAGATGGGTGCCTGTACTCAGGCTTTTCCTGCAGTACCTGGGTTCACATGAAAACTATGCTCTCACCGTTTCAAGGTGCAGGGTTAAGTATATTTCTAGAGACAGACAACACGGATGTCAATACTGCCTAACGGAACCCTGGCCATTATATGGGGCTTTTGAGGTATGCTCAGCTCTGCTGTCTGAATCTATTGTCTCTGAAGATCTATTTCACTGAGGAGCATTAAGCCATCAGTGGCTGTCATGGAGGAAAACCAGAATAATGATCATAAAACCATGTGGCACATGGAATTTATGGATGATGTTGCACTATATTGTGACTGATTTTCTAAATCATTAGATTTTTTTTTTTAATGAATTTCAAATGGACTTGAAAATTTTCAACATGACCTACTGGCATGGGCACCTACAATTTCCCCAATATATGGTCTGATTTTCTTTCTATGCAAGCTTTTCTGCAAGACATTATATTATATCATATGCTGCTATGATGTGAATTCGTGGACAACATGCACTGCAGACTCAAAACAATGCAAGGCTGGGTAAAACCCAGGAGGAAGAGACAGGTATCCAATGTGCTTTTTAAAAAATGGAATTGTGTGATTCTGGCCCCTTATTCTGCCTTATTTTGTTTACTTCCACACACTTGATCTAGATAAAACACTTCTGAATAATAAGGAGGAAGAACACAAAGTTATCATAATGTGATATGCAAAAAGACTGCAGGGAAAATACCATGCAACAGCATTTCCTCTCTTTTTAAAGATATTTTCTTCATACTGTAAAACATGTTGGAAAGAGGGCTGTAACAAAACATAAACCGGTAGCAGCAACAAACTTTTCTATTTCACCTATATTTTCCAAAAAGTATACATTTAATGTATAATAAATAATTAGGTTAGGACTAAGCTTAGAGACTGTAGCCACCTAACTTTATTCAGGGCATATTTTGGAGCCATGTATATCCCAGGATACAGTCTACAGTGCTACATATATATATATTAGGAGGCAGAAATACATCCATCGCCCCTTAGAATTGTGTTCCTCAAGCAAGGAGTATGTAGCTTCAAACATGACTAGTAACTGTATGCTGTGATTATCTTGATGCAGTAAGCAAATGCTTCAATCAAAAGCTTGTGTGTGCTTTTCTGATAAATACCCTTTCAAACTCTGATGTAAAAGGTCTGCTCAGTGGACATCTAGAATGGATTCTAAACATCCCAATCTGGCACCCATAATGGGGAGGGAAAACCAAAACAGTCTATACTCTCTGCTATTATATATGGTTTTGCAAAAAAAACAAAACACCACTACCAGTGCAGACAGAAGGGAACACCTTAGAATGTGCCTGGAGAGATCATTTTATCTGTACAATAAAGATGTAAAAGCAGATGACCACCTTGACATAAGCACTAGCTAAATTAAACAGCACCGAGACCAGTTTCAACAGAGAAGAGCTATCTCAAGTAAATCCCTTTCACAAACAGATGGAAGGCAAACTGGAGTTACATGAACACTAACTTGAACTTCGAGTCATCTAGTCAGAGAGGATGAACCACACTTCGACTTGCAGTTCCCTCAGAGACAACTGTTTGATCCAGCATGATCGTGATCCAATACTGGACAGGTTAGTATTAAATCAATTGTTAGCTATTCCTGATCTGTGCAGACATCTACAGACCAATAGATCTCAGGAGTAAAATCAATCACCCAGGATAGATTTTGGCAGCACAGACTTTTGTTCCCCGTGAAAAGGCTAGTGTCATGGGTGACTAGACAGGAAAGATGGCTGGTGTGATCATGAGTGTTAATGATGTAAATGATCTACAGAAGGTGGATATTTCAGATGACGTTTTAGGTCATTGATTACCCTGATCTATCACAGAACTGGAGAGTAGCAGTTTGACAATGAATACTTTTACATTGCATTTGCAGTTTAATTTATATATGTTAAAAAATATATATAATAAAAAAAGTAGATGAGATAGATGTGGAATATCACACAGCCAAATCTATTGGTTTTAGAAGACAGATGCATATTAAATGTTTAAATTTGTTACTAATGCATATATCATTTTTATAACCCATACGATTTCATTAGAAAAACAAAGAAAATCATCTAGTAATCATTTATGGTCTAGCCAATAATGATAGCTTAAGGCACAGTCACAAAGTGGGAAAGAAAAAAAAAATGGACAAGTCGGAAGAAACACGATTGGGCTTTATAGTTTAAATCATTCTGTGCATATCAGCGGTATTAACAAACAAGGGAAACAAACAATATCAAACACTATAACCATGTCTACAGTGAACAAGACATTGATTCAATACCTGCAGATTCATCCTTACAGCATGCCCTAATGACACCAGCAAACCTCTCTCTACATTCTGTAACCAGAATACAAGACAGAAAATCCCTGGGGTATGCAACTGTATAAAAATACATTTCTCTTCATATGAGTAGGCTATATGTGAATATATAAAAATATGTAGGTGGAAACCCCCACCAAATACAATTTCCAAAAGAAAAAAAAAAAGTATTTACACTAGAGTAACCTCTATAAAAGAATCATCACCACTGACAGCGGGAAGGCAACAAGGAGAAGAAAACAAGGTTGTGCCCAACAACACAAGCTGACAAGTCACATTTCATGTGTCAATCATGAACATTCAATGTCAGGAACGCTGTCAAGCTTTTTACTGCACATTACGCAACATACGGTCTACTACACTTAGTGACAGGCTGCAACAGAAATTGAAGTTAAATCTTTATCACAGATTAAGCCAGGAAAAAATGTTCAGCCAGACTTAGACATTCAGTATAGGGCACAGTGCAATTAATGACAGGACCAAGCCATTGTGGGCAATGGTCTTGGATGTGCCACAGAAGATCTCATTATAGGCCTCCACGGAGTGCAGCCATCTGTAGTTGGTGGATGTCTGCATCACCACTGGGTATATTTTGTATGGTGGGAAAAACAGTGGTGTGATGTGTTGTTAGCCATTTTTAATTGGTTGCTGTAGGTTAGTAAACACACCGTTACTATCTGCACTATAACCCAATATGTATTTTGATGCTTAACACTACATTGAGGCCTGGGAGACTCATTTGAAACCAATGTAATTATGATTTTCTGATTTGGAAAGTAGAGATGAATAAGATTTATGTTATATACACATTAGCCATACATTTATTTTAGTTTTGGATCCCTAAGAATAGAAGTATTACTGTTATTTTAGTTTACACACATGGAATCACATGTTACACGCATAAAATAATTGTACTGATCCAACCCTCTGTGGTTTGCAACAGTTCAGACTAGATGCCCAAGAATAAAAATGTCTTGTAATGGCTGTTTATTGATGAGAACCAAAGCAAACAAGAAACCACTGCTTCTGGCCACCAAATAGATTTAAACTTTTGTTCAAAGGGAGAAGGAAACAACTTTTAAAGTGTAGGTTGGGGAAAAATGTAATCTTTTCAGTATCGCTGCAATACATTTTATCCTTTAAAAAACTATGCAGTACTGAAAAATACTTGTTTACTTGCCAGAAATCCAGTATTCTAACTTCTTGTTTGAGCTGACAACACCTCTCCTGCACTAAAACCTCAAAAGGTATCAGCCCTGCTTGAGTTCTCCAACTCTAAACTACAGAACTGCTTCCCTTTTATTACTGAGATGAGAAGGGGTGGTGTATGGTAGTCTAGCAAAGAGAACTGGGCACAGCTGACAAGCCTGCAGTAGAGGCACTATGTTGTCAGTTCAAAGGAAATTAGGAGCACATTGAATTTTTGGAAGTTCAACAGTTTTTTTTCTGTACCTGTAGTATTTATAATGGATAAAACCCGGGGAAATGTGCATATACAGGACAGATGTGCTGAGTGTTTTTTTTTTTGTCCTAACATACACTAACTACTATGGCCAATAGCTTCACCTTTCCTGCAGTTTTGGTGAAGAAAACTTAAAATATCATACATTTTTCAACTAGCAGCACGAGAAGTGACTAGCTGAACTATCACAGTACTGAAGTGTCAAATATGCAACAGTATGTGATTATACATCACACAGAGAATAATTTTTTGGCCTGAACTCGGCCTATACCATAAGTAAACCCAGACATGCATTTGTGTTTAAAATAAAAACACCATTCTGATGGAGCACAATACTACTCAGATTTCCAGGAATAGTCATTCCTTGCTTAATGGGAATGTGTGGACGAGGATTGTGAGGTCCCGGATGTGAAGCAGGGCAACCAAGAACAAAACAACTACTCAATTTGACAAAATACAACATCAAAAATTCACTGTAAAATGCAACCAGTTCATGTCACAGCAGAGCAAAGTTGTGGTTTAAGTAGCAAGGCTAGGCAGGATGACCACAGCGAGTTTTGGTCTAAGCACTTGTTAAATTACATTTTTTTGGCATTTGTGTTTACTGTTAAGGTTTCATTTTAATATTCTCTCTATATAGTTTTTGTTAAAAATGTATTGCATTGATAAGAAGTATCAAGGCTCAACAGCTACAGGTGTACCTTAATGTTTTTTTCTCCATTGTTTCTGAAAATGTAAGAAAAATAGAAAATATTTAATATATATATTTTATATTATAAAACAAAAAAAAGGAAAGAAGGAAGAATAGATCCGTTCTGGCATAACTTCTTTACAACAATCTTAACAGACCAAGGCTTTCCAATAGCTGGCTGGCAGCCTTTGTATCAAGCAGGCAAGTCCATCCTTCCACAACAGATCAAGGTTTAAATACATGGAAGTCTCCCTATGAAAAAATTTGTGGAGCCCTTGGAAGCCCAGAAGAAAGCCAAAATATATGGTTATAACTGCAGTATTTAGGGAAAAAAAAAAAAGATGCTACAGAGTAGGAGACTTCCAGGTTGGGAAGATACATTGGCACAAACTTTCATATCAAAATAGAGATTTAAACACATTCCATATACAACCTTTTGGACCCATCTTTACGCTTTTTAAGCCACCCCAGACCCAAACATATTCCACAGCTATTTACAGTCCTGCCTGAACAATGGCTCTGAGAAGCCATTGCCACTGATATTTATGGACTGCAGGTCTGCAACTTGCATGACGTTAATGCCACTGCTGGCAAGCCGCGCAATGCCTTCAGGTGATATTGCTTCCATGGCAACCATGTTGGTGGTGATGAGGGCCTGTGGAGTGGGAGTGGACGCAGTGCTGCCATCTGAGCCTGTCCCAGTTTCCATTGGCACAGTTGTCATTGCTATGGGGCCAGCTTGACCTTTCTTGTTTGTGTGTGTCTTGATGTGCTTGGATAAGTGATCACTCCTCATAAATCGCTTTGGACACTCTGGACACATAAATTTCTTTTCACCTAGGGCACACAAATATTGGCATTATTAATCACAGCTTCAATAAAACAAGGACACCATATGTGTTCATGAAGGTGCAGCTAAACATCTGGTTTGGAGGTCCATCTTATATTTGATGTCTAATACAGTATATCTACCTGGAGTTCAGCTTTAATAGTACAACAGTTCATGCAAAAAGAAGTACCTAAATGTAACTTGGTGTCAGTATTTTGCAAGATCTTGTACAGAACAGCTCAGACTGGGAGTGGGCAGGGCAGTACAAGAAACCAATCAAATGTACTTCAGTGCTCATATGCCAACAACAGACAAACCAATAGGAAGAATGTAGAGTGACAAATATAAGTATCAGTTGACAGAAATAAAAATCCCTAGCAGGTAAAAACTCTCCTATATGCATTACATGTGCATATTTAGCGGTTTGCCTGGAGATCAGCTTATAAGCTTTGTTTTACAAATACAGGGAGCGCCCATGACAGAGGATTAACAGAGCACTGTGGGTTCCTTAAAATAAAGCACTGCAGAAGCTGTTTGATTTGACATTCTTTCTGCCCTTGACTAAACAGATCAGGCAGGGAGGGGGTCATGTGAGCTTTGTAAACAAATGAAAAGGAGGCTGGGTAGATCAAGCAACTTGGAAGAACACTGACCCCATATCTCTCCATAAAGAGGACCTATTACTGCTCATTTCTATCACAAGGGATGCATGCATTACTTGTGATAGGAATAAAAGTGATACTTTTTGTTTGTTTTTTTTAAAGAGACCGTGTCAAAAAAAAAAAAAATTTTTTAAATAACCCTCTTCCCCCGTGCATAGTGGCGAACACATACGTAGGCCACACTCACATATGTAAACGGTGTTCAGAGCACACGTGAGGTATCGCCACAAACACCTGAGCAACAGCAATAATTTTAGCACTAGACCTCCTCTGTAACGTTACACTGGTAACCTGTAGAAATTTTTAAAGCGTCACCCATGGAGATTTTTTAAGTACTGCAGTTTGACGCCATTCCACGAGCGTGCGCAATTTTAAAGCATGACTTGTTGGGTATCTATTTACTCGGCGTAACATCATCTTTCATATTGTATAAAAAAATTGGGGTATATATTGTGTTTTTTTTTAATCATTAAAAGTGTATTTTTTTTCCAAAAAAATTGCGTTTGAAAAACATATTAATTTTTAAAAACTGTCCATTTCCGTTTCGGTTTCTGGCCAAGTGCATCCTGAATTTTTGGTTTCAGCACTAGAATTTTCATTTTGGGGCACCACTAGTCTAAATTGTTCTCTTGTTGGTATATGACCCCTGATCTCGTGTCCGTTTGTCACCAATGCATCCCCAATGTGCTTTAGGGGCAGTAGAGAACAGGTACCTTACTTCATATTTAGTAGACTTGCCCCAAAGTGATCACTTTCTGGTCTCAGGTATACAGCCGGATTAGAACTGTCCTAGCTGTGGTCCTTGGCACTTAATCCATGGGAGGCTCTATTGCATAAACCTACAGCGGCTTTGTACAAAAACTAGCGGAGATAGATGGGCTGTTTTCCTGGTGGCTGATTAAACACTGGTCAAGGCCCATGCCTTGTCAAAAGTTCCTCCACTTAGCCAAGGTCAAGCGTCGACTCATGGGGGCTATGGTGCACAAGAAGCTCACTTCCTTCCTGAACGACACTCAATGGGAACCGCGGATCACATACAACGCCGATCTGAACCTGGACCCCTTTGATTTCAACCTGATGATGCTGTTGTAGCTTCCAGCTGTGTCAATGTGGTGGTCTCCTGCGGGACCCTCCTTTTCTATCCCCCCTCTCTCTTTATTACGAACTGTATTTTTGGTCTTGGGTCTTCATGGGTTTTTGGCCCACAAGCTTGTACCACCTCCTCCCTCGAGTTGTGGGTGATACAGATCAATCACAGGGTGCAGACCCCACAAGTTCCAGCGATCCTCTGTGCAACTGGGCACCCGTATCTTGGCTGTACTGGCTTTATATGTTATTGCTGTAATGACGATTATCTTGTTTTACACTGTCTTTGCTGTCATTGGTCTAACGGTCCATATTAATTTTTTTTTCTCTCATTAATTACCTTTGATGTTATTATATTGCCTTGTATGTAAAAAATACTTTTGTAAAAGAAAAAAGGAGGTGTATGACAATCGCTGTCTCGTTGTGAAATTACAAGCGCATTGGCACCCATCCAAGTATAGGACTTGGATGAACTATGAAATCTTTAAGTATAACTAAAGGCAAAATGTTTTCTTTTGTTTTGAAGTGGAGAGGGATTAGAACAGGTCAGTTTTTATTGCCCTTTGCCCCCCCTTAAGGGAGATTCACCCTCTTTATTTGTTCTTTTTACTATTAGCATTGAAAGTAAAAGAAAATATCAAATTTTGGGTTGTCTTGGAGTACAGTACAGGACACAGGCAACTTATTCATACAGCATGGGTTAAAGGTCTGTACCTTCAGTTGATTGGACACTTGCAAACTTTTGAGGACACTACCCCCTACAGTGGGTATAGAAAATAATCCCCCCACCTTTAAAATCACTTTTTGTTGCTTTGAAACCTGAAATGAAGCCAGACACAGTTTTTGCTTTAACCAGCTCTATTTACGTAGTGCAACTTATAACATCCAAGCGAAAGATATAACGCTAACGTGTCAGAACAATTTTTTTTTAAAAAATTTAAAAACAGAGTCACTGAGTTGGAAAAGGATCACCCCTTGTGTCAGTATTTTGTAGAACCACTTTTTGCTTTAATCACAGCCTTTAGCCTGTTGGGATAGGTCTCTATTGATTTTGCAATATTTGCCTACTATTCTTTGCAGAACTGCTCAAGTTCAGTTAAATTTGATGGTGACCGTTTGTGGACTGCAGTCTTCAAGTCATTCCACAGATTTTTTAATGGGGTTTAAGTCTGGGCTCTGACTAGGCCATTGAAGGACATTCAATGGCCTAGGACAAGGACATTGTGTTGTAATTTTTGCTGTGTGCTTTGGGTCATGGTCATGCTGGAAGGTAAATCTTCTTCCCTTTGACAGCTTTCTTGCAGAGGGCAGCAGATTTTCCTTATGAATTTGATAGTATTTTGCCCCATCCACTTTTCCTTCTATCCTGACAAGCGCTCCACTCCCTTTTGCAGATAAACGCCCCCATAACAGGATACCACCACCTCCATGCTTTCTTGTAGGAATGGTTTTTGAATGGTGAGCTGTATTGGATTTCCAGCAGACATATCATTTAGTTTTGAGGCCAAATAATTCAATTTTAGACTCATTTGACAAGAACACATTTTTCCATGTGGCCTCAGAATCTTCAAGGTGTGTTTTGGCAAAGCTCAGTCATGACTACATGTGGCCTGGCTTGTGGAGTAGCTTTTTTCTTGCAACTCTCCAATATAAGCCACATTTATGGAGAATTTGTGATATTGTTGTCATATGCACACAATGACCACTCTGTCATAAATTCCTGCAACTGCTTCAGAGTTGCTGTAGGCCTCTTGGTAGCCTCTCTAAACAGTTTCCTTCTGGCTCTTTCATCCAGTTTGGGGCAATGTCCTGATCCAGGGAGGGTCTGTGTTGCACCAAATACCTTCTACCTCTTAATAGACTTCACTGTGCTGTTAGGCATTGATAAAGCCTTTGATTTTTTTTTTTTTCGTATCCATCTCCTGAGTTGTGCCTGTCCACTTTATGCTGGAGATCTTTTAACAGTGCCTTGCCACCCACAGTTGATGGTTTGCTTCAGTAGTAGTAGTAGTGCTACCCAGGACTGAAATGCTCCAGGAAATCTCTTTTCATGCTGAGCTAAATCAAAATGACCACAGCTAATCCCAGTTTAAAGTCAAATGGATTTGTGTGCCAATCAGAAGGCGATTAGCTACACCCAATTGAGTTTACAAGTCATTTTTAGGAGGGGGAGGTGATCCTTTTTCCAACTCAGTGATTCTGTTTTTTAATTTTATTTTTTCCTGACATCTTGGTGCTATATCTTTCACTTGGATGTTATAAATTGCACTGCGTGAATATATCTGGATAAAACAAAAAACAGTGTTTTCATTTGAGGCTGCAAAGCAACGTAATGGGACTATTTTAAAGGGGTAAGTAGGCGATTCTTTTCTATGCCCACTGTATAACCCCACTCTACTGTGGGAGTCCTCAGTTTTGTTTAGCAAGCAATGCAAAGTAAACAAGGAGAGTTAGGGAGGATGTCCTGTGTCCTGTACTCCAAGATCTGGCATTTACAAGCAAGTCAAAATTCTTCTCATCTTAGTCATACAGCACAAGACACAAAATTCATATACCATGGGACATCCCCAGGCAATAAATACAAGGGGTGAGCAATAACTAGACAAAAACGGAATTGTACTAACAGGCCAAAAAACAACAGGGGTCAAGTACCCAAGCTTAGAGAGCCACTGCAAAAATCTTGCAGCCAAAAGCTACATCTGAAAAAGTTTGGACATCTACACCCTTGGTCTAAGTGGTGCTGGCTGAGATAACCCGCCTGCTAGTTGTCCACTCCTGATATGTGGACTGCAGAAATGGCTGGACAGAGTTTCTGTCCATGAGAATCTAGTTTGCTTTCTTGGTTATCCACAGATGCCATGTATTGCCTCTTTTCTTAGAGACAAAAATCTTGCAGCCAAAAGCTACATCTGAAAAAGTTTGGACATCTACTGTACCTGGGAAAATATTCAGAAAGCATGAACAGAAGACCAGGTGGCAGCCTTTCTCAGTTGGTCAACAGAGTCTTGGTGCCTCAAAGCCCAGGAAACTCCTACAGATCTGGTGGAATGGGCACACAACAGCTCAGGAGGAGAGGTTTAAGAACATATACTCGTGCAAACAAGTTCCTGATCCAGCATGAAATGGTGAAATTTGAAGCAGGGTTCCCCTTGCGAGGTCCCAATGAATATCCTCACTCAGATGGAACACTGAAACCTGATAGGTTCAAAGGGCAGAGAAAACTAAATTAAGGTCCCTGGGAAGCACAGGGTGCAGCAAGAGGGGCTAACACAAGACATACCTTGAATATAGGTTTTCACAATGGAGTGCAAAGCCAGAGGCCTATGAAAAAGGATGGATAATGCTGATACCTGCCTCTTTAGGGTGATAACAGATTCTGGTCAAGACCCAATGAAAGGCACATAAAAATTTCTGAGACTGAATTGACTGCACTCACACTAGGCAAAGTAACTGTAACATAGATGTGGGATTCAAGTGATTGGACTGAGATGGGATCTGTAGCAATATGTAATTGTAAATGTAGTTTCATTTCTTCTTATTAAAGATATAATCAGTCATAGGTATTCAGAGACATGAGCTCATCCATTAGCATCTGAAAAGACAGAGCAGCTTCCAGGCTGGAAGTGACACCTAAGTGCCAATAAGATTTGTATGTATGTATGTATGTATGTATGTATGTATGTATGTATGTATGTATATATGTATATATGTATGTACATATATATATACATATATATAAAAAAATAATCAGACTTTGCCACCTTCCTGAAGTTCAAAAGAGGAACGCAGACGTTTCGGCTTCAGACACCAGGATCAAACAGTCAGAAACAGACTTCATGAGGGTGGGCTGAGGGCCAGATGTCCTCTAGTGGGTCCTGTGCTCACTGCCCGGCACCATAGAGCTCGATTGGCATTTACCATTGAACACTAGAATTGGCAGGTCTGCCACTGGCACCCTGTGCATTTCACAGATGAGAGCAGGTTCATCTGGAGCACATTTGACAGAAAGGTTATGGAGAAGCCATAGAGAATGTTACGCTGCCTGTAAAATTGTTCAGCATGAGCGTTTTGGTGGTGGGTCAGTGATGGTCTGGGGAGGCATACACATGGAGGGATGCACAGACCTCTACAGGCTAGACCAGTGGTGGGCAACCTTTTTTTTCAACTGAGCCAAATCTCGCCAAAACCACGATTGAAATTTATTTTGAGAGCCACATTTTTAAAACTGAAAATACATCCCCCATATAGTAATTCATCCCCCATAGTAATTCATCCCCCATATAGTAATTCATCCCCCATATAGTAATTCATCCCCCCTATAGTAATTCATCCCCCCTATAGTAATTCATCCCCCATAGTAATTCATCCCTCATATAGCAATTCATTCCCCATATTGTGTCAATTCACTTACCTTTGCTCCGCGCGTTCCTCTCGCCGTGTTCCCGCGCCGTTCCGGTCTTCAGGGAGGACTGTGAGAGGACAGGAGTTCGTCACGCTGCCCCGCCTACATCCTGACAGCCAATGTTTGCCACGCTCCGCGGGCCGGATTAAAAGGTCCGCCGGGCCGTAGTTTGCCCATTGCTGGGCTAGCTGCAGAGTCCTGACTTTTGGGGCGGCCGCCCGAGAGGAGGGAGGGGAGCGGGCGCCCGGCACACAGAAGAGCCACATTAAACTGTGTAAAGAGCCGCATGTGGCTTGCGAGCCGCGGCTTGCCGACCACTGGGCTAGACAATGGCACCCTGACTGCAATTAGGTATCGGATAAAATCCTTGAACCTATTATCAGAGCCTACACTGGTGCAGTGGGTCCCAGGTTCCTCCTGGTGCACGACAATGCCCGGCCTCATGTGGCAAGAGTATGCAGAAAGTTCCTGGAGGATGAAGGAATTGATACAAATGAATGGCCCCCATGCTTGTCTGACCTAAATCCAATAGAACACCTCTGGGATATCATGTTTCGGTCCATCCAGCACCGCCAGGTTGCACCTCAGACTGTCCAGGAGCTCAGTGATGCCCTGGTCCAGATCTGGGAGGAAATACCCCAGGACACCATCCGTTGTCTCATTAGGAACATGCCCCCCGACATTGTCAGGCATGCATAGAAGCACCTAGGGGGCCATACAAACTACTGAGTACCATTTTGAGTTGCTGCAATAAAATTTCAGCAAAATGGACGAGCCTGCTGCATAATTTTTTTCATTTTGATTTTCGGGGGTGTCTTTGAATTCAGTCCTCTGTAGGTTGATAATTTTCATTTCAAACAATGGGGCATCCTTACGTTCCTAACACATTACCCAGTCTATATCAGTATAGATATCCAGCATGATATTTTTCCCCATTGAGATCTGACGTGTTTTCAAAGTGTTCCTTTAATATCTTTGAGCAGTGTATGTACCAGATTCAACCTCCAGTAGTATGTATACTGTATCTCCTCTGTCTGTTATTCTGAGAGTGGATTAGATATTTTGTTCCCCAACCATATAGCTGCTTATATTTACCACTGCATAGAGATATAAAGAACATTTACATATTAACTAAATTATACACCAAACTTTTGAGGTTTTTATCAGATTCATCAAAAAAAGAATCGGCCAACTAATAGATTATATTATGTAAATTATAATATGTAAATTGTACACTTTTACTCGTGCTGTCTCATTGTGCCAAGCTGGTCACACCCAATTTTCTCATTATCTGTATTTTATTTACCATTCATCTACAAAGCATTTAAACCGTTGGAAAAAATATATTCTCAATGCAAATATACTAGTTTTCTTTTTAACTGACCTCAAGTACACTATGCCTTAAAGAACAACTCTGGGATACCACATAAACTGCAATAAGTACACTGACCTATGCAAACGAATAAGCTTTTAGTAGCTTATTTATAAGGTTAACCATTTAGGAGAAATTTGGAATTCAATATTTGTGATATCAAAAATTTCAAAAAATTGCAGCTTCTCTGAGCAGAAAGAGGAGGTGGAAATCCAGGGACACATCACATCCTACTTTCTTACTCTACAGCAGGGGTGTCCAAACTATGGTCCTCCAGCTGTTGAAGTACTACAAGTCCCATCATGCCTCTGGTTGTTTTGCTTGTGGATGTCAAGAGTCTTGCAAGGCCTCATGGGACTTGCAGTTCCTCAACACCTGGAGGGCCATAGTATGGACACCCCTGCTCTACAGCTATGAGAAACTACAGTTCCCATCAAGCATAGCTGTAGAGTGAAAAGGAAGTGCATGGATGGGCGTGAATGTGGGCGGGTACATTAGGAGTGTATTTCTTGCACTAAATGAGCTTGAATACTCACCTGCATAGTGTTAATCTTCACTGGGTTGCTGAGAGAGGGGAGGAGACTCCTGGTCTGTCAGTCAGTAAATGAGGTCATGGGAGGCGGGACAGACCAGGAGTCTCCTGTCTGTCTAATGACAAATGCATCAATGGGTGGTTCAGACTGGGAGTATGATACTCCTGGGTCTGACCACTTCAGCGAGCAGGGATGGAATTGCACCCCTGATCACGGTAAAACAGACCAGTGGCTCAGGAAATACAGGGCATAGTGGCCACCGGTCCTAAAAAGCGGATGTCACAGGCAAGGAAGCCTGTGATTCATATAATGCACCTCAATTTTCTTAGAGAAGATGGACTCGGAGAAAAAATGAAAAAGATCTTTGCTGAAGGTATCAAACCACCAGCACTTACACAGAAAAAAAGGTTTTTCCTAAAGTTCTTATTTAAAGTGTGCCTGCTTCACTCTG
Organism: Staurois parvus; assembly: GCF_062004578.1. Lineage (NCBI taxonomy): Eukaryota > Metazoa > Chordata > Amphibia > Anura > Ranidae > Staurois > Staurois parvus. The sequence continues at coordinate 9,180,875 of NW_028318358.1, forward strand.
ACCAACATACTGTGCCACAGCAACCGGAAAACTAGTTAAAGACAGCAAACATCTTCACTTCAAAAGTAAAAACGTGGAGGGAGGAAAAACATGAATGTATATATTCTTGTATCTTCCCACTTACCAGTATGGGTGCGCCTGTGTCTCTGCAATTCATCACTCCGAGTAAAACGTTTACCACAGAACACCCAGGTGCAGGCAAATGGCCTCTCTCCTGTGTGCCAACGCAGGTGAGCCCGCAGATGAGAGGTCTTCCCATATACTTTACCACAGCCCGGGATGTGACAGATATGTTGTTTTTTCTTCCCTGGCTCAGAGGTACCCCTGAAAAAATTATGCAAAGTTTTACTTTGAGAAAGCCTCTGAAAACATATCCAGTTTTCTATGGTAACATGGTAGCATTTCTTTCTGCCCAATACATGTTAAACAGGAATAGAATAATATTACTGAATGGAATTGTTCTGGAAATCAGAAGGAGAAATTGCAGGTGCTCTTTTTAAAGTAACCTTGTTACCCTGAATTCTCTCACATAAGGTGGGAACATCGAACAGATAGACGTTTTCCATTTTAAAATCAATTAATAATAGGTCAGCATATGGGCACTTTGCAACTGGATCTTTACAATTTACAATTTGATAGATAAAATAAAATTACATTTTTAGGGCAAACATTCAAAATCTTCTTGCAATACATACCTTCCCTCACTGTCTTTACAATAGGGACATGTGCAGGCCTCCCTGCGCGTTCGCCTAACAGGTTGGGATGGAGTACCTGGGCTGGTCTCACCTGCCTCCAAAGTTGTATTATCAACATGCAGCCCATCAGTACCAGAAGAATGAATACTTAAATGGCCACACGCATCACCTGTGAAGAGGAAAAAAAAAACAATTGCATAAATTATCTTACTTATACAAATAATTCAAGCTTGAAAAATTAGGTCCAATTTATAAAATACACAAATAGAACCAGGACCTTTAACTTCACTTCAAAATGGACTATGATGATTAGGATGGCAAAGAGTGTGATTATCTCTTAACTGCATGACTACAATTTGGTGATCGGAAAATCTCTACACTACTTTGGAATCAAAAAATTTCCCATAACCAATGTGCAGTTGACAAATGGCATGAGCATCACCTTATCATCCTCATATTAAGTAAAAGACATAAGTCAAAAGTGGTAGGAGGAATACACTTTAAGGTAAACTTTGCATTCAAATTTATTTTGGAGTTACCCTGCTGAGCTTCCTTTGAAAATCCGACGATTGACTAATAGTGAGCAACTTGCCACTGCTGAACATTTGAGTTCCTGACCCAGGATAAGTAGGCAGATCAGGCAGGTCAGAGAAAAAAATCAGATGTTCTTATCTGCATACCTAATCATTAACGTGGTTCAGTGCCTGAACAAAATTGTATTTTTCCTGTCTCAATCCCCAAGGTGTAAATTGAGCTTTAGCTACTGAGATCTTTTACTATAATTATCTAAAACATTTACAGCACACCACTCCATACAATGAACTATACAGTCTGAACTCCTCATTATAAAAACTTTGTTGTATACTTCCCCTACTGTACTCAGTACATACTATGCCACTGTCTGATGTACTCTCCCTGACTCAAAAGACAGTAGCTAAATCATTTCAGGATCTGCCAAGTTTCATCTTACTGGAGGGGGAAACCACACCAGAATGCATTAATGTAGTTCTATTAAAACATAAGTAATTTCTTACTACATTTGAATAAGCGAAAACCTAATCCCAAAAATGTGATACTTTGTTGCAACATCAAACACTACATGCTGGGGCAAAAAGCACCTAATAAAATACATATTTCAGGTGCTGAAAAATGCAGCATAACACTCCATCTGGTATAAAAAAAGCCTTAAAATGAACAAAGACAGACTTCCAAGTCATAAGTGTGTATAACACCAGCGAACAAATTCCAAGTGAAAGGATGGTATTAAGTAGTATCCACTAACTGCAGAATCACATTGGAACATGCATGCTACCCTGTTGTCCCTCGCATTCTGGTTTTGGCAGCCCATTCATTCTGCAGCTTGGTGGTCTCACACACATTGTGGTTAAGGTATCACTAGCAATTAATTGGCACCCGTGCACATCTTGCAAGGGCAGCAAATTTACATGCTGTGTGGGAAACACGTATGGAACACGACTTTCCAGCACCTTGTTCTGGTGTGAATGGGCCCTTAACGCAGAAATAAACCCTCCTATCCTTTACAGCAAAAGGAAACTGCCATCTTAGCTTCTGTTTGATCTGCAGCTGTACCACATGATCAGCTATGACACCAGCCATTGATAGCTTGACAGTTTAGTTGGAGTTGGGAGTAAAACACACAAGACACTGTTAGACCCCCTTTCACACAGCGTTCCGTATGTCTGTTTTTATCTGTCCGTTTACGGATGAAAAACCGGACACCCATGTATTTCTATGGCCTAACGAATGATCATTTGTTTACATCCGTCTTTTTGAACAGAAGAAAACCCTATTTTTCTTCCATTTAAAAAAAACACAGAACAGATGAAAAACAGACTTTAAATGATAAAAAACTGGTCCGGTTTTTTCTTGGGAAGAAACATGACTGAACTGATGAAAAAAATGGAATGTCTGTGTGAAAGCCATAGACAGTTCGTTTATCGGCCGATTTGCGCACTGTTGGAGCAATGGCGATTTTCGCGGTTCCTCCTTATTTCTTTTATCGATCATGCTGGAAAATTTGTGAAAAACAGACGATTTTCACAATCATTCGTGGCAACAGAACGACCGATGTTTTGTTTTTTGGACGAAAAATAGGCCGATAAACGAACCATCTGTGGCCTGCATAATAGTTATTCAAGGCATACTTTAAATGTAACTGTTTTGGGAAACCGCTATTTCAGCAGGTTTAGTTCCACATTAATTCACCTGAGATTTCTAACTAAAAAACAAAACCAGATGGAAGACAGCAAAATACCTGGGGCTGAGGAAATCTAACAGAGAATTAATATGTGGAGGTTTCTAACTTTCCATAGAAAATGGAGCCAAACAATATAACCAATTAGTTAGCAGGCTGCTTTAATGAAACCCTGTACTAAGAAAAGTATGAAGGCTGCTAATGATACCCTCCTGAGATTTTGTTTTGCCTTGTCATCTTTTAGCTACATTACATTCCATGCCACTTATCCAGAAACACCAAGCATGCAGATGAGATAGCCAAAGTGAAGTCAAGTGCTGATCTGCATACCTGTACTGGGTAGTGACTATTGTAATTAAAGCGTATGTAAATACAAAGCCAATAAAAACCAATACAAATACCTGGCACCATCCCTAAAGATTCTGTCCCATTTTCAATCACACAGAGCCTCTGCACATACCTATTATGCATTTTATCTGTGTTCACGCGACTGCCCAGTCCCCATCTACCCATAGCTCAGAGGGCTTCTGCCAACACCAAAAGGTCCAAGCAGCCATTCTGTTCTGTGAGACCTAAAAAACCATTCTCAGCCTGAAGGGCAATACAGGGATAACTTGCATCCCTTGAAGCTCCCTGCCTAGATTGATTTTTTTTTCCTTCTTTCTACAGTTCACAATCACTCAACCAACAACCTTCTGTTTCATTCTGCTGTTGTATATATACTGTAATGGTTAGATAGAGAGCCTCCAATTGGGAGACACTGCCAATCACAGAGCTGGGTTACAGGTGGGCAGGTTATGACACAGGTTGACAAGAGAACTACAGGCTTATTGTACTTTTGCACAGCATACTGCCATTCCCTTTGTAAATGTACCTGTGCATATCTCTCAATGCTACCATGGGTCTGAAGCCAAGCATTGACAGAATGCAGGAAGAAGGGGTATATTTTTGCAACGTGCAAAAAGAAAAGAAGAAAAAAGGCTGCAAAAGTAATCCTAAACTTTGATTCCAAAAGTAATGTAACTATTTAATTTTTTGCATTTATTAGTACACTTTAGTTCTTTGTAGAAGCACAACACCCACTAAACTAGCATGTTCAGAACAGATGTTCAGCAATGAATACTGTAGCCTCTCCTGTCAGATTCAGTTAGTAGATTCTGAGCAGCCCAAACCCACAAAACATACAGTGTGCAAACACCACTTTGCTTTAAGTGCAAATTTAGGCACAATGCACAGTAAAATTGGGTCATCTCTAACAGAGCATTAACACTCCGACAGTGCACGTTGAAAAAACAGGGTGCTGCAGGAATACCCAGAGATTTGACTTGCAGCAAGGTCAAAATGTTTTATACTGTATTCTTAGGTTCAGATACCCCAAATGGACTGTGACAAGCAAATAGGTACTGGCACACTACAACCAATGCTGTGATACTGTATACTTAGCTTATCTGTGCCTAAAGTACAACGCAATGTATACAAAATTGTATAAAAGCAGTGATCCTGTGTCCAGTACTTTGAAATAAACATTTTAAAGGCTAGCTGGTTGAGTGTCATGTCACAGAGCTGTCTATAAACATTTTTTACAACATAATCAGGTGCAAAAAGGGAGTGGCATTGTGAGCAATACATTGAAATGAACATATTTAAAAGCTTAGTGAGTGAGCTGCATCATGTTTTAAGCTGGTCAGAATGGTCGCACATGCAAAGCACAATCAAAATCTGACCTTTCAATGAGGACATCTAGCCTGCTTTGAACCCTAAAAGTCAAAGGGGGCATGGCTGACATGCTTTAGACTGAGGGTGCAAGTCTAAAAACAGACAACTGGATTAAGCAAGGTTTATTTTTCCTTGGATTTCTTATATGTTTGTTTCCCGACTGAAAGTGGCTGCATCACACACACTGGCATCTCATGTATATGGTCACTTTCAGAGCTGTCGAATAAAGATCTTAACAGAAAATTTCTAAGTGCTATGTGAACTTTAATGTGCTAAAGCTCTGAATGACCAGTTTTAGGTATGTCACATCTGTGTCACTTCCCCATATATTTGCAAACATATTTTAGACTTATATGCAGGTTTTAAACTTGGCCTTTTCTGCTAGCCAGCAAAATGGAGCTTTGATTGAAAGAAAATTTGTGCTCACACATGACAACACAGGTTTGCATTAATCTCCCCTGACCCTGCAGCAGCACATACTTTTCTTTCATTTGCTCCCCTCACTAGAGAACCAAGGAAAGTTGAGCATAAGCTGCTGTGGAAAGGGGCAAAACACCCCCCCCAAAAAAACATTAATAAATGGCATTTAGAATAAAACCTACAAAACAAATACATATAATTTAACCATGTTCACCACTAGACTTACCTGTTGCATTAGTTATTGTCAGAGGGAATCCCTGAAGCTGGTGCACCTGTATACCAGAGGTTCCTAAGGCACCTAGGTTAATGGTCTGGAGACCGGGCATGGACGAAAGCTGAGCAGCGTTGACTGTTACTGTGCCAGCTGGCATAGAGGTGGCAGTACTTGTTGGCTGCCCGAGAGATACCCCCTGCATAGGGGCAAGGGTGATTGTCTGAGCCTGAGGATTCTGAACCTGCAGATTCTGCAACTGGATTGTTTGCCATGTGACCTGCCCATTAGGTCCTACAGTGGGTGTACGGATAATGATTGGGCCAGTGTTTGGCACAGTTTGAATTTGGAGATTCTGTAAGGCATCTTGGGAGATGGCTTGCGTACTGAACGTTTGGCCGGAAAGCTGAGCAGCTTGTATTGTTTGGATAGCCTGGCCTCCCTGAACAATTTGAGGCTGAATGAGAATCTGTTGTTGCTGCTGGGATTGGTCACCCTCCTTTTGCTGGCCCTGCTGAAGGTTGCCACCAGCCTGTTGCACAGCATCAGTGACCAAATTGATCTGACCAGATCTCTGAGAAGTCTGAAGTTGGACATTGGTCCCAGATGTGGTAGTTCCACTGCTGCAATTTAACAGATTGACACCGCTAGCAGTGGTGCTGGTGGAAAGATTATTGGCATTTGTAAAAAAGGTTGCTGTGTTGGCTTGAGAGGTGACCAACTGTGAGGAACTGATAGCAACTCCTGAAGTAACAGGCTGAGAGTTATCCTGAGAACCACTGTTCAGAGTCACTGACTGAGAAGTGGGTGTTAAAGAAGCTGCATTCACAGGCAGAAGTGTGATGTTGCCATTAAGAGCAACAGGGACATTGGTCAAGTACTGGGTCTGTCCAGACAGGACATTGTTGGCTAGGCCCATTCCTTGAATTGGGACAGCTTGCTGAAGAAGATTGGGCATGGCAAGTATGTTTCCTGCACCAGCTCGATTAGTGGTAATAATCTGTTGGTTAGTAGCTGGAATAATCTGCAGCTGTCCAGAGGCATCTTGCTGGACGTTCACCTGAGCAGGGGCAGTAGTAAATTGCAATTGCTGCCCATCCATGGTTTGAAATTGTGGTATAACTTGGTACTGAATATTAGACATTGCCCCCTGAAGACTTGCCAAAACCTGTTGGTTTTGCATATTTGGGGCTGCTGCTACTACAAACTGCCCAGGGGCTAGCTGACGATTTTTTGACGAAGCATCGCCTCCAGCTTGGTCCTTGGTTGTAGGGGAAGCAGTAGATATGATTTGCCAGCCATTCGCTGTCTGTGCAATTTGAGCAGTACTCAGATCCAGTTCTGTAGCACCTTGTTGCTGACCTCCACCATTTCCATTTTCGGGGGGCTCAATCCTACTACACGTGGCAGCCAATAAGGCCAAAGGAGAAGGCTGGGAATCCTATTAGAGAAAAATGAATCAGTTTAGTGCAATGCACCCCAATATTCAAACAAAAAACAACAGCAAAAGTAACTGTACATTTTAAAGTATACCTAAAGGCAAAACTAGTTTTTTTAGTCCTGGATAGAGTGGAGAGGGCTAAAAACTAGTTAGGGAGATTCACACTCTCTATTGGTCATGTTTACCATTATCATTGAAAATGAAAAAAATCCCCAAGATTTGGGATGACACCAGAGCAGATATACATGGGAAATATTTTAATGGGTACACTAGTTCTGGGGACACCCCAGGACCCAGGCAACTAATTCATGTAAATAAATTACACATGCTTCCTAACATTTTTGGGTAACTTCTATTTTAATAGAAGCTCAGGTTCCCAAGCTTATTAAGGAGTACCTGGTAGCTAGATTACGGGGGTGCCTACGCATGAAAACTACTATTGAGATCCACATGTTACATGTCGCCGCGAAGGCCAGAATGAGAGCAATAATTCTAGCACCAGACCTCCTCCATAACACTAAACTGCTGACCTATAAGGGGCTTTAAAAGCGTCACCTATAGAAAATATAGGATTACTAAAGTTTGCAGCTATTTCACGAGCGCATGCAAATTTAAGGTTTGACATGTTGGATATCTATTTACTTGATGCAACCTCATCTTTTATATTTTACAAAAAAAAAAAATGGATAGTTTATTGCTTTTTGTGCCCTAAAATTAATTTAAGTGTATTTTTTACTGAAGTTGTGTATTTCCTAGATCTTTGTGATAATATCATGTGACATACAAAATTGGAACTACCGCTATTTTATTCTCGAAGGTCTCTGCTTTCAGAAAATATATAATGTTTTGGAGTTTTCTGTAATCTTCAGGCCTTAAATGATTTTTTTTAAATGTGTGCAAAAACGGCTCAGGCAGTGAAAGGGATAAAGGATAAGCCGGACACCCCCGTTTCCTGATGAGAATCCAATCGGTGCTCATTACACTGCAAGGTCGCTGTCCTTCCTGCTAGTCCCTGGGGGCAGGGCTGGAGACAGGCAGGGAGGGAAGGAGGAGATAAACAGCGCAACATTTAAGTCGCCATAAAGCCCTTTTTGTTTTTAAAAGCCCCAGACATTACTTAACCCCTTCACGCAGACGGCACACAAATGTGCAGCCTCATGGAACTGGGCTTTTTTTCCGTGGGGACGCACATTTGCGTACCTGTCTTTGTGCTGGGAATGCGCCGCACGGCACGGTCCCAGCACAGAGACCACGGTGTCACTGAGAGCCCTGGGTCCTGTTCTTAAGATCGGGACCCGGGACTCCCGATTCCAGGTCACATGATCGCTGTGATAGCCTCTGATTGGCCATCATAGTGATCAGTCACTGTGCAGCCCGGCCCCCTTGTTTTTTCTCTCTCTATGAATGGAGAAGAGAGATACATTGTATCTCTATAACTCCTGACAGAGAGATAAAAAAATGCTTGTAAAAAAAAAAAAAAAAAAAGGAGGAAGATAAATAAATATTAAAAAAGAAAATAAAATAAAGAAAAATACCTAGATCAAGGTTTGATCTAGTTCAGTGCCATGGTTAGTGTTTGGGTCAAAGGTCAGGATTTAAAAAAAAAAAAATTGGTATCAGTTAGCGTTAATGTCAGTGTGTTTTAGGAAAAAAAAAAAAAAGAAAAAATGCGTACTATTGTTTCTGGGCTGTACTACGGGTACGAACAACAAATAACATACACATACAGTTGCAAGAAAAAGTATGTGAACCCCTTGGGATTACGTGGAGTTTTGCATGAATTGGGCATAAAATGTGCTCTGAACGTCATCTAAGTCACAACAATAGAAGAACACAGTCTGCTGAACATAATACTACACAAACATTAGATGTTGCCATGGTTTAATTACACATAACATGTAAACATTCACAGTGCAGGGAGGAAAAAGTATGTGAACCTTTGGACTTAATAACTGGTTGACCCTCCTTTGGCAGTAATAACCTCAACCAAACGTTTCCTGTAGTTGCAGATCAGACCTGCACAACGATCTGGAGTAAGTTTGGACCACTCCTCTTCACAAAACTGTTTCAGTGTAGCAATATTCTTGGGATGTCTGGTGTGAATCGCTCTCTTAAGGTCATGCCACAGCATTTCAATTGCGTTGAGGTCAGGACTCTGACTGGGCCACTCCAGAAGGCATATTCTGTGCTGTTGCAGCCATTGTTTTGTTGAATTACTTGTATGCTTTGGGTCATTGTCCTGTTGCATCACCCATCCTCTGCGGAGCTTCAGTTGGCGGACAGATGGTCGTACGTTTTCCTGCAAAATGTCTTGATAAACTCTGGAATTCATTTTCCCATCAATGACAACAATCCGTCCAGGGCTAGAGGCAGCAAAGCAGCCCCAAACCATGATGCTCCCTCCGCCATGTTTTACAGTGGGGATGAGGTTTTGATGTTGGTGTGCTGTGCCTTTTTTTCTCCACACATAATGTTGTGTGTTCTTCCCAAACAACTCAATCTTGGTTTCATCTGTCCACAGTATATTTTGCCAGTAGTGCTGTGGAACATCCAGGTGCTCTTTTGCAAACTTCAAACATGCTGCAATATTCTTTTTGGACAGCAATGGCTTCCTCCGTGGTGTCCTCCCATGTACTCCATTCTTGTTTAATGTTTTCCTTATTGTAGATGTGTCAACAAAAATGTTAGCATGTGCCAGAGATTTCTGTAGGTCTTTAGCTGACACTGGGATTCTTCTTTACCTCATGCAGCATTCTGCGCTGTGCTCTTGCAGTCATTTTTACAGGACGACCACGCCTAGGGAGAGTAGCAACAGTGCTAAACTTTCTCCATTTGTAGACAGTCTGTCTTACCATGGACACATGAACATCAAGGCTTTTGAAGATACTTTTGTAACCCTTTCCAGCTTTATGCAAGTCAACAATTCTTGATCGTAGGTCTTCTGAGAGCTCTTTTCTGCGAGGCATGGTTCATATCAGACAGTGCTTCTTGAAACCAGTAAACCCAAAACAGGTGTGTGTTTTTTAAGGGCAGGACAGCTGTCAGCAACACATCCAATATCATCACACTGATTGGAGTCAAGGTTGGCTCACTCCTGGCTCCAATTAGCTCTGGGAGAAGTCATTAAGCTAGGGCCTCACATACTTTTTCCTCCCTGCACTGTGAATGTTTACATGTTATGTGCAATTAAACCATGGCAACATCTAATGTTTGTGTAGTATTATGTTCAGCAGACTGTGTTCTTCTATTGTTGTGACTTAGATGACGTTCAGAGCACATTTTATGCCCAATTCATGCAAAACTCCACGTAATCCCAAGGGGTTCACATACTTTTTCTTGCAACTGTATATGGTATCACTGCGATTGTCAAGAGCTGGAGAATTTATTTTGGGTTGTTCTATGGAGGTAGGTAATGGTCGTAACAAGAAACACACAGCTAAATAAAAAAAATAATATATTTTTTTTTACTATTTTGGCCCAGTTTTCCTTCGATAATAATAAAAAAAAAAATTAGGAGCTATCCATTACCATTTACCACCAAATGAAAGCCCAATTTGTCCTGAAAAAAAAAACAAGGTATAATCCACCTGGATGTACAAAGTAGTTCTGATGATATGTACGGTTTTACTAACACATGTCACCGTTGCAGAATTGCTTAGGCATTTAGATTTGTTTTACCCTTAGGCGTGAAGGGGTTAATGCAGTTTTAAATATGGTTTTGATTAAAAATCTATTTTTTTTTTTATCAGGACAAGTAGATTGTCACGAGGGACAAGTAGATTGGGACACCGATTTAGTCCCTGGACAAGTAGTTTTTACAAAAATTTCCACATGCCTGTTTAGTATAATGGCTCAAAATAATTACTAAAATTTACATAAGGTGGCATCTTAGCTACTGAAAAATTAGATGCCTGCCAACTTATGTAGAAGAACTAATGTTTAAGTAGACACATATGGAAACAAGCAAATCAAGAGTTTCCTTTTGGGGACATTTTATGCTCCTCTTCACCATATTGCTACATTCACACCTGAGCAATGCATTTATCACAACCGACCGCTGACTAGAAAGGACTGTCTGTCACGCGCCAAGGAACCTCGTGTACTAATATCTGGCACTAAGCCAAGCGCATTTTGTTGCGCGACTACTACAAAGTCACTCAGGAGTGCATTCAGCATCAAGGAAAAAAAAGGGTGATATTAACATGATAGGTAAAAAAAAAAAAAAAAGTTCATTTTGTGGTGTTGCCTTACAAAACTAAATTTATCAAGAAATATATGATTGGGTTTAAAAAGGAGGTTGGCATGTCCTGTACAAAAGTAGAAAATTATTGTGCTCCATAGACATCTACAAAAGCGGAGTGAACCCCTTCAGACACCATATATAAATCGGCGGCTGGAAAAAGTGTTATTGGCATTTTTGCCAGTAGGAAAAAAAGTTCCGATAATCATGCAATTGTGCCCGCAATTTTGCCACGGTTTTCAAAGATCATAATCAAAAAAAGTATCAAAAATGCAACACGTGTTTTTTATGCAGTTTCAATGCATTTCAGGCCTGAATCACACCAATGCAGCTTGCGTTTTGTCCATTTTTCAGTGTGATTTTAAGTTGTTTGATGCATGTTGCGTTTTTTTTTGGGCAACTTGTTGCTGAGCAGATTAAAAACACATCAAAAATGCGTCAAGACCGTACTACATGCGTTTTCTGCAGCATCTCCATTGAAGTCTATTGAACCAAAAACACAACGTTTTGCCCCTTAAAAAGTCCCTGACCCTTTCCACAAAAGCAGCAAAAAGCATAAATATGAACGTGTCCCATAGGAAACCATGTTAGACTGTAGTGCGTTTCTACAAAAAGCAATAAAAATGCATAGGTGTAAACCAGGCCTCAATGGGAAGGTGCGTTTTTTTTTTTAACTGACCTAATAAGCACCATAAATGCGACAAGCAGGATTTTTAACACCACAAGGAAAGTGCAACAGACCCTGTAAAGACATCCATTGAATTTAAAAGGGTGCATTTCTCGAGCTTTTTTTTTTTTTAACCGCAAAATCGCTTCAAAAACTACTCTGTGTGAAAATAAGCCTAGATCATATTCATTTAAATTCATGATATTAATTAATAAGTTGAATACACACAAACACACACATATATATATATATATATATATATATATATATTTTTTTTTTTTTTATTTTATTTTTTTTTTTAACTGTCCGTTTTGGTTTTAGGGCCAAATGCATCCTGAATTTTCATTGCTGTGCACTACTACCACTGATCCAATTAGCCCATATACACTGGACCAGGGTTTCTAGGGTCCCTCCAGAGGTTGCTAGGGGTTCCTTGAGCAATTTCTGCCTCTCAGATAAGTTCCCACTGACACCATCAATCTTTTTAGCTCTCTGTAAGGGGGTAATTCTTCCCTATGATCACAAATGTAAGAAGCAGTCTTCCCACTGACTATCACACTAATGTATCATGAGCTGTAGATATAGTCATTTTTAGCAGGGGTTCCCTGAGACCAGAAAGTTATTTCAAGAGTTCCTTTGTGTTGAAAAAGTTGACAAAGGTTGCACTGGACACTCTTCACTGGCCAACAAGACAATCACTAAAGCTGTGTACACACTAGAAGTTGTTTTTTTTTTTGTTCAACCTAGTGGGCTGTACAAAAAAAAAACACAAAAAAACAGATTTGTATTAGGGGTGCACCAAAATTTCAGCGGCTGAAACAATTCGTCCCCGAAAACACCCCTATATGAAAATAAGCACCGATATGAAAATAAGCACCGATAAAAGCGCAGAAAATAACCCCGCCCCCTTGCCGCTGCCACCGGCCGCCGCTCGGTAGTTCTCAGCCTTACCTAAGAAAGCACTGAACGATCCCGGCACTGGGCATAGAGATAAGTGAAGGAAAGATGGCCTCCACTCATCTCTATGCCCTTGGAGGACCGGAGCGATGTCACTTCCAGTTCCGGCGCCTTGTAAACAAAGCAAATTTGGTTTTTTTTAGAGCACTAGATCAATGCTTTTCATTGTAAAGGGGAGATGAGGGGTCTTATTGACCCCATATCTCTCCATAAAGAGGACCTGTCACTAATTATTTCTATCACAAGGGATGCATGCATTCGTTGTGATAGAAGTAAAAGCGATTACATTATTTTTAAAGGGATATTGTAAAAAAAAAAAACAACTTTAAAGTGCCCCCCCCTTTCTCGCAGGTAGTGGTGAATGCATACACAGGCCACACTCACATATGTAAACGGTGGTCAAACCACACACGAGGTATCGCCACGAACGGCAAAGCAAGAGCAATAATTCTTGCACTAGACCACCTCTGTAACTTTACACTGGTAACCCGTAGAAATTTTTACAGCGTCATTAATGGAGATTTTTAAGTACCGTAGTTTGAAGCCTTTCTACGAGCACAATTTTAAAGTGTGACATGTTGGGTATCTATTTGCTCGGTGTAACATCAGCTTTCATATTTTACCAAAAAAATTGGGAAATGTTGTGTTTTTTCCCCCCAAAAAATATAAAATTAAATTTTTAAAAACTGTCCGATTTGGTTTTTGGCCAAGTGCAACCTGAATTTTTGGTTTCAGCACCAGATTTTTCATTTCAGTGCACCACTACACAGTACTAACACAAACGACGCCCCCCCCCCCAAGAACACACTGGCCATTGGCTGCCAGTGCTGATAGGATTCTGGTTCTCTTAAGTGACTGCAAAGCAATACTTCTGGCACAAGGATTCACAACAAATGTGAATGTTAACCTACATCACTTCCTGTCCCATATAATATTTTTCAGCCAAGAGGACACCCAAACATGGCTGCTATAGCCTAAGTTAATAAGCAGGTAGAACAACGGTGATGTCAGGTAGATTCATAACATAATCTAACTGCAAAAAGTAATATTTTATTGCAATCTAGCCCACCCCTTTAGTTTCATCAGCCTAGATGCCAACTTTTCTGGTCCTTACTCCCTGAAAACTCATCCCCACTGTTCCTTTACTCAGATGCCAATATTTATTATCTAGCCTCAGGTTCCAAACAAATTATATATTTGAATCTACCAACATCATGGCCTTTTTCTCCTGCCCCTCCATCAAAGCTCTGAAAACAGTGAACGCTTATTCCACCCGAAATCCCCAGACTTATTCACATTGCACATGGATGATGGGAACCATGCCCATGTACACTGTCCCACCAAAATGAGGTAATCTTGGGATTTTACCAGAACTAGTATTGCCATTAGATTTCCCCTCTAATAGTGTTCTGATGTCAATCCAAAATTTGAGACTTTTTATTTTAGATAACAGTAAACGGAACAAAGAGAGTGGGTCAAATTCTCGAACAGGGACACAGACAGCTATAAAACCTGACAAGAGTTCTAATTGCTTTCTGAAACAAAAAATGTTTGCCTTTAGTGACACTTTAAATGTTTTGCCTACCCAAAAAATGTGTTGGGAGTTATAGGCGGAGTCCTTTGGCCTCCCACCTTGGACTTGTTGGTGTTCCTACTTCTTTCTAGAATAGGAAATTATCCAAACAGGAGAATGGAACTCCCTCAGTGACCACAGCGGGTACACAATCCTGAAACTGGTCACAGAGATCTTGCAAATAAAATTTCCATAAAAAAACTATTATTTGAGATCAGTGTCCCTAGAAATACCCCTGTAATTGCCCTTTGCACAGTAGCACATTGCCTCAGGAATGTCCCAATGGCCTTCTCAGAAGTTCCACTGAAAACAGTACTTGAACCAGGCCCAGTGCCTAGCTCAGCATACTATGAAATATCCCTACCCTAGAAACACAACTCAACAGTTCCCCTGCAAAAACCACTGTCCTTGTCATGTTTGGATCAACTCCAGCATACCCAGAAATGTCCTTGTGCCCCCATACCAGTTTTAGCAGCAACATTATACCTGAAAATCTGTTTTCCACATGGAAAGACCCCTTAGTGGTAGTAAAGTGTTCCTCAATATACTGGAAAAAGACTGACTGCATGGTCTGCCAATACTAATGTATATACACTTAAAACTGAACTCTGGAAACTAGACAAGAACAAGCCTTGCAGAGGTGTCCCCCGCACTGCAAGGGTTAAATACTTGTTTAGTCTAGAGGGAGCTACACAGACATTATTACTTACCTGACTCCACACTCAGGCTCCTATCAAAAGCGCCAATCTGTGGGCAGGACCTGAGCATCATCACATGCAATGCAGGGCTATTAACCCTTCATTGTATGTGGAGGGGTAATCATGCAACCACAGCCCAAAGCATCTTAGAGAGGAGGCTGTGTGGATCTAGGGAGACTGCTAGCACCAGGAATAAAGTATGTATGCCTCCTTATCTGTACACCCCTAGACCCAATAAGCATTTAACCCTTGTAGTGTGGGGGGCCACACTGCTTGTGTTGTTTTTGTCCCATTTCTGGAGTTCAAAAAGTCTTTGAATTGTATTTTCACAGTTGTGCACATGTACCTTAAGGGTTGCTTCACACCAATGTGTTTTAAATGTAACAGGAAATGGCTGATCTTAAAGACATTGCAGTTAACATTAAC
Source organism: Staurois parvus (assembly GCF_062004578.1). Taxonomy (NCBI): domain Eukaryota; kingdom Metazoa; phylum Chordata; class Amphibia; order Anura; family Ranidae; genus Staurois; species Staurois parvus. Next base: position 9,196,134 of record NW_028318358.1, read on the forward strand.
TTTAGAGCAAATGTTTCCCCTCAGTCTCTGGAAACAAGAACTGATAGCTTATCGTGCATAACAAAAAATGCCTGGATCAAAAAGATAATCATGAACAGTAATCATGTTTAACTAAATGTATATCCTCATGCAGTAATAAAACAAAAGCATTCATTTTAAATGACACACTAATAAGAATGTATAATCATGACACAAAGACAAGGATCTGTTTGCACACCTATTTTATGGAGGATAATAGCCAACTTTACCACAAACAAGTAGCACAAAGTTTACTTAGAAACAAAAACTACACTGAGAAAAAGATTGTGTGCGCGTGTATGTCAGTAGGATAACTCCATTCAAAAACAAATACATATTATGTTCCCAGCATCTTTATTACACACACACATATATATATATATATATATATATATATATATATATATATATATATATATATATATATATATATATATATACATACATATACACACACACACACACGGGCGGACTGACCATTTGAAAACTCGGGCACTGCCCGAGGACCCGGGGTCAGTAGGGGGCCCCATGAGATGCCCCTGGTACCTTTTTCATAGGCTTTTTTGAGTTTGGGCAAGGACACAGGGGCCCCATGATCCCCTATTGCCCAGGGGCCCCATGAGTTGTCAGTCTGCCTCTGCGCACACACACACACACACACACACACACACACACACACACACACACAGTTGTCTTAAGGGCTTGTTGCTAAAAAAAAAAAAAAGCAAAAAAAAAAAACTGTAGCCAAACGAACGTGTCAGATGGACAAGTTAACTTTATGTATGCTGCAATCACCAGTTTTAGAACATACATGCAAACGTGTATATTATACATACATACCTATACTTATTTAGGTCATTTAGCACGTAGAGATAAACCACCATACCATTTATTGACATCCACACAACACAAACCCCGGGGATTAAGCTATTACATAAACCTGAACAGCAGCAATAATCACATCATGGGAGCCTGTGATGACCTGTGACTTCAATTCTAAAGTGGGAGTAATCTTTAGTGATCGGCACACACATATTAACCCACTGACTGCGAGGGAAACCTGCAGAACTGGCATCCCCTGGAAGGAGGAGAGGAACACCCTAAAGTGTGCCAGCATGTAAACAAACCAGCATGTTGTAGGGATGAGAGAACAGGAGGGACAGGGCAGGGATGATGGGTTTGTGGAGCCGGCCCCCAGTGGGCAGTCAGTGTGGGAGGCGGGTGGACCGGCATGCAAAGGGTGGGGGAAAGTCTTGCAGGCCACACAATAGACAACTCCCCTCTCCACCCTCCTCCTGTGCTGAGTGTGTGTCTATGGGGTGGGGAGGGGGTGCACATACCTGCCCCTTGTGAGTAAATTCACCTCCTCCTGTCTGACCGTCAATCTTCTCTGAAGTCATCTCGGCTGTGTGCTCTGGATCTCCTGTACACACGGAGAAGAAGTGTCACAACACATCAGCACAATCACATCTCCTGGCAGCAGGAGACATGGCGGGGGCAGGGCAATGCTATTTCCGGGATGGAGCAGGGAGAGCCTCTTGGGGACACTGGTGGCGGCAGGTTGACGTATGGGGGGGGGGGGGGGGGGGGGGAAATTCTAAGATCTCCTATGACCACGAAGCTGGGAGGAACAATGTGGACCTCCAGGGCCCCTGGGGAACTAGTGACTCAGGAAGTAGATTAGCAAGACAATAAGTCCCAGAAAGAACCCAGAGCTAAGACCCAGCACCCCTCCCCCCAACCAATGAAGGACTACAAGTCCCAGCATGAAACCCCGAGAGTTAAGGGCCTGTCCTGCCCTCCTCCCAAATAGTGAAAGGCAACAAGTCCCAGCATGAACCCTTGAGAGCTACGAATGGGACCCATTCCCCCCCCCTAGTGACAGACTACAAGGTCCAGCATAAACCCTTCATATCTAAAGATATGACGACCCCCCCCCCCCGAACTAGGAAAGGGACTATAAGTCACAGTGGAAATCCATGAGATCTAAGGACCTGAACCCCCCTTCACACCAACTGGTAAAGGGACTACATGTGCCAGCATGCACCCCTGAGATCTAAGTATGGGATCCCCTCCCTCCACACCAACTAGTGAGGGGACTACAAGTCCCAGCAAGATCTTGAGTTCTGCGGACCTAACCCCCCCAAGGAAGAGGCTACAGATCCCAGTATGAACACCAGACAAATAAGGACTTGATGCCCCCCCCAACTAGGGAAAGAGATCACAAATCAACTACTGAGATCTAAGGATGCGACCCCCCAGAAGGGAAGGACTACAATTCCCAACATGAACCCCTGAGATCCAAAAACCTACGCCCCTCCCCAGGTCAGTGACACCAACTACTGAAGGACTACGAGTCCCAGCATGCCCCTCCCCCACCGGACAGCAAATATTCTCCCCGTCCTGTGCGGCCTATGTGCAGGCCACGCTGGGAATTGTAGTTCCTCGGCGGGCCGCAGTGTGGTGCCGTACCAATGTCTGGGGAGGGCAGGACTGTGGTCTCCCGGTGTCCAGGTGAGGGGAGGGAGGGAAAGGGGCAATTTGGTGTCTCCACCCCACCCACCGAGGGGGCCAGAGAAAAGGGCGGGAGAGGAGGAGAGAAGGGAGGGGATCTTCCGCCACCCTCCTCCGATTGCGGGGCGAGCGAAGAAAGGGGGCGAGGGTGAGGAGGGCGGAATTCCCTCCCTGGACATCCCCGGTAACAGCGGCCTCCCCTCCCCGCCTCAAACTTGGTACTGCCCCAACAGTGACCGGGCTTTAGTCACTTCGTACCACCGTTCCCTCCCTCCTCCCCCCGGAGCCGAGGGTGGGGGAGGGGGACACTCCCGGTCACATAACCCACCCGCCCGCCATTCCTTACCACTCATCACGTCTGGGGCTGCACAGGGACTTCACACAAACCTTAGCTGACGAAGGCAACCTAACCTGCCTGCCGCGCGGCGGAGACGGGGGAGGGGGCGGGATCACGGGCGGAGATCGACAACCAGTCCGACCACTCCCGCTGAGGGGCGGCTCCACCCGCCCAATTGGGTGGCGCGGAGGGTGGGACAGATCCGATGACTGACAGGAAGACGACTCCAATGACAAGCTGGGTAGCCCCGCCCCCGCCACGGAGTGGGTGATGGGGGCTGGTAAGCGAGGAATGTGGCATAGGAGGGAACAAGGGCGTCGCTCTCTTCCTCCTTTCTCGTTATTCCCGCCCCAAGCCAGATTTACAGTTGGATTGACCAATGAGAGTACGTAAACTCTGTAAAATGAGCCAATAAAAGAAGAGGCAGCGATGGACGGACGGACGGCGGTGTAGGGGTCGTTTGATTACGCTCACATGGATTTAGGCGCCATTTCGTGGGATTTAAAGTTTCTTTTGGGAGTAAAGTTCAGGCAGTGTTAGTTTTGTATGTAGGTGACCCCATAGAAGTAAATGGGGAGCCCCTTACTGAGGTGATCACAATGGCTGCTGTGTGTCATGGCGGGTGTTTAGAGGAGAAATATTGGTTTGTTACGAGGTGAGGTACAATCTAATGGCTGACCTGAACACAGGTGGGAGCTGTGTATGTGAGACCTAGTATGAGGCTAGGTACACGCCTGTGCAGGGTATGTTTGACCTGTTAACGCATTGCATTGCAGTTTTTTTCTTGTTGCTTGGCAGGTTTAAAATGTAAAACCGCAATACGTGCTTTTCTGCAGCGCTTACATTGATTATAGAACCAAAAACACAACTTGTGTTTAAAAAAAAAAAAAAAAGTCCCTGACCCTTTCTGAAAAGGTGCACAGGTATGAACACGTCCCATAGGAGATCATGTTAAATGGGCTGTACTGCGTTTCTGCAAAATGCAGAAAATGCTTAGGTGTGAGCCTAGGGTAAGAGGTAGTACACAGCTAAGGGTGTGCTCACATTGTACCCACTGAGCGGCATTGGGAAATATAAGGGCTCCTTCACACTTTATTTCTAACTCTTGCCAAACACCCCTATAGCGTTTTGGGAAGTTTTTGTTGATTCCCCCTCCCACATGGGCTTCAACTTGTATAAGAGCAGTGTGAACCGCAGGCTTTTGCAAAGCATTTGCAGAGTTTTCAGCAAGCTTTGATGAAGCTCTTAAAGTACCATTCGGCTCTAGTTTGTAGATGTTGAATACAGATCTTAATGGGAGCGTTGACTGCCATTTTTAAGCAAGCTGCTAGCAGACATCCGCCTTCAAGAAACCTGCTAGCAGCTTGTTTAAAGTGGCAATCAGCACTCCAGTTAGGATCTGTACAACATCTACAAACTGGAGCTGAATGTTACTTTACAATCTTCATCAATGCTTACTGAAAACTGCAAATGCTTTGACAAAGCTTGCTGTTCACACTGCTCTTATACAAGCTGCAGCACATGTGAAACTGGCCTTGGTTCTAAAGTCTGAAGGTTCTTTACATAGGGGCAATTTCACACTCCACTCCAGTTTGTTCTTTTTTTTTCCTGCAAAAACACATCAATAGGTTACATGTTTTCTAGTCCCATAGTTCACACCAGTGTAGTCAGTTCCAGTGCTTTCTAGTTCCAGGAAAAAAACATGCTGTATTTTTTTCTGAACTGTACTGGAACGCAGGAAAATATACTGGAACACACACGCTCTTTGAGTTGAAGGAGGGAAAAAATTAACGAGCGTATCAAAAATGCACTGGAATGCATTTTTGTAATGTAACATACAGAAACTCATCAGGATTGCGGTTCTATGGTGTGAACAGGCCACAGAGCAGCCCCGAACCTCCTCTTCTTGGGTCCCATGCTGCTGCTCCTGGCTCCTCTTCTGTCCATTGCCCCCATGCAAAGTGGCTTCTTGTGCGTGCTCGTTCCTGAGACCTGCTGCGTCCATTGGCAGACAGTGGGACTCTGCTCCACACCCCCGCTCTTGCCACTGGCTTTGATTCACAGCAGCAGGAGCCCCACCAAAGTCAGTGAGGGGAGAGAAGAGCTGCAGAGGTGCACAGCGCTGGATTGAATTGGGACTCAGATAAGTATAAGGGGGTGAGAGACCAAAACCAATGACTAAACATTTTTTCCCCCAAATGCAAGGAATGCATTAAGGTAAATGTTTAGGCTTTAGAACCACTGTAATGCAAAAACTGTGTGTGCAGCTCCTCCTACCCCTACCAAATACCTCAACTGGATCCAGCATGGTGCATGAGAGCTTTGGGCTCTGTTCCTCTTGGGTTCACAGACCGCAGCAGGAGTCATTGGCAGGGGTGGGGCCGAGCCATGCACTAATTCGGAGTGGGCCAGCACAAGTGCCCTTATAGCAAATAGCTTGCTATGGTGGGCACTTAGTGGGGGGTAGCCAGGAGTGCCAGCGGGGGACTTGGAAAGAGGAGGATCGAGGCTGCTTTATGCAAAAGCATTACACAGAGCAAGTAAGCATGACGTGTTTGTATAAAATATGCAAATGCAAGAACATAAAACATGTCTAACCTTTAGAACCACTTTATTCCTATGTAACTTCACATCTATGTCATGTGTTGTTTTTTTTTTTTTTTTTTTTAAGTGTTATGCGTTTAGGGCCCTTTCACAGTGATTCTCTTAAAGTATATCTGAACCTTCACCTTGTAAAACAACTCATACAGTTTAAAACAAATGAAAGGTAAAATATTTTTCTGTTTTATCACATATCCTCTGTTCTCAGCAGCACAGCAAGGTGAGAGGTGGAGAAACCGCAGAATGCTGATCTTCCCAGTGAATGGCTGTGCAGGGCAGGTTGTCGACACAAGTGTGACCATTGGAGGAGAACACACAGAGTTCCCAGCACAGCTAGGCAATTGTCCACACTGTGCTATCATATCTAGCAAAGTCAGGTTTTCATAGGAAATCAGAGGGACTGGCAAGAACACCAGGATTTCACACAAAGAAAGCAATACAACCTCTGGCAACAGTATAGAATTGTCACTCTTGGAAAATGTTAATTCAATTGTTTATTTGTGTAGAAAATAGCAAAACTAATAGACATGCCTCAAAACTATTTTCATTTAACATTCCAACCTTCTGGCTTTAAGAAACACTTGAAAAAATAAGAGAAAACTGTAGTCAGTTGCAATGAAGTAGAGGAAAAAAAAATATGGCATCACTCAATTCTGAGAAAAATATTGTGGAAGCGTGAAAAAAAACTAATACACCACTAGTAGTTTGCTGCACCACCTCTGACTTTTAGAAGAGCTTGAATTCTCTGAGGCATGGATGTAACGATCGACAAACAGTATTCATCAATCCAGCTCCAAATTTCTCTCATTGCAGTTTCCAGATCAGCTTTTCAGGTTGGAGCCTTGTCGTGGATCAGTTTAATTTCCACCATAGATTATCCATTGGATTGAGGTCTGGACTGTTTGCAGGCCATGCCATTGATGACCTATGTCTTGAAAGTTTTCACGGCTTTTGCCCTATGGCAAGATGCATTATCGTCCTGAAAAATGTCATCACCTTGCCATTGATGGAATAAGAAAAGTGTCCAAAATCTCAATATAAACTTGTGTACTTATTGAAGATTTAATGACTGCAATCTCCCCCGTACTTTTACTTGACACGCAACCCCATATCATCAATGATTGTGGAAATTTGCATGTTTTCTTCAGGTAATTGTCTTTATACATTTCATTGGAATGGCACCAAACAAACATTCCGGCATCATCACCCTGCCCAATGCAGATTGTGGTTTAGCACTGAATAGTCACTTTTATGCAGTCATCCACAGTCCATGATTGCTTTTCTGTATGTAAATCCCATTTCCTTTAGGCAATGTCTTACAGTTCGGTCACAGACATTGACTCCAGTTTCTGCCCATTTGTTCCTTATTTGTTTTGTGCATTTTATGTTTTCAAGGCATATTGCTTTGTTTTCTATCTTGATGCTTTGTCTTCCTTGGTCTACCAGTACATTTCCCTTTTTACAACCTTCCCATTTAAATTGTCTAGATTTTAGACAGCTAACTGGGAACAACCAACATCTTTTGCAACATTTCATGATGATGTACCTTCTTTAAGTTTTATAATCTTTTGTTTCAGCTGACATCTCTGGTGTTGCACCAAGCTGATTGTCATGAATCATGGCTGCAACAGCTCACCAAGGTTTTGTTTTTTGTTTTTTTACTTCAGACTAATTAGCAGATGTAAGTTTTAGAACTGCAAAATACGTGGTGATTCCATAATATTTTTCTCAATTGAGTGATTCCATTTTTTTTTCTTTGCTTGATCTGCAAAAACAGTTGCAATTGACTACATTTTTATTTGTTTGTTACTTAACTGCTTCCGCGCCGCCTTATAGCAGAAATACTGCTGCAGGGCAGCACAGGTGCGCAAAATCACATGTGTATATATACGTGATTTGCGCTCCCGCAGTTTTTGCAGGGAGATGGGGGGCACATGCGCATTGACCCGCAGGTGCTGTGATTTGATCCCTGAGGGATCAATCATCCGATTTAGGCCAGTGATGGTCGGCCTAAGTTGGATAAACAATCCCTGTCCTATCGGGGATCTTCTACCTGTGTTTACAGTTCCAAAGGTACAGAAAATTATATCTTCTCTCTGGGCACATTCTGTCCCAGAGAGAGAAGAATCAGCTCACACAGTGAGTAAAACTGCACACTTTTACAGTTTAGGATACATTTAACCCCTTGATCGCTCCTCTTCTCCGTTAACACTTCACTGCCCTGTCATTAGTACAGTGTACAGATTTTTTGCTGATCACTGCATTAGTGTCCCCTGCGACTTCAGATAGTGTTAGCACCCCTCCCAGATAGCATGAGATTGCCCTTCAGTAAACCAGTAATCACATTTAACCCCTTGATTGCCAGGAACACGTTCACATACACAAACTTCCATTGCTAGTATAGTGTCTGAACAGATCAATATCTTTTGATCAGATCAGCACTATACCAGCATTCACATTTAGTATATTGTCCCAAAAAATGCTGCATTAGCAGGATCAGCCCCGGCACCTGCATTTAGCCCCTACGCTTACCAACTGATACATTGCACACACAACTGCAGAATCAGGCCTGATCTCTGTTAGCACTTGCCGGTAATTTTTATTTTTTTTTTTTTAATTTAGCAGTTCAAGCAGTCCCTGACAGCCAGGTGCTCTTTTTCCCGTGAGTCGCACTAGGTACCTATAAATTTAGTGGCCAAGATGTCCAGCAAAAGGTACTCTAGTGAAGAGGCCTACAGGATTCTGAGGTGAAGGCGAAGGGGAAGACTCCCTGACACAATCAGCCTTAGAATACAAACCTGTAGACAGCAGTGACACCCTGACAGCTTAGACGATGGACAAGAGGTCCCTGCTAAGATCAGGGGTACCTGACCCTATTCCCAGGTTGCTGAGATGTTCCAAACGCATGATGACTCTCATATGCAGCAGAGTGCCAGTACTAGTGCTGCTCTACCTTTTGGTGAACTGGCGAGCACCAACGGCCTAGTACATCCTGGTCTTTCACATACCAGCACTGCAGTATCAATTGGTGATGTGTCGAGTCCCATAAGTGCAGTACAAGCTGGTGCAGTGGCAAGCACAAATAGTGTCCCCACAGCCACCAAGAATTCATACACAATCCTGTAGAGCCCCTAGTATCCTTCCAGATGTGCTTGCCAGTCCCGATTGGCAGCCCACAAATTCTGCAACACCCATATTTCCCCCATTCACTGCCCAACCTGGAATTCAGGTGGAAACCACAAATTTAACTACTCCCCTTTTATTTTGAATTTTTTTTTTTTTTAAGAGCTGTTTTTCACAAAAGATCTGTATGCTTTGATTGTGGCTCAAAGCAATTTATATGCGCAACAGTTTATCGCCGCCAAGCCAAATTCAAACCTTGCCAAACCATTTGCATGGAAACTCATTACAGTTTCCGAATTTAAAGTTTTTCGGGCCTAACCCTCAACATGGACATAACTAAAAAAAAAAAAATGGATTGCGGATGTAATGGTCCACAGACCCGATTCATCATATGCTCATGTTTTCTGCCTCCCGTGGCCAGGCATAGATATGAGAGTATAAGGTGTTTTATACATTTGAATGACAACACACTCTGTCATCCTTTGGGGGTGACCCTGGATTTGACCAGCTCTACAAGATTCTGGTACAAGACGCTGGTTCTATATAATGCTTTTGTGCTTTACAAAGCAACTGGACAAAGTGGATCCTTCCTAAAATTCCAGGAAGAGATCATGGCCCTTTTGTATCCAGAAGGTACTATGGCCCAAACCCCCAACCCAGATGCAGTTAGCCAGCTGCATGGGAGGCATTTTCCCGATACCATTCCTGGTACCCCAACCCAAAGGACACCCCAAAAAAGATGTCTGAAGCAGACATGGAATTAGACGTGTCACCCACTTTTTTGGTCCCTTTTGTCCTGGCCAACCTTGTCTCTGCCTCAAGGACTGTTTCCGTTGCTGCCAAACACTAGTGGAGTATTAGTATAGGGTACAACACTGCACAGTTCAGGGCACATATTTACACAAGGTCACAAATGTTGGGTAGTCAGGAAACTGGCTATCACACTTAGAGAGACCCTACAATCTGTTTTAAAAAGTAAGAAAAAAAAAGCCTAAAAATTACAAATCCCCCCCCCCCCCCCCCCCCAACATTAAACATTTTAAAAAACAAAAATAGTTTTTTTGTTGTTACTGTTCTACTGTTACAATTTTACTGTTTTATTAACCATTGCTGTAGGAATGCCATTCAGCTGCAGCACCGATCTGTTTATTCTGACAGCAACAGGGTCTCGCTCTCAGAATATACAGAAGTAGGTGTGTGCAGTGCTGTTGGATGAGATGTTTCATCCGCAGTTAAAGAGCATATATGCCGGATCCTGGGGTAGCCAGTGGTGGATGGCCTCTATGCTTCAGTTTATATATTTTTGGCATATTTCATGTGTGCCCATCATTAGAAGTGGGTGGATGCAGGGCGGTATATTCTAATAGTGGGCATACCACACACTTTTTCTGGCAGAGATTTCTTTTTTTCATTCAGCCCACAGGCTGCATTAAAAAAAAAATTGCATATACACCCAACAAGGACCAGAGATGTACTGGTACATCACTGGATTTTGAGTGGTTATACCAGGATGATGCCTGCAGCAGCAGGCATCTTCCTGGTATCGTTTTTTTCAGCTGGTGATGGGCTTTCATGTAAAAGCAATCCTAGTGGCTAATTAGCTGCAGGATTGCTTTTACAAGCAGTGGGAGAAGATGTCCCCACTGCCTTACACCAGCGGGGAAGCTGAGAATGGAGCTGGTGTTTCTGCCAGCTGACCATAGAGCTGATTGGAGACTGGAATGGTGCCAATCATATCTATAGTCTAAGAAATCGGAAGCTATGAGCATTTCATCACTTCAGTTTCGCAGGATATAAATAACACCATTTGTAAATTGGGAAAGCATCTGATTGCTGATCTTGGTGAGATTAGATAATGTAAGGGCAGAGGAGATATCTAGAGTCTGATAGACCCCAGATTTATAAAAAAGAAAAAGACCATGCCCATTGAAGTTATAGGGGATATTGGCATTCCCTGTGATGGCATTAAAAGTGATCAAAAAATAAAAAGTGTAAAATAAAAATAACTTAAAAAAAAAAAGTACCCTCGCTCCCCCCGTGCTCACACCTGTGTGTGCAAGCGTTGACCCCGTGCCAGCATCGGCAGTTTCACCATGCATGTGAGGTATCACCGCAAATGTCAGATCATGTAATTAAAGTATGTCATGTTTGGTATCTATTTACTTGGATTACCATCATCTTTTATATTGTACCAAATAGGCCAATATATTGTGTTTTCGTGCATTAAAAGTAAAGTATCTTTTTCAAAACATTTGTTTGAAAGATCGCTGTGTGAGTACTATGTGACATAAAAAATTGCAGCATCCACCATTTTATTTGCTAAGGTGTCTGGGTTAAAAATATATATAATGTTTGGGGGTTCAAACTAATTTCCTAACAAAAAATATGTTTTTTTTTTTTTTTTTAAATGCGAACGGTGTCAGAAAAGGCTTGGTCTGGGCATAAAATGTCTCTACCCCCTAAAATGACCCCTTTTTGGAAAGTAGACACCCCAAACCTTTTGGTGAGAGGCATGGTGAGTCAATAGAAGAATTAGTTTTGTTTTTTTTTACCACAGGTTTTTGGAAAATGACAAAGAAAAAAATTTTTTACACAATTGTCACTTAAATGATTTATTGCTCACACATGCCATGGGCATTTGTGGAATTACTCCTCAAAATACATTCTGCTACTTCTCCCAAGTATGGGGATACTAAATACGAGAGATGCTTTGGCGGTCTAGCCAAGTACAAGACCCCAAAATCCTATAAGCACCAGGTTTTTAAAGGGCTTTATTTCCTCATTATACGTCCTGACTACTACATGCCAGGATAGCACCAAACCCCCCCAAATTACTTTTTGAAAGTAGACACCCCAAGGAATTTGATAAGAAGCATGGTGAGTATTCTACAGATCTTGTTTGTTGCTACAAGTTTTTGGAAAATGAAGAACACAAACATATTTTTTTCTTTTTTTTTTTAATTTCAAAACCTTGTGAGAAAAAATTAGATCTACAAAATACTCACCATGCCTCTTTTTAAATTCCTTGGGGTGTCTACTTTCCAAAAAGGGGTCATTTGGGGGGGGTGGGGTGCTATCCTGGCATTTCAGGGCCTCCTAAACTGTGATGGGTAGTGAGGAAGTGAAATGAAGAAGTTACGCACCTTCAGGCATTCAAAGTGGTCATTGGATTTCAGGCTGCTGTATGGAGATAGGCTCCCAAAAAGTCTCACATGTGGTATCCCCATACTCGGTAGAAGTAGCAGAATGTATTTTGGGGTGTAATTCCACATATACCCATGGCTTGTGTGAGTAATATATCATTTAAATGACTACTTGTGTAAAAGGCAAAACATTTTTTTTGTAATTTTCCCAAAAAAATAAATCTAACATAGATTCACTATGCCTCTCAGCAGATAGCTTAGGGTGTCTACTTTCCAAAAAGGGGTCATTTGGGGGTGTTTGTACTATTCTGGTATTTTAGCACCTCAAGAAATGTGATGGGCAGTAAGAAAGTAAAAGCTGTGTAAATTCCATTATCTATACCATAGTTTGTAGACGCTATAACTTTCACTCAAAGCAATCAATTGGGATTTTTTTTTTACCAAAAACATGTAGCAGAATATATTTTGGCCTAAATTTATGACTAACTTTGAGTTTACTATATCTTTTTATAGCCGAAAGTAAAAGTGTTTTTCAAAATGTTGTGGTCTTTTTTTTTTTTTTTTGTTTATAGCGCAAAAATTAAAAAGCGCTCAGGTGATCAAATACCACCAAAAGAAATCTCTATTTGTGTGAAAAAAGAGGACATAAATTTAATTTATGTACAGCATTGCATGACCGAGCAATTGTCAGTTGACATAGTACAGCGCCGAATAGCAAAAATGCCTGGTCATGAAGGGGGGTAAATCCTCAGGAGGGCAAGTGGCTAAAGCCAGAAGGTTGGAATGTTAAATGGAAATAGTTTTGAGGCATGTCTGTGATTGTTTGTGTGTTTTTTGTTTTTTTTTCTGCACAATTAAACAATTGACTGAACATTTTCCAAGAATGGTGATCCCATACGTTTTGCCAGGGGTTTTACAAAGAACAGGATACTTTCTTATACAAATAGAAATATGAAATGTTAAGTTTACAAATTCTTTGTTTCCGGAGTTGCATCCTTGAAACATGGACATGTGACTAAAAAACAAATGCGTTCCCATTGACTCACAATGGAAGGGGCATTTTTGGTGTGATCTTGAAAAGTGCGCCAAAAACGCAGCATGCAGGAAAACTGAGCACAGCAACGTGAACTGCTGCAAAGGATTTAAAGGGGAATCCTCTTCATTTGCTTTTGTCTTGCTAGAAAGCACAGCAAAAGTGCACCAGTGTGAAAGGGGCCTACAAAAAAAAAATAAATAAATTCTGCTTGCTGCATCTACAGTGCGTTAAGTGAAAATACACCTTCCATAGTCAAAAGAAGCGCACCAAAATGCACCACATTATTTTAAACGTTCATTTTCCTCGTGTCCATTTTTACCTAGCTGACCAGGGAGGAAAATGTATTATGTGATGCATTGTATTTTAATGTAATGCATTAAAAATGCAATATGCAGTTTCAAAAATTCTTATCGGTTTACAATGTACAGATGTGTGTGACTGAGTTCAGACCTACTACATCAGGAGAGAGAGAGTGCATATCAGGGGTTCAAATGATAGAGAGCGCTCACTCTTGTGATGGTGGCGGTGATTAATAACAGCTGGGAGTCTATTGGCAATGTCCTAGCAACAAGGCCAGAACAGGCTATGCACTTTTTTTCATCTACAGATACCCCCTGCCTAAATGGGCAGTTTTTTTTGGTGCAGGTGAGCTTTAAGGGATAGTTAACATTGTGGGGTTGATTTACTAAAGGCAAATAGTCCGTGCATTGCAAGCACAGTTGCTTTAGATCTGAGGGGAAACTTTACTGATTTCTATCATCCAATCGTGAAAGCAAAATTACTGTTTGTTTTTCCTTGCATGTGATTGGGTATTCTTTTTCAAAGTGAAGCTTTACCTCATTTCACAAGCTCAGGAGCAACTGCCCCTGCAGTGCACAGTATGTTTGCCTATAGTAAATCAACCCCTGGTGCCTGTCATTTTTTCTGCACTGGATCAATCCCAGTCACCTCTAGGGTGTATTTAAAACCATTCTTTTCTGTGTGCCCTGTTCACACTGCAACACAGCCCAGGGGTGCTGTGTAGTAAGCTGTGGTACAATGCAGAGTCTTCCTCTTGTCAGCGTTTTACTGTGGTGCACAGGATGGCACCATCACCACACAGCAGCGCACCTCTCTACTGTGTGACGGCATGAATGAAATGTCACTTTCTGTACTAAATATTAAGTTAAAAGTAAACCGTGTGATGGGCAGCTGTCAGCACTTTAAATGCTCTGCCTGCACAGCTATAGCTGGCGGTACTGAACAATTGGGAAAACCCAGACAGATCAACTTCTCTACAACCAGGGTTTCCTATACATGGGTCGAAAAATGTGAAGAAGTTCACATGGCTTTTGACTGCTCTTAGTTTCACAGGCTGCTGGTTTGACTGCTTCCCCCTCTCTTCTGGATGGTTCTGGAACATTGTGGACAGGGGGAGAGTCAAATTTATAGTTTAAATATTGATGTGGTCCCAGCCAGTCACTCGGGGAGGGTGCCCAGTAGGTGGTTGGGAGGGAACAAATAGTTTTAGGCCTGTTGTTGAGGGGTTCTGCTCTAGGAGTAGTCCATATTTGCTGTTCACTTGCTCATGAGGGTCCCAGCTGTGCTAGCTGGGGGGGGCTGTTCTGAAGCTGATTGAGGGATTTCCTTTTAGCATCTGGTCTGAAGAGTTCACAGGAGAAATGTCTGTCTGATATTGGAAGGAGGCATCCAATTATCCAGGGACATTTGTGAATACAGACCAGCATGTGAGGTACCAGTGACTGCGTGCTTCCGCTATCTTGCATCAGTCAGCCTGTACTTAAAAGTTAACATTGACATGTGCTATATGGTGTTCATTCAAATGGCCTCTGTTGGTATATGATAGTAGTCTGAGCTGATTTAGCACAATGTAGTTGGCTTTTTCTTTGATAATTTTTTATCTTTTCTACTGAGTCTTCTCTGCATTGTACCACATACAGTATACTGTTCATCTTGTATTGTAATAAGAAAAAAAAAATTAACTTTGTGTATGGTGTCCCTGTGTAGCTCAGCTCAATAATTGCTGCAGCAAAGAACTGTGCTAGAAATCTTTGGGAGGAAGACAGGTGTCCCTAAGTTACTACAATCAGCATGGACTATTTTGAATCCTTATGCTGCTAGCATTAGTAAATAGGAAAGTACAGTTGTGTTCAAAATAATAGCAGTCAGACATCACTAACCTGATCAATCACTGTGTTTGGTAGAAATGATATTTCTACATGGCAAATAATTTACTAGCAGGTGTAGTAGAGTAATAGAAATCTAACAGACCCAACAGTCATGACATGCATGCTGCTGATTCTGTGTAATTGAATCACTAATTGAAAGGGGCGTGTTCAAAATAATAGCAGTGTGGAGGTCATTTATTCTTTGAAAAACAGGTGGCAATTATTGCCCGTATTTAAGGAAGGAAGGCTGTAAATGTTGTACATGCTGGTTACAGTGCATTTCTCTCTGAAATTCTGAGGAAAATGGGTCGTTCCAGACATTGTTCACAAGAAAAGCATACCTTGATTAAAAAGTTGATTGGAGAGGGGAAAACATGTAAAGAAGGGCAGAAAAAGATAGGCTGCTCAGCTAAAATGATCGCAAATGTTTTAAAATG
This sequence comes from Staurois parvus, assembly GCF_062004578.1. NCBI lineage: Eukaryota > Metazoa > Chordata > Amphibia > Anura > Ranidae > Staurois > Staurois parvus. The sequence goes on from NW_028318358.1 coordinate 9,211,511, forward strand.
GCAACCAAAAACTGAAAGACATGGAAGAAAGCGAAAAACTACCATTGGAATGGATAGAATAGCCAAAATGGCAAGGACTCAGCCAACAATCAGCTCCAGGAAGATCAAAGAAGGTCTAAAGTTACCTGTGAGTACTGTTACAATTAGAAGACGCCAATGTGAAGCCAAGCTATCTCCAAGAAGCCCCCGCAAAGTCCCACTGTTGAAAAAAAGACATGTGCTGAAGAGGTTACAATTTGCCAAAGAGCACATTGACTGGCCTAAAGAGAAATGGCACAACATTTTGTGGACTGATGAAAGTAAGATTGTTCTTTTTGGGTCTAGTGTGGGGTGACATAAAAAAAAGCAGTTTCTGAGGCAGAACCAAGAAATAGAGAAGAACTGTGGAATGTAGTCAAATCATCCTGGGCTGGAATACCTGTTCACAGGTGCCAGAAGTTGGTTGACTCCATGCAACACATGTTCAGCAGTTCTCAAACAGTGGTTATACAACTAAATAATAAGTGATTTAAAGGAAAGCAAAATCTTCAAACATTTTCAGTTTATATAGTGAATGTTTGAGTTTGTAAAGAAGAATACAAACACTGCTATTTTTTTGAACAGTCTAATATTCACTTTTCTTAAATTTTTTTAGAGGAACAACACAAATTTGATATATTTTTTGTCATGTTTTGATTTGGAATAGTGTTCCCAATGCATTTGTGTGTATGAAAATAAAAGCCATTAGAAGGATTTTGAGCTTTATTCACTTTTTTTCAACACACTGCTATTATTTTGAACACAACTGTATATCATATTTACTTAAACTTTTTTTTTTTTTTAAACATGTCTTTAGTTACTTCCTAGTTTCCATGCCTAGGCAAATTGTTATACATCTTAGGAGTCTTCAGGAGGGTTTTTTTTTCTTTTCTTCAGCTAAGCACACCCTCCTGCCCACATGCCTGAGCTAAAGGCAGATGGATTCCAGGAAGTAAATGGTACATGAATCATCTGCACTTATTCAAGATGGCTATGGGCAGACATGTTAGGGGAGTTTTCCTAAGTGATTTGTACAGTGTAGTTCCATTTTAACGTAACTGGAGTATCTCATGGGCACCCTGCACCCTGTCCACTCACACATGGAGCTGTAGCTGAGCTGGCTGTGATTGACGGCAACTATCTCAGCCAATGAGGAGCTCCTTGAGCCTTTACAACCACTTTAAGTTGCTGATCGCTTCCATTAGTAGTATATTAAAAAAAATCCAGTATATACACCAGTACTAATACGGCTACAATCACCTCAAGCAAAATGGAAGATACTGCATATAGCCGCATAAAGAAGTAGTTAACCAACCTAATCACAAAGGAAACAGAGATCAACAGTCATATCTTCTTTCTCTCAAGATGCAAAAAGAGGAATCTCATACCACAAGGCCTCCAGATTAAAAATCCTTGTGTAAATACAATCAACTCTCCTTGTGCAGAAGGACTTTGCAGACTCACCAGCGAGAGATTAAGGCATAACCTCATTCACAAACTGTATGGAAAAAGGGTAACTATCAGGATACAAAAGCAGTCTTTGTTTGAACCCCTAACATCATTGGACCCTACCAACATTAACCAAATCAAGAATGAATTGGAAACTTTACAAAGACCGACACAAAAACTTGCCATGAATGGGAAGCAAAAAAAACTTCAGAAGCTACACCAAGAGCAGACCTTTTGGATACAACCTAAACATAAAAGCAACCCACCATCTATACCTCCTACTCTCAGTGACCTGGAATCTAATCCGGAATCCCAAGGTATCCCTTGTGTAAGTGCTGACCTGACTGAAAATGTGGATATAACAGAGGAACTTGGAATAATCAGCTTGTCAAATCATAAACTTTCTGAACCAGAATTAACCATCCTCTTCAAAGGCCTTACATTCTGCCCAACCACCAAATTGGATCATTTACAATTATTGTCAGATATGGAGGATTTCTTCAGGAGACTAAGGCTCAAAGATTATTTTCACAGTAATGAAAGGAATCCTAGGACAATGGAGTGCTACACAAAGAAAAAGAACAGCTGCTTCACACCTCCACAAGGACGCAACCCCAAACTGGACACCTATATTGATAGTTTCAGATTGCGAGCTACATCCCTGATATCCACCCAGCAAAAGAAAATTCTGTACAATCTTTTCACCACTAGAGCAAAGGGCTATACATGATTTGCGCAATAATCAGGCCATCACCATCAAACAAATGGATAAAGGGGGAGCAGTTGTGATGGATACAAAAAAATACATACAAGAAGGCCAGAGGCAGCTGGAAAATGCCATCTACTATAAGAAACTGGATTATGATCCGGCCCTTTGACTTTATAAAGCAATTAAAAGGTCTCATTAAAACCCTTCCAGCCCACCTACATTCAGAACTTATAAATGTGATTCCGGATCATCCAGAAATCAGGGACTTCTACATGCTGCCCAAAATCCACAAGCCAGGAAATCCAGGCAGACCTATCATAACAGATATGAACACACTCACCGAACAAATCTCAGGCTTTGTAGAAAACATTTTAAAACCGTTAGTCAAGAATACTGCTAGTTTCCTGCAAGACACCACTGACTTTCTGAACAAGATCAACAACGTACAGCAATTACCATCTAATACACTTCTAGTGACTATGGATGTAGTATCCCTGTATAGTAATATCCCTCACAAGAATGGATTAGCTGCATGTCACAGATCCTTATCATCCTCACCAAACCACAAATACACTGCTAAGGATGTTACACAGCCGATTGAATTCATACTTACAACTACTTTGCCTTCAATAAAGACATCTATCTTCAATGTATGGGTACTGCGATGGGAAGTAAAATGGCACCCCAATATGCCAATTTATTTATGGCTGACCTGGAGGAAAACTTCCTGAACAGCATGGAACAAAAACCATACAGATACTATCGCTATATTGATTATATTTTCATCATATGGACAGAAGGTGAAGAAAACCTAAAACAATTTTACTCATTAATCAACATTTTTCATCCATCAATCAAACTAAAAATGGAACAATCAAACACACACGTCAACTTCCTAGACACCACAGTATACATCAGGGATGATACGCTTCACACCTCAATATACAGGAAACTCACTGACAGATGCAACTACCTCCACAGTTCTATCTTCCACCCCCAACACACGAAATGTGCCATCATACACAGTCAGGCTATTAGATACCACCGAATATGTTCTGACCCAAGAGACAGAGATAAACATCTCGGGACACTAGCAGACTCCTTCCATAAGAAAGGTTACAAGGACAAAACTATCAACAACAGCATAAACAGCCTTGAAAACCCAAAGAGAAAATCTACTTCAGTACAAAGAGAAAAAAAACAAACAACCGTGTATCTCTAGTAACCACATACAACCCAGCACTATAAGGAATAAGAAAAATAATCAAAGATTTACAACCCATCATAACAGAGGATGGAATTCTGAAAGAAATATTCCAGCAACCACCAATACTGGCCTCCAGACAACCCCCCCAACCTCAGAAATAAACTATTCCGTAGGAAACTTCCTTCTGATCAAGATGTCACAAATACTGGAAGCAAACCCTGCAATAAAAAACGCTGCAAACTTTGCAACCAAATCAATTCATCAAAAAGTGTCACACTCAAAAGGGATCTTCAGGATCTCCGGATCATACAGCTGCACCTCCAGTAATGTTGTGTACCTTATCCAGTGCAGAAAATGTAGCAAAGGATCTTATGTTGGCGAAACAGGACAGAAGTTGCAAACAAGGTTGAATTTGCACAGACATACCATCAAGGAACATAAAGATGACTTTTGCACACCTGTGTGACACCATTTCGCACAACCAGACCACACTTTGGGAGACCTGAATATTTTAGTTCTTAAAGGACATTTCAAATCCATTCAGGAAAGAAAAACTTTTGAACTAAGAATGATAATTCTATTTGACACATGAGATAACGGCCTTAATTTGGACATGGGATTCCTCAATCATTATCCAACAGTTTTATGACTATCACCTCAAGCATGACTCCCTCTGTGAGTGTTGTCTGAAGGCCACACGAAGTTTGGAGGTCTTTAGCTCTGACAATTGGCAACTTCTGCACATTGTGCGCTGACCCCGCTCTGTCATTTTACGTGGCCTACCACTTGGTGGCTGAGTTGCTGTTTTTCCCAGTTGCTTCCACTTTGTTATAATACCACTAACAGTTGAAATATTGATATTTAGTAGCAAGGAAATTTCAGATATAGACTTATTGTATAGGTGGCAACCTATCATGGTACCACACTTGAATTCACTGAGCTCCTGAGAGTGAAAAAGAAAACAAAAAGCTCTATTTGTGTGAAAAAGATATAAATTTTGTTTGAATACAGTGCTGCATGACCACGCAATTATCAGTTAAAGTAGCGCAGTGCTAAATGGCGAAAAAAGGCCTGGCCATGAAGGGTGTAAAATCTTCCGGAGCTTACGTGGTTAAAGCATAGGTTTAATTTAAAAATCAGCACAAGGGATATTACCTGCTGTGTCCTAGTTTAGCAGAAATCTTTCTCCTTGGGGGCCCTCTCCATCTCTGCTGCACCAAAAGATCTACGAATGGAGTAGCACAGAAAAAGTGGGCATAGCTGGCACTCTTGATGAGTGCATGTCAGAGCTCCCTCAGTTTTGAGAACCGGTCCCACAGCATTGAAGATTTGGGCTGGAAAGGGGGCAGTATTGCTATACCAAGACACTGCACACAGCAGCACAAGGAACACATCACATTGAAGGTAAGTAATATTCTTTATGCTGCTGATATATATTTTTTTTTTGAGTAAACTTAGGCTTTACTGAATTTTTTTACATATCTCTATAAAGAACAGTCACCACACAACTGTATTAATTATACAGCTACATTTCTGGGATACTTATTGGTTCACTGTTGTCACTTTTTAGTCTGGTAATAAGAAATCAATATCCCTGTCTAGTAAAGAAAAAAAATGCAGTATGCCATTGAGAAAACGTAACACTTTTTTATAGTTACTTGAGTTCATTTTAACATTTACATTTCTAAATAATGGAAATAATAGGGTAGCTGCTTTTCTTAGTATGTCAAATTCCAATCAAAAGGTTGTTTGTCTATTACATATAGAAAGCTTTATTTAAAGTATCAGTACTAAAGTTTGTGACAGACCCCAATCAGATTTAAAGCCTAAAACTTTAGGTCTAAAACCAGAGACTTAAACCAAATATGTAGTTGCCCATATTCCTGTAAAGTCAAAAAGTTAATTTCTTTTAATCTATATATCATACTTTTGATTAATTTATGCAAGTATGGTGTAAGAGGAAAAAAATATGGAATCTCCATGTACTTTGCAGTTCCAAAACAAACATCTGCATCGGATTACATCTGCTAATTAGTCTGCAGTTATAAAAGAGTGCTTGCACACCTTGGTGAACTGTTGCACCAAGCTGATTGACATGAATCATAACTCCAACACTAAAGATGTCAGCTGAAACAAAGGAGAGGATTATAAAAAGGTAAATCATCTCGGAATGTTGCAAAAGACGTTGGTTGTTCCCAGTCAGCTGTGTCTAAACTCTGGACCAAGTACAGATCAAAAGGGAAGTGTACTGGTAGCCCAAGGAAGACATCAATTCGTCAAGATAGAAAACTTAAAGCAAATATGCCTTGAAAACAGAAAATGCACAACAAAACAAATGAAGAACAAAGGGGCAGAAATTGGAGTCAATGTCTGTGGCTGAACTGTAAGACATCACCTAAAGGAAATGGGATTTACATACAGAAAAGCCAAACAAAAAACATCATTAACACCTAAATAGAAAAAAACAAGGCTACAGTGGGCTAAAGAAAAGCAATCATGGACTGTGGATAACTGGATGAAAGTGATATTCAGTCATGAATCGCCAATCTGCATTGGACAGGTTGATGATGCTGGAACGTTTGGTGCCGTTTCAATGAAATGTATAAAGACAACTGCCTGAAGAAAACATGCAAATTTCCACAATCATTGATGATATCGGGTTTCATGTTTGGTAAAGATATAGGGGAGATGACATCCTCAATAACACATCAAAAACGCGCATGCAGAAACGCATCCAGAATGCATCTGGACTGCGTTTCTATAGCATGAACTGACCCTAAAGGTTCTCAGCTTTTAGTAAAAACGTTTTAGGAATTTTAAGTAATCTGCAGGCCTACAATGTGTTTTTTTTAACAAATAAAAGAGTTAAAAGCCTTTGCAGACCAGTGATCCCACTGCCACTAACTGTCAGGGTCCAAAGGCTGGACAAGTATAAAAGGGCTGCTGCCTTAGCACCAGAGAACAAGGCATAAACACAAATGGACCTACCACTGCCTACAAGACCCTATTGAATTCAATAATATTCACTTTACTTTTTGCTGTATAAGCTAGCATGTTCTCTAGATGCAAACATACTAGTGAGTTTCTTATTAGGTTTGAATTTTGTTTATTACAATAAAAGAATATGCTTGTCATGAGAGAAGCATGAGCTGTCAATGCTAGCTAACATTTGAGCCAGTTGCCTGGCTTTATTTGACTTCAGTGCTCCTGGGTCACCAACATTGAGAAAGCATACAGCAAATTAAATTCAGGATTCTAAGGGTCCTTTCACCCGTTTAGCTTGGTGGGGGATCTCTCTGCTGATCCGCGCTGAGTGAGCGGATGACAGGTCTGTGTCCGATTTCTGCTGCAGAGCGGACACAGAGCTGCTCGCTCTCCTCAGTGGGCGGTCAAATGAAAACGCACCGCCTGTCCATTCTAATCCGACCCGATCCAACGGACGGAAGAGGAAATGGATTCCCATCCGTCCAGTTTTGGCAGATCAGATGTCGGCTGGTGTAAACAGACATGTCCATTTACACCTGCCACTCCAGAGGATAACGGAGGTTCTGATCGGGTCCACCTGAAAAATGGGCATGTGGACCCAATCGGAACGTCTTTGTAATCTCTACACTTGTTTAAGATTAGTGACCTAGAAAGTGCTAAAGCCAAAGAATCTTCATGACAACCAGGCAACTAGCATTTTCAGCTAAGGCAGCTTAAATGTTATTCATATTGCTCTCATGTCAGGTTTCTTTTGAGGCTTCACTCGAATGTTACTGAATGCTCTAAACTTCCATGTTTTCGTTCTTTTCTTGTGTGTGTCAGCATAGACCTCTGTGTAGCCTTACAGACTCCAACTTATAAATATAACTGATAAACAGGAAGCATCTCCTCCCTCCCACAACTTCTGTGGAGCGGTTGTGTTCTTTAGCTGAATTAATAAATTAGGACTAGTTTTCTCATTGAGGGTGAAGAGGGGAAACATCTTCACATCTTCTCGCATATTACCTCCCTCTAAGATTGTAAGCTCTAACAAGCAGGGCCGTCTGATTCCTACTGTACTAAATTGGATTGTAATTGTACTGTCTGCCCTTATGTTGTAAAGTGCTGTGTAAACTGTCAGCTCTATATAAATCCTGTATAATAATATTGCTGAAGATCCAGGGCCCTTATAATTCTTCCTGCTGCTGATGCAATAAAAAACATTATGGCGGAGCTCCAACCAAAAGGGAAGTTCAGCTTTAAGTACTGGTTCCCCGCTCCCCGTGAGGAACTGGCACCTTTGACAGGTACCTGCTCCCACTTCTGCTGTGATCAGAAGCAGAAGTTGTCCTCCCACGTGACAGGTCCCAGAAGACTACGGGACCATTTACAAGGCACGGTGCTACTCACACATGCGCAGTGGGCACCCGGTTATGAAGTCACAAGCTGTCACAGCCAGGTGCCCACACTTAAGATGCTGCAGTGAGGACGTCCGGTGAAAGGGGCTGCGGTGAGGACACTGCTGGATTGTGGGACAGGCGAGTGGCTGTTTTTTAAAAGTTGGCAGCTACATTTTTAAATTTTTTTAGCTTTGACTGGAGATTTAAAACTATATATTTCAGTATACTGGAAAGGATATTCTGGAGGAACCTGCTTGTACCTTGTCACTTGCAAGCAATTTATGATGACGCTTGATTCACACTAGTACTGGCAGGGACATATGTCTTTACTACTGTTGTGCTGTTTAGCTTATCTAAACACAGGAAAAGTTCTCTGAAAAGTATACACAGCCTTTTATGCTTCCCAGATCACTTTTTCCTGCTTTAAAGTGGGTTTAGTGTTTACATCTGTTTAGCTGCTATAAGTGCTAGTTCATATGTCCAGCAGTCCTTGCTGCCAATCCGAAAAGTAGTTTGCAGTCTTGCAGTGGATTGCTTTTCAGGGGCGTTTGACAGTCAGTGAAAAGGTGATTATATTACCTCTTTACCCCTTGTTTTAACCATGCTGACCCACCATTCTGCAACCACATGCATTGCGCTGGGTTGCAGGGCAGTTGGACTGCAGACCCATTTATTGCCAGGGCCATTTAATTTTGCAGAGATTGGTTAAGGGAAGGCAGTATAACCACAGCTCAACCATCTGCTTTTACAGCCCACTGCTGCTCCTGTGAATGAGCCCTTAAAGCTTCTATACAGATCCTGGATGCAGAAACTTCTATTTTCTCTAAACGCAGCTAAACTGACTGCACCAAAACCGCACGTGAGTGGCAACATTGAGAAATCATTACCTACATTTCTATGCATTTTGTCCTCTAAATGCATTTAAGGTGGGTTTGACAGTGCCAGTGTGAATATGTATTTGTTTGCTTCTATAGTACATTTCTAAATGCACACAAATGAAAATTAAATTATATAACTCACATTGTACATTAACCAGAATTAGGTGCATTAAATTTAGCTGCATTTAGAGTAAAAAGAATTCTCTGCATCCAGAGGCAAATTAGATACTGTGATTGCTTGTAAACACATGTAAATGCAAGCCTCGTGCACATGGGTCTCTTGCATTTATAAACAAAATGTATGCTTCCCAGATCCATTTCTCCTGCATCTAGACATACTTGCATTTCCATGCGTTTACCTGCAGTAAACCAGACTAAATGGCCCTGGGATTCAGAATATTTTTCATATAAGCGCAACTAAGCTGAATGCACCTAGATGCCGCTAAAGGTATGAATTCAGCCATAGCAAAGCATTACATTTTTCCAGATGTGTTTAGAAATGTATATGCACACATGTATTTTGACCCTCCCATGCATGGGGCCTAAAACGCAGAAGAACTTGATCTGGGAAGCGTAATGTTTGTTTATATTTCCAGATAATTTCTCCTGCATTTAGAGAGTTAACTGATCTTTACAAAAAACTGCAATTAAGGGGTGGCTGTAGATAAAAACAAACTGTACTGTTATGAACAATATTGAATAATGTGCTATCCAGAAGCCAACCTGAAAAACCCACATATTGGTAGGACAGTTGAGCTCACTCTCCAGTTGTTGATATTGCCTCCACCATCACAAAAGCAGGCTTTTTTTTAGATTCAAACATTGTGTATGTGTGGTGTACTATCTACCTCATTACTGCTGCACTGAGCTCAGAGCCACTGTGATGAATGAGAGAGAACATATATGTAGGGTTTTGAGTTAGATAGGGAGTGCATTCTTGTGATAGTGGAGGCAAGCATCAACAGCTGGAGAGTTGGCTGAAGCGTCATAGCAACTTCCTAGCAACAGGGCAAGATAGGGAAATTACAGTTTTTCGGGCTGGCTTCAAGAGGGTTGAACCTATATGGGGTTAACTGATCTTGCAACCAATAGTGATCCGCAGGATCAGCTTCAGCGGTTTGCAGCCTGTAAGGGGTTAACTGTGGCAACTCTGTGGTAAAGTCGGAGATTGGCTTCTTTGGCCTGAAACCGACACATGAGCAGTTGCTTCAGGGGATACATACCTTCACGGGATACTCATTTTACCGCTAAACCGGCACTGCTCCTTCCTCTCTGGAGGGCTGACACCACGTGTTACCGTACCGGGTGACACCAACCCTAGGGACGCCTCTGATGATTGATGAACTGAACTTGATCAAGATGAATCATATCTGGCAGATGTTTTTGGATACGGGAGGCCAAAAGTTTGGTGAACAATTTTAAGTCGACATTCTGCAGTGATATTGGCCTGTAACATGAGGAAGGAACAGAGATGTGAGCTTGTAAGGTTTCCAGTAAAAAGAGGTTGTGGGACTTAATGCATTAAACATTTTGACCATGTAGGGGCCCAGGGAGGGGAATAAGAGTTTGTAATATTGTAACATAAATCCGTCAGGCCTGGGGGATTTGCTCGTTTTGGTAGCATTTACTAGTCTGGGCATGTGGGAGGTAGTTAAATAGGCCTCAATTTGTTCCTGTGTGTGGGATGTCGACTACAAATTATAAAGAGAGGAATAGAAGGTACCAAATGTTTGAGCAATCTGTTCAGGAAACGCGGCCTTCCACCTATCAGAACAGGAAATGTGTGGAATATATGTTGCCAACTGTTGGTCCCGGAGGGATCTGGCCAATAATCGGCCACATTTATCACCAGATTCATATGATACTTTCGGACAAGTTTGTAATGCAGCCTTTGCCTCTTTAATGAACCAGAACCTTCTTGCAAAGGCACAGAAGGTCCCTCTCCAAGGTCAACGACGGAGCATGTTTGCGTCATGACTCCAGTTTGTGAATGTCAGCTAGGAGGGATTCCAGTTGTGCATTCCACTCCCATTTGATCCGCGAACCATGTTTGATCAGAATACCCATGATAACTGCTTTATGGGCTTCCCAAATTATTCCAGGTTTACTACCTGGGGTATTGTTCGTCTGAAAGTAGCAAAGTAGCAACCTAATTTCTTGATCACATCAGCCATGACGGTCGGGTCTTGGAGAATGCTCTCATTAACCTTCCAAGTCCGGGTTCTGGATGAGGAGAAGTCAGAAAGGGCATATGTCAGTGATAGGGGCATGATCTGACCTAGTGATATTACCTATAGAGGATTCTATGACTGTGTGTAATTGGCAATGTGGGATTAAAGTGAAATCTATACAGGAGTATAGTATATGAGAGGAAGGGTATATCGTGTAGTCACATTCACCTGAGTGCAATAAATGCCATACGTCTACTAAATGCGCTCTAGGCAAAGCTTGCAATATCCGAGGAAGTGCCCAAGGATGTATCCACATTGGTAACCAGGGGGACATTGAAGTCACCACTGAGGATCAGTTGTCCTTCTGTAAATTCAAGAAGTTTGGTAAGGTTATTACTGAGCAAGAGGTCAGTAATGATGATCATTAGGGGCATAGAGGGTGGCTAAAGTGACCTTAAGTCCACCAATCCAAGCCTTTGAGAAACAGGAAGTGACTTTCAGCATCAACAAGGGCGTGTAGGCATGTTCAAGGTATCCTGCTAGATATGACCATGGATACCCCTTTTGATTTGGCAGATTTGTTAGTAGAATGGTATACCATGGGGTAAAACCTGTTTTTTAGAACAGGGAGTTTGTCATCTCTGAAGTGTGTTTCCTGAATAAATGCGATGACTGCATGCAGATGTTTCAGGTCATGGAGAAGCATGTGCCTTTTTTCAGGAGTGTTAAGCCCTTTAGCATTAACGGACACAATACGAATGGCATCCATCTACCCTGTCAACCAAATCCACCAGGGAAAAAAGGGGGGAGGGGGAGAGGGCGGTAGTAGGAAAAGGAAGTAGAAATTAGATTAGGAAGGTGGAGAGGAAAGGAAAAGAAATTGGGCAGAAAAAAATTAGGCAAGAGGAAAGAAGTAGGGATAGGTAGAACCAGAAGGCACTACCACCCTAAGAGACCGTAAATAAGAGGCTCTATTGCGCTCTCTGGCCTATGGCCGATTATAAGAGCGTGGACCTAAGTGGGGAAATCGTTAGAGAGAAAAGAGCTCCTGTTACTCCCTAGCCGACCCGGCCAAAAACTATAACATGACCCAATAGCACATAATAGCCTAAAAGAAATCAATAAGCCAACAGTGTGAGCATAATCAGAAACAGTATTATAACAACAAGGAAGTAATACTTCCATATGATGTAGTAGGAGTTTCCACTGGTAAGGGCAACCAAACAGGAAAGGGCAGTCTCTCCTGTCCAAGTGTCAACCCCATACCAGATAAGTATGTTCAGGTATGTCACCTCCTGACAGTAGATCCCTCCGCAGGTGGTAGACTGGTTTGCCAGGATGTTCCCGGTCAGACACAGAGGGAAAACCCTCCCAGTCACACATGTAGGAGCTCCAATTTATCTCCCAGGAGCAGGCAACATGAAGGCACTTCACAATACTCATGAATATAAGTAGGGATTTAGCCGGCTGGAGGGCCCCCTCCCAAAAAAAGGGGAGGGGGACCCCTAACCCACCAGGAAGAACCCCCAATGGCATATCACAACACTAATAGACAATACAGGTATACAATAAAAAGGATTAGCTGTGAAGAAATCACCAGAGGAATGAGGCAGAGTTCTAACTTAGGGAGAGCATGTGAAGCTTCAGAATAGGAACGACAGACCAGAGCCCATACAAACATTAAGGAGCAAAGCTCTCTATCATCTGTGAGTCATGTCAGAGTAGGAGATCAAAGATCCATCACGACATAAATAGCCCCACACATAATAAGGTTCTATGGAAATAAAAATTAAGGAACTAAGCCCTTCAGCAGGAGAGTCGTCAAGATCAGCATATCATCTTAGGACCAGGACTAGAAGTAAGTTCGCAGGGGCTATGTCCATGGGCAAAACAAAAAACTGGACAGGTTATAGAACCTGAAACAAATACAACCCGCTTCCCTACAGTACCCGCTTATGGGGGTTCCCACAGCAAAACCGATAGGGACTGTGCATATAGCAAGCAAGCCGGAGTCCACATAATAGGAGACACATAATAGGAGACCAGGAGGACTTCGCTTTAGGACTCACAAGTCCTCCGGCGTCAGGGCCCAAGCTCATCTTCTCGTTCTGGAAGGGCATGGTGGGAAGGCCCTCTTGACTCACATTTATGTCCGAGCACCCTGGCATCCTACGGAGCAATTGAAGCCAATTAGGAACCGAGATCGGGTCCGTCTTCAGAAAGGCAAAAAGGTCAGCCTTCAGATTATTTCAGCAGCTTTGGTTTCCCAGGTCCTCCAGATGTAACTACAGAGCAACGGCTATGTCAACATGAAATTCCTGCACCCTCTCTAGGTCTGCCTCCTGTGTTTCCAACGCCAAAAGAGAGGTTTCCTCGGAGGTGAGATGATCTGATAAAGACTGTACTTCCGTCTGCACCGACCATATCTCCTGGTGGTGTGCCTCCTCCAGCTGTAGAATGAGTGCCTCTATCTCTGATTTAGTAGGGAGCGCTTGGATGAGTGCTCAGTGGTCATCGTTACCCTGAGAAGTTGATGGTGATAGCGGCGAGTTGGGCCAGCCCGTGACCAGAGCTCCTGGTGTTTGAGTATATGTCCGAGGACATGGAGTGGGTCGGGGAGGTCGAAGGGACCTGCAACGTGCCTGTCAGCCACGTGGTTCCACCATGTTGGAGCCAGGGCTAGGCCTCTGGGAGTCCAGGAAGAAATTCTGTATCACTGTCTTGCACTCGGTCATACGAAGTGTTCAGCCATTGCTTTAGCCTTACACTTCTTGGCTGAGAGCATGCCGCTGTAAAATGTGTAGAATAAGCTGGGAAAACCAAGGAGAAGCCAGGAGCTGGAGCACAAAGCGTCTTCACTTGGTCATGTCTAGACCACGCCCCCACAGTCAAACTTTATTGGACATAAAAGCTTGTATGGTCTTCAAGCTGAAGTCAACCATTGTGCATAGGCATGTGTGGTTCGTTTAATTCGGAATCAAAATTCGGACAAAATTTATGTTAATTGGAGATTTGCATGTATCCTAATTTCAGAATTACAATAGTAACGAATTTAAACAAATCCGAAATAAAGAAACAAAACTTTGTCCAAAATAACGAATTATCCGAATTCAAATCAAAATGGAAAACAAAATAAAGTTTGAAAAGAAATTAGAAATGTAAATATAATGCTGCCTTTTTATGATTTCCTTCAAAAACTGTGTGAATTAGTGTTAGACTATAAACATCCTCCGAACTTTGAATTTTGAAAAGAAAAGAATAGAATAAAAAATAAAGGAATAGAATAGAAAAGAATAGATTGTAAGCTCCAAGGAGCAGGGCCCTCCTAACCCTCTTGTATTGAATTGTATTGTGGCTGTATTGTCTCCCGTTATATTGTAAAGCACTGAGCAAACTGTTGGTGCTATATAAATCCTGTATAAAAATAATATAATAATAAAGAATATAATATAAAATGATAGAATAGAATAGAAAAAAACCCTACATAGATTAGAATAGAATGGAATAAAATAGAATATAGCCGTCTTCCGAAATTTGATTTTCGAAATTCACATTTTAAATAGAATAGAATAAAATATAAAGAATATAGCTGTCTTCCGAAATTCAGATTTCGAAAAGAAGAGAATAAAACAGAATGGAATAGAAAAGAATATAAAATAAAATAAAAGAGTAGAATAGAAAAAATAGAACAGAATAGACTACAGCCATTTTAAAATTTTGAAATTTGAATTTCAAATAGAATAGAATACAATAAAAAGAATATACAGTGGGTATAAAAAGTCTACACACGCCTGTTAAAATGTCAGGTTTCTGTGATGTAAAAAAAATTAGACAAAGGCAAATCATTTCAGAACTTTTTCCACCTTTTAATGTGACCTATAAACTGTACAACTCAATTGAAAAACAAACTGAAATCTTTTGGGGGGGGGAGTAAACATAAAAAACTAAAATAATATGGTTGCATAAGTGTGCACACCCTTAAACTAATACTTTATTGAAGCACCTTTTGATTTTATTACATCACTCAGTCTTTTTTGGGTATGAATCTATCAGCATGGCACATCTTGACTTGGTAATATCTGCCCACTCTTCCTTGCAAAAACACTCCAAATCTGTCAGATTTCGAGGGCATGTCCTGTGCACAGCCCTCTGCAGATCACCCCACAGATTTGATTCAAATTCAATTGGAATACTTTCAATCCACCGGAAAATTTTGAATCCAGTTGAAAATGAATAAACAAAACAAAAATAAACTACACAAATTTAGTTTCATACAAATGCAATGAAATTAAATTAGTAACTTTACAAATCAATATGAAACAAAACAAAATTTTTTTGTTCTGCACATGTTTAGTGAGCTTGTGAGAGCTCCTGGGTTCACTTTGCTGCCCTGCATATGTTTTCCACGGACAACCTCGCCTGCACTGCCCAGATGCCAAGATGGTTGAATGAGCCCTGAAAACTCTTGTCCAGGATAACAAAGTATTTCTTTCCCTTTAAACCCATCAAATGGTAACAGTGTCTCCGAAGCTCTAAAGGAGCATGTGGAATTCAGATAAGCTCTTTGACCCTAGGCACATCAAACTCATGTAGAAAAGGTTCTGTGTCTGCCAGAAAATGATAGAAGCACCCACTCATTCTTTAGATCAAATATTGAAGACACCTTTGGAACAAGGGTCTGAGCATCAATCTGTCCAGAAAGAATATAATGTGTGGCTTCCTTTGACTGTTTTTTGAGTAATATCCCATGCACTTCCAAAGGAGCAAACAGAGCAAGAGACAGGAATTCCAGTACCAGTGTGAGGAAACAATGTTTGTCTTGGATGGTGCAACTTAAGGACTGCTTTCATTGATTATTTTACTAGCAGATCTCATGCACAGCTTTTCCTGGTAAAGGCCGAGATGGCCCATACCTGCCCCTTCGATGAACTGAGGCTAATATCTAATCCTGCCCACAGAAAGGACAACTGGGCACTTTACTGCCACTGCAAAGGCTGAAAACTTGCTCCATCTCTTGGGGTAGATGCTGTTTATTGAGGATTTCCTGGAGCTTTAAAAGGGCCTGATCACTTCTGGAGGACAATAGACCAGATGCGATTTCTCCTGTGCTCTAGGACCCAGGCCGGTGGCGAGTAGATGGAACCAAAACCAGAAAAAGGCAACCACCAGTGTATTAAAGGTTGTGCAGCTCCAAACAAGGCTGGGGAAGCCCGACCAATACTGCAAAGTGTAACAAAAACGAGAAGCGCACCAACCTTGCGCATTACCTCAGTAACCAAATTTATTAATTAAAGAATGGTACTCACAAACAGTGAATAAAATCAGGCATGTAGTCCTCAAAGGGACTTCAGAGATAAGGAGCCAGCGCGAATTCCATCATGGGGGTAGACACTCAGTACAGTTGACGCGTTTTGAGCTCTGATGTAGAAGGCATGGCCTTTGAAATGCGTCAGCTGTACTGAGTGTCTACCCCCATGATGGAATTTGCGCTGGCTCCTTATCTCTGAAGTCCCTTTGAGGACTACATGCCTGATTTTATTCGCTGTTTGTGAGTACCATTCTGGCTGGGGGTCAGGGGGGACCTTATTGTTTTCTTGCACCAGGGCCCTGAAGGTTCTAGTTACACCTTTGACAGTGTCTATGCAGGGAGACATGGATGTCATCCTAGGCTGCTTTCCTGATATGGACTACAAACCTATCCATTTCTCAGGAAGTGACAAGGCCACTGCATTTGTTCCAAAATTAATGGGTATTTGATGAAAATATTCTTAGCTTGAAAAAACATATGCAGGTGCCACATCTAAAGACTGTAAGTTACAATATATTACATTTTTGTTCTTGACTTTAGTTATGTTCTAACTGCACAGGTAGTTTATTTGCAAACATGAAGTAACCCTTTAAATAAAAAAAATGCAGGAGGCTAGTATGAATATAGCCTTGCTTCTTGCAGTGGTGTAGCAGCAAAATCACAAAAAGGCTACAATAAGCCTGCATTCACACCTGAGCAGAGCATATTCCTGGTGACTTTGAAGCATTACAGGTGTTTTACAAAAGTTTCTGCAATATAGCAAACTTCAAGAGTTTGTTACCAGTGCTGGGCAAGAGAAGGAAAGACATTCTAGAGAGAAATAAAAACATGCATGTCACATGTTTACAGGTGTTCCAATTGAAGTCTACAGGATCATAGAACAAAAAAACTTAAATAAGCTACAAAGATTAAAAAAAAAAACACCTCATGCAGTTTTTGAGCATAGGGCAAATAGCATAAAGCAACTAACTGTTCTGGGCTTCAGCAAAATGGCAGCCTCCAGCAAGAAGAAACAGGAGCAATGCTGGAGGCAATTTACAGCCCACACAGTAGCATATGTATTGATGTTGAATATACAGGATGTACTTTGCTAAAGAACATTACCTTTTGTTATAGGTAAAGTTCCACTTTAAATGTTTGTACAGGTGTTTTTGTGCATTTTTTTCTTGAGTGTTTTTTTTTAATTATTTTTATCCACTGGAAAACTAGTTACTAGGGGAAAAAAACACATTATATGCGTGTTATTCAGGCATTCCCATTGAAGTCTGTTGGGACCAAAATCGATTGAAGCTTGTAGCTTAAAAGAAGCTTTTGTACTTTTTCTAGCTTCAAGCAACACTACTCTCAGTGTGAATGAGGCCTCTGAGTTTAAAGTGTTACTAAACCCAGGACCCTGCATTCACTATATCTGGTCTCCCACAGTACACACAACATGGAAATGCAATTATTTTAGTAAATATAAACTGCTAAATACCTTTTCTCATCAGCAGTTACTGTAGAGCAGTCTTGTGACTTCAGCAGAACACTGGTTAAAGCTTGTAGGAGGAGTTTTCTTTCCACTCTAGGAAGATGCAGAACCCCTGACCTCTGTCTGGACTGTGCTGATTTGCCCTGTGCTGATCACATGCACTCTCCCAAGAAAAAAAAACCACTTCAAACTGAGCATGTGCATGTGACTACAGATTCAGTCTCTATCAGGTGGTCATTTCAGCAAGAGGAGGGACAGAGAAGAAAGGATCAAACAGCCTTTTTACACAATGCAGAGGTCTAACCCCTTAGGTTCCACAGTGAGTATAACAAGCATGCTTTACTGCATATACAGACTGATTTTACTGTTGTGGGTTTAGTAACACTTTAAATACAGTCTTCAAATGTGAACAATGCCTGCTGAGTGAACCTATTGGGCACACCTCCATGGGAACAGATCTTCCCATAAAATTCTTACAGCCAGCCCTTCTGCATCATATGCACGTGGCGGGGCTTTCCCTGTAATCAAATACTGGCTGAGCCTGTCACTAAAACTCCACCCAGTGAGTGAGGAGGATATGTCACACGCAGCTTCCACTCCTCGTAGCTTCCACTCCTCATCTCTTTGTCCTATTCAGAAAGTTTGTTGCCCCAGAAGTGCTGTAACTGAATACAGCCACTGTTTGCTGTATAATCTGCTTCCTCCAGGTGTTTGCAGTTCATTGCAGTTTTTTGTTTTCTGCCATGGGTTACTTAACTCAGGATTTGATATAAATGTCATATGTTTAGACACCAGCAGAGGGAAGACTGGATCAGGAATTAGATCTGCAGCCAGGAACTGTTTGTGACTTGTCATAAGGAAAAGATAAGGGTTGGGGTTTTGAGCAACTTCTTAGCGACATTAAGTAAATTACGCTGTAAGACCGGTCTCTTCCGGGAACAACAATTACATGACAAATGTTTGAGTCAATGCTTTAGCTGCTGGGCGGAGAGAACACAGTTACTGGGACATACTGCTAGTGTTTCTGTGGAGTTTTATGTTCTAAAATGTGACTTTTTGACAATATGAAATATGACAAATGAAAGTAGGATTTACAGGCTAACTGAAGTATGCCCAGTTATTGAATTATCGGTACTTTTTCCAATAGACAAAAACCGAGAAAAGTGACCACAGCAAAAACACCAAGTTGCCCCTTGAGTCTACTTGCTTTTTTTTTTTGTTTAAATACTTTTTTTTGTTTTGTTTTTGTTAACTTTTTTTGTCTGAGTATAGATCTATGTTTCTCCCAAGCATGTGTGAAACCACTTAATGTTGTCTGACTCACTACCTCTGCTGAATGTCTGTTTCAAGCACCAACTACTCTTTCAGTAAAATAATACTTTCTAAGATTAGTTTCCTCCTGTAAGGGCCCCATTCACACAGGCAGACTCTGCCAAGCAGATCCGCCTGCTCAGCGGGAGATCTGTCTGTTGATCCCAGGTGAGCAGGCGGATGACAGGCACAAGCAAAGCGGACACAGCCCACTGTTCTCCATGAGGCATCCAGATGTGGACGGACCACCTGTCTGTTTACATGCGACTGTCATCCTATCCACCAGACAGATGGCAAATAGATCCCCATTGTTCTGTTTTAGTGGAATGAATCGGATCGGATGCAGGACGCATGTCTGTTTACATCCACCGCTCCACAGAGAGCAATGCATGGTCCGATCTGGTCTGCCTGAAAAATGGACAGGCAGACTCGATCAGTCCGCCCGTGTGAAAGGGCCCTTAATTTGAAGTCATGTCCCCATGTTCCTGATCTTGGCTCCATATTGGAAACACTGCCCTCTTGAACCTTATTCACTTCCTTGATGTATTTAAAGGTTTCAGTCATGTCTCCGCTTTCACTTCTTTCCTCCAGACTGTACGTGCAGCTGGGGTGCGAGGACAGGGAAACATGGCGTACACGTTGCTTGTGTTCAGTGTTCCATCCATCCATCCATTCATTCATTTAGCAGTCATCTTTTATGATGTTAACGTGTACGTGCAGACAAGACTTTCTTTATTTTACAGACTACTGAAAGGTTGAAGTCTTGCAATCTGTATTCTGTTAGGGAAATTTTGCTTCACTTCCGGTGATTTATTACAGGAGCGCACTTCCGCCTTCCACGGCCAGCGCATGCTCCGAAACGCGTCGCAGTGCACCCTGGGATCTGACGTCATCACGGCCACACCACTGCTGCGTTCCAGCGTGCGTTCCATCCGGCTCTGAGGGAGGACGTGCACGCCGGCCGGCCTCACCGCTGTTCCCCTCCAGGTCCACGCTGTTCCAGCCGAGAGCTGACCTCCCCACATCGCAGTAAGATGACGGCTCTTCACCCGGGTTACCACCCCACCGTTAACTATTGTTAACCACGGTTTTTAAGCTTATGATTACTTCACACATGTGAGTGTTTCTACATTTAGACTTGAATAAAAAGACTTATTGCACTTAGAGGCGCTTCTCTCCTTTTCTCATCTACAGAGGTTGCTACAGCTTATCTGGAAGCCTTGCCCTCAGTGCCACACGGAATCCTACACTCTTCATACAGTAGCCACTAATACCACGATCACCCCATACTACTATTTCCCAGGACTTTGCAGTGTTTGCGCTGTTACAACCCTTCCTCATTTTTTCTGTACAAATTAAGTTATTGATGACAATTGTGTCCTATTTAAAGTGATATTAAAGGTAATTAAAAAAAAAAAAACAAACAGGTTATACTTACCTGCTCCGTGCAACTGATTTTGCACAGAGCAGCCCCAATACTCCTTCTTGGGTCCCCCACCAGCACTCCTGGCCCCTCCCTCCTGTCAAGTGCCCCTGGAGCAAGCTGCTGTGTGCCCATTCACACACAGAGCCATGGTTCAGCCCCACCCACCCTCCTCATTGGCTCCCATTGCTGTCTCAGCCAATGGCTCCTACTGCTGTCTCAGTCAATAAGGAGGGAGATTCCCTGGAGAGCTGAGACTCTTGTGCACATTGTTGGATCACAGTAGGGCTCAGGTAAGTATTTGGGGGCTTCTGCACACAGAAGGTGAAAAACCTTGAGCCTTTACAACCACTTTAAATTATATTATACCCTTGGTTTTTAAAGCATTTTCAACAGGTGAATAATCACTGGCATAGTATGCAGTTTTTCTATCTTTTAATCCTTGTCTATGCTCCAGTTTATGCTTCTGCCATGACTACTTCACCAGGGTTCCTGTTTCAGGGTGGCTCCTTGCTCTTACAGTGTCCTAGGGTGCCATGCTTGCATACAGGACTAAATTTGGGTTTCCCTATATGTGTGCATCAATAGACATACAAAACTTCGTAGCCTAGGATGCCAAGGCATTCCACTGCTCCCCCTCCTCTCTGCCTTTTCCAAGCTAACTGGCTAACAAGTGACTGTGCTGTCCACTGTTAACCTTTACCTGTGAAGTCTGGATGTTCAGGGAAGCAGCACTATGAGAGCAGGAGCCAGCAGCATTGAAAGTTGTAAACTGCAATTGCTTGGGTAAGAGTTTTAACAAATAGTTTACTGGAGAATGTTTATTTTATTGCACTCATTGTGTAAAATTAAAAATACAGAGGGTTTAATACAACTTTAAGGCCCTAATGGACGTGTCTTAGTTGTTGGTTGAAAATTGGAGTATGCCTAGTGTGAAGAAGGAGGTCCCGTTCCTCTTTTGGGGGAAAGACCATCTGCACCACCATGTAAGGTAAACGTTTGTGAACACTTTCTAGACTGGTTGGGAGGCCACTGCTTTGTCAGTTTTGGGAAATTATTTTGGATATCTCCTGAATTTATGGAAACCATTTCGGATAGCCCTGAACTGGATTATGAAGTTTGCATCAAATAATGTCTGTTCTGCAGAAGTTGGTTCACATGAAGGACACTCTACATGTCTATATTTTATTTTTATGTGTCCTCTTGATTCCTCTTGCATCCCTACTTCTACTCAAATTATAGTTTAGCTTACTCCTTTCTTACTGAAATTCTTCTTCAGGTTCATATACTAAAACTTTATTGGTTGGGTAATTTTCAGCTAGTCAGATAACTGGATGAATGTCACAGCATCAAAGTCAACCAAACAACTGGTCGATCTTGTTGGTGGTTCTGCATTGCCACTTTTCTCCTTCAAACATTACAGCTTGAAATTTTATGTAGCACTTTCTGCTCTCAGGCTTCATGTTGTTGATTTTGATCTCAGATCTTGTTTTTGTTTCAGATTTGAGCTCCATAAATAAGTTCCAGCCTTATCAGGAACTCTTGGAGAAGAGCTTTGTATATTTGAAATCAAAGCCTGAATTTCATTTGGCGTCTAAAGGAATGATATATATTGGCTGGAGAAGCTGCAATGCTCCGGTTTGACACTTGAAGATATCCACCTTTTGGAGGTGGTATTCATCATTATAAAATACTGTATATGTCAGGCAAATTCAGCCCCTTTCTACTGTAAATGTAGGATGCTTTTTTCCAGGTTTATCATGATCTTTTTGGTAGTGATGGAGCATGCCCACCCCCTATAGCCTTCCATACATTCCTACTGACCTGTGAGGCAGCCGATAGTGATGGGTGATAAAAATATGGGGTACAGGAGGGGACAGGTGAGCTCTGACATTACCCTGAAATGTCTGAGCTTCACCTATTCCGAATGGCCTTTTTTTTTTTTTTCAAAGTAGATCTCTAAATTCACCTAAAAGCCCCACAGGGCCAGACATACCTTATGCTGCAGTTTAGTAGTTGTTCCACCCCACTTATGGTCTTCAGATGCAGAGTACATGTCATCTGTTATATGTGACTTGCTTGTTTTTCCTACATTTAAAGTGTAGAAAATACAAATTTCCATTTATCTCAGTGGCGTATTGTGGATGACATTTCTGAGGCTGCATTTGACTTGCTTTGTATTTTATTTCTTTGGACTCAGCAGGTCCTATTAAAATGCATTTGCACATGTCTGGCAAAGCAGGTCAAAGTTGATGTTTCTGGGTTTTGAATGCAAATGCATGCACATAAACACTGATCTGTTTGAATGCAAAAGGCAACATGAGATAACCGCAACACCCATGTACATTAGTCCTGATCAGATATCAATACAGACAGTTGCTGGACACTTGTGTTCAGCCATAACACTGATCCACAGCACATAGCTTTTTATGATTGGAAACGTATTCCATAGAATGTGTTTAAGTCCTCATTTAGACTAGCAGGTGGATGGTGGCAAAAATGTGCAGTTGAGCCGCATTTTTCTGCCTACCAACCTCCCCCCATAGGTTGCAATAGTTAGCGGATGGGGATGTTTTCATGCTGCGGCTGCAATGCTTTGCTTCCTGGCCATGGCAGAGTTAATCCAACATGCAAGTCAATGGGGAAGTGCCACAAATGTCCCACAACTGCATGAAACGCACACAGTTGTGGCACAATTGTCAGCAGAAATGGGATTAAAATAGGTGGTAAGGAGGCTTTGCATCGCTTCCTCGCCTTCTGTCAGTAGCCTCTAAAGAGCAATCCTAGTGCGGATCGGGATTCATAGGCAAGGTCGATTTAGATACACTTCTAGTCCTGTGGTGAATGATTTAGAAGGCTTTGTGTAGGGAAAATATTTAGGATTTTTAACAAATAAATTAGATGTTCATATTTTTTTGTAGTGGCAGAGATGTAGTGAATTAGGATCAGTTGCATTTGCTTTTGTTACATTCACCCAAGCTACTCTGGGGCCATCTTGTGGTATTTTATAGATACTACAACTTGTTGTTGTGTAATACAGCATGTGCTTACGTTTTTGAACATTTTAAATTATGAAAATGCTAGTTCCCTGGCTGTCCTAAATATGGTCTATGTTGCGGTGTTGAAACAATTATAGAGATAAGTTATGCTGCCACTCATGTTCAGCATGCTTGTTTGGTGTCTGTTATTTAAACATACTGAACGTAGCCACAGTCAAGAATTTTCAGTAGCCCCCGTACTTACCTCATGAGAGGTTTACTTTTAAAGGGATCAGAATACCATATAGGGTGTGTGTGTGTATAGTGTGTATATATATATATATATATATATATATATATATATATATATATCCATTAACTAATATAATAATGTATTAAAGTGGAACTTCACAATCTCAATCAACAATAACTATTTCTAATCCTTATGCTGCTAGCATTAGTAAATAGATAGGAAAGTATATCATATGTACTTGTTTTAACCTTTTTTTTGCATTTCTTCATTTACGTCTTGGTTTCAATGCCTAGGCAAATGATGTCATACATCCCAGGAGTCCCCAGGAGGGGAGGGAGGGTTTTGAGCTCAGCCAATGTCTGAGCTAAGGGCAGATGGATTCCAGGAAGTAACTGCTACATGAATCATCTGCCCTTACTCTCTAGATGGCCATGGCCAGATATGCCAGGGGATGTTTTTCTGTTTCAATATTTTTATTAAGAAAGTTTTGTTTATGAACACAACAAGCTCAATATACGCCCACGCAGGGGCTGAGTGTAACAGTAACTCAGGAACAGGTACATCCTGCTGACTTGTATTAACCAAATAATAAAATGTCCAATACAGCAAGGAAGGACAGCAAAAAGCCGAACCAAATATCAGCAGTAGTCCAACAGAATACGGTAAAGAGAAGAGGATAGAAAAGAAGAAGAGTCAGAAAGAAAACATAGAGGAAAGGGAGACTAGAAGAATCATGGATCCAGGGCTAACACAGGTAGCAATTATAAGGGGTCATAACTAGTAAGGGGCAGGGATGGCAAGGAGTATCGTATCCATGATTCCCAAACCTTAAGAAATCTCGGATGAGAATCATGAAGAATGCTAGACATCTGTTCATTGATCAACATATCATTCATCCGGGTCTTCACCCCTTGGAAAACAACCAAAGGGGTTCTCCAAGCTTGAGCTATGGCGCGTTTGGCCGAAATAAATAGGTAGGATGCCAGTTTCTGCTGAGATCTAGACAGACCCAGAATTGGGCAATGTAGAAGGGCCACCCTTGCATCCCTACGGACCGTAATGTGAAATAGCATTTGTAGCAAACCAAAAACCCTAGACCAGAAGCCTATCAATCGCGGGCACGACCACCAAATGTGTAAGACATCCCCGCGTAGACCACAATTCCGGAAACATCTATCTCCGCCAGTCGGATTAAAGTGCGCAGTCCAAGCCGGGACCCAATACCACCGCAGGAGAACTTTGTAGGCTGCCTCAAGAGTGACTGTATTGAATGAACATTTTGCCACTATCCCCCAGGCCCTACACCAATCCTCCGCTGCAATCGAGCCACCCAGATCTCGCTCCCACTGAGAGACATAAGACAGGGGTGGTGAGGAGGACCTACTGTTAAGTGAGGCGCAATAAGGGGTAATAATTAGCCGAAAATAAAGTAGAATAGGAGGAAGTAAGTGTAACGCCAAGATAAGCCAGAGAATGGGACGTCCAACGGTAGGGAAAGTGTGTCTGCAACCGTTCAACCAAGTCGGCAGGGAGCGTAATATTCAAAGCCGTGGTTTTAGACCTGTTAATGTGGAGGCTAGAAATAGTCGAAAAACAGTCCAATATGACTTGAAGGTTGGGGAGAGTGATGAGAGGATTGGTTAAAACCAAAAGTTGGCCTTGCATTGAGTGTCGGCATAGGGGACACCAGAAATATCTGGGTGATTTCGAATGGCTGCAGCTAAAGGTTCGAGAGCAAGAACAAAAAGAGCAGGTGATAATGGGCATCCCTGTCTCGTGCCCCTGAAAATAGGAAAGGACGAGGAAAAAAAACCTGCATATTTAACAGAGGCCGAGGGAGACGAATATAAAGCTGAGATCCATGCCAGGAATGCATCACCAAACCCCATCTAGACAGCGTATATGTCAAATATTCCCACAAAAGTGAATCGAACGCTTTATAAATGTCTAGGGATAAAAGGAACCCTGGTATCCTGCGACGATGTAAAATATGAATGAGATGGATGACTTTAAGGATGTTATCAGCAGCTTGTCGTCCCGGAATGAAGCCAACCTGATCTCGATGAATAAGGGAGAATAGATACTTATTAATTCGGGTGCTCAAAATCTTGCCCAAAATCTTTAAGTCCACATTTAGCAGCGAGATCGGTCTGAAAGCTTGTGGTTCAAAAGCATCTTCAGATTTCTTAGGAATCATAGTAATATACGCCTGAAAAGACTCCAAAGAAAGCTGTGAACCCTGCTTCAAGGAATTGAAAAAGGCCGTCAAGTGAGGGACCAAAACGGTGGCAAATTTTTTATAGTAAAGCCCAGAAAACCCATTAGGGCCTGGAGCCTTGGAGGCCTTCAAAGATTTGATGGCTTGAAAGAGTTTAGATTCAGAAATATCCGCATTCAGGGCATCTCGGGCTGCAACGGATAAAGAGGGTAGGTTCAGCTCATTGAAAAAACTATCAGCAGCTTCAGTGACAAAGGTGTTCGGTTTTTGGTAGAGGACAAAAAATCCGCAAATCTATGTGTAAAACTTCACAGGGTCCGTGGTAAGGCCACCGCCCCTCATTCAAAGTTGAATAGGTTTATGCGTGCGACCAAGCGAATTAAGTTTCTTGGCCAACATTGGTCCCGGTTTATTGGCGCTTGTATAAAACCTATGTCCATCCCAACGTAATGCCTTCTCAGCTCGAGTAGTGGAGAGGAGATCAAATTCAGCAGCCACCACATCTCGAGCTTTCCTGTTGGCCGTAGTTGGGCAGGCTTTCCAAGTAGCGTCCACCACGGCCAATCTCGAGGTCAATTCCGACATCCTCTTCTCTCTGGCCCATTTCCTAGACGAGGTGATCTGAATCAAATGACCCCTAATGGTGGCTTTGTGAGCCTCCCACAAAGTGACGGCCGACGGTACAGAGCCCACATTGTCCGTAAAATAGGACTGAATGTGCAAGAGAACCTGGGAGCAAGAGGCCTGAGTGGTGAGTAGGGATTCGTTGAGTCTCCACGCAAAATAGGGCCAAGCCATACCAGAAAGACACAGTGAGAAGACCAAAGGGTCATGATCAGACCAGGGTGAGGTCGAGATGACAATCTTTTGAATTGAAGATAAATGTTTGAAGGAAATGAAAACGTGATCTATTCTACAAAAGCTCAAGTGTGGGGCCGAATAAAAAGTGTATTCCCGCGAAGTAAGATGCATTTCCCGCCAGACGTCTACCAACCCATAAGCTTGTAACGTATCACGCAGTTTAGATTCCTGAGAAAGGTCGTGGTTAGGGGGTCACCCCCATTGGGTAACAGCGAACGACAGATGAGTCAAGAGCAATATTCGAATCGCCCAGCAGTAAAAGAATACCACGTTGGTGATGCAAAATCACCTTCAACAAGTGAGAAAAAAATTTGTGTTGGAATCTATTTGGTGCGTAATAACCCACCAAGGTCACCTCCTGGTCCCAAAAGGTTCCCCGGAGGAGCAAATACCTGCCGGTGGGATCAGCTATTTCTGGGTTGCAAGTAAACAGCAGATTGCATCTAAAAGCAATCACCACACCCCTATGCTTCTCAATGGCCGAAGCAGAGAAAAAGGTTGGATAATGGTGAGAGAGCGCCGCGTGGAGGATTGAGAAAACCTTGTCTCCTGCAGACAGGCTGTATCCACGTCCTGGGACTTAAGATGATAGAACACTTTAGAATGCTTGGTTGGAGAATTAAAACCATGGATATTTTGAGAAAAAATCGTCAAAGGTTTTAAAGCCATGCTGAGTCGAAGGAATTCAGCTGCCAAAGTACGCTAGGAATAACGGTCCATTCCTCAAATGCAACCTTACCCTGGGCTGCTCTGGATCCGTGAGAAAGAAAAAAGAAACAGACAAGAAAAGAGAAACAGAAGAAGAAAATGTACACTCCAAGATAGTGTAACAGAACCACAATCAGTGGAAATTGCGTCCCAATCGCAAGGACAATCATGGGGGGTGGCTCTACCACCAGGCACATGGGTGCGTCATAGACAACATAATACATAATAAACTTGCATGGGGAGGGAAGGGGAAGGAAAGGAGAAAACAAAAAAAAGGGAAGGGGGGGGGGGACATAACAGGCAAAAAGACATCAAGTACATTACCGTAAGGAATGCATAATATGATACCATAAGATATAGAAAAAACTAAGGCAGATACATCGACATATTATCATGATAAAAAGGAGGCATTCCCGGGTCACGGATCCATAGGATCGGAAACGGCACCAATCGTATGATCCAGGAAGGCCCCCGGTATATATAACGAAGTACAATAACACCCCCCTCCCCCCCAGACCAAAAAAAAAGGGACCCAAGAAATTCAACTCAAAATTGGATAGCGAGGAGGCGGCAGGGAACGAGGATCACCACCAGCGCGTACCAGTGTTGCACGGAAGAATAATCCAAACTGTAAGACTAAAACCCGCAACCTACAGAAAACATACGAAAAGTTCGCCCTACAAGGGCCAGTCAAGGTGCCCGCCCCATCAGAAACACGGAGAGTCACGTCAGTGGACCAAGCCATCTGAAAAGCGAAAAATCTTATCCATCCAACCGTACTCAACCTAGATCGGAGCGAGAGGATCCGGACAACGGAAGGGTACCAGGGAGAGAGCATTTACGGCGCCAACTTTCTCCCATATACGCCCCAGCTGGGATGAAGGAGGATGGGAACCGGAGGGCCGCATTGGGCTGTCGGAGGTATCCCGCGAGGGCAGAAGGTGTAGCGTCTCCAGGGTCGACTTGGCCTCTTCCAGATTGTGGACAACATGGCTTCGACCTTGGTACGCGAACGTAAGCTTAAATGGGAAACCCCATTGGTACTTGATGTGACGGTTCAAGAGGACTGACGTGAAGGGTTTCATCTCTCAACGTTTCTGGATGGTGCCAGATCTGCGAACAGCTGGTACGGATGACCTTCAAAGTGTAGATCCTGCTTGTCTCGCGCAGAGTGAAGGAGCGATTCTTTCGTACGGTAGTAGGTGAATTTAATTATAATGTCCCTGGGAGGACCCTCAAACCTCCTCGGACCCAGGGCCCGATGAATGCGATCGAACTCCAAACGGTCTATCGGTATTGCCGGGTCCAACTCTTGAAAAAGCGCGGTGGCGGTGGACGTGAGGTCGACGATGGATTCGGGCAGACCACGCAGGCGAAGATTACCTTGACGGGACCTATTTTCAAAGCCTTCCAGACGCAAGTGAGCCGCGTCAAATTCTCTTCTCAAATCTGTAAGGTCTTGCTCATGATTTTTGATCACCGCCGCCGCAGCATCCATCTTGTCTTTAAGAGCATCAGTGCAGCTGCCCAACTCGTGAATTTCTTTGGTGAGAAGGGTCGCCAGTTTGGAGGTAGCGGTGTGAAGCTCCTGCTGCAGCATGGTCTTGAACCTAGCCAGGAGGTCCGCATCCCGCAAGGGGGGCTGAGAGTAATCTGCATCCCGCAATGGGGGCTGTGGGTGGTCTGCGTCCCGTAAGGAGGGCTGCGGGTGGGCTGCATTCCGCAGGTGGGCTGCGACCCGCAAGGAAAGCCGCGGGTGGTCTGTGGCCCGCAAGGAGGGCTGTAGGTGGTCTGCGTCCCGTAAGGTGGTCTGTGGGTGGTCTGTGGCCTCTGAGGGGGTCTGTGGAGATGTCTGGCAGGCTCTCCATGTCGCAAATATCGTCCGGACCGCCCACGGGTAGCGATGGGGATGCCAAGGATTCTGCTCGCGAGTAGGCCGCGTCTGCTGGCCGGCTCTGAGCACAAGTCCTGGAGGCGCGGGGGGTCGCTGACTTCTTCCCCATTTCGGCGGAGGGTGTGGGCAGAGAAGAACTTATTGTGCCGGCGGTGGAGGAGCTCGGCTACCAAGCTGCCATGCCGTGCGCTGCTCACGAGCGCCCCCCAGGGGGTGTTTTTCAAAATGATTTCTCAGCAAAATAAAGCTTGGAGACAAGGATGGATGGGTGAGTTTGCTTTGAATATTAAAAATAAATTATATTGCATTTTTGGTTTGTGGTGCTCAGATGCAGTGTATTTACAATTTAATATACATTTTTTTTTTTAGCTCTGTGTGGAAATTTTGAGCTTTTTATTAACTTCAACATGACCTTTTGGAGAGCATGCCCTCTTCTTTCAGAGACGCAATAGGAAGTGAAAGGAATTCCCATATGTCAGCTGAAGATGTGTCCACATCAGAGGATCTTCCCTCACCTTGTTCTCTCATGATAACTTAACCTCCCTGGCGGTATTCCCGAGTGTAGCTTGGGGTAAAGTTTCAGCACCACAAGCGGTAACCCCGAGCTACACTAGGGATTACCCTGCAGCGCTGCTCCGGGATCTCTTCTTCACTTACCTTGTCCTGCGCTCCCGCGATGTCCCTCCTGCAGTGTCCCTGGCAATGTCCTCCGGCCGATGCCAGCATCTGTCTTCCAGGTTCTGCTCCCTGCGATGTCAGGACATATGGGGGACCGAACGGAGGGAAATTTAAAAAAGTGAAAAAGTGACATTCACTAAAATCACATAGTAAAACATTACTGTATCAAACCATTTCACATATATTTTGTATATTATTGAATTAAATTTATTATTATTATTATATTATTTTTTATGATTATTTGTTAAATTATAATTTATGATTTCGTGTTTCAAATTTTAACATACCCGGGATGTTTACTAGACCCTTGTTCGGACAAATTTCAGTGAGTTATTCCTAAAAATTACAGGCCTACAATAAAAAAAATACATTTTTTTCCATGCAAAAAAATGTACCGCTTTGAGCACAGAAATATTGACATAATCAGACCGCTAGGGAGGCTACAAATGGCCACCAGCACAAATATGCGGGTAATCTCTCTGGTTGGGACACACACCACATAAAAACAGTAGATCTAACACTTCCGCACTCTATCCAGGGCAAAAGCAGAAACAAAACAGGAAGTGAGAAGAATCACCCACTGAGACAGTTGTCATCAGAACAGGTGTCTACACTGAAAGATCTCCCCTCATCTCTTGTTCGGTGAAACTGTAGAATTTTAGATTCTCCATTACATTCTGTCTCAGTTAAGATGGGCAACAGGACAAATGGAGAGAGTGAATACCCCCAACGGGCCCAAAAATAGCTGTGAAAACTTGACAGGGGTTTGAACAATTCCCCATTCTTTCAAAACTGAACAAAAAGGTTTGTCTGTTGATACACTTTTAAGTGAGCATCCAGGTAATCCCAATTTCCCCCCAGTCCTCCCTCTCCCCCTCTAGGGTGGCACCTGTTGTTTTTTTTTGCCTTGTACCTTTAGCAAGAAACAGATCTTATTACTTTTTATGACAAGGCCTGTATAGACAGGGCAGCTGCTGGTAGCACAGTTCATAATGACACAGACATGTCCCCAGAACGACAAGACAGCTACAATACCTCCCCTGGGACTTTTCAGCAGCAAGAGATTGATATACAAAAACAATATCACCAATACAAAATACAAAAAAAACCTCAATCTTTATTCTGTTCGCAAATAAATTCCTCCAATAAAAACAGAAGATTCTGGTTTTGTTTGCACGACTTCAATATATTATATAGCTCTTGTATATACTGTTACATGCAGTTCACATTTTGCACAGTACTGATAACATAAAAAATGACGTGTACATTACAATGCCTATGGTTTACTCCAGTACATATTTTTATAG
Organism: Staurois parvus; assembly: GCF_062004578.1. NCBI lineage: Eukaryota > Metazoa > Chordata > Amphibia > Anura > Ranidae > Staurois > Staurois parvus. The sequence continues at coordinate 9,242,714 of NW_028318358.1, forward strand.
AGTAGCATATAAATTACAGTGCCATATATCCATCTCCAGTGCATAATTACCAATGCGTTTCAACCATACAAATCTTCATCAGGAGAAACTGGAAAGATACCTACATGTATATGCAAGAAAATATGCACAAATAGTGACAGTGTTGGCTGCATAACATTATAAGAAACAGTACTCAAATCTAACTGTATAAATGTTGAAATAACTTAAAATTAACTATAGGATATAAGAACCATATCCACTGTCTAAATGAGTTGCCCCGGGAACCAAGATTCAGGCCCCCAGAGAGCCAACATGGACCAGGCATAACCGGCTGCACCAGTGCACAGCACACCTTATAAAACTGAAAAAAAATTTAAAAATGGCCAAAATTTTGGAATCTTCTTAAGGTTCCATAATAATGTCAGACTTGGGTCACAAAAAAGACTGAGTACCTCCATTGATATTAATTCAAAAGGTTTCAAACCAGAAGAGAGAGGACCTTATGCAGGAGATAGTGTGCCCAAAGATTATGTGTGAGATCGCATGTCTAAAAATAAAATAAAAAACAAAAACAAAAAAGTACTAAAAGCCTATTTAGGATATATCATACTATATGTGTATATGAATCTCACAAATAATATTCTAGACAAAAGTTCAGCTTACCATCAACCACCTTAGAGGGTACACAGCAGGTTGCTTTAGAGGTTTCCACAACAGAAAAGATTGTGCTTATATCGGGGCTTTATATAAGCCCAATAAACAGCTGTGGACAAGACCGCCAATCAACCCCCAAGCCCATGCCAAAATTACTCCCTCGGCGTCCTCATGGATTACACCGCACATGCGTGACACCATGACGTCACGCGCACGTATAAACATAGCACAGGCCACACCCACCCAAGAAGGAAGACCCACAACAGAATGGTGACACCACAACGCTGTGCCCCGCTAAGCCGCATGCATCTGCGCAGTGGATGGCCACCTGAGGACGCCGACAGTGCGGATATGTGATTTGCCCAGCACAGTTGTTGTGTGGCAGGGGCAATCAGAGACATTCAGCAAACTGGGAGCTCCCTCAAGTCCGCACAGAGCAGACACCAAACCTCCTAAGGGTCTAACAACAGCCCCACAAGGCAACCCACCAAAACCAGAAGACCAATCACAACAAGGCTGAGAGCTACTCTCCAAGACTTAGACTGAGAGGGAATATTAGCATTGATGAACACAACACAGAAATGGGAGTTCTTCAAAAAGACTGTATGTGAACACACTGCAAAATATATTCTCATGGGCAACAAGTTTAAAAGGCTATAAAATCAAACATATGTGGTTTACGGCCAAAGTTAAAAAAGCTATAGATAATAAGAAAGGAGCTTTTATTAAATATAAAAATGAAGGAACACTATTAAACGTTACAAAGAATATAACAGAATATGCTAAAAGGTAATAAAGGCCGCAAAAATAGAAAATTAACGACAGATTGCAAAAGATAACAGGCCAAACCCCAAAAAAGTCTTCAAATATATTAATAGTACAATGGTCAGGTCCGAGCATGTAGGCCCTTTACAAAATAATCTAGAGTTGGTGACTGGGGATAAGGCAAATTTATTAAATACCTTCTTCAGCTCTGTGTATACAAAGGAGCATGGGGGAGCTCTTGTCCATAATGGGCATGGTATTGACACAGCTCCAGATGATCCACATTGGCTCACAATTGATATGATCCAGAAATATTTAGGCAGAATAAAGGTGAATAAAGCACCTGGACCAGATGGCATATACCCATGGGTCCTTAAAGAATTGAGCTCTGTCATTTCAAAGCCATTGTTTCTAATTTGTAGGGACACTTTAATGACTGGCATAGTACCACTGGATTGGCGTAAGGCCAATGTGGTGCCTACATTTAAAAAGGGGTCAAAATCTTTACCAAGAAGTTATAAACCTGTTAGTTTAACTTCCATAGTTGGGGAAATACTGGAGAGTTTAATAAAAGACCACATAGATGAGTTCTTGCTGGAAAAAAATATTTTAAGCAGCAGACAGCATGGATTCATGAAAGACAGAAGTCAAACAAATCTGATTTCTTTTTATGAGGCGCTGACAAAACCTTTTTTGTCACAGTTCCCCACACACGGCTAATGTGTAAGATAACATCTACAGGCTTGGAAAAATCTGTATGTAAATGGATAGAAAACTGGCTAAAAGATCGTATTCAGAGAATAGTGGTTAATGATTCATACTCTGAATGGTCTAGGGTTGTCAGTGGTGCACCCCAAGGTTCAGTGTTGGGACCCTTACTTTTTAACATATTTATAAACAATACAGGGTCTGGAAATAAAAATCCCATTTCAGTCTTTGCAGATGACACCAAGCTGTGCAGTGGAAAAACGTCCTTACAGGATGTCTCCAACTTACAAGCCGACCTCAATGCACTTTTTAATTGGGCAACTATGTGGCAAATGAGGTTTAATATTGAAAGGTTATGCACTTGGGGGCTAAGAATATGCATGCATCATACATACTGGGGGGAGGGGTACAACTGGGGGAATCAATGGTGGAGAAGGATCTGGGAGTCCTGGTAGATCACAAGCTTAATAATGGCATTCAATGCCAAGCTGCAGTTTCTAAAGTGAGCAAAATCCTCTCTTGTATTAAAAGAGGTATAGACTCCAGAGAGAGAGATATAATTTTACCCCTGAACAAATCATTAGTAAAACCTCATCTGGAATATGCAGTTCAGTTTTGGGCACCAATTCACAAAAAGAACATTGGGGAACTGGAGAAAGTATAGAGAAGGGCGACCAAACTGATAAGAGGCATGGAGGAGCTCAGCTACGAGGAAAGATTAGAGGAACTGAATTTATTCTCTCTTGAGAAGAGGAGATTAAGGGGGGATATGATCAACATGTATAAATACATCAGTGGTTCATATAGTGAACTCGGTGTAGAGCTATTCACTCTGAGGTCAACACAGAGGACAAGGGGGCACTCTTTATGTCTGGAGGAAAAGCAATTTAATCCAAATACGGAAAGGTTTCTTCACAGTAAGATCTGTGAGAATGTGGAATAGAGTTGGTTCTGGCCAGCTCAGTGGATTGCTTTAAAAAAGGCCTGGATTCTTTCTTGGATACACAGAATATAACTGGTTACTAACATTTATAGGTAAAGTTGATCAAGGGAATATCCGATTGCCTCTCGGGGTATCAGGAAGGAATTTTTTGTCCTGCAGGCGCAAATTGGATCATGCTTTGCTGGGTTTTTTGCCTTCCTCTGGATTTGTGAGTGTAGGATTACATTTTGTTTTTTAATGGTTGAACTGGATGGACTTTTGTCCTTTTTCAGCCAGACTAACTATGTACAGTAACTATGTAACAAATAATTACATCATAGAAAGCAATATTAACCAAAAACAAAGCATTAGGTTACATATATTATTTTCATATTAATACATACCTAAACAACAGCAAGGACCAACAACCTAAAACAAATTGATTAAATTGAGAAAAAAAGGGGGAAATTATTATTAATTAATCAGTCTGTCTTCCCTGATACAAACTCTTCCAAAAAGGCTTTAAAAGTGATGGTATTATTTAACCCTGGAGGGCATGTGGCTTTCAGTTTCAAATATCCATTTCTGTTCTAGCTGCAAAAGAACCTTATTCCTTACTGGAAGTCTGACAAGCAGTCTATATCAGAAGAGCACAGCTGGCAATACGATTCTCCATGCGGATAGTTTCCACTCTCAGCCCCTCATAAATTCTATTCCATATAGTCAGTATCTTAGACTACAACGCAATTGCTCTCTACTTTTAAAACAGAAGCTGACAACTTGAGAAACAGACTATTAGAAAGAGGCTATAATAAGACATGTCTTTGAAAATCCCACAACAGAGCTATTAAATCACCGAGAGACCAATGACTTTTTAAGCTCAAAAGAAAATCGAAAAAAGAAGGGCCTACGTTGATTATTTTACACTATACCAATCAACAATAAAAAATTAAGCAAATCTTAAAGAAACATTGGTCCCTCTTAACGCAAGATCCAACTATTTAGCAATTTATTAGTAAAACACCAGTTATAACATTTAGAAGAGCCACATCCTTTAGGGATAGATTGGTAAAAAGCGAATTCAAAAGGGATAATCCAAATAACCTCTGTGGCTATCCTGGGTCCTTTGCTTGTAGTGGATGTTCTTACTGTCCATATATGTTTGGCCAAAATCATGTTAGGTTACCTAATGGAGAATACCTTCAACTACAACATTTTGCAAACAATTGTCAAACAAAAGATGTGGTTTACATGCTTACTTGAGTATGTGGAGCTTTTTACATAGGAAAAACGAGACAAGAATTTTGGCGCCGCAAGTACAGACATGCATAGTATGAAAATTTGTAATCCAAACCTTCCTGTGGGAAAGCACGCAGCTTTATTATATGAACACAAACCCCCTAGAATTAAATTTACAGCTATCGATCGAGTGCATATACCACAGGGAAAGGGTGATTAGAATTGGGTTCTTTAGAAATTAATATTTAAACTGAAAGCCACATGCCCTCCAGGGTTAAATGATACCATCACTTTTAAACACTTTTGGAAGGGTTTGTATCAGGGAAGACAGCCTGATTATTTAATAATAATTTCCCTTTTTTTAAATAAACATGAGCTATATAATATATTGAAGCCGTGCAAACAAAATAAGAACCTTTTGTTTTTAATGGAGGATTTTATACGTAAATAGAATAAAAAACTTTTTTTGTATTTTGTGTTAATGATAAATATTGTTTTTGTATATCAATCTGTTGCTGATGAAAAGTCCCAGGGGAGGTATTGTAGCTGTCTTGTAGTACTAATTATGGGATGTAGCAGCAGGATTCACGATTTCATCACCCCTTAATTTCTGTCCCCAGAACTACATCTCCCAATAGCCCTTTCCTTATATATAATGTGTGGGCGGGATCTTGGAAGTCAAGGCAGTAGAATGGTTTTCCTGGGAAATAAATCAATGAATACGTGTGAAATGGGACAGAGGGGGCGTGGGTAGATAGAGTTCTGTAGTTTAGCAAACAGGATTGACAATTCTGGTTGGGATTTCTTTTCAATAGATTTTATTGGGTTTTTTTTAGTATTTCAAGTACAGGATACAAACTTGACCACTTTCAAAGACAAATATAGAACTTCAACTAGAAACAGTAGTCAACAACAGTTTAAAATGTATGGAATATAGTTAAAGCAGATAACGGTTTGGAAAACATATCCAAATACAGAGGTAGGACACACATTTCATGTCGGATAGGTAATCAGTGCACAGAAAAGTTGTTCGATGATAGTTCCACAGCCGACATCATTAAAATGGACTATAGCGAAGAAGATATGCTAAAATGTTAGCAAAATAGGAGATGTGAAAACATCATGTAGTTCAGAAGACGTCCCTGCGGAAGAGCCAAAAAACCTGAAGTTAAAAAAAGGGGGGGGGGAGAGAAGAAATAAAATTAAGTAGTAACACTTGAATTCAGTTAGTGAGGTATGACTGGGTTATAGTGAAGTAAAGCTATTCGCTGAGATTTCCGGGTCAGCATATTGAATCCACGGAGTCCACATTTTAAGGAATCTCTCGTGGGAGTCTGAGAGTATGCTAGCCAATTTTTCATTTATTAAAGAGAAGTCAAGGCGCGGCGAGCTGGTTGAAATTTCATTGAATAAAAATAACTGGATTATGAGCTCCAACAGGAAATTAGGAGTACACTGAATTTCTGGCAGATCAACAAGTATTTTCTGTACTTGCAGCCTTTTAAAAGGATTGTGCTTGGGGAAATGTGCATGTATTGCAGAGATGTACTTTGGTGTGTATTTAAAAAAAATTATAATTTATGAGACAACATATTTCCTTTAATCTGCAGTTATCTTTGACAGGTCTAGAACAAAGCAATAAGTGAGTCATGGTTAAATTGGAACTAAATTGTATCAGATAAGCACAAACTGAATTAAAAAAATATTTAATTAACCTCCCTGGCGGTATGATTATTTCAGATTTTTGGTGCTGAAAGCGGTACCATTTTTTTGCATGGAAATATGTATTTTTTTTATTGTAGGCTGTAATTTTTAGGAAAAACTCACTGAAATCTGTCCGAACAAGAGTCTAGTAAACATCCCGGGTATGATAAAATTTGAAACACAAAATCATAAATTATAATTTAATAAATAATCATAAAAATAATATAAAAATAATAAAAAATTTAATTCAATAATATAATCAAACCAAAAACACTGAAATGTGAAATAGAGCGCCAAGTTCGCACATCGCTGAGCTCAGTCGCAAAATCGTTTTCAGTTTCTGATGACGAATTTCCCCCACGAATCATTATCACTCAATTCTGCAAGTGGTTCTGATTTACTATCGCTGTTCTCTAGCTGATCTAAACCGCTTTTGACCTAAAGGGACACTTTTTGGACGCCATGGACATTTCTCAGTTTCCAGGCAGAAAGAACAGACAAAATGCAGGCAGGGCGCAGGACAAAGCACTAGGGACAATATGTATGTGAAATAGGTTGAAACAGCAATGTTTTACTGTGTAAAATGAAAAAAAAAAAAAATAAAATTTTTTAAAATTTTTAAATTTCCCGCCGCCGGCGGCGGCGGCGCCCGTACGTCCCGACGTCACAGGGACAGGACACAGAAGCCGGATGCCGGCATCGGCCGGAGGAGATGGCCGGGGACGCTGCAGGGGACACATCGTGGGAGCGCAGGGTAAGGTAAGTGAAGAACACATGCCGGAGCAGTGCCGCATGGTATTCCCGAGTGTAGCTCGGGGTTACCGCTTTTGGTACTGAAATGTTACCCCGAGCTACACTCGGGAATACCGCCAGGGAGGTTAATTTTTAATATTCAAAGCAAACTCACCCATCATGTGTCCATGCTTTATTTATTTGGGAAATGACTTTGAAAAATACCCCCTAGCATTTCTATCCACTGCCATCTTGAGTAAGGGCAGATGATTAATGTAACATTTACTTTCCTGGATTCCATCTGCTTTTAGCTCAGGCATGCAGGCAGGAGGGTGTGCTTAGCTGAGGAAAAAAAGGTTAAAACAATTAAATATAACATACCTTCCTATCTATTTACTAATGTTGGTAGCATAAGGATTAACCACATTCTTACCACACTATAGCTGAGTAATGGCTACAGCGCGGTTGTCCAGTTCTGGGAGGGCAGCATATGACTTCCTGCCAGAACGCCCCCTCCTGTGCGCCCACAGCGGTGCGCAGCCACTGATCTCCAGTGATGAGGTAAAAGGCCAATCACAGCGGACTTTTACCACATGATCTGCTGTGTCCAACGACACAGCAGATCACCGAGTAAATACAGTTGCCATTTATCGGCAGCACTTTCCTCATGCTGCCACAGCGTGAGGAAAGTACTAACGATAACCAGCAGTTGTCACGGAGCAGATCAGCACTGATCATCAGGGCACTGATGATCAGTGCCCTGAAGTGCCGCCCAGCAGTGCCACCCACCAGTGCCCAGCAGAGCCACCCACCAGTGTCCATCTGTGCCCATCAGTGCTGACCAGCAGTTGCACCCATCAGTGCCGCCCATCAGTGCCCATCATTGCTGCATATCGGTCCAGCATCGTCAATGCTCATCAGTGCCACTTCATCAGTGCAGCCTATCAGTACCCATCAGTGCTGCGTATCCGTGCCACCTCATCAGTGCCCATTAGTGCTGCCTGTCAATGCAGCCACATTATCACACATCAGTGAAGGAGAAAAATTACCTGTTTGCAAATTTTTATAATAGAAACAAAGGAACACTTTTTTTCAAATTTTTCAAATTATAAAATTTCATATGGGTACAGTGTTGCATGACCACGCAATTTTCATTGCGACAGCGCTGAAAGCTGAAAATTGGCCTGGGCACGAAGGGGTAAACGTACCCGGTAGGCAAGTGGTTAAAGGCTACTACATACTTTAAAAAGTATCTTTACACATAATTTGTCTTTTCAAACTATGACTAAATGTAGCATTTTTTTTCCTCCAGGCCTTGTTTAAGCAAAAAACAGTCTAGATTGTGAGCAAAATTGCAGTATGTTGTAAGTGCTGCTTCAGGAAAGCCTGATAACCTTCCTTTGACAATGATTCACTGAGTTCCTTTCCCTTGACTCCACCCTTGACTATTTTTCTCTGCATAGACATAGCATGACAACAAAAGGGAAGTAACATTTCTCTGTACAGGGCACCCGACTGTATGCACAGTTTTTAGTTCTGTACAGTATGTACTATACCAGGAAAAAAGCTAGCTGCCTCCACCATTTACACTACCTACATTTTCCAAGGAGAATATTTTTTGCTATCCATGGGAAATTATGGTTACATGCTTATTGTAAATATGAGACTTCTTGAACCTTAGCACTGGATGCACAGGCTTTAGTTTTTATTTTTTTTCTTTCACTTACCTTTATTGCTATAACATAGGGAGCTGACCCAGGGAAGAAGCTAATGGATCGTACTACATTAGCTTCTGTCCAAGCACAGCGACCAGGAAAAATGACAGCTGAAACCAGATGTGACAAAATGCTCAGCACTTCCAGGTTCTTGCTATCTAGGGGAGATCAGTGAATTAACCGTAGCTGGTCTCACTTCCCTCTACCCACTGACACCAGCCTTGACAGTCCTGGATCCGCAGATGGGATATCAGAGCTCTGGCAGCTGTTCAGGAGAGTCTGTGGAAGTCTGTGACAGCCGTACAGCCACCCATTCTTGTCCATATGAAAGCCGACAATCCTAACTATCAAATTTCACATCTGTGATGGACAAAACAATGTCTCTGGTGTGTATACACCCTTAAAGTGGTTGTCCAAGCCTCAGTCCAAAGCACTGAGTGTGATTTTGGTCTCCTCTCTCCTCCTTCTGCTATGTACGTTATTCACTTTTCACAGGTTATCCCAACACTAGCCTAGAATCTTGGAATTTGCCCCCCTCCCTTTCAGCATACAAAAGGTGATTGACAGCCTCTGTTTTGAAAGTTTCCTATGTGACTGTCTGGGTGGGTGGGGGGGTCCTTTCCCACCATTCAGGTCTCAGATTACACTCATCTCCCTGCTCTATGATGTACAGTTTGTGACATGAGATCCACACCCCTTGCCTACTGGAGTTGAGAAAAGGCCTTTGACGTGTGTGTTTTAGAAGGCTAACAGGTACAACCTATGTATGAGAATTTTTCAATATCTGTGTATCACCCAAGGCCAGTCACTTCACTGGGTATATGTAATCACTTTAATTGATCTTTTCAAACTGAATTCTTCCATATAACATTTTTTTTGCAAACTCATATGCACTACATGTATATAGGTTTGCAAAAAATTGAGAATTTGATACAGGAAGAATTCAGTTTAAAAAAAATAAATCAAATAATTATGTCCTTTATATGTATACAATACAGAGTTAGTAGTAGTACCTTTTGCATGTATAAGTGTGTGTTGGGTGTGACATGAACATGATATACAGTACTGCGCAAAAGTCTTACGCAAGTGTGAAAAAATGCTGTAAGTTATTAATGCTTTTAGAAATAGAAGTGTTCATAGTTTATTTTTTATCTATTAACTGCTTCCCCTCTGCTCTATAGCAGAAATACTGCTACAGGGTGGCAGGGGTGTGCAAAATCACGTATATATACGTGATTTTGCAGTTCCAGGTAGGGGAACTCTGCCATTTGCGTCCTCAGCTTTCAATTACCACGTCCCGGCCAGTGATTACTCGCCGACACCCGGTGATCGCCGAGTACCACCAATGCGTGAGAGAACTGTATGTAAACAATACAGTTCTCTCCCCTGTCACCTCTAGAACACTGCTTTTTATGGCTCTGCATAGCAGAGCCATACAAACCAGTGTGCTTACAGTGGAAAGCACACACACAGCATGCTGTGAAACAGCACACAGTTAACCATTTGATCACCTCAGATGTTAACCCCTTCCTGCCCAGTGCCATTAATACAGTGTCAGTGCTTTTTATTAGCACTGTTCACTGTATTGGTGCACTGGGGATGTCAGTGACACCTAGTCAGTTCCCCCCAGTGGCAGAATGTCAGCTGCAGTCCCGTAGTCCCGCTATAAGTCACTGATTGCCGCCATTACTAGTAAAGAAAAAAAAATTCCAGTATATATACCACCATTTTAAACGATATAACTTTCACGTAAACTAATTAATTTACACGTCTTTGGATTTTTTTTAGCAAAGACATGTAAATTTTTCCCTAAATTTATGACGAAATTTGATTTTTACATTTTTTTATTGGACATGTTTAATAGCAAAAAGCAAAAATATTGTTTTTTTCTCAAATTTGTTGGGTATTTTTGTTTATAGCGCAAAAAATAAAAAACGCACAGGCGATCAAATACCACCAAAAGAAATCTCTATTTGTGGGAATAAAAAGGATGTAAATTTCATTTGGGTGCAGCATTGCATGACCGCACAATTGTCAGTTAAAGTAATGTAGCACCGTAACGCAAAAAATGGCCTGGTCAGGAAGAGAGGTAAATCCTCAGGAGGGCAAGTGGTTAACAAAATGGAAAACAAACAAACAGAAGAGAAATACAAATCAATATTTGGTGTGACTAGCCTTCAAATTCTTCAATTCTACAAATCTTCTAGGTACACTTGCACACAGTTTTTGAAGGAACTCGGCAGTTAGCCTGGGTTCAGATATATGCGGTGCGGTAAATCGCATGTGATTTGCACAGGAACCACACCGCATTTGTGTGCGGTGTGGTTGGAGCTATACATTTTGTATGGCTCTAATCGCACTGCACCAAAAAGATGCAGGACCCTTTTTTGGTCCGCACTAGAATCGGATCGCATGGGTATTCACACCTATGCAATCCGATTCTGCACATCACATCATGTTTTGCAGACCGCTTTCGGGGTGTTGTTAACATACAGACCCGCAGCGGTTGCACATGAACAGGGTGCAATTCTGATGCGGTGCGGAATTCGCACTAAAAACGCTGTGAATTCTGCACCGCATCAGTGTGAACCAGGTGTTAGGTTGTTCCAAACATTTTGGAGAACTAACCACGGTCTTCTGTGGATGTGGGCTGCCTCAAATCCTTTTGTCTCATGTAATTCCAGACAGACTCAGTGATGTTGAGATCAGGGCTTTGTGTTAGCAGACGTCTGATCATTGATTTAGAGCATACAGAGTTCCTAGCATAGCTAGAGAACTGACCACGCTGTGTTCTCCTGCTTAGTGTGGTGAGTTTTTAATAGGAAAGCAGAGGGAACATCAGGGATTTCACACAAAGGAAGCAATAAAAAGAGAACAGGATACTTTTTCATACAAGTACATGGTACAGCAGGCTCATACAGTGAACAAAATAAGTATTTGATCCCCTGCTGATTTTAAATGTTTGCCCACTCACAAAGAAATGATCAGTCTAAAAATCGAATGGTAGGTGTATTGTAACACTAAGAGACAGAATAGCAACAAAAAAATCAAAAGAAATGCATGTCTAACAAATTATGGACTGAATTGCATGTTCATGAGGGAAATAAGTATTTGATCCCCTATCATTCAGCAGGATTTCTGGCTACCAGGTGTCTTTCATACAGGTAACAAGCTGAGATTAGAAGCAGTCTCTTAAAGGGAGTGCTGCTAATCTCATTTTGTTACCTGTATAAAAGACACCTGTCCACAGGAGCAATCAACAATCAGATTCCAAACTCTCCACCATGGCAAAGACCAAATAGCTGTCCAAGGATGTCAGGGACAAGATTGTAGACCTACACAAGGCTGGACTGGGCAACCAAACTATCGCCAAGCAGCTTGGTGAGAAGGTGACAACAGTTGGTGCAATCATTCGCATCAGGAATATGAAATGTTGGATTTACATTTTCTTTACTTAGCTACTATTCTGGTGATGATGGCCATCTCTGATGCTAAGATGTCTGTACTGTTAATGCTCTTCTGGAGTAAAGTTTCAAGTTACTTTGTAGATACACCTGACTGGGTTTGTAGTCTCCATAGCCCCTATAGTGGGATGTGATGGGTCAGAATAAATGGGTCTCCCTGGAGCTACCCTGTATGAGAAGCCGTCGTAAGTGTTTCCCAACGGCAGCACTTGAGCTGTGAAGAGGTGAGCCCTGAAACAGGAAGATAGCCCTGATGTGGACCTTACCTTTATTAAATATGTAATTGGGAGCACGATATGAGTGCATGCCGTCTGCTACAAGCGGTCTCTGATCCTCTGTATTGAGGAAGATCATGTGGGAGAGGTTGTATCCTGATCCCTGCCAGCAAGGGGTGCCATTAGCCACATTTCCTGGACACACAACTTGACATAGTGTTATACAGGCCTGCAGTACTCTGTTTACAAAAGAAAAGGGGTTAATGACAGATTGTCCTTGTACACCAGCTCGGGGCCACTATACAAACATAAATCTGTAGCATCTTTTGGTCATTCCTGGTTTCCCCAGATGTTGTCGGAATTATAATACTCATGTCAGAGAGGAGATCACTCCAACTGACATGAGCAGCAAAGGGGCCAAACAATGATGGAGGAACAAGTGTTCCAGCACCTGGCCAGCAGTGGGACACAGCCCAGATCTGCAGGACACCAGGATTTTGTTAAAATTAGATTGTACACCCCTTGAGGGTTAGGGACTGATGTGAATGTTCAATATACAGTATATATATGTGTAAAGCGCTGCTTAAATTGACAGCGCTATATAAGTACCTGAAATAAATAAATAAATAAATTCCAGGAGAGAGCCTCAGAATCCTGGGACTTTTGAGAGGTATGCAGTAGGACATTTTCCCATCCACTGACCATCGAAGTAAGGGATCCTATGATACATATTCCTTACTGCTCCACTCTGAAACACTATATTGTACATGCATTGTCCCGACTGCTACACTGCTGTGTAGTATATTACATTGACCTGATCCCTGCGCTCTATATGCTGTGTTGTGTACTACATAGTCTGAACCTGCACCTGTGATAATTGGACTGCCATTGGGTGTGAAGTTTTTAATAGGGATGGTGTTGGCAGTCACGTCTTACCCACACAGGACTGGAATGCGTAAAAATTGGGACCAAGTTGTAACTTTTTAACCTGTGACCAATAAAGAGTATATACGATCTTTTGTGCGGGTGCTGCTGTTACTAAAGTCTGGAACAGAGTGTTTATTTTCTCAACAATTGCTTGTTGGTGTATAGTTTGCAAAAAATTAAGATTTTTTTTTTACCACTTGAGCACCAGCTTATTAATACCCCTTCATTACCAGACCATTTTTCAGTTTTCAATGTTGTAATAGTTTGACTGACAATTACTCACTCAACTTTGTACCTAAACGAATTTGCTATATTTTTGGAGACAGAGATTTCTTTTGGGATTTAACCACTTCAGTATCAGGCACTTCTACCTCCTTCCTGCCCAGGCCAATTTTCAGCCTTCAGCACTGTCGCAGTTTTAATGACAATTGTGCGGTCATGCATACTATACTCATATTACATTTTTATCATTTTTTCACACATATAGAGATTTCTTTTGGTGGTATTTAATCACCACTGGCTTTTTTATTTTCTGCTAAATAAACAAAAAAGCCCAAAAAAATGTTTTTCTTCCTTTCTGTTATAAAGGTTTGCAAATAATTAACCTTTCTTCATAAATTTAGGTCAAAATTTATTCTGCTACATTTATTTGGTGAAAATAACCCAAATAAATGTACTGTATATTATTTAGTCTGTAGGAAGGTTATAGAGACCACAAACTATGGTATATATATATGAAAATTGATCAATCCTGACGGCCGATCTCATTTCTTGAGGACAGTACAAATATCCCCCGAATGACCCCTTTTTTGGAAAGTAGACAGTATTTAGTAAGAGGTATATCGAGTTTTTTAAGTTGTAATTTTTTGTCAAAATTTTTTTGTAAAATGACGAAATTATAAAAAAATATTTTTTTACATATTGTCACCAGTGCAGTACAGTGTTATCATATAACTGGCATAGCATTATCAAGGACACTGACCAGTGACAGTATATAAAAGAAAAAAAAATTCCAAAAAATTGTGACAAAAATTGTCATAATTTTTTGGAATTTTTTAAATTAACTTTTACTTTTTATTTTTATTTATTTATTATTTTTTTTAATATGATTTTTTTTTAACACAGTGGGGTTTATTTACTAATGCTGATTTACTCAGAATTTCGTGCACCTGTGCATGGTATTAAGCTTTAGCAATAAAACCTGTAAGCTGATTGGTTTCTCTGTAGAAGTGCACAAGATTCTGAGTGAACCAGCTTTGGTAACTAAACCCCACTGTGTCCAGAGCAATACAGTGTTACCATAAGTAACACTGTAATACTCTGGGGAAGTGATCAGGATTTTTTATTACACATTGTTTTACATATTATGATTGCTTATACCAATGCATTTCATTGGTATAAGCAACCATTTTTACTGAATAAAACTAATTCATTCAGTGACTTTTGTTGTGATTAACTGTAATTGGCCAAAGCTAATCACATGGTACAAATGGGCTGTGATTAGCCCTATTTGTACCATGTGATTATTGTGACCGATCACAGCTAGCAACACAATTGTATACAATGGATGGCATGAAAGGAAGCCATCCATTGTTTACAATTGTTATGGGATCTGCTGTGATTGATCACAGCGATCAAATGACACTGGCAGTGGGCCAGTGTAGTGATCAGTCATCAGCTGCATGGCCCATTCTGAGAGGACGTCATATGACGTCCAGTCAGAGGAAGGAAAGTCCCACCCAGCCTATAGCAGAATTCTATAAACAGTAAAAAACAAATATTTTGGGGAAAAAAAACTGTTTCTCTTTTTGTTTTAAAAATATCAAATAAAAATGCAAAATGCAGTATCAAAACCCCCCCCCCCCCTTTTTTTTTTAGGAAGACACACCAAGGTCATTTCATATTTTGCCGATGAAGAAACATGTGGGTATGAATGGGTTAACACATAGAGTTTGGAAGAGTACGGAATCCATGGATGGAATGGGGCTTATTTACTAAAACGTGAGCGTGCAAAATCTGGTGCAGCTCTGCATAGAAACTAATCAGCTTCCAGGTTTTATTGCCAAAGCTTAATTGAATGAGCTGAAATTAAAAGCTGATTGGCTACCATGCACAGATGCACCAGATTCTGAGTTCACCAGTTTTAGTAAATCTTCCCCATTATCTTCAATCCCCTTGAGGGTGGCTACTATGGTGGCGACAGGGAGGAGTGGCTGGATGGGCTACAGCTATTTTCCCCTCTTTCCTCCCCCTTGCTCCCTTTTTTCTTTCTTCCCTTTCTTTTCTTCTCTTTCCTTTTCCTTTCTTTTCTGTTGCTGTTTCTATACATCTTCTGCAAGATGTTAATCATCCATCTTGCTGTTGGTTACCAGGTTATTCATGCTTTCTGAGCCGTAATGGGCACTTGGATTTTATTGTGCTTGGGACTTGTTGCCCTCAACTGGAGTGCACTTGCAATTTACATTTCAGTTTTCTTCATTATATATTACACAGGCGCTATTCTGCACCCATGTGTTGGATTAAAATTACGACTACATATAATTTTTGTTTGTCAGCAGCATGCTCCGCTTTCATTGTGGACTATCACTTGTTTTCCATTTTGACCAATGCCATTGTGAATGTTATGGTCTGTGCCTTTTTAATAGAAATTTACAATATAAATATTGAAACAGAAAACATGGAGTTTGGGAATGGTATACTATATACACTGCTCAAAAAAATTAAAGGAACACTTTGAAAACACATCAGATCCCAATAGGGAAAAATATCATGTAGATATCTATACTGATATGGACTGGGTAATGTGTTAGGAATGTAAGGATGCCCCATCGTTTGATGGAAATGAAAATTATCAACCTACAGGGGACTGAATTCAAAGACACCCTGAAAATCAAAGTGAAAAAATGATGCAGCAGGCCAGTCCATTTTGCTGAAATTTCATTACAGCAACTCAAAATGTTTTTCAGTAGTTTGTATGGCCCCCACGTGCTTGTATGCATGCCTGACAAGGTCGGGGCATGCTACTAATGAGATGACGGATAATGTCCTGGGGTATTTCTTCCCAGATCTGGACCAGGGCATCACTGGGCTCCTGGACAGTCTGAGGTGCAACCTGGTGGTGTTGGATGGACCGAAACATGATATCCCAGAGGTGTTTTATTGGATTTAGGTCAAGCAAGAGTGGGGGCCATTCAATGGTATCAATTCCTTCATCCTCCAGGAGCTGCCTGCATACTCTCACCACATGAGGCCGGGCATTGTTGTGCACCAGGAGGAACCCGGGACCCACTGCACCAGCGTAGGGTCTGACAATGGGTCCAAGGATTTCATCTCGATACCTAATGGCAGTCAGGGTGCCATTGTCTAGCCTGTAGAGGTTTGTGTGTCCCTCCATGGATATGCCTCCCCAGACTATCACTGACCCACCACCAAAATGCTCATGCTGAACAATGTTACAGGCAGCATAACATTCTCCACGTCTTCTCCAGACCCTTTCATGTCTGTCACATGTGCTCAGGTTGAACCTGCTCTCATCTGCGAAAAGCACAGGGTGCCAGTGGCGGACCTGCCAATTCTGGTGTTCAATGGCAAATACCAATTGAGCTCTATGGTACCGGGCAGTGAACACAGGGCCCACTAGAGGACGTTGGGCCCTCAGGCCACCCTCATGAAGTCTGTTTCTGATTGTTTGGTCAGAGACATTCACACCAGTGGTCTGCTGGAGGTCATTTTGTAGGGCTCTGGCAGTGCTCATCCTGTTCTTCCTTGCACAAAGGAGCAGATACCGGTCCTGCTGATGGGTTAAGGACCTTCTACAGCTCTGTCCAGCTCTCCTAGAGTAACTGTCTGTCTCCTGGAATATCTTCCATGCTCTTGAGACTGTGCTGGGATACACAGCAAACCTTCTGGCAATGGCACGTATTGGTGTGGAGTTGGACTGCCTGTGCAACCTCTGAAGGGTCCAGGTATCGCCTCATGCTACCAGTAGTGAAACTGACCCTAGCAAAATGCAAAACTAGTGAAAAACAGTCAGAAAAGATGAGTAGGAAAAAATTGTCAGTGGCCTCCACCTGTAAAACCATTCCTGTTTTGGGGTTGTTTCAATGTTGCCCATCTAGTGCACCTGTTAATTTTATTAACTCCAAAGTAGCTGAAACTGATTAAAACGCCCCTCTGCTACTTAGCTGACCAGATCATTATCCCAGGAGTTTAATCGACTTGATACTATACACTGATTAAAAAGTGTTCCTTTAATTTTTTTGAGCAGTGTACATTTATGTATGTATAGGTCATACACAGAGGGAGTAGGAGGGGAAGCTATTGTGCAGGTCCCATACAGTGGGAGTATGGAGATGATAGGGTTATTGTGTATGTGGAGAATAAGGGAGGTGAGGGGTTAGAGATCAGATGTATAGAACAGGAAATGGGCATGAAAGAGTTAAAAAAAACAATCCTAGTGACAATGAAATGTAATCAATCAATCAACCACTTCTGTTGCAAATCCATTCATTCATTTCCTACTCATAATGAATGTAAGCAGTACAGAGATTGGTGTGATTGGTACATTAGGGTCGATTTACAAAAATTGGAGAGTGCAAAATCTGGTGCAGCTCTGCATAGAAACCAATCAGCTTACAGGTTTTATTGCCAAAGCTTAACTGAACAAGCTGAAGTTAGAAGCTGATTGGCTGCCATGCACAGCTGCACCAGATTTTTCACTCCCCAGGTTTAGTAAATCAACCCCACTTTGTCTGTGAGCCTGGGTTCACACTGATGCAGTGCAGGAATTTGCACCGGTTTCTGTGCGAATTCCACACCGCATCACAGTTGCACCCCGTTCATGCGAACCTCTGCGGGTGTGTATGTTAACAACACCCCAAAATTGGTTTGCAAAACACGGTGTGATGTGCAGAATCAGATTGCATGGGTGTGAATACCCATGTGATCCGATTCTATTTCAGATCAAAAAAATGGTCCTGCACCTTTTTGGTGTGGATGCAGTGCAATTTGAGCCATACAAAATGTACGGCTCAAATTGCACCGCACAGAATTCACATGTGATTTGCACAGGAATGTGGTGCGGTTCCTGTGTGAATCACATGCAATATGCCGCACTGCATATGTGTGAACCCAGGCTGAATCGAGCTGTCTATTGATGGCTTGGTTCACAACCATTAACCACCCCAACAGCCACCCAACGGTGCTTTATCCAGTGCCATTGTAAACAACACTGGGTAACTAACCATCTACTATGTCATGTAAGCTCCAAGGAGCAGGGCCATCCTATCCCTCTTGTATTGAACTGTATTGTTGCTGTATTGTCTCCCGTTATATTGTAAAGTGCTGAGCAAACTGTTGGCGCTATATAAATCCTGTATAATAATAATAATAATATAATAATAGTCATACCGCAGTAAAAAAATGGTTAAGATACACTCAGGCAAAGTATTCTTTTTTGTATCCCCTAGGTTTATTTGAGACTTTCACTCATACCACATATTGATGGAGTATTTTGTGGTACAAAAGCTGCAAACTGTATACAGTTTATACTAAGATTGCACTAATACTGAGTATTTTCAGGAGTACTTGTACTCGTGCAAATGCTCCCGATACCCAAAGCCAATACCTTTGTAGTGCAATTTGAGCCCATAAAAAATGAATGGGCTCAAATCGCACTGCAAAGAATTGCATGCAATTTGAGCAGGAATGTAGTGCGATTCCTGTCTGAATCACACGTGGTTTCCCGCACAGCTTCTGTGTGAACCCAGGCTTGTCATAGTGACTTCAGCCTGAGTTCACACAGGAGCAGTGTGGGAAACCTTCCTGCATGATGGATTCCACCAGCACAACTCCAGCTCCCGATCCATCTGAGGACATCAAGGACATCAAGCTGTGGCTTGGGCTCCTCCTGCCTCTCCCATGGCTTTCTTCCCCACTCCCAGAGGCAGCTATCTTCCCCACTTGTCTGTTTCCACATGATTGTCATCCGATCCGCTGGATGGATGGGGAACAGATCCCCATTTGTCTGTTTTATGGCGTACAGGATCAGATTGGATGCCAGTGGGCATGACACCCGCCGGTCCATAGAGGTCTATTAATGCATTGATCGGGTCTGCCTGTCTGCTCGCTTAGGGTACATTTGCACTCTACTGATGTATGAACACCTATATTCCTGGCACACAAAAAAATGCAAGAATGAGCTGTGTAGCATTTACAATATTTGTGTTCATACCTGAGTGTATTTGTACATATACACATAAAAATACTGACAGGCAACTTGGATTTCTGTTTTTTTTTGTTTTACTGATCTGTACACAGCACATGTTTACACACCTGTGTGTACAGGCACATTGAAAACAATGGTCTGCATTTACATCAGTAAAAAAAAACAAAAAACCCCCATATGCCTACAAATGCTGTGTTTTCAGGAAGCAGTGTGCCAGAGGCCATGTTCTGTGTGTCTGCATTCACAGAACAACCTCCCTCTGGAGCAGTGTTATTCTGTGACAGAAACATTGAGTAACACTAAATTTAAGTGCGATATATCACAAAACATAAATATTTACCACATTTATTAAATAAAGCATGTTTTTAAAATACTGCATATGTTATGTTCGGTAACATTTCATGCAGTATTCATCTATTAGTGGATTGACCCCCCCCCCAGTCAATTAAATGGATCAGATTAAACTGACAAACCTGTAAAAAAATCAATGCATGCATGGCCAACATAACAATTATACATACCATATATAACTCAGCAGCACTGCTCTCAACTTATGTTGCATAAAACAGACTACTATCCATGTGCTCAATAGACCAATAAAGTGTAATATGTGCAATCCATAAATAAAGTGCAGTCCAATAATAAAAGTGCCACTGTGCAGATGTGGACTCTTAATACCTAAGAGTCCAACTCACTTGAATCACCATCTTTTACATGTGGGTTTTCCTCTCCACCATTTCGCCAACACTTCACCAGATTTCTAGAGGATAGTATGTAAAGAGGATCATAAGGCATACATAGCAAGGAGACATTGCTGGAAGTGGCAGCAGAGGAACATAGAATAAATAATATGGGATTATGCTATGTATGTCTTATGATCCTCTTTACATACTACCCTTGGAAATCTGGCGAGGTGTTGGCAAAATGACGGAGAGGAAAACCCACAAGAAAAAGCTGGTGATTCAAGCAAGTTTGACTCTTAGGTATTAAGAGTCCACGCCAGTCGGTGAGTGGGGAAACAAAGGAGGGTAGCACAGCACGATCTTTGCACCTACAAAAACATCTACTGCACAGTGGCACTTTTATTATTGGACTGCACCTTATTTATGGATTGCACGTATTGCACTTTATTGGACTATTGAGCACATCGGTAGTAGTCTGTTTTAGGCAATATAAGTTAAGAGCAGCGCTGTTGAGTTATATATGCAGGGGTGTATTTACCACAAGGCAAACAAAGCACATGCCTAGGGTGGCAATTTTCAGGGGGGCAGCACCTCCCCCCAGAAGAAGGGATGAAAGAAGGAACATGTGCTCCATGGGAACCAAGTGGGATCTGAGAGAGTCTGTGGGCTGCTTAATGGTGTATGTAGAGCCTGGCTCTCATTCCCGGGGATGTCCGGAGATGAAGATGAATGTCGAAGGGGGGGGGGGGGGGTGGTGGTAGTGGAAGGCAGGGGTGTTGTTGGTCATTTTCCATGAGAGGGGTGGTGGTAGTGGAAGGCAGGGGTGTTGTTGGTCATTTTCCATGAGAGGGGCAGGGGGGGGGGGGTGGGGTAGGTCGGTGTCCTTGGGGGCGGACGATTTTTGTGTTGCCTAGGGCAGCACAAAACCTAAATACACTCATGTATATATGGTATGGTGTAGTAGCTAAAGGTGTTATCCTTTATACACAGCTGCAGCTCTAGAAACTTTTGTTTGATTTACACATGCTGATATGTTTTAAGTATTTTGTTTGGGATTTTTAACAAAGCATGGGAGTATCACATCTAGTATGGCCAACATAACAATTGTCTAGTTATTCACCATGTGAAACATAAATATAGTAGTGCTAGCTTGTTGCACCCAGTATTGTCATGGTCCCATTGTAATGGTTTGGCTGGGCTTGCAGTCCAATCTGTGTGTCTGTTGTACACACTGAAGCCCATTACACTACATTGTGAAATCTCAGATTTGCACTTCAATAGGTGATGAGCCCATTGAAGTGCAAAGTCTGCAACCTTCATAAAGCAATTTGGGTGTCCATGGCTTTTGCTATTACTGTCTCTGATCCTGGGTTTCAAATAAGCTATAAAATCTACAGTAATCCTTCAGTGCATGCAATGTAAAGGATAAAGGTTCAGTCCATTAATTCTGCTTATTCTAGCACAGTGGCTAAATGGTTAGCACTTCCGCCTGGCAGCACTAGGGTCGTTGGTTTGAATATCAGCCACGGCACCACCTGCCTGGAGTTTGCATGTTCTCCCTGTGCCTGTGTGGGTTTCCTCCCACACTCCAAAGACATGCTGGTAGGTTAATTGGATCCTGTTTAAATTGTCCCTAGTATGTGTATGTATGAATGTAAGTTAGGGACCTTAGATTGTACTCCCCTTGAGGGTTAGGGAATAATGTGAATGTACAATATATATGTGTAAAGCACTGCGTAAATTGACGGTGCTATATAATAAGTACCTGAATTAAATAAATTCTAAAACTTGGTACACATCTGATTTAGTTGTTTTCTCACTTTATGAATATAGATATTTCTTTTTAAGAATATGAGAAACCATTTAACTCACACGACTTTAACACCATTGTTATATAGTAAATTCCATGTTCATTAAAGACTTAAGTAGAAAGTAAAATAAAAAGTCCCTTATGAATGCAACTCAATAGCTTGGATTCAGCATATTTTTCACAGTTTAGTGGGATACTTGTGGTTCTTTGTGTTGGGCCAAGTCAAGACCTAACGCCAGTGGTTGGTTTTATCCTGGCGCCATTCATCACACCCAGGGCTCATATCCTATCAGAGCTTTCTTCTGGTCACAGTGAGGTCATGGCTGTGGGAAGTTTCTGTAAAATAATCTTTTAGTAACTCACTGTTCAGTAATCAGAGTTAATGCCTCAGGGTCTCAGGGTATATAGATATAGATGCCGAGGCTAGAAGAGATCCCACTACCATCCTATCTTTTCATTCAGTCTCCAATAGCTTTATACACTACACAAGGCAGGACATTATGAATGATTTAAAATCATTTTCTGGATTTGCTTGTTTAGTCAATGCTAATTGTAAGTAAGAACAGGAGAGCCATTTAAGAAAAGAAATACAATCTATAGAATTTGAATGTATAGAGAGCTTGTATAGGTGATCCATGCCAAAAAATACTTTTATAGAGGTAGTAAGCTTTTCAGGTGACTTTTGTTACCATTCCAGTAGTAATATAGTCTAGTCACTCCTGTTACAGAATCAACAGCATTAACTCACATAATGCTAAACACCAATGGAAGACAAACAAGACTATAGGAAATTCATTTTAGTGGTTTATAATACAATAGATAGTTAAAAAAACTTACACTTCAATTAAAATTCACGTTATATTTTTTTGGTAAAACCAAGAAAAACTATTGAAATTGAAGAATAAATTTAAAGTGACCCTGTCATAAACTTAAAACATTTGCAGGTAAAAGTCTATAAAATTAGATTATGATAAATGCTTACTTGCAGCATTTTTCCTTTCCATAAATTGTTTTATACACTTGCAGTGTACCTTTGAACTTGCTGGAAAAATGTAACGTATCGTAAGCCTTCTACCCTCCTGGAACTATTTACTTCCTGTGCTGGCCCAGCCCCTCTGCTCCTCCCTTCACCTTCCTACACAACCTTTTATTTAGCTACTGGGGGAAGAGAGGAATACTGTAGACTTTCTTAAAGTGGTTGTAAACCTTTACCTATACACAGAGAAGTGACTGGCCTCAGGTGATACACAGAGGTGAAACAAATACTCCTATATAAGTTGTACCAGTTTATTTGTAGCAATTTGTCCTCTACATCTGTGTAAAACTCAAAGACTTCAGTTACACACTGGACAAGATGCAAAGCACATAATCACTCCCAGCGCTCAGAGATCTGCCACAGTTGAATGAGACCATAGATGACAATGGATTCACGTTTCCAGCAATGCTTAGCTGATGTAGCCCTACTCAGATAGGGGAATCCAGTAAAAAGCTACAAAAAGAACAGACAGGAGGGTGCAAACACCTAGTGCATCACCAAAGATTTAATAAATAAAAACACAAATCATAACAAATGGGTACTCAAATGAGTGGAAGGTATAAAAGCGTATACAGTGCCTTGAAAAAGTATTCATACCCCTTGAAATTTTCTACATTTTGTCATGTTACAACCAAAAACGTAAATGTATTTTATTGGGATTTTATGTGATAGACCAACACAAAGTGGCACATAAATGTGAAGTGGAAGGAAAATGATAAATGGTTTTCAACATTTTTTACAAAAAAATACGTGAAAAGTGTGGCGTGCATTTGTATTCAGGCCCCTTTACTCTGATACCCCTAACTAAAATCTAATGGAACCAATTGCCAATCAATACTTTGTAGAACCACCTTTGGCTGCAATTACAGCTGCAAATCTTTTTGGGGATGTCTCTATCAGCTTTGCATATCTAGAGAGTGAAATTGATGTATTCTTCTTTGCAAAATATCTCAAGCTCTGTCAGATTGGATGGAGAGAGTCTGTTTACAGCAATTTTCAAGTCTTGCCACAGATTCTCAATTGAATTTAGGTCTGGACTTTGACTGGACCATTCTAACACATGAATAGATCTGGCTGTATGTTTAGGGTCATTGTCTTGCTGGAAGGTGAACCTCCGCCCCAGTCTCAAGTCTTTTGCAGACTCTAACAGGTTTTCTTCCAAGATTGTCCTGTATTTGGCTCCATCCATCTTCCCATCAACTCTGACCAGCTTCTCTGTCCCTGCTGAAGAAAAGCATCCCCACAACATGATGCTGACACCACCATGTTTCACAGTGGGGATGGTATGTTCAGGGTGATGTGCAGTGTTAGTTTTCCACCACACATAGCGTATTGCTTTTAGGCCAAAAAGTTACATTTTGGTCTCATCTGACCAGAGCACCTTCTTCCACATGTTTGCTGTGTCCCAAACATGGCTTCTCGCAAACTGCAAATGGGACTTCTTATGGCATTCTTTCAACAATAGCTTTCTTCTTGCCACTCTTCCATAAAGGCCAGATTTATGGAGTGTACAACTAATAGTTGTCATGTGGACAGACTCTCCCACCTCAGCTGTTGATCTCTGCAGCTCCTCCAGAGTTACCATGGGCCTCTTGGCTGCTTCTCTGATTAATACTTTCCTTGCCTGGCCTGTCAGTTTAGGTGGATGGCCATGTCTTGGTAGGTTTGCAGTTGTGCCATACTCTTTCCATTTTCAGATGTTGGATTGAACAGTGCTCCATGAGATGTGCAAAGCTTGGGATTTTTTTTTCTAACTTCTCCACAACTTTATTCCTGACCTGTTTGGTTTGTTCCTTGGCCTTCATGATGCTGTTTGTTCACTAATGTTCTCTAACAAACCTCTGAGGGATTCACAGAACAGCTGTATTTATACTGAGATTCAATTACACACAGGTGGACTCTATTTACTAATTTGGTGACTTCTGAAGGCAATTGGTTCCATTAGATTTTAGTTAGGGGTATCAGAGTAAAGGGGGCTGAATACAAATGAATGCCACACTTTTCACATATTTATTTGTAAAACATTTTGAAAACCATTTATCATTTTCCTTCCACTTCACATTTATGTGCCATTTTGTGCTGGTCTATCATATAAAATCCCAATAAAATACATTTACGTTTTTGGTTGTTACATGACAAAATGTGGAAAATTTCAAGGAGCATGGATACCTTTTCAAGGCACTGTATAACCAGGAGATGCCATGCTGTGTGGGAGTTGTATATGCAGAGCTCAGCTTAGCTCTGAAGACCGATGTTCCACTGAAATGGGCTTAGCTTTATTAGGTTTTTTTTAATGTTCTACATAGCAGACCATAACAAAAGAATCTATTAAAGATTCTATAAGTTTTTTTCACACCGCTTGTAGGGCCTGATTTACTAAAATCACCAGCATGCTACTAGTGAAGCTAGCAAGAGTTTGCGCTACTGGCAAAATTATGGTTATCTTAGTAGTTGTAAACCGCCGACATGAAATCTGAACAAAGCACATATTTCTATAGTGTTTACTTGCCCCTCTCCGAAGCACGAAGTGTCATTTCTCTGTGCTATTCTCTGTTATCAGCATGAGTTACTTCTAACGAGTTTTCCTGACACCAAGAGCTAAAAAGGTGACAGGGGTGGGATCTCCAGCCTGTGATTGACGGCCACAGCTCTGTTCCCATGTGCTGTGTCCCTTCCCTCCAATCAGCTCTCAGAGCTCTTGTACAGTGTGTTACAAAAAGGACAGGAGGGCGCAAGCACCTAGTGCCTTACCAAAGATTTAATAAATAGAAACATAAACCACAGCAAATGGGTACTCACAAGAGTGGAAGGTATAAAAGCAAATAAAACCACGAGCGCCTCCCCGAAATGTGTCAGATTGCCAGTATAGTGGGGTTTATTGTTTGGATACACAACTCCCACACTGCACGTCATCTCGTGGTTTTATTTGCTTTTATACCTTCCACTCTTGTGAGTACCCATTTGCTGTGGTTTATGTTTCTATTTATTAAATCTTTGGTAATGCACTAGGTGCTTGCGCCCTCCTGTCCTTTTTGTAACACACTGTACAAGAGCTCTGAGAGCTGATTGGAGGGAAGGGACACAGCACATGGGAACAGAGCTGTGTCCGTCAATCACAGGCTGGAGATCCCACCCCTGTCACCTTTTTAGCTCTTGGTGTCAGGAAAACTCGTTAGAAGTAACTCATGCTGATAACAGAGAACAGCAGAGAGAAATGACACTTCGTGCTTCGGAGAGGGGCAAGTAAACACTATAGAAATATGTGCTTTGTTCAGATTTCATGTCGGCGGTTTACAACCACTAAGATAACCATAATTTTGCCAGTAGCGCAAACTCTTGCTAGCTTCACTAGTAGCATGCTGGTGATTTTAGTAAATCAGGCCCTACAAGCGGTGTGAAAAAAACTTATAGAATCTTTAATAGATTCTTTTGTTATGGTCTGCTAGTTCAAAAAACTACATCCCCCAGAGGAAGCTACGAGTCCCTGTAGCGTAACGCGTAGGGGAGGGGCAGTGATGTCATCACGCATCCGCAGTGATGTCATCACGCATCCGCACTGAGAAACGGCGAGTATTGACAGTGTGCGCAGGCACACCTACAAGGCTGACCTCAACGCTGACTGCGGCTTTATGTATATACAAAGCGCATCTTTCTCTTCTTACATGTGAGTGCATTACCAATGCACATTAAAACCTTATACCCCAGATAAGACACTATGCATTTCTTCTTCTTTTTCATATGTTCCATTCGAGGAGGAAGTGATCAAGCAGCTTGCTGAGGAAGGAAAGGATTCCGTTTATCATACTGACCCACGGTGCAGTTTCTATTGCACACCATTACTCAATTTGTCACAGAGGAGAGCACATTATATCATATTTTATATCACATCTACTGGGAGAATGGCACTACACTGCAGAAAGGATTTTTCCCATATAGTCTAAGATCACCACCGGAATATTAACTAAATACGCAGCGTGCATGAGTACATGGACTTTATGCACTGTAATGATTGATTTGAGTATATACACGCATATTTATGGTATATTATTGTTTTTACAGATTAAGGCTATGTTTTGATGTTGCATGATTGATTAGAGCGCGGTACCATATTTAATCACAGTTCTTTCTACAGCTGCAGAACAAGGACAGTGTGAGTACCTCTACACCCCCAGGGCCTAGGAGGGAGAGGTCTGCTGGATGCAAGTTCTGGCAAGTCTTCAGGGGACAGTTCTTAGCTTACCCAATCTCTGGTCCTGGGATCAGATACTGTATCCAGGTGGGCTGGTTTTCTGTGCACCAAGGGGACCAAGAGCTCCTACACATTGTCACATTACTAGAAATTCACTCAGGGAACACCAAGCTCCTAGAAGAAGATTACTTTACTAAGGACTCTTATGGTTCTGGCTGGAATGCAGTCAAGTGTCAGTAATTTTTTTGCCAAGTGTGCTAGAGCAGGAAACGTCCTTATGCTGCTATTTCCTCAATCAAATTGAGCATCCCATAACCCCTTTACCTCATCCAAGTTCAATTCCATAATAAAACAAAAAAACTCAAGTCCATGGACAGTTAACTGACTCTGAAGGTACAAGTGTGGAATATGTGTGTTGCCTGGCTGTGCAGAGCATAGGGGGACCATATCAAATCCAGCGGCCCTTACGACAGTAGTGCTACACCTGGAAGATGCTGGGCTAAAGTTTCTTTTCTGTAGTTCACATTTCTATCCTCTGCCATTGAGGACACAGATGGGTCTATTTATAAATGATTTCACATAAATTGTACGCAACTTTCACCCAGGATTCATGCATTTCCAATGGAATTCAATTAGGAAAATATGCAAATCTTGTGTGGCAATTGTGTGAATCTTGTGTGAAAAAAATTATAAATAGATCCCAGAGATTCTTTCTTCTTTTGCTGCAATTTCTATAGTGTAAAACTAACGGATACCCCAACTTGGAGAATGCCCCCTCCTTAGTAATGACTACAGAGTATAGCCTTTCTAGTGAACAGTGCAGATATTTTGCTGCCACCTGCATCCTCCTATACAGAAATATGACTTTTCAATCAATTCATAATCAGACCTTTTTCACTTCAGGGGAGCTTTTTTTCCCCATTTGTGGTTGGTGGGCCACCCCTTTAGAACGTGCCAGTTACATGGTTTCATACAAAGGTAACTCCATGCTTTGATTTCTGAAATATTTGGTAGCCAAGTCTCCTGGGAGTTCTATATTATCATGTTCTGAAATACATTTTCTTGGAACTCCATGTCTTTGTTTAATATATTCCTTCTATACCCTACAAAGGATAAAGTGTAATCACAGAGCCGACCACTTTGCTGTGGCTTTGGGGTTTATCGTACAAACTTCACTTACTTGGCAGCCATAGTGGTGCTGAATGTGATACAGATCTGGCAATATTGGTGGGTAGGTTCTGAACTCAGCTATCATGGTAAATGTTCATTCTCTGTATTTCAATTACCAAGACATTTGAAAAAAAAATCATATTTTATTCCCATACGTTTACACTTTATTCAGATATGTACTTCTTTTTAAAAACCTCAGGCTTTTAACTCCTTTTATCTATCAGTAGCTACAATTTTCTCCAATTTTGGCATTGTGTGTTTGGCACTTAACATATGAAAAAAACTGTTTTTGGTCTTCTGGTCATGCACTGTTTCTTCCCTAAAGCTGCTGTGAGCTGCACAAGGAGTAACTTCTTCAAACAATAATTTTTCTCTGTACAAAATCAAGACATCAATTCAATAACATTATATTTACACCATAAAATGTACCTAGAATACCTGAAATGTCTTTAGTGAATCTTTCCATTACTGTAGACTGTACTGTTAATTTAATCATTCTCTATTGCAAGCACTTTTAATTAAATGAATTTTGGATAGCGTCCTCAGCATGCTAATTGGTGTAAACCAGGTAATGCAGATATGCAAATTTTTCATTTTTTGGCAGTAATGTTGAGAGCTGGATTGCCCCTTTCACTTCTTGCAGAACTCTGATTGATTGTTTATTCAGTTTGGTGTCTAAAATGTTCATTAATGAGATACAGTAGGTGCAATACCAGTTTTCATCTCTCACCAAGAAAGTGGAGATTTCAGTATCAGACGGTTCCTGGTTTATGATAACACTGTCCAAGTCTGTGAAAAATAGTTATAATGTAATTATATGTTGCTGCTATAGCTTGGGTAATGTCAGAGTTGTGCACTGATTTGTGCCCTGTGCATTGTAAAGATTGCCTGTTTTGTGCATTGTCATGATTGCCTATGTATGGCTTATGTATTGCCCTCTTTTTCTCTGCAGGACCTTGGACAAAAGTTAAGGGGTGTGTACACACCCAGGGGCGGACTGACCATTTGGAAACTCGGGCACTGCCCGAGGGCCCGGGGTTAGTAGGGGGCCCCATGAGATGCCCCTGGTACCTTTTTCATAGGCTTTTTTGAGTTTGGGCAAGGACACAGGGGCCCCATGATCCCCTATTGCCCGGGGGGCCCCATGAGTTGTCAGTCCACCCCTGGTACACACAGTCACTAAGTTCTGGCCTTGCTGGCTGGCTGAACTGATTTCTGACCTGGCTTGCCAGGTAAAGGATGGTTTGGATACAAATGGGAGTGGGGAGGCATAGAGGGAATTCTGGTGCTTGAAAATGGTAGTCAAAAACTGGTGGGGCTGGTATTATTTTATGATGTAAGGCACTATCAGGGCTCCAGAAGGGGTGCCATACCTTTGTATAATTAGAAATCCTGTCCTGGAGTGTGGCAAGCTGACCATTTTATTATGCTTAGAAGATTTAAAAAAATGTTTTATTGCTTTTTAGTGAAGTATGTAAGGTAGATCTAAGCATGTTATATTTACCCTATAGCAGCCATCAGAGGGTAAACACATGTCTGGTATTCCAAGGTTTCACATAACTTGCTTACCCCTTACTTACCCTTAAAGGAGGGTCTTGGGTTCACACATACTATAAAAAGCAGGGTCTCAGATTCCCCATACTGTGAAAAGCAGGGTCTTAAAGTATGACTAAAGGCCAATTTATTTAATTTTTTTTGGATAGAGTTTCAGTGTTTATTGCTGTTTGTGTCCTTGTTAAGGAGATTCACCCTCTCTACTTGTCCTGTTTACTATTATCATTGAAAGTGAAATTAGAAGAAAATACCAAATTTTGGGTTGTTCCCAGAAACCCTCCAATGGGGACACTAGTTCTGGTGACCTGGGGGTCCCCTAGGAATTCCCCCAATTTGCAGGGATTTCCTCTCACTTTCTGTTTTGCTGTGGGACAGGAAGTGAAGGGAAATTTCCCCAATGAAACACAGATGGCAAAAAAAAAAAATCTGACCTTACTCCCTCTCCACCCCCTTTCCTCCCCTCCCTTACTCTATCCAAAATGGAAAAAAGTTTTGTCTATAGTTATACTTTAAACTGGCCATACACTGTTCGTTTTTTTTTTCATTCAGCCAGCTGGCTGAACAAGTAAAATACTAATGGATCCCTCATTCCACATAAATAAGGTGGATGCAGGAATTGCCCTGCTTGAATATTGTATTCCGAAAGCTGCATTTGCCACTGTGAGAATACACTGGCCAGCAGATTAAGCTGATTGGCTGCAGTCACTGATGTCCCTTCAACAACTTGTTCAACTTCTCTTGAAAAGGGTCTGCCATGCGTTCATCGAAATTCAGTGGATCCCTGCTGAACTGGTCACATTTTGATCAGTGTATGGTCAACTATAGGTTACACACATACCATGAAAGTGTGTACCAGCGTGCATTTTTATATTTAAATTTGTGTTTTTTAAAAATCCTACAAACTTATAGCTTCCTAAGGAAAACATATTTACACAAAGTATATACAAAATAAAAAAATATATATATATATACATATATATATATATATATATATAGTTGTGTTCAAAATAATAGCAGTCAGACATCACTAACCTTATCAATCACTGTTTTTGGTAGAAATTATATTTCTACATGGCAAATAATTTACTAGCAGGTGTAGTATAGTAATAGAAATCCAACAGACCCAACAGTCATGACATGCATGCTGCTGATTCTGTGTAATTGAATCACTAATTGAAAGGGCATGTTCAAAATAATAGCAGTGTGGAGTTATATTAGTGAGGTCATTCATTCTTTGAAAAACAGGTGCCAATTATTGCCCATATTTAAGGAAGGAAGGCAGCAAATGTTGTACATGCTGGTTACAGTGCAGTTCTCTTTGAAATTCTGAGGAAAATGGGTCGTTCCAGACATTGTTCAGAAGAACAGCGTACCTTGATAGGCTGCTCAGCTAAAATGATCGCAAATGCTTTAAAATGGAAACCAAAACCTGAAAGACGTGGAAGAAAGCGAAAAACTACCATTCGAATGGATAGAAGAATAGCCAAAATGGCAAGGACTCCGCCAACAAACAGCTCCAGGAAGATCAAAGAAGGTCTAAAGTTACCTGTGAGTACTGTTACAATTAGAAGACGCCTATGTGAAGCCAAGCTATCTAAAAGAAGCCCCCACAAAGTCCCACTGTTGAAAAAAGACATGTGCTGAAGAGGTTACAATTTGCAAAGAGCACATTGACTGGCCTAAAGAGAAATGGTGCAACATTTTGTGGACTGATGAAAGTAAGATTGTTCTTTTTGGGTCTAGTGGTCTAGTTCTTTTTGGGTCAGACGACCCCCAAACACTGAATTCAAGCCACAGTACACTGTGAAGACAGTGAAGCATGGTTGCACAAGCATCATGATATGGGGATGTTTCTCATACTACGGTGTTGGGCCTATTTATCACATACCAGGGATCATGGATCAGTTTGAATACATCAGAATACTTGAAGAGGTCATGCTGCCTTATGCTGAAGAGGAAATGCCCTTGAAATGGGTGTTCCAACAAGACAACGACCCCAAACACACCAGTAAATGTGCAACATCTTGGTTCCAGACCAACAAGATTGACGTTATGGAGTGGCCAGCCCAATCCCCGGATCTTAATCCAATAGAAAACTTGTGGGGTGACATCAAAAATGCAGTTTCTGAGGCAAAACCAAGAAATAGAGAAGAACTGTGGAATGTAGTCCAATCATCCTGGGCTGGAATACCTGTTCACGGGTGCCAGAAGTTGGTTGACTCCATGCAACACTGATATACAGCAGTTCTCAGAAACAGTGGTTATACAACTAAATATTAATCAAGTGATTCAAAGGAAAGCAAAATCTTCAAACATTTTTCAGTTTATATAGTGAATGAGTTTGTAAAGAAGAATACAAACACTGCTATTTTTTTGAACAGTCTAATATTCACTTTTCTTAAATTTGTTTAGAGGAACAACACAAATTTGATATATTTTTCTTCATGTTTTGATTTGGAATAGAATGTGTAGTGTTCCCAATGCATTTGTGTGTATGGAAATAAAAGCTATTAGAAGGATTTTGAGCTTTATTCACTTTTTTCAACACACGGCTATTATTTTGAACACAACTGTACATAAATAAACAAGCTTACATCAGATATCATAAATGGAAAAAAATGGCTTTTTGCAAAAAAATAAAAACAAATAGAACTGTATAAAAATCTAAAAATTATTTTTCTTATCAATATTACTACTAATATAAGGCACCACAAAACCCTTTCTCGACCTAAACACATCCCATGCTAAGAAACTTTGAACATTTAACCCATGCATGCAGCTTTTTTTCCAGAAAGCTGACCTTATGAAAATCTAGAGCAGCGGTTCTCAACCTGGGGGTCGCGACCCCTTTGGGGGTCGAACGACCATTTCCCAGGGGTCGCCTAAGACCATCGGAAAACACATATTTCCGATGGTCTTAGGAACCGAGACACCGCTGCAGTCTCCGGCGATGTGTGGGCGGGATGATACGCTGCTGTCACCTGGCCACACGTCCAGGATCGCTCAGCAGCTCCGCCTCCTCGCCGCTGATTGGCCACCGGAACTGTAGCTCAGGAGAGGCACACAGGCGGCCAATCACCGGCGAGGAGGTGGAGCTTGGAGAGGAGGAGCCGAGCGGCAGCGCGCGTACATCAAAGAAGACCGAGGGAGCTGCCGGAGCGAGTGAAGAGGAGAGCGGCCAGAGAAGGAAGACAGCTGACAGGTAAGTGAGAGAGCGAGCCCAGGCTGGAGCAGGGGTCAGCAAGGTAAGTATCATTGGTGTCAGTGGGAGGAATAGTGCCCCATCATTTGTGTCACTAATACCAACGATGGGGCACTATTCCTCCCCCCACTGACACCAACGATGGGGCACTATTCCTCCCCCCACTGACACCAACGATGGGGCACTATTCCTCCCCCCACTGACACCAACGATGGGGCACTATTCCTCCCCCCACTGACACCAACGATGGGGCACTATTCCTCCCCCAACTGACACCAACGATGGGGCACTGTTCCTCCCCCCACTGACACCAACGATGTGGCACTATTCCTCCCCCCACTGACACCAACGATGTGGCACTATTCCTCCCCCCACTGACACCAACGATGGGGCAGTATTCCTCCCCCCACTGACACCAACGATGGGGCAGTATTCCTCCCCCCACTGACACCAACGATGTGGCACTATTCCTCCCCCCACTGACACCAACGATGGGGCACTATTCCTCCCCCCACTGACACCAACGATGGGGCACTATTCCTCCCCCCACTGACACCAACGATGGGGCACTATTCCTCCCCCCACTGACACCAACGATGGGGCACTATTCCTCCCCCCACTGACACCAACGATGGGGCACTATTCCTCCCCCACTGACACCAACGATGGGGCACTATTCCTCCCCCCACTGACACCAACGATAGGGCACTATTCCTCCCCCCACTGACACGAACGATGGGGCACTATTCCTCCCCCCACTGACACCAACGATGGGGCACTATTTCCCCCCCCCTGACCCCAATGATGGGGCACTATTCTCCCCTCCACCACACTGACATCAATGATGGGGCACTATTCCTCCCACTGACACCAACGATGGGACACTATTTCCCCCCCCCCAACCCCAACGATGGGGCACTATTCTCCCCTCCACCACACTGACATCAATGATGGGGCACTATTCTCCCCTCCACCACACTGACATCAATGATGGGGCACTATTCCTCCCACTGACACCAATGATGTGGCACTACTCCCACTGACACCAACGATGGGGCACTATTCCTCCCACTGACACCAACGATGGGGCACTATTCCTCCCACTGACACCAGTGATGGGGCACTATTCCTCCCACTGACACCAGTGATGGGGCACTATTCATCCCACTGACATCAGTGATGGGGCACTATTCCTCCCACTGATACCAACGATGGGGCACTATTCCTCCCACTGATACCAAAAATGGGGCACTATTCATCCCACTGACATCAGTGATGGGGCACTACTCCTTCCACTGACACCAATGACATGGCACTACTCCTCCCACTGCAAAATTACAGTTATGAAGTAGCAATGAAAATAATTTTATGGTTGGGGGTCACCACAACATGAGGAACTGTATTAAGGGGTCGCGGCATTAGAAAGGTTGAGAACCACTGATCTAGAGGATGTGAAAAGACAGAAAAAAATCCACATACCCAGAAACATAGCAGCTACAAAGACTTGACATTCCTTCTGGACTGTGTCCAGACACTATTCCTCCCCCCACTGACACCAACGATGGGGCACTATTCCTCCCCCAACTGACACCAACGATGGGGCACTATTCCTCCCCCCACTGACACCAACGATGTGGCACTATTCCTCCCCCCACTGACACCAACGATGTGGCACTATTCCTCCCCCCACTGACACCAACGATGGGGCAGTATTCCTCCCCCCACTGACACCAACGATGGGGCAGTATTCCTCCCCCCACTGACACCAACGATGTGGCACTATTCCTCCCCCCACTGACACCAACGATGGGGCACTATTCCTCCCCCCACTGACACCAACGATGGGGCACTATTCCTCCCCCCACTGACACCAACGATGGGGCACTATTCCTCCCCCCACTGACACCAACGATGGGGCACTATTCCTCCCCCCACTGACACCAACGATGGGGCACTATTCCTCCCCCACTGACACCAACGATGGGGCACTATTCCTCCCCCCACTGACACCAACGATAGGGCACTATTCCTCCCCCCACTGACACGAACGATGGGGCACTATTCCTCCCCCCACTGACACCAACGATGGGGCACTATTTCCCCCCCCCTGACCCCAATGATGGGGCACTATTCTCCCCTCCACCACACTGACATCAATGATGGGGCACTATTCCTCCCACTGACACCAACGATGGGACACTATTTCCCCCCCCCCCAACCCCAACGATGGGGCACTATTCTCCCCTCCACCACACTGACATCAATGATGGGGCACTATTCTCCCCTCCACCACACTGACATCAATGATGGGGCACTATTCCTCCCACTGACACCAATGATGTGGCACTACTCCCACTGACACCAGTGATGGGGCACTACTCCCCCCACTGACACCAGTGATGGGGCACTACTCCCCCCACTGACACCAGTGATGGGGCACTATTCCTCCCACTGACACCAATGATGGGGCACTACTCCCCCCACTGACACCAATGATGGGGCACTACTCCCCCCACTGACACCAATGATGGGGCACTACTCCTCCCACTGACACCAATGATGTGGCACTATTCCTCCCACTGACACCAGTGATGGAGCACTACTCCTCCCACTGACACCAGTGATGGGGCACTACTCCCCCCACTGACACCAGTGATGGAGCACTACTCCCCCACTGACACCAATGATGGGGCACTACTCCCCCCACTGACACCAATGATGGGGCACTACTCCCCCCACTGACACCAATGATGGGGCACTACTCCTCCCACTGACACCAATGATGGGGCACTACTCCTCCCACTGACACCAATGATGAGGCACTACTCCTCCCACTGACACCAATGATAAGGCACTATTCCTCCAACTGACACCAATGATGTGGCACTATTCCTCCCACTGACACCAGTGATGGAGCACTACTCCCCCACTGACACCAATGATGGGGCACTACTCCCCCCACTGACACCAATGATGGGGCACTACTCCTCCCACTGACACCAATGATGGGGCACTACTCCTCCCACTGACACCAATGATGGGGCACTACTCCTCCCACTGACACCAATGATGAGGCACTACTTCTCCCACTGACACCAATGATGGGGCACTATTCCTCCAACTGACACCAATGATGTGGCACTATTCCTCCCACTGACACCAGTGATGGAGCACTACTCCCCCCACTGACACCAGTGATGGAGCACTACTCCCCCCACTGACACCAATGATGGGGCACTACTCCTCCCACTGATACCAACGATGGGGCACTATTCCTCCCACTGATACCAACGATGGGGCACTATTCCTCCCACTGACACCAACGATGGGGCACTATTCCTCCCACTGACACCAACGATGGGGCACTATTCCTCCCACTGACACCAACGATGGGGCACTATT
The DNA here is from genome assembly GCF_062004578.1 of Staurois parvus. Taxonomy (NCBI): domain Eukaryota; kingdom Metazoa; phylum Chordata; class Amphibia; order Anura; family Ranidae; genus Staurois; species Staurois parvus. The sequence goes on from NW_028318358.1 coordinate 9,279,010, forward strand.
CCTCCCACTGACACCAACGATGGGGCACTATTCCTCCCACTGACACCAGTGATGGGGCACTATTCATCCCACTGACATCAGTGATGGGGCACTATTCCTCCCACTGATACCAACGATGGGGCACTATTCCTCCCACTGATACCAAAAATGGGGCACTATTCATCCCACTGACATCAGTGATGGGGCACTACTCCTTCCACTGACACCAATGACATGGCACTACTCCTCCCACTGCAAAATTACAGTTATGAAGTAGCAATGAAAATAATTTTATGGTTGGGGGTCACCACAACATGAGGAACTGTATTAAGGGGTCGCGGCATTAGAAAGGTTGAGAACCACTGATCTAGAGGATGTGAAAAGACAGAAAAAAATCCACATACCCAGAAACATAGCAGCTACAAAGACTTGACATTCCTTCTGGACTGTGTCCAGACATCCCCCTTCCACCTGTCATTCCCAAGACCCCAAATTTTCCCATCCTCATCCAGGGCATTGTGCACCACCATCTCGACACTATGGATTTTTATCTGAATAAAAACCTGACATCGCGGATTGCATGTGAAGAAACTGACTACTAAACTGTCTAGCAAAAGTGACTTGAAATCATAATCCCTTTGAGTATATTCTTTTTACTCTGCATGATTCATGCGGGAAAGGAAAGGGATACCCAGAACCTCTCCCACCCATTTATAGACTTCTATGTTGAAGGGATACTGAAGCACTGAAGAAATGATCCATTGTCTCCCCTATCCCACCACAATCCACTCTTGGACAACTATGGTTGTCCAGAAAGCAATGTTGCAGGTGTCCTTTCAAATAGAGTCTGCCATGAAAATCTCTCAAGATTAATGAAACACAGGCCCTCTCTCAAGACAGGGCCTGGGCAATCCTTCAAGGCCACTGGCTTGCTAAAGACGGATTCAACAATCTTCCTCTCCAGGGCTTTCTTAGATAGAAACACAATCTCTTCCACCATCACTCACCACTACCAAAGTATTTTTCAGGCACAGAGCAACAATTGGGAACTTATCATGTTGAACCTACAGGCTTATCACTGGTCCACCACTCTCCCAACTTCACAGAAAAAGCCTAAACCAAGACTGAAAAATACCAACCCATCCAGGCAGTTACAGAAAGACTAACACTCTGTAACTGTGGAAAGAAGTAGATTAATCACTTGTCTACCAACCCCAGTTTCCCATTAGATTAGTCATTTGTCTACCAATGCAACAGAAGCTGGTAGAATAGGTTTTTAAACACATTCCCAGCTGTTATGGCATTTAAATTTGTTCAGCCAGTGATGGGCTTTCTGGTAGAAGTGTGAAACAACAAAAGACAAAAGTTCCTTGCTCAACTTGCCAGCCAGCCTGCAAACAAACCAAATTAACCTGTCCAATAGTATGCGTTCAAAACAGGGGTTTAGTTAGCACACATTTGCAAACAAAGCCTCGTCATGGCACCCTGATATTCTGTACTCCTAACTCTACAAATTTTGAGAGACTCCATAGTAGAGGCACATACATTAAATGGATAGACCAAGGGCAGGGTGCCGTGACGAGGCTCTGTAGCTTACGCATGTGTTTGCAAATGTGTGCTAACTAAACCCCTGTTTTAAAGCATACTGTTGGACAGGTTAATTTGGTTTGTTTGCAGGCTGGCTGGCAAATTGAGCCAGGAACTTTTCTCTTTTGCTGTTTCACATGCATTGCCCGTTCATGTGCTCTTTGCTGTGAAGGCCAGTTATAGACTGAGGCCATTTTTTGGTTCACATCCACAGCCCACAGAAGGTCTCACCCCTTCCTGCCCAACTGCCCACATCATGTACACATGTACAGACTTTGCTGTCTCACCTACAGACTTGAGACCAACATGGCATGTGTTAAAGAGTGGGATTATTATTATTATTATTACTACGAGTTTAAATAGCGCCAAAGGGTTTGCTCAGCGCTGTACAATAGGGGGGGCAATACATGGCACAGTACAACAACAACAAACAACGTACGAGGGATGGACAGAGATCAGCAAACATATGTTCACTGATATCCCCTCTGGGGAATGCACATGGAAGAGATGTGTATTACGACACTTTATTATTATTATACAGGATTTTTATAGCGCCAATGGTTTGCTCAGTGCTTAACAATATAAATTTATGCTTTATCTGTCGCTTTCCTTGACTGCTGTGGCCAGCTAAGAAGCTAATAGAGGGCAGAGGAGACATCAAGGGTCTATTTGATTTGACAGAGCCTGTCATTAGAGTATGCTATCACATAGGAGGCTATTGGCCCACTATGTGATAGCAATAAAAGTGTGTGTCAAAAATAATAATAATAAAAAAGTAACATAAAATGAATTAAAAAAAAGCAGATTTTTGTTTTATTAAAGCTCTAGGGCCATTACTCATGGTTAACTTTGATAGCCTGAAAAAGCTTTTAAAGCATCAGGTCAAATATCCAGAACTCAGAGAGTGGACACACACACACTATATATATATATATATATATATATATATATATATATATATGCAGTATATAATGGGACATCCATATTATAGTTGATCAATGTTTTTGGTTGGTGTAAAAATGCTAAAGGAAACACAAATTACAGTAAATTGATACAAATTCCACATCCCCTAACCCAGTGAATAAAAATTACAACATTGTCACAATAGCACCCCCCCACAATGGCCATTTACACTATTTTCTCCTATTGTTTCACTTTCAGTCACAGATCAGGGAGACAAAAGACCCAGAAAAGGGGGAAGGATGGCCCAAAAGAGTTGTGAGTGTGCCTTAGCATGCAGGAAGGTGCTGCTTGGGAAGTCCTACCAAGGCATTCTAGGCCTCTACAAGGGTCAGGAAAGAAGTCAACTGCTCCTCAAATGCATCTATTAATGAATTCTTAATTATCTCCGAATCCTTTCAAATTGAAATCAAACTAATTCTATTGACACAAATCCAAAGCTAATCTACAAAGGCCATCAGCATACTGCAGAAAGGGGTATATTATATACTGTCATTCTTTGTTCACCAGTGTTAAGCAAGTATACACAGGAGGGAATTATTGGCTACTAATGAAGGTCCAATCAAATTTGTGCTTGATGGCCCTTGGATTTTTAATTATGATCATAATCATATGATCAAATAAAGTTTTCACATGACAAGTTAGTTGGCAAGGATGTAACCAAAGGAAATGTCTGTGCCTGGGCTGGAAAACACAACTTTTTCTATTACAGGGTTTTGCTTAGTTGCATGCAGCCTAAAGCCTGCACTTGTGACTCACAAAATACACGTTAACGCAGGCATGCTCACTGGAGGGGAGCTATAACCCTCAGGGACAAGCCTCCACAGTTCATTGGCTGACGTCTTCTGATTCCATCTACACAAAGTTCAGAGATCCTTTGGCTCTATAAAACCCTGGTGGAGCCCATAAGTGTAGACTTCAGTACTCACTTTACCTTTTCCTAGGACAGAGCGGAAAACAGGCATGCCAACCCTAGCTGTACGAGCAGAGCACATTCAGATGCCAAGCATATTTTTTTCTCTTTATCTTCCTAGCACACAACAAAAGAATATCATATAAAAATGTAGCAGCCTCCTGATCCCTAGAAGCATGGTGGTACCCTCAGAGACAGGGTGGGCCGACATTTCACCTCAGGGTGTAGATTAGTTGGGCAATAGTGGAATGTGGTACTTCATCACAGACATTATCTGTTCCTCTCCTGTCCTCAGCCAGACTCCCGCACCACAGAGTCTCAAGTACCAGTACTCACTGGACAGACTTCTTCTGCTCCAAGCACATGTAAAAGCCTTAGGCTTCAGGTCTAATCACTCTGCACCTAACACACCCACCCCAGGCAAGAGCCTGAGTGGAAAAGAGAGCTATCACTTGGTTTTCTCTGAACATTTATACTCTCCCCCAGCATGTACCCGCTGCCATAATCCTCATACTGGTTGTCTAGGGGAAGTATGACTATTCATAAGTTGGTTTTACTGATATCAGAGGTACCAGTGACACCTACTTGTAGAGTGGAGAAACCACAGCTCTACTGACTTTAAGGGAAAACCCAAATGAACAGCAGCCAAACTGAATTTGACTAGTAGCCCCTGTTAAGGACAGGGTGGCTACATATGGTTGTTGCTTATTTACCCAAGAGCCAGGACCTTTCCTTAAGGGGACCTAATACCCTATTACATGCCTATCAAACAGGAAGATTGGGGGTTCACGTGTAGGGGGGACTTTGACTGACAATCTAAAGACAGCTGGTCACTGTCTCACTAAACAGATTAGTAGGGTTCCTCTTACTCTCAACTCTAATAACTCCCAGGAGGCCAAGAATGGACAACCACCAAAGTAGCTTCACTGGAGGACCAGCAGCAGTATAACCAGTAGAAAAACTTTACTGTGATCACAAATCAAAAAAATATCATACTCCAATCACTGTTAAAATCAAGGATTGATAACATTATCACCTTGAGACCACTTGACCCTGGGCTGCCATCACATACAAGCACACTGTCGTTAATACATTTTAAAGCAGTTGGTTAACACTGAGTGGAAATGTTAACGCACTCAATCCAGAGTGACCCAACCGACCACCACCTATCCCTGAAGTCAGACTAGATGCCAGCTCTGAAATCTAATGTATGAATGACAAAATTGCCCTGGTAATGATACTGGACAATGGTACCCCTAATGGATGATTAAGAGTAATAGGCTAGAAGTACTTCCTAGTTTTAGTTTGTCACAATGTTATTATGATGGATGCTTTTTTTAAATAATGGGACCTTCCCAACCGGCAAACATCATGAATCGGGTTGACTGCCCCTTTAAAAGCCGTGGTAACGTATGTCCTGACCTCCTGGTGAAGCTCATGGTCACTTGGGTGAAATGCATTTACGTAAGCAGCGTCAATGCGCTGCGGGCTCTGTCCATACAGGCAGCGTTTTCAATGCCGCCTTGCAGATCACATACTTCATGGCGGCAGGGCCAGTGCTAGACTATTTTGCACCCTAGGCAAGACCAGCTACTTACCAGCTACACACACTTGCCCCCTTTAAAGCTACACCCCCCTTCCTGCACACACTGTGCCCTTTAACTCTACACCCCCCTTTCTGTACATGCTGCCCCCCTTTAACGCTACATGCCCTTTGGATGCGATGACCAAAGTCGCTGGTGGCACTAAAGAGGACAACAGGACATCAAACAGAGAGGAAAAGGAAAACTATCAAGGGAGACAGGACACATGGCGCTGGAGTGGTGAGAGCCTCCAGGCAGATTCTGAGTGAAAGCATTAGGACTTCCATTTGCTATCCTAGAGGGCTGGACTGCTGGGCTCGATGGACTGCTTGTTGTTGAGCTAAAGCACTGATGCTTGGCTATGCTTTATCTACATTGAACTGCCTGAGCCTCTTCCTAGTCTCCTAACTTCTAACTTCGCTGCCTAAGCTGTCTATCCATATGGCTTTATTGACCCAGCTGGCTATTGTTGCTGGTGTTACCTACTAGTTCATGTCCAGAACATATGAACAATTGTTGCAACAAATAGAGGCACCGGCTAAACTTATATTGCTTGAAGTGTTACTAAACCCACAACAGTAAAATCAGCACTGCCCAGACAGAGGTCAGATCATCCAGCCTCATAGAAAAATCAGGGGAAAATGAAAATTCCTCTGACAAGCTTTAACCAGTGCTCTGCTGGACACTGATAGAAGTCACAAGACTGCTCTAACAGCTGATGATACAAGTATTTAGCAGTTTATATTTACTAAAATAATTGCATTTCCATGTTCTGTGTACTGTGGGAGACCGGATATAGTGAATGCAGGGTCCTGGGTTTTAGTAACACTTTAAGCCACTTGATATCAAGGCTGACCAATGTTAACTCTACTGCAGTGGAATACTGTGGCATACTGTAAAGCAGGGGTTTCCAAACTTTCTAAATAAAGGGACAGTTTACTGTCCTTCAGAATTCCACTGACAACTTTTTTGTTGTCAGTGGAATTATGCCCCGTCACTGGTGTCAGTGTAAGGAATATTACCCCATTGTTGGTGTCAGTGGCGGAAATTATGCCCCATTGTTGATGTTAGTAGCAGGAATAATACCTCGAGGGCTGGACAAAGGCAAGCAAAGGACTGCATCTAGCCCCAGGGCTACAGTTTAGAGACCAATGCTATAGAGTTTAGAACAGCCTAAGTAGCCATGTCAAATGCGTTGATTTAAGCCATGGTCTATTACTGAATATGGACATGATATGAGCCTGCATGTTGGCTGACTTTGGAGGATTTCTATGACATTGTGCAGAAATTTGTTATGAACACTCCCCCATTACTGCTGACTATGCTTCCTTAGGATTAAAGCATTAAATTCCAGGCAAACCGACACAGTACCATAGTGAATCCTGTCGATAATATTTGCCATGTGCATCTAGCCTGACTTCAGGGATAGGTGGTGGTCGGTTGGGTCACTCTGGATTGATTGCTTTAACATTTCCACTCAGTGTTACACAACTGCTTTAAAATGTATGAACAACAGCATACTTGTGGTCTCAAGGTGATAATGTTATCAATCTTTGATTTTAACGGTGATTGGAGGAGTTTTTATACCTTTATGACTAAATAGTTTTTTGATTTGTGATCTCAGTTAAGTTTTTCTACTAGTTATACTGCTGCTGGTCCTCTAGTGAAGCTACTTTGGTGGTTGTCCATTCTTGGCCTCCTGTGAGTTATTAGAATTGAGAGTAAGAGGAACCCCACTAATCTCTTTGGTGAGACAGTGACCAGCTGTCTTTGGATTGTTAATCGAGGTCAAGAGATCTCAAGGTGATAACATTGTCAATCCTTGATTTTAACGGCGATTGGAGGAGGTTTTATGCCTTTATGGCTAAAATTATGTTTTTTGATTGTTATCTCAATAAGGTTTTTCTACTGGTTACACCGATGCTGGTCCTTTAGTAAAGCTGCTTTGATGGGTTGTCCTTTCTTGGCCTCCTCACAGTTATTACAGTTGCCCTACTACATTCCTCCCTGTGTTACATGGCACACACATGCCATCACCAAATAATTAAGTACTGGTTACTTAAAACAACATACCATTTCTTTAATTAGCATATACATTGCAACATAAAGCACATTACAGCCTCAATGGCTATTAATACGAAGACAGAAAGCGTCAATAAAATAATTATAGATAAAAAAGATAATAATTATAAATAAAAAAGACAATGCATACTATGAACACAGTATAACTACCAGCACAAGTTACAACTTGACACATGCTCATCAAATTAAACAACTCATTCAATACAATGCAAATAATATTGAAGGTCCGAAAAATAGATACAATGGCCAGTTTCAGGGTGCAAAAGATGAACAAACAGTTTGACAATATTAGCTTCTGGCTGGACTGAGTGAACCTTGTCCTTTAGAATATTCTGACATACCTGAACTTGGTAAAGCATCTCTAAAACCCTTAGGTTCCGTTCACACCCTTGCGTTTTTTTAGTGCTTTTTGCAGAAACGCACTACAGTCCATTTAACATGGTTTCCTATGGAACATATTCACATCTATGCTTTTTTCAGCAGCTGCATTTTTGGAAAGGGTCAGGAACTTTTTTAAAAGCTAAAAGCAAAAAGCAGCGTTTTTGCTACAATAGATTTCAATGGAGAATCTACTGAAATGCATGGTAATGTGTTATTGCCACGTTATGTGTGTTCCATTTTATTCTGCCCAGTAACAAAAAATATTCCACTTTAAAAAAAAAAGAAGAGCTGAACAAAGTGCAAAACGCTGTAAAAGCGTGTGTAGAAATAAGCAAACGAGCTGCAAAAAGCCCTGCAAAACGGACAAAAAGCAAACAGCATAGGTATGAACAGAGCCTAAATAGTGGGGTATTTATTCTGTGAAAGCAATATTGTTTACGAAAGCCAAATTAGTCTGAACCTGCCTTTCTAACTCCAACTGGTCAAATATCTCCTCAGGAATGTAAGGGAATTCCAAACCATGGTCCACCTTGACTAATCTTACCATATGCAGTGGTAGGCAGGATGAACAGATCAACCAGCAGCCATGCCCTTTACTAAGTCAAGTGGTACAGTCAATGAAGCTGAGAGGTACGGTGCCTAATGGATTTCTCCTGACAGTCTCTCTGGGTGACGGCACAACTGCTAGGACAGCAAGGCAGGCATATGTAAAGTAGGTTTCTGTACCTGAGCAGCTGCCTGCTCCTCATAGGACTCCATTGCACTCTGCACAACAAACTCAGTATCAGTCCCCAGCTGCTTGGCCATCAGCAACACTGTCAAAGGCTGTCCATGCTACAGTGTCTCTAAAGGCGGTATAACTACATCCACTACTGTTACTGTAAATTTTACTATGGGGCCCATGAATTGAAGTTACACACCTAATTATCAAAGTACACTAACGAACAAATTATTATTGGCTGAACTTTTTGCCATTAAAGTGTTACTAAACCCCGGACCCTGCATTCACTATATCCGGTCTCCCACAATACACAGAACATGGATGTGCAATTATTTTAGTAAATATAAACTGCTAAATACCATTTCTCATCAGCAGTTAGAGCAGTCTTGTGACTTCTATCAGTGTCCAGCAGAGCACATGTTAAAGCTCTTAGGAGGAGTTTTCATTCTGCTGTAAGAAGATGCAGAACCCCTGACCTCTGTCTGAACAGTGCTGATTGGCCCTGTGCTGATCACATGCACTCTCCCAAGAAAGAAAAAAAACTCTCTAGCAATACATACCAAACTGAGCATGTGCAGAGTGACTCCACATGATATGTCTTATCAGGAGATAAAAGTGAGGCACTGGATGGAGAGGATCAGAGAAGTCCAAATCAAACAGCATTTTTACACAATGCAGAGGATTAACCCCTTAGGTTCCACAGTGAGTATACTAAGCATGCTTTACTGCATATACAGACTATTTTTACTGTTGTGGGTTTAGTAACACTTTAGGTGGTTGTAAACCCTTACATATATCAAGTGAAGTGACTGGCCTCTGGTGATGAAACAAATCCTTCTGTATAAGTTGTACTTTTCTTTCTGAAGTCTTCCCTTCTCTACAAATGTTTAAAGTGCTGAATTTTAAACAGTAGCCTACAGGGCACTTATACCCCCTTCCTGCCCAGGCCAATTTCCAGCTTTCAGTGCTGTTGCACTTTGAGTGACAATTGCGCGGTCATGCAACATTGTACCCATATGAACTTTTTATAATTTTTTTGTGACAGATAGAGCTTTATTTTGGTGGGATTTAATCACCTCTGGGGTTTTTATTTTTTCTTAAACAAACCAAAAACCACTGAAAATTTTGAAAAAAAAAAGTTTTTTCTTAGTTTTTATTATAAAATTTTGTAAATAAGTGATTTTTCTCCTTCACTGATGTGCGCTAATGAGGCTGCAGTGATGGGCACTGATAGGCTGCACTGATGGACACTGATAGGTGGCACCGATGGGCACTAATGAGGAGCCACTGACAGGCATCACTGATGGGCACTGACAGGCATCACTGATGGGCACTGAAAGGCAGCACTCATATATGGCACTGATAGGCAGCACTGACTGGCACTGATAGGTGGCACTGACTGGCACTGTTAGGTGGCACTGACTGGTACTGTTAGGCGGCACTGATGCACACTGATAGGTGGCACTGACTGGCACTGATAGGCAGCACTGACTGGCACTGATAGGTGGCACTGACTGGCACTGAAGGGTGACACTGAAAGGCAGCTCAGATGGGCACTGATATGTGGCATGGATTTAACCATTGATGTGGCACTGATGAGCACTGGCAGGTGGCATGGATGAGCACTGACAGCTGGCACTGATGGGGCTACACAAATCATCAGGGCACACTGATCATCAGTGCCCTGATGATCAGTGTACATGTCGCCTCTTAGAGATGCCGATTACCAGTTCTCCTCTCCTCTCGAGCTGTCAGCATGACAGCTCGTGAGGAGAGAAATGCCAATAACCAGCATTTCCCTATTTACATGTGATCAGTTGTGATTGGACACAGCTGATCACATGAGCGAGCTGACATCTTCGGCTCTTTCCGTTGATCGGTGGCACTAATAGGTGTCACTGACTGGCACTGATGGGTGACACTGAAAGGCAGCTCAGATGGGCACTGATATGTGGCCTGATGATCAGTGTACATGTCCCCTCTGAGAGATGCTGATTACCGGCTCTCCTCTCCTCTGTCATCATGACAGCTTGTGAGGAAAGAAATGCCAATAACCGGCATTTCCCTATTTACATGTGATCAGCTGTGATTGGACACAACTGATCACATGACTGAGCCGACATCTTCAGCTATTTCCATTGATCGGTGATCCGTTGTGTCCGAGGGACACTGCGCGCTCTGGGAGCCACGCATGCGCGGTTAGAATAAGAGGACGTCATATGACATCCTCCCAGAAGAAGAGAACTGCCTTGCGCCCGTCATTATACTATATGGCGGGCGGGAGGCGATTAAAGCTTGTCTAAGAGTACAGAAAAAAGGGGGTGGAGATATGAAGTTACACTCTGCAGAGCTCAGTGAGGAGAATTCTGAGAACTGATTGGAGGGAAGAGACACACCCCCTCCACACAGCACACAGGAACAGAGCTGAGGCTGTCAATCTACTGAAGCTCTCTCCCCTGTCACCACTTTTCTCTTGGTGTCAGGAAAACCTGTCAGAAGTGATTCATGCTGATAGCATAGAGGAACGAAGCAGCAGACAGAAATGACCTTAGTTGCTCCTAATTGAGACAAGTACACACTATAGAGGGATATGCTTTGCTCATACAGTGAAGGAAATAAGTATTTCCCAGTCCAGCCTTGTGTAGGTCTACAATCTTGTCCCTGACATCCTTGGACAGCTCTTTGGTCTTTGCCATGGTGGAGAGTTTGGAATCTGATTGTTTGATTGCTCCTGTGAGCAGGTGTCTTTTATACAGGTAACAAAATAAGATTAGCAGCACTCGCTTTAAGAGACTGCTTCTAATCTCAGCTTGTTACCTGTATGAAAGACACCTTCTGAATGATAGGGGTTCAAATACTTATTTCCCTCATGAACATGCAAATCAGTGCATAATTTGTTAGACATGCATTTCTTTTGAATTTTTTGTTGCTATTCTGTCTCTCAGTGTTACAATACACCTACCATTCGATTTTTAGACTGATCATTTCTTTGTGAGTGGGCAAACATTCAAAATCAGCAGGGGATCAAGTACGTATTTCCTTCACTGTATTTCATGTAATAGATTTACAACCACTTTGTCTGTTAGAATAAGTAACAGATTGCAATACCCTAATGAACAATATGTGCTCATGGCTGTTTTTAGTCCCAATGGTTCCTCATACTTTGTCCTCACTCTCAGCTGCAAGGCCACTGTGTCCCACCTTCCTCACTTCCCACTCCCGAATCATCACCTAATTGGTACCTGCACTTCCAGGCCTCCTCCTTTCACCATGGTGTCATGTCAGCTCACAGTCCAGCATACCACTTTTTTGAACGGCGAGTATGAGTACCGATGCTTTTGGTCAAGTACTCGCCGATACAAACTACTGACACTTTGGAGGCCAGCTAAGAGCACACACCACTTTCTGTTTGACTCCTTGGGATTGGTTGAGCAGCGTCCACCCCTCCCTACTGATACTTTGCAGTGTGATTTGCATCCATACAAAATGTGTGGATGCATATTCCACCGCAAAGAATAGCATGCAACTTGAACAGGAATGCTACTGCTGTCCAAATCGCATGAGGTTTCCCCACTGCTTCTGTGTGAACCCAAGTTTGTCAAACCCTGAGTTCACACAAGAGAGGTGCAGGAAACCTCCCTGCACCGATCCCATGCTGAGCAGAGAGTGGGAGAGAAGGGCGAGTGGGGATGTATACCTTGGTGTTGGCCATCGGAAGATGGAGGCAGATGCTCCAGATTCTCAGCTGTAAGAGAGGAGAGAAAGCCACTGCTTTGCTGCAGATTCTCAGCTGTAGGAGGGGAAAGAAAGACGCAGGGATTTGAAATCCCCATGGCTTTCTCTCCTCTCCTTGCAAGGATGACCGTGCAAGCGAAACAACTTTTGATTGGTCAGCACCATCAGGGTGCTGACCAATCAGAAACCATCAAGCCCGTACTGTAATCCCTGCAAGGAGAGGAGAGAAAGCCTCTCCTACAGCTGAAAATCCGAAACATCTGCCTCCATCCTCCACCTGATAGCTGACACCAAGGTATACATCCCCACATGCCCTTCTTTCCCACTCTCCGCTCAGCATGGGATCGCTGCAGGGAGGTTACTCGCACCGCTCCTGTGGGAATTCTATGACAAGCCTGGGTTCTCACAGAAGCAGTGGGGAAATGCAATTTCGACAGGGATAGCATTCCTGTTCAAATTGCATGCTATTCTTTTGGTGCAATTTGCGCCCATACATGTTGTATTGACGCAAATAGCACCGCAAATTATCGGTTTGGGTATCAGGAACATCTTCACGATCACGAGTACTAGTGAAAATACTCCATCTCGACACCGACCTAGCTGTCACGCTTGCTGCACTTTGTTTAAATCCTTTGAATTGGAATTCCTGGAGATTGTAGCTTATCCACTAATGACCTCTAAATTCTGACATTGCTGGGTCAATTCCAGCAATTTTACAGGTATGTTGATAACCTAATCTTAATTAAAGTTATTGCAAAGTTTCACCTCTTATTTTGTTAATATTATTATTATTAATAATAATAATAATAATAATAATAATATTAAACTTTATTTTATATAGCACCTTCAAAAGGTAGCTTCTCAAAGCGCTTTGCAAAAAAAATTTAAAACATGTTATGCTTTCCTACTCCGTGGTTTTGCATACAGCAGCTCTGATCCTCCTCTTCTCATCTTCTTGGGTCCCCTGCTGTAGCTCCTGCCCCCCCCCCAAGAGACCCTATAACAAGCCCCTTTCTATGGGGCTACTCATGCGTATTCACTCCTGAGCCAGCTCTGTGTGTCCATAGACACACAGAGTTCAACTCATCCCCGCCTCCTGCTACCTCCTTCCTGGCTGTGATTGACAGCAGCAGAAGCCAATGGCTCCCACTGCTGTGCCTGAGCCAATGAGAAGGGAGAAAGCAGAGAGAGCCTCTGCTCTCATGCACATATAAGGGCGGTTGAGGAGGGGAGCTGCATTCAGAAGAACTTTTGACCCAATGAATACAATGCATTAAGAAAACAAAACTCTTCTGCCATTAGAACCATTTTTAAAATGGCTTGTCAGCTGTAGTTCAGTCAAGTGTAAAAAAAAAAAAACAAAGACCAATGTTGCCACCTAGAGGCCACACCAAGATTCACTTCCTATGAAGGTTTGCCTCACTTCTGTACCTTTGCTATGAGATGGTACTCAGTGCTTTCCTAGAAAAGACTTTTATGTTTTGAATCTAATATATTACTTCAGTATTGTTCATTTTAAATGTATGTTAATAACATTCTCTATGCATTCTAATGATTGCATTATTCCAAAGAGCTAAAAAAAAAGTCCCATCCCCAAACAACAAAATAAATACCATCAAACATAAAAGGTATATCCAAAAACCTACATGATAAAACGGATGCACATAATTGTATTGTAATTGTAAAATTAGACTGTTTAAAGCGGTAGTAAGCCACAGAACAAAACAACCTATATGAATAGTGCAGCGCTAAACAACTACTAACTTAAACAGTGCAGAAATCATATACCCTTATATACAGTACCCACATACAAATATCACAAACATGAATAAACATAAATCATAATATACAGAAGAAAACCCCTCCTGATCCTCATCTGAGGGATCATAAATCAGTGCAAATGAGTGTGTGAATCCCTATCCAGGGATGAAAAAAGTAGTGAAATGTGAACCACACTTAAGGAAATCACAATAACTTCAATACACATAAACAACCCCCCCCCACGTATATTCAATTAAAAGTCCACAAAAATTTCATGCTCCAAATGGTCATCACACACATGCAGGTGATATTCTTGTAACCGTGATCATAGGTGTCAATCCTCCAATAGCCAAATTGCCCCCTCACCTTCTTACAAAGACCCCACAGGGCCAGCACGCTTTGTGGATCACCCTTCGATCCTCACAGATGGTACTTTTCCTGGGTTAATACCCCACTTGTGGTCATCAATAGTGGCACTCTCTCCTCTCCTTACAAATCTCCTCCAGCCACTGACACCAGCAATATTAAGTTTCCTCCATGCAGGGCCCCAGTAATGAAACAAAGAACATCCACCATAGTATAATACTGTTTAATCAACTGAAGCCAGACAAACACAATAAAATGCCCACTCACATATATGTAGATGGAAAAACGCCTTCACAGCACACTATGGGTGTATTACATGGGTGTAGGGTGCACCAAGATAGCGCCCCTCGCGGGATGTGACGTCACCACGTACCAGAAGTTCCTCCCCGCGTACCTACACATTATGTCACGCTAAATCACGTGACTTCTTCAAGGATATGAAGTCACGTGATTTAGCGTGACGTAACGTGTAGGTACGCGGGGAGGAACTTCTGGTACGTGGTGACGTCACATCCGGCGTGGGCGCCATCTTGGTGCACCCTACACCCATGTGATACACCCATAGTGTGCTGTGAAGGTGTTTTTTCCATCTACATATATGTGAGTGGGCATTTTATTGTATATTACGATTTATGTTTATTTATGTTTGTGATATTTGTATGTGGGTACTGTATTATTATTATTATTATTATTATTATTACTACGAGTTTATATAGCGCCAAAGGGTTTGCTCAGCGCTGTACAATAGGGGGGGACAATACATGGCACAGTACAACAAAGACAGACAGCGTACGAGGGGTAAGAGGGCCCTACTCTTACGAGCTTACAATCTAGGAGGGAGGGGGTAAAGGTACAGTAGGAAGTGGCTGGGGGGGATGAAGTGGTAGGAGGAATGAGGGAGGATGGCCGTTAGGTGAGGGTGGGGTAGGCTTCCCTGAAGAGATGGGTTTTGAGGGAGCGCCTGAATGTGAATAGAGAAGGCGACAGTCTGATGGATTGGGGCAGTGAGTTCCAGAGGATGGGGGAGGACCTGGAGAAGTCCTGCAGTCGTGCATGGGAGGAGGAGACCAGGGAGCAGGATAGAAGGAGGTCCTGTGAGGAGCGAAGGGTACGGGTAGGGTGGTACCTGGTGATCAGATTGGTGAGGTAGTCAGGGGCAGTGTTGTGAACGGCTTTGTAGGTCAGGGTAAGGAGTTTAAATTTGATGCGTTGGGCAATCGGGAGCCAGTGGAGGGAGAGGCAGAGGGGGGTGGCAGAGGTGGAGCGGGTGGTAAGGTGGATGAGTCTGGCAGCTGAGTTCAGGATGGTCTGGAGCGGGGAGAGCCTGCACTTGGGTAGGCCAGTGAGGAGGGAGTTGCAGTAGTCATAAGGGTATATGATTTCTGCACTGTTTAAGTTAGTAGTTGTTTAGCGCTGCACTATTCATATAGGTTGTTTTGACTTTTACCTTGAGGATGAGGTTCTCAGTGCCAGCAGCTTAGAGGTAGGGATTGCCCATATAAGTGCAGGAGGAGTTTTCCAGATATAAGCCGCAGAACAAAAAAGTCCTCTGCAAGGTAATGTCATATTGTGCTAGTATGAATCGCATACTAGCACCTTATGAAAGACTCACCTGAGAACGAAGCCTTTCAGCATTATGCTGTCACCGCTGCAGAGGCTTCCATCTTCGCTCAGTCTTCATTCCGGGTTTGCGAGTTCCGGCCATCTGACAGGCTGGACCACGATGACGTCACTTCCGCACATGTGTGCGGGAGTCCCAGGCCACAGCGCAGTACTCTGAAGGAACAGTACGGGTATGCTGTTCCTTCAGAGTGTATTCGCTAACTCTAAAAAAAAGAGAGAATATCTCCTAAATGGTGCACATTTAGGAGATACTAATTTTACATACAGGCAACCTTTATTATAAATGTACCTGTAGGTAAAAGTTACAAAACTGAGTTTACTACCACTTTAACATGTTAACAAAAAGTCATATAATGGCCCCTAGTGCCATCTTGGGCTTCTCTGAATACTTTGCTTTGTTACAAAGATGACATCTGACATTCTTTTTTTGTCATTATAGAAAAAGTGTATATGTAAGCTAAAAGGTATGCACTCCCTTTAAGTGATACACAGATGGATCAAAATTCAGCCAGCCGAGCAGGGACCAGCTGAATTTTGATCCATCTATGGTCATTCCCACACAATAGGAGTTGATCAAATAACTGCTGGAAAGCCTTTGACAAGCAGCTGGCTGCAGCCAATAGGAGTTCTACTGTCAAAATACAATGGCACAAAGTGAAGGAATCCTCCATCCACCTAGCTTGTGTGATCCAAAAAACCCCCCAAACATCTATGGCTGGCCTTATAGTAATGTTTAGAGATGAGCGAATCGAACATGGCGAAGTGGAATTCATTTCGAAGATTAGGAAAAATTCGATTCGCGCCGAATCCGAAAATTAGCAAACTTCGGATGCACGAATCGAATTTTCCCAAAAATGGCGGCGACATGTGTGGTCGACGGAGCGGGGATCTCTGGGAAGGCGCGCAGACAAGGCGCGCTGACCCATAATGCATTCATTCATGACATGTAATCGCATTAGCCAATCAGCAGCCAGCCAGCCAGCAGTGTGTAATGGTGGAGCTATAAATCGTGGCCATCTTAGAATTCTCCATTAGCCTCCGGTCATTCAAGAGAGACAGACCTGTCTGTATTAGGGACAGAGTTAGGGCCACAGAGACTTTAGGGCCACAGAATCGTTACTCAGGGACACAGAATCGTTACTCAGGGACACAGAATCGTTACTCAGGGACACAGAATCGTTACTCAGGGACACAGAATTGTTACTCAGGGACACAGAATTGTTACTCAGGGACACAGAATCGTTACTCAGGGACAGACACAGAATTGTTACTCAGAGACACAGAATTGTTACTCAGGGACACAGAATCGTTACTCAAGGACACAGAATTGTTACTCAGGGACACAGAATCGTTACTCAGGGACACAGAATTGTTACTCAGGGACACAGAATCGTTACTCAGGGACACAGAATTGTTACCCAGGGACACAGAATTGTTACTGAGGGACACAGAATCGTTACTCAGGGACACAGAATTGTTACTCAGGGACACAGAATTGTTACTCAGGGACACAGAATCGTTACTCAGGGACACAGAATCGTTACTCAGGGACACAGAATCGTTACTGAGGGACACAGAATTGTTACTCAGGGACACAGAATTGTTACTCAGGGACACAGAATCGTTACTCAGGGACACAGAATCGTTACTCAGGGACACAGAATTGTTACTCAGGGACACAGAATCGTTACTCAGGGACAGACACAGAATTGTTACTCAGGGACAAAGAATTGTTACTCAGGGACACAGAATTGTTACTCAGGGACACAGAATCGTTACTCAGGGACACAGAATTGTTACTCAGGGACACAGAATTGTTACTCAGGGACACAGAATCGTTACTGAGGGACACAGAATCGTTACTCAGGGACACAGAATCGTTACTCAGGGACACAGAATTGTTACTCAGGGACACAGAATCGTTACTCAGGGACACAGAATCATTACTCAGGGACACAGAATCGTTACTCGGGGACACAGAATCGTTACTCAGGGACACAGAATCGTTACTCGGGGACACAGAATTGTTACTCAGGGACACAGAATCGTTACTTTCTGCTTCACAACCACTATTGAATTAAAGAGTATGTCAGACAACACGCAGAGGAGTGGCAGAGGAGGCAATGTTTCAGGAGCGAGCAGACGTGGCAGCAGAGGAAAGGGTTGAGGCAGCACTAGTCGCAGCCAGAGGCCAGTGCTCCTGGTGTCATCCAGCGGTCGTGTCTCCACCGACAACCCTGCCGTCATCGATTGGTTGACTCGGTCGTCTTCCTCTTCCCAGGTCACCTCTGACACCTACAGCCAACGGTCGGTGGGTACGTCAGACACAACCGTTAGTTGGCATGGCCCGGGAGCAAGCCCACTGAAATCACGTGTCCTCTACCTGCCCCTGTCCTTTGGTGTTCCCTCACCAAGCGAAGTATCGCATGCTGTGGGCTCAGCCCCACTGTACAGTAAGGAAGAGCTAACAGAGTGCGGTCAGGAATGGGGGGAGACATCCGCCTCTTCAGCAGCCAGGCGAAGAAGTACTGGCGAGGAGAGTGGCTCGGTAGCCGGTCTAGAGACAGGTCTGTCTCCTGACCCACATGCAGCCGAGGGGGCTAGTAGTGACGCGGAGACCCTAATTGATGATGATGAGGCTGATCACACTTGGCAGCCTCGTCGTCATCAGGCTATTGCTTCCGCATCATCAGGAGAAGAGGGTGCCAGCTTGACAGCGAGCAAAACAGTCGGTGGGTTGCCCAGGAGGCAGCAGGGTCGCAGCAGTGTCAGTGGAGGCAAACGGCCACGGAGTAGAGCACCAGCTCCACTGCAGCCTACCACCACGGCCAGTAGTGGTGCCGGTGTGCACGGAGGAAGTAGCAGTCAGCCAGTGAGGAGTAGCGGGGGCAAAGTTTCCTACTCGGCGGTGTGGCAATTTTTCGTCAAGCCGCCCGAGGAAGTAAACGTAGCCGTATGTCGACTATGTGGCCAGAAAGTCAAGCATGGCCAGGGGGCCCATGTTGGGACTACAGCGTTGCGTCAGCATATGCAGCGTCGCCATTCGGTGGCCTGGGAAAACCGTGATAAAGATACGGCGGTTCTGCCTGCCCCAGCCCCCGCTCCATCACCCGCTCCGTTACTTGCTCCGTCACCCGACGTCAATCGCCCTCTATCAGCCAGTCAAGGCTCCAACACCTCTGCTGAGGGGAGTTGTCGCTCGTTGGCATCTTCCGCTCGTTCAGATGCTCCTTCTCCTGCTACTCCTCTTCATGGATTCCGTCAGCAGTCTTTCTTGGAATCCGTTTCCAAGAGACAACAGTTTGCGAGCACGCACCCGACGGTGCAGAAGCTGAACGTCCTCCTGTCCAAGTTGCTGGTGCTGCAGTCCCTCCCTTTCCAAGTGGTGGACTCAGCACCTTTCCGAGAAATAATGGCTTGTGCCGAGCCGCGGTGGAGAGTGCCAAGCAGGCATTTCTTCGCCAAAAAGGCAGTGCCAGCCCTGCATTCACATGTAGAAGAGATGGCGGGCCAGTCTTTGAGCATGTCGGTCTCTGCCAAAGTGCACGGCAGCACCGACGTGTGGAGCTGTAACTACGGTCAGGGACAGTACATGTCATTTACGGCCCACTGGGTGAACGTGGTGCCGGCACAGCCGCACCAGCAACTTGGACAGGTCACGCCGCTTTTGCCTCCACGTTTGCACGTCCTTAGTCCAGCAAAGTTTTCCGCCTCTACCACCTCTTCTTCCGCCGTGTCCTCAGCCGCCACCCCCGTGCCAAGTCCCATTACCCGACCGGCATATCACATGTGCAGGGCGCAACGGTGTCACGCTGTGCTGCACCTGGTATGCCTTGGCGAACGTAGTCACACAGGGGAGGAACTTCTGAGTGTAATGAACAGAGAAATCGACAGATGGCTGTCTCCGCGCAAACTGAAAATCGGAACCATGTTGACCGACAACGGAAAGAACATGGTGTCTGCTCTGCGTCAAGGAAGGTTGTGCCATGCGCCATGCATGGCTCACGTGTTCAATCTGGTTGTCAAGCGGTTCCTAAAATCCACCATCCCACTGCAAGACATCCTTAAAATGTCACGTAAACTTTGCATGCATTTCAGCCATTCCTACACCGCAAAGCACACCCTCCTTGAGCTGCAGCGGCAGAACGGAATTCCACAGCATCGCCTGATCTGCGACGTTGCAACAAGGTGGAATTCAACCCTACATATGTTAGACCGCCTTTACGAACAGCGAAAGGCCATCACCGATTTCCTGATGTTACAAGCGGATAAAGGTACTCCCCTGTGTAACTTAGATGTCAGCCATTGGCAGCTCATGCGTGACACCTGCCGCTTGCTCAGGCCCTTTGAGGAGGCCACGCTATTCGTGAGTCGGCAGGACTATGGGATGAACGACGTCATTCCTCTGTTGCACGTCCTGGAACAAATGCTGTTAACAATGGCTGGTCAGGGTGCGGTAGACGTGGCGCACAGATCTCAACGCCACATGACCCCTGTGGGGGCAGGACAGGAAGAAGAGGAGGAGGTAGAGGAGGACATTGGTGCTCAGGAATTATTGAGTGAAATGGGTGGTTTTTCCACTCAGCGGACAGGAGTGGAGGAGCAGGAGCATCTGGTAGAGGAGGAGGAGGAGGAGACAGAGGACCCAGACGCACCGTGGCAGTATGCTGTGGAGATGGAGGCAGGGAGTCCCTCGCATTCCTTGGCACAAATGGCCCATAGCATGCTCGGTTGCTTGCGTAGCGACAGCCGAATAATAACCATCAGACAGAGGGATGACTTTTGGCTGTCCACCTTGTTGGACCCTCGCTACCGTTCAAAAATGGTGGCCTTTTTCACACCTGCTGAGAGGGAGGCCAAAATAAAGTACTCTAAAAACCACCTATGTAGTCAGTTGGTCTCTGCCTTTCTGCGCCAACGTCCATCCTCAGACACTGTGGGCCCTGTGCGCTCGCGTTCCGCTGCCATGGCAGCAGGGGAGGGGTGGGGTGGTAGGAGCAGTGGCAGCTCCACCAGCAGCGGCTGCCTCAGTCTGCAGTCGATGATGAGTAGCTTTCTTCACCAGCGCAGTGAGGAAACTACTAACCAGCCGCAGCAGCAGCAGCATCAGGTGGACCTGGAGCAGGACCTCAAACAACAGGCTCGGGCCTACTTGGACAGCACCCTGCCAACCGAGGTAGACAATCCCCTTGACTACTGGGCAACGAAACTTGACCTTTGGCCCCAACTAGCTGAATTTGCCCTTGAAAGGCTGTCATGCCCGGCCAGTAGCGTGGCATCGGAGCGCGTGTTCAGTGCGGCAGGAGGTATTGTAACTCCGCGGAGGACACGACTGTCCACCCAAAGTGTGGAGAGACTCACGTTTGTGAAAATGAATCAGGCATGGATTAGTCTGGATTTCAAACCACCAGTTCCTGACACAACTGACTAAATCCGCCATGAATCATGCCCCAAACATGTTATTATTTTTAACATAGGCCTCTGTATGGCCTTCAATTTAAGCTGCTTACGCTTCGCCACTCTGCCATGGGCCCCTGTACCGCCTCCTCTTGCTGCTGCCAGGTCCAGAGTGTGTCATGGGTCCCTGTACGGCCTCCCATTGCTGCTGACTTCATCGCCAGACTCTGCCATGTGCCACTTTCAGGTCTCCTTACACTGTTGGTGGGTTCCATTTTGTGATAGGGTGCTGTATGGCCTTCCATTGCTGCTGCCTCCACCGCCACCCTGCGCCATGTGCCTCTGTCGTCTGCTCACGCTGCTGACGGCTTCCGCTTTTTAACCGAGGCCTGTGTTTGGCTTCCGAATACTGCTGCATCCACCGCCACCCTGCGCCATGTGTCTCTGTCGTCTGCTCACGCTGCTGACGGCTTCCGCTTTTTAACCTAGGCCTGTGTATGGCTTCAGAATAATGCTGCCTACACCGCCACCCTGCGCCATGTGCCTCTGTCGTCTGCTCACGCTGCTGCCAGGTCCATACTGATTCATGGCACCCTGCGCCATGTGCCTCTGTCGTCTCCCCACGCTGCTGCTGGGGGGACTTTTTAACATAGGCCTCTGTATGGCCTTCAATTTTAGCTGCTTACGCTCTGCCACTCTGCCATGGGCCCCTGTACCGCCTCCTCATGCTGCTGCCAGGCCCGTAATCTGCCATGGGCCCCCGTACCGACTCCTCATGCTGCTGCCAGGCCCGTAATCTGTCATGGGCCCCTGTACCGCCTCCTCATGCTGCTGCCAGGTCCAGAGTGTGTCATGGGTCCCTGTCATGGGTCATTTTGTCATAGGGTGCTGTATGGCCTCCCATTGCTGCTGCCTCCACCGCCACACTGTGGCTCCACACTCTGGTTTTGGCCCCGTGACTGCCCAAATGAGTGAAGTGTGCGGTGATTCTAAGATCGACGGCACTCATCTGCATGTCATACTGACTGACAGTATTAGTTCTCTTCCCCAGCAGACTCCAAGGGCATTTAAATTAAAGGTACAGTGTTCTGCACTAATATAAAGGCTCTCT
The DNA here is from genome assembly GCF_062004578.1 of Staurois parvus. Taxonomy (NCBI): domain Eukaryota; kingdom Metazoa; phylum Chordata; class Amphibia; order Anura; family Ranidae; genus Staurois; species Staurois parvus. The sequence goes on from NW_028318358.1 coordinate 9,301,209, forward strand.
GAAGCCTAGAAACACCCTTTTTATAAGTTAAATTCGCAGCGAATATATTCGCCTCGAATCGAATTTATTCCGCGAATTCGGCGAATCAGCCGAATCGAATTTTTGAATAATTCGCTCATCTCTAGTAATGTTGCTTACCACCTGTCTGGTCCTCAACTGGGAAAGTTGCAAGATTATTAGATTAGTAAACTTCAGCTGTGACAGGTGAATCAGTGGTCTAATGCAGGCCATACATGGTTCAAATTCCGAATGATTTTTCGTCCAAAAATCGAAAACGTCATTCACTCGGTAATCCGATGGTGCCATCAATGATTTCGAAAATCAGCCGACCAAGTCATAAAGTTCACCCCATATAACAGGCAAAACTTCTGTTCCTTCCAGGTCACGGTTCATGCGCATATTCTTTTCGGAAAAACGATCGTACGATTTGACCATCATTGAGTCGAAAATCGGTTGTTTTTCACAAATTTTCCAACATGCCCGATCACCGAAAAGGGGAGGAACCACGAAAATCGGCCAGTGCCATTGACCCACTAACAGAGCGAAAATCGGCCTATTATTCTTAGGTCTGATTTTCGGATGAAAATCGGTCAAATTTCGACCCATGTATGGCTAATTGTGTATTTCCATTTTTGAAGTCAAGTTTAAGAAAATTTCACTATATTTTGTTATGATTTACGCAGCATACCTAAAAAGAACAAATATATTTATTACATTTTAAATATTCGTATCAGTGAGAGTTGGGGGGTAGATTTACTAAAACTGGTGCACTCAGAATCTGGTGCTGCTGTGCATGGTAGCCAATCAGCTTCTAAATTCAGCTTTTTCAATTAAGCTTTCACAATAAAACCTTGAAGCTGATTGGTTTCTATGTAGAGCTGCAGCAGATTTTGCACTCTCCAGTTTTAGTAAATCAACCTCTTAGTGTCAATGTGTTTTAGGTAGGACAGGAAAAAAAATGATAATAGATATGGCGCAAAATGTAGTGTGAGCTAATGGAAATGTAATTAGTTCAGCAAAAAAAGTTCATAAAGTCCAATTGAACCTCCAGGGGTTAACTCTTGCTGGCCTCAGGACACTCGGTGCAGCACCTCTAGGAGACAGAAACATTCTCTATGAGTAACAGATAAGGACAGAAGAGGGTGTGATCTGAGTGTAGTATATTTACATAATTATTGTGGAAAAAGACAAATTGGCAACTCACATGTAGACAGTTAAAAGTTCTCCCATTATCAAAGTTGTCTGTGATTGTGAAGATCTCAGTCTAGTAGGGAGCCAGAGTCCAGTCCAGGGATTGCACAAGACTGTCAGCTGGATATACCTGTGATACTGAGAGGACACCAGAGGGCGCCAAACTAAGTGCAGCCTGTGGTGTAATAGGAAGTGCACACAAATAAGGCAACTCATCTAGGTATCAAAAATGGTACTTAAAGTGATTGGAAACCTTCATCTTGTAAAACATCCCATTCAGTTTAAAATAGAAATGAAAGACAAGATATTTTAGTACACATATAAAAAAAACTTTATAAATACCCCCTTCCCCCCCCTTTTTTTCTTTAATAAGTGATTACATACCATCTGTTCTCAGTTGACAAGCCTGATCATTGAAGGAGAGCAGTTCCCAGCATAGTTAGAGAACTGACCATGGTGTGTTCTCCTGCTTAGTGTGGTCAGTTCTTAATAGGAAAGCAGAGGGATTGGCAGGAACACCAGAGATTTCTTCCAGAAATCTGCAGTCACTGTGGTCCAGATGTGGTACCCAAGGGCAAGCTGAGACGCAGGAAAAAAAAAAGCAAAATGCACACTATTGTTTCTGGGCTTTACTATGGGTACAAACACCAAATAACATACACACATGTGGTATTGCTACAATCGACAGGAGTAGGAGAATTTATCCTGGGTTGTTCTGTGGCAGTAGGCTACGTTAATAACAAGAAATATACAGCTAAATATTTTTTTTATTATTTATTTATTTTTTTACTATTTTTGGGTAGGTTTCTCCTTGATAATAAAAAAAAAATCAGGAGATATTCATTCATGTTTACTATCAAATGAAACTCCAATTTGTCTTGGAAAAAACGAGGTATAATTCACCTGGATACACAAAGTAGTTGATATGTACAGTTTTACTAACACATGTCAAAGTTGAAAAACTGTGTGGAGGTTTTAGGGTTTGTTTTACCCTCTGTCATGAACGGGTTAAAGACATAGCATCAAATAAACTGCTATACCTACATGCTAAGTAATATGTAAGTGTAGTAGCTTTCCTTGTGACACAGAAATATGTTTATTGTTTTAACAATTTCTCAAAGTGTAACATTTGTAGCCATAAAAATGTTTCAAATTGAAAAGAAAGCATATCAAGCTGATGCCCTTGAACAAGTAACCTTGGCTTTGATCTCATTATTTTTTTAGCATCTATGCTTTAACATATGGAAATTATCCCATCGGTATGCATTTTCACATCCAAACCCAGTTGTAAGAAAATACTTATTACTTTCCCCTTTACCCTCTTCTCATCTAAAAACTCCCACAATGCATTTGCATAATTTTTTGCTTCATAGACAAATACATATTTTCTTGGCTAGGATCTATCACCAAATTAAGCCAGAAAACCTCTGTATGGGATTGATGGAATCCCATAGCGGTGGGTGAGGGAATGATTTCACAGAGAAGTCATTTGTCCAGTCTTGGATGCATGATTAAAAATTTAACTCTTTAGATCAAATGCCTAAAAAGTAATGATGTAAAATTAATTAAAAAGAATTAAAAAAAATAGAAATAAATACAATAGATAATAGATTAATTTTAAAATGCAGAATAATACTAAATGACTTGGCTGTAGGAATGTAATCAAATATTGTTGGTCCTGAGCCATACACTTAAAAAGATAATACGTGGTTAAAAATGAAAAAGAGTATGCTTGTCCAGCCATCCATAGATTAAAAAATATACATATTATGCAAAATAGATATTTTACACCATAAACAATCATACATCTACATTATGAATTGCTTTGTGATGATGTGGAAAAGAATTTTAGATGATTTAGATTTGTTAGATTTTGTTACTATCCATGGGATGTAGTTATCTAGGATTTGCTACCAACTATAAAGACAGCAGTGTAACTAATGTAATCCTTTTTAAACTTCATCCCTTTCCCAGGCCTGGAAGCGATGACACCACGCCTGGGGTCCTGCCGAGTATAACGTCTTTTCCTAGTTAATGCCAGAATACCTCTCTAGTGATGTCTTTGCTGGCAGAGGTTTACAAATCATTATGACACTGATCTCCTTTTCAGGTCTTGTTCAGCAGGTCTCTGCTGTTATAAGTCTACCTCCTGCTGTACAATCCTCCAGCACACTCAGTATATCTGCTGTGCTAAATACAGCCCATTAACAGCCCATTGTACAAGAAATAGTAATAGACATACAATGAGCCTACCTAATGTCTTCTGAACTTGGTTCAGTGGTGAAACTGGCAGAGCAGGTATACTACAGTAGTAATTGCTCTGATATTTAGTGATGGTGAGTTAACAAGTAGAGACCTGCATAAAGAAAGTGCACAACTATCAGTCCCTCTCCTCATGCCAGGGGCTAAGTGTAAACCTGGACCCTGACCAGCCCTAACCTATCAGCTCCACATCCAATCACTTCAAATCTTGCCACCGTAATCTCAATAACATTATCAAAATAACCAACTACATCACCAGACTACTAAACCACTCACTTGTTATCAGGGGCGGACTGACCATTTGAAAATTCGGGCACTGTCGAGGGCCCAGGGTCAGTAGGGGGCCCCATGAGATGCCCCTGGTACCTTTTTCATAGGCTTTTTTGAGTTTGGGCAAGGACACGGGGCCCCACGATCCCCTATTGCCCAGGGGCCCCATGAGTTGTCAGTCCGCCCCTGCTTGTTATCTTTTGCCTTTAAAACTCTCTCCTCGTTGGCCTCCTCTATCATGAATGCTTCTGCCAAACTTATCTACTATACACCCCACTCGGTGTCCACCAACTTTGCCAACCCTTCTACTGTTTTTTGATCACCCAACAAATAAAATTCAAAATATTAAGGAAAGCATACAAAGCCAGGCACTATTCTTCCCCAGCTACATCACCAATCTCATCTCAAAATATCACCAAAATCATCCTTTTCACTCCTTACAAGACCTCCTGCTCTCTAGCTCCCTTGTCAACTCCTCCCATGCTCCCCTCAAAGACATCTCCCATCCTCTGGAACTCCCTACCCCAACCCATATATCTCCTACACTGCTTGTCTTTAGGCTAAAAGTCACTACGCCTCCCATGTGACGTCCCTCTATTGAAAAATAGAAGGAGCCAAATGGAAATTGTTGGCCAAACAATGGCTGCATCCAGTCAGTTGTTGCCGACTGTCAAAATGCTAAAACTGCAGCTGGAGATTCCAGACTGGACAAAAAAAAGTGTCTGGCCAGCCTAACCTTCTTGTCTTGAATTGGTTTGTAACGGCACTGTCTCCTTTTTTTTAATTAAAGCGCTGAGCAAACTATTGGCACTATATAGATCCTGTATAATAATAATAAAAAGAAAAAAGCATCTTTTTCCTCTTTAAAATTTTAGTAAGGCCTTGTATACAAGGACTATTTTTCCTTTACAATAGAGTTGTTGGGTTTTCAAGTGAGGAAAAATAGTAGGGGTGGGGTAATGGATTCAGTTACATTAATGGAAATGGATGACAATCTCTGAACAGTGAAATGCCATGCCATAACCAACAATTGGGTACAATAGTACAATAAGATTGCCATCTATGGGGGAAAGATTGGAAAAAGGTACGAATTATGCATGAGCTTGGATGCCTAGCAATGTCAGATGGTATGGAGTCCAGTTATCTAGGCTTAAAAGTGGGCGTTTTCCCTAATGCGAGTAAATAAAGCCATGGGCGGGGAGGGGAAATGTTGTGCACAAATGACAGCACTGCACTTCACTACTGTGGGCCAGGCAAAGCTCTGCCTAGCCTCTCCATACAGCAGCAGATCACTGCTATAGGTATTCTTGCAGGCTGCTGATCTACTTCTACAAAGTTGCATAGAGAAATTAAAAAAGCTCCCCACCGATGTAATCCAGACTCCCCAAAAAGAAAAGTAAAGTGCAATAAAAAAAAATGTAAAATAGAAAGAAAAGTTGAAAAATAGTAAAATTTGGGTGTTTTTCAGCACCTGAGAAACAGGTTCTGCGTACACCCACCCATAGAAATGATTGGCTGTGCATAGATGTATGCAGATACATGCTTGTACCCTCAAAATATGCTATACATGCTTTTCTGCGAATACCAACATTAACCTGTGTACAGGTATTCATTTCTCTGGGAATACACCTGTATGTTATACACATGTTCAGGTAAGTACAGGTGTATGCATACAGTCATGCATATAGTTATGCATAGCCATTCGGTTATATGGGCAGCTGTATACAGCACATGTGCTTTCTGTGCAGGGAAATACGTCCACATTTTATGCTGTATGGACAAAAGCAGGGGCAGACTGACAACTCATGGGGCCCCCGGGCAATAGGGGATCATGGGGCCCCTGTGTCCTCGCCCACACTCAAATCACACCCAAAAAAGCCTATGAAAGGTACCAGGGACATCTCATGGGGCCCCCTACTGACTCTGGGTCCTCGGGCAGTGCCCGAGTGCTTGAATGGTCAGTCCGCCCCTGCTCCCTCCATGTGCATGAGGACAAATGCAAATATTCACTATACAGAATAATTCCCAAGTTGTAACAATTATAGCTGACACCTGGATGACATTTTCTTTTACTGTACAAGCATCAAATGCTCATATATATGAATGCAAGGTCATTCAAATATTTAGCTATTGCAAACCTGTGAAAAAGTCACCATCATTTGTGCTCTCATCACCCTAACTTAACGTTATCCTAATATCCTAATATTACAATAACAATTTTTCTCCTGCGTGTGTCACAATGTAGCATCAGAAGCAGAGTACAGCTTGGTGTTGTGTAGTGAGAACTGAAGGCTGCAGACAGCTGAGTGAAATTTTATGCCCCAAGTGCATGGAGCAGTATTACAGAGCTTCCAGTATCTGATGCTGTGTGTGTAGGCAGGTGGTTGGCTGCAATATGTCCGCCAACATGAAGGTGGCACTGTGCTGTTCCTTCAGCATGGCATGAGACCATAAGTGAATTTTCTGTCCCCTTTATGTGCTCTAGGCAGCCATCTTGGGGAGGCCAGCATTCCCCATTTTATACTTAACTCCTCCTCGATTTGGGCAGCCATCTTAACCTAGAACTGCTTCAATAGTAGGTTCTGCATAATTTGGCATGTCTGCAGTGTGGCAGTAAGTTAGGGAGAGGGCAGAAGTAGTATTAGGAAGAGGTACTCATTGAGGAGGGAAAGAATAGGCTTCCCATTACAGGGAGTGTCCTCTGTCAGCTTCTCGAAACACCCATCCACCAGGAGCTGGATATCCGCAGGGATGTTCAGTGATCACTGTATGACACAGTAATACCATAATCCCTCTAACGCTAGTGCTTCCCTGGCATTCTGTGATTTGTAAATATATGTTGGGTCACTCCAATAATACCCCAGGGCAGGGGCCGACTGACCATTTTGGAACTCGGGAACTTTTTTGGGTGTGGTTTGAGTGTGGGCGAGGACACAGGGGCCCCTTGATCCCTTATTGCCTGGGGGCCCTATGAGTTGTCAGTCCACCCCTGCCCCAGGGGGTAACTAATCTTCAGTGTATTTCATAACACTGCTGGAAATACATTACTTTCTCTGCCTGATGGACTGTATGGTCTGCAACATATGTAGTAGCATTGTTATAACCAGAGGTGTCCCTAGGGTTGGTGTCACCTGGTGCAGTAACACTTGGTGACACCCCCTCCGATGATCCCCGCAGAATGGATCGGATCTGTGGACTGAGCATAATGGATCGGACTCCGATCCATTATGCTCAATCCGCAGATCCGATCCATCCTGCGGGGATCGTTGGCTTTCTTTACAACTTACCTTTTCTTGGAGCGGGTCTGGGACAACTGCGCATGTCCCGGTTTCAGGCACAATCAATCGATGACAGCAGTAGTGCCTGAAACTGGGACATGCACAGTTGCTTCAGGGGGACATATCTACATGGGAGACACATCTTGCCGATACACCGGTGTCACCCCGCATGCAACCCATATGGGGTGACACTGGACCCGCTCCAACAAAAGGTAACTTGTAAAGAAAGCCGACGATCCCCGCAGGATGGATCAGATTCATCCTGTGGGGATCGTCAGCTTGCTTTACAACTTACCTTTTTGTGGAGAGGGTCCGGTGTCACCCCGTGCGGTCGGTGTCACCCGGTGAGGACCGCACCCCCCCGCACCTGTCTGGGGACACCACTGGCTATAACTGCCTATTTATTAAGGGTATTTATATAGCCCTGACATCTAACCCAGTGTGGTGATTCCCCTCAATTTTTGGGTATATTGGTTAGGCCTCACCTTCACGTGGATGTGCCCCCAGGGCTTTTTTTTTAACCTGTGCTACTACAGCACCTAAATGTATAATATCTACTGCTTTGTTCAATGTTCTGTTCATTCATTTAAAGCGGTTGTAAACTTTAGATATGAAATATGAACAAAACATATCCCTCTATCATGTGTGCTTGTCTCTATCCAGAGCACTATGTGTTATTTCTGTCTGCTGCTTCATTCTTCTGCTATTAGCATGAGTCACTTCTGACAGCAGTAGAAGCATTGCTAGATGTTTTAACCCTCTCCCTCTCAATTTTTTTTGTTATTGTCTGTGTCCCTGTTGGAGATGTACCATCACTTTCAGTCTGGACAGGAAGTGAGAAATAATCTTGCACAAAAGGACATAGATGGCAATAAAAGCCTGACAAACTCTAACCCTTCCCTGCTCCATCCCAAACAAAATAAAGTTTTGGTTGGAGTTGCGCTTTAAGATTAATCTGCAGAACATGGGGCACATCATAGGGCTCACAGCAGAACATGGGGCATATCATGGGGCTCACAGCAGAACATGGGGCATATCATGGGGCTCACAGCAGAACATGGGGCACATCATAGGGCTCACAGCAGAACATGGGGCATATCATGGGGCTCACAGCAGAACATGGGGCATATCATGGGGCTCACAGCAGAACATGGGGCACATCATAGGGCTCACAGCAGAACATGGGGCATATCATGGGGCTCACAGCAGAACATGGGGCATATCATGGGGCTCACAGCAGAACATGGGGCACATCATAGGGCACACAGCAAAACAGAGGGCACACAGCAGAACATGGGGCATATCATGGGGCTCACAGCACAACATGGGGCACATCATAGGGCACACAGCAAAACGGGGCACACAACAAAACAGGGGGGCACACCTTAGGGCACACAGCAGAATACAGGGCACATCATAGGGCACACAGCAAAACAGGGGGCACACCACAGGGCACACAGCAGAAAATGGGGCACATCACGGGGCACACAGCAGAACATGGGAACATCAAGGGGCTCACAGCACAGCATGGGACACACATCATAATCTCGGGCACACTGCAGAACATGGGGCACATCATGGGGCTCACAGCAGAATATGGGGCACATCACAGGGCTCACAGCAGGGCATTGGGCACATCATGGGGCTCACAGCAGGGAATGGGGCACATCATGGGGCTCACAGCAGGGCATAAGGCACATCACAGGGCACACAGCAGAACATGGGGCACATCATGGGGCTCACAGCAGGGCATGGGGCTCACAGCAGGGCATGGGACACATCATGGGGGACAAAGCAGAATATGGGACACATCATGGGGCTCACTGCAGGGTATGAGGCATATTCCAGGGCACACAGCAGAACATGGGGCTCACAGCAGGGCATTGGGCACATCATGGGGCTCACAGCAGGGCATGGGGCACATCATGAGGTACATAGCAGAACATGGGGCACACAGCAGAACATGGGACACATCATGGGGCTCACAGCAGAACATGGGCGCACAGCAGAACATGGGGCACATCATTGGGCACACAGAAGGGCATGGGGCACATTCCAGGGCACACAGCAGAAAATGGGGCACATCATGGGGCTCACATCAAGGCATGGGGCACACAACAGAACATGGGGCATATCATGGGGCTCACAGCAGAACATGGGGCACATCAGAGGGCACACAGCAAAACATGTGGCACACTTTAGGGCACAGAGCAGAACATGGGGCACACCACAGGGTACACAGCAGAAAATGGGGCACATCACGGGGCACTCAGCAGAACATGGGAACATCAAGGGGCTCACAGCACAGCATGGGACACACATCATAATCTCGGGCACACTGCAGGGCATGGGGCACACAGCAGGGCATGGGGCACATCACAAGGCACACAGCAGAATATGGGGCACATCATGGGGCTCAAAGCAGGACATGGGGCACACAGCAGAGCATGGGGCACGTCCCAGGGCACACAGCAGAACACAGGGTACATCATGAGGTACACAGAATAACATGGGGCTCACAGCAGAACATGGAGCACATCATGTGGCTCACAGCAGAATATGGGGCACACAGCAGAACATGGGGCACTTCGTGGGGCTCACAGCAGTGTATGGGGCACATTCCAGGGCACACAGCAGAACATGGGGCTCACAGCAGGGCATCGGGCACATCATGAGGCACACAGCAGGACATGGGGAACATCATGAGGCACACAGCAAAACATGGGGCACATCATGGGGCTCACAGCAGGGCATGGGGCACACAGCAGAGCATGGGGCACATCACAGGGCACACAGCAGAATATGGGGCACATCATGGGGCTCAAAGCAGGGCATGGGGCACACACCAGAGCATGGGGCACATCACAGGGCACACAGCAGAACACAGGGTACATCATGAGGTACACAGCAAAACATGGGGCACACAGCAGAACATGGGACACAACATGGGGCTCACATCAGAACATTGGGCACATCATGTGGCTCACAGCAGAACATGGGGCACACCACAGGGCACACAGCAGAACATGGGGCACATCGTGGGGCTCACAGCAGGGTATGGGGCACATTCCAGGGCACACAGCAGAACATGGGGCTCACTGCAGGGCATCGGGCACATCATGAGGCACACAGCAGAACATGGGGAACATCATGAGGCACACAGCAGAACATGGGGCCCATCATGGGGCTCACAGCAGGGAATGAGGCACACAGCAGAGCATGGGGCATACAGCAGGGCACACAGCAGAACATGGGGCACATCATGGAGTACACATCAGAACATGGGACACATAGCAGAACATGGGGCACATCATGTGGCTCACAGCAGAACATGGGGCACATCATGAGGCTAACAGCAGAGCATGGAGCACACAGCAGGGCATGGGGCACATTGCAGGGCACACAGCAGAATATGGGGCACATTCCAGGGCACACATAAGAAAATGGGGCACATCATGGGGCTCACAGCAGGGCATGGGGCACACAATAGAACATGGGGCATATCATGGGGCTCACAGCAAAACATGGGGCACACCACAGGGCACGCAGCAGGGCATGGGGCACATCATAGGGCACACAGCAGAACATGGGGCACATCAAGGGGCTCACAGTACAGCATGGGACACACATCATAATATCGGGTACACAGCAGAAAATGGGGCACATCATAGGGCTCACAGCAGAACTTGGGGCACTTCATGGGACTCACAGCAGGGCATGGGGCACAACATGGGGCTCACAGCAGGGCATGGGGCACATCATGGGGCACACAGCAGGGCATGGGGCACATCAAGGGGCACACAGCAGGTCATGGGGCACGTCACAGGGCACACAGCAGAATATGGGGCACATCATGGGGCTCACAGCAGAACATGGGGCACAAAGCAGAATATGGTGCATATCATGTGGCTCACAGCAGAACATGGTGCACATCGTGGAGGTCATAGCAGAGCATGGGGCACACAGCAGGGCATGGGGCACATCACAGTGCACACAGCAGAATGTAGGGAACATAATGGGGCTGACAACAGGGTATGGGGCACATTCCAGGGCACACAGCAGAACATGGGGCTCACAGCAGGACATTGGGCACATCACAGGGCACACAGAACATGGGGCAAACAGCAGAACATGGGGCACCTCATGTGGCTCACAGCAGAACATGGGGCATATCATGGGGCTCACAGCAGAGCATGCACATCGCAGGGCACACAGCAGAAATTTTTGCACATTATGGGGCTCACAGCAGGGTATGGGGCACATTCCAGGGCACACAACAGAAAATGGGACACATCATGGGGCTCACAGCAGGGCATGGGGCACACAACAGAACATGGGGCATATCATGGGGCTCACAGCAGAACATGGGGCACATCATACGGCACACAGCAGAACATGATGTACATCATGGGGCACACAGCAGAACATGGGGCACTCAACAGAACATGGGAACATCAAGGGGCTCACAGCACAGCATGGGACACACATTATAATATGGGACACACAGCAGAACATGGGGCTCACAGCAGGGCATGGGGCACATCACAGAGCACACAGCACAATATGGGGCACATCATGGGGCTCACAGCAGGGCATGGGGCACATCACAGAGCACACAGCACAATTTGGGGCACATCGTGGGGCTCACAGCAGGCCATGGGGCACATCACAGAGCACACTTCAGAACATAGGCACATCATGGAGCACACAGCAGAATATGGGGAACATCATGGGGCTGACAGCAGAGCATGGGGCACATCATACGGCACACAGCAGAACATGGGTCACATCATAGGGCACACATCAGAGCATGGGGCACATCATGGAGCTCAAAGCAGAACATGGGGCACATCATGGAGCTCACAGCAGAACATGGGGCACATCATGGGGCTCACAGCAGGGCATGGGGCACACAACAGAACATGGGGCATATCATGGGGCTCACAACAGAGCATTGGGCACATCATGGGGCACACAGCAGAACATGGGGCACACAGCAGGGTACAGGGCACACAGCAGGGTACAGAGCACACAGCAGGGCACAGGGCACACGGCAGGGTACAGAGCATTGGGCACATCATGGAGCACACAGCAGAACATGGGGCACATCATGTGGCTCACAGCAGAACATGGGGCACATCACAGGGCACACAGCAGAACATGGGGCACATTGTGGGGCTCACAGCAGGGTATGGGGCGCATCATGAGGCACACAGCAGAACATGGGGAACATCATGGGGCTCACAGCAGAACATGGGGCACACGGCAGGGTACAGGGCACACAGCGGGGTATAGAGCACACACCAAGGTACGGGGCACACAACAGGGTACGGGGCACACAGCAGGGTACGGGGCACACAGCAGGGTATAGAGCACACACCAGGGTATGGGGCACACAGCAGGGAACGGGGCACACACCAGGTTACAGAGCACACGGCAGGGTACAGAGCACACAGCAGGGGGCACATCATGGGGTTCACAGCAGAACATGGGGCACACAGCAGGGCATGGGGCACATCACAGGTCACATAGCAGAACATGGGGCACACAGCAGATCATGGGGCACATCAAGGGGCTTATAGCAGGGCATGGGGCACTTAGCATAACATAGGCCACACAACAGGGTACAGGGCACACAGAAGGATACAGGGCACACAGAAAGATACAGGGCACACAGCAGGGTACAAGGCACACAGCTGGGCACAAAGCACACAGCATGGTACAGGTCACACACCAGGGTACAGAGCACACAGCAGGGTACAAGGCACACAGCAGGGCACAAAGCACACAGCATGGTACAGGTCACACACCAGGGTACAGAGCACACAGCAGGGTACAAGGCACACAGCAGGGCACAAAGCACACAGAATGTTACAGGTCACACACCAGGGTACAGGGCACACAGCAGGGCACAATCACACACCAGGGTGCAGGGCACACAGCAGGGCACAATCACACACCAGGGTGCAGGGCACACAGCAGGGTACAAGGCACACAACAGGGTACAGGGCACACAGCATGGTACAAGGCACACAGCGGGGTACAATCACACACCAGGGCACAGGGCACACAGCGGGGTACAATCACACCCCAGGGTATAGGGCACACAGCATGGTACAGGGCACACACCAGGGTACAGGGCACACAGCGAGGTACAATCACACACCAGGGTACAGAGCACACAGCAGGGTACAGGGCACACAGCAGGGTACAGGGCACACAGCAGGGTATAGAGCACACACCAGGGTACGGGGCACACAGAAGAGAATGGCGCACACAGCAGGGAACGGGGCACACACCAGGGTACAGAGCACACGGCAGGGCACAGAGCACACGGCAGGATACAGGGCACACAGCAGGGTATGGGGCACACCGCAGGGTACAGAGCACACAGCAGGGTACAGGGCACACAGCAGGGTACAGGGCACACAGCAGGGTACATGGGACACACCAGGGTATGGAGCACACACCAGGGTACGGGGCACACCGCAGGGTACAGGGCACACCGCAGGGTACAGGGCACACAGCAGGTACAGGGCACACACCAGGGTACGGAGCACATACCAGGGTACGGGGCACACAGCAAGGCACGAGGCACACAGCAGGGCACGGGACACACAGTGTACAGAGCACACCGCAGGGTACAGAGCACACAGCAGGGCACACGGCAGGGTACAGAGCACACAGCAGGGCACACGGCAGGGTACAGAGCACACATAAGGGTACAGGGTACAGAGCACACATAAGGATACAGGGTACAGAGCACACAGCAGGGCACACAGCAGGGTACAGAGCACACATAAGGGTACAGGGTACAGAGCACACATAAGGGTACAGGGTACAGAGCACACATAAGGGTACAGGGTACAGAGCACACATAAGGGTACAGGGTACAGAGCACACAGCAGGGTACATGGCAGGGCACACAACAGGTGTAAAGTTTCTTTCAAATGCAGATCAGCGTGAGAAGCGACTGTAATAAGTCCTTGCTCTCTCAATCCTTCCCCTCCTCTCTTCTCCTCCATCCCAGGTGATGTTACATACAAGCACCTGTGATGGACAGGAGGAAAAGAGGGTCTGACCTAGAAAGATCATGCTATGAGTGAGGTCTTTATTACAGATGCTTCCTGCGTGTGTTGGCTGAGACTCAACCTACCCGTCAGCTGTCTGTGACTGACGGGGAGATGGCCATGGAACCCCTGGGGGTTTCTCATGGAACCCTAGGTTGAGAAACACTGCTTTATGTTGTTGATGCGTTTAAAATGCTGCATACACACAATTGTTTTCTTATCTTATCACACTGATGTGCTGCGGTTTACGCACACCCGGGTGCAGAGTAGTGTACCTGTAATTTTCCTGTGGGTTAGCTTCGCTTAGCCAGAGACTTCTATTTTATCCTGTGGATTTGGTGCCCTGTCTGAAAGGGTACCAAAACTCCTGAATGCACCACACCTGCAGGATATAATGGAAGTCTATGGCAAAGCGCAGCTAACCCAGGAAAGTCGTAGATGCACTGCGCTGCACCCACAATGCAGGAAAACCGCAGCACAACAGTGTGATAGAAGCCTTATAGGGGCCTCAGGACAGTAAGGGTTCATTTACATTTGCAGTTTGGGAGGTGGTAAAACTCTATATACATGTTTTTACCACCCCCTGCCCCAACCGCACCCCCTTTAGCTGCATTGGCCAGTGGTGTACACATGTCGCAGCCAAAGGAGCCGCAGGAGCTATACACCCTGTCATGGTTGGTTGGTGTAGCACCTGATAATCATGACTCATTCAAGTGAATGAGGCCAATCTGCAAGTGCCCTGCAACCTTGTGAGTATAGCAAACAAGGAGTTAAACAGGCAGCGTTGTGTTGCTTTCTCACCGCTTACTTTAACCCCTTGGACCCTGCAGAAGCATGGAGTTGCAGGGCACTTGCAAAGTGGCCCCATTTACTTGAATGGGTCACAAGTGGCATGTGGCAGCACCCACCAAAAGCGACACAGGGCTTAATTCCTGCTGCGCTATGTGTAAACCTTTGGCTGCTGCCTCAGCATCTAAAGGGGGTAGGGAATGGGGGTGGTAAGAACACTACTAAACCACAGGGTTTTACCACCCCCAACTTTTCTTGTGAACTAGCCCTGATGGTGTAGCTGCTGAATGCAACGAAGGACTGTTTCACAGGCACTGCTGCTCCTCTGAAAAGTGATCCAAGTGTGCTTGACAGGTGGCAAAGGAGGAGATATGTTGCCTCCTCACCACCTGATTTAAACCCATGCATGTGATTGCAATACAGTAGTACAGCAATTAGCGGTCTAAATCAGGTGTGAGGAGGTGACACTGGGCAACACTGTGCCCGGAGATCTTTGACTTCTCACATGTTGTTCAGGTAGATCTCCATCTCTTTAAGGTTGCCTACCCCGTTCTAGAATATATTAATTATATCTATTTTTGTCTCACTGAGGAATGTCTATCAGTTACAAATACAATATTTGCTTACTGTTGTTCTAACTAAACCAGCATACAACAGTTTATTCCCACACAGGGAATTGTAAACTCAGTCAGATCAGGCTCGTAGTCTGTTCGACCAACTCAGGTCAGGATTGGCAAAGACTGCTGAAATGTAGGTCATCTGGGTGAAGAAAAGTGTCAGAAATAATAGGCCTGAGATTCATTTGTGTCCTTGGAAAGTATTCATTTCACATATGAACTATCCAGGAGCAGATAATGAAGCCATCAGTAAGGTCTTCAATTTTAAACAGGTCCTAAACATATTTATAAAGTTCAGTGATGTGGGACTCTGAAGTAAAATAATGGTGTACTCTCTGCAGCTTCAACCAGAAAGATCTTCATGGTCTACATTTTATGAACGAGAGGTGTCCTGCAGATCCACACTGCATATTAAATTTCCCCCTATATTTACATGCTTGGGGAAAGCAACGGTTCATGTTACACAGTTGCAATGTTTCCTTGATAGCCTAAGGAATTCACTGATTTATTTCACTTGTTACCAAAAATGAATCTTGGCACTGAACGAGTTCCAAAAAAAAAATGTTTAATCCAAGATCATTGGAGTAGATAAGAAATCAGGATTTGTCTTTCATGTGAAATATATCTGTGTGATTAGACAAATCACCGATATGAGTGTTTGGGAACAAAAGCAGAGGTTCCACAGTATTTTCCAAACAAGACTTGGTCTGAGTGATGCTTTCTTTGTCCATATGAGTCATGAAGAATAGAGCATCAGAGGGGATATACACTATTACAGGGGCGGACTGACCATTTGGAAACTCAGGCACCGCCTGAGGGCCCGGGGTCAGTAGGGGGCCCCACGAGATGCCCCTGGTACCTTTTTCATAGGCTTTTTCGAGTTTGGGCAAGGACACAGGGGCCCCATGATCCCCTATTGCCCGGGGGCCCCATGAGTTGTCAGTCCGCCCCTGCACTATCACCGTCACATTTTTTTTGTACTGCACAGCCTTACTGGCAAATATCTACTTGAATTTTGGGTTAGATTTAATGCATGTCCTCATACAGTGCATTTCAGAAGCACTGGGACTTGTTCACATTTTGTAGTGGTACAGGTTGGAAGATGGATTTTACACTAAATTTATACTTTGAAGGTGCAAAATATATTTTAGCATGACACAAAAGTGAGCGTATGTATAGACACATCTTTTGTAGTGTCGGGTAGAGTAGGCATGGGTTACAACCCTGGTCAATTTATTTTTAGCTGCCTTTTATTCCTCTTCACCTACTTTCCTGGAGATGCAATAGGCTGTGAGGTGTGGAAGAAAAGCTATACAAAGTGTAGGGAATTCCCCTCTAGTTGTCACTAGAAAAGGTGTCCCCATTGTAAGATTTACCCCCACCATTTGTTTGGGTTCAGGTTTTCATGTTGGTCTCATTAGACAAGAGAATCTTGCGCGTTCTCGAACATGCCTTTTGGCACACTCCAAAATGAATTTTAATGGTTTTCTCCAGCAATGACTTTCTTCTTATCACTCTTCTATAAAGCCCAGCTTTGTGGAGTGTCCAACTTATGGTTGTCTCATGGATGCTTTCTTCCATCTCAACTATTCGTTTCTGTGGCTCCCTTAGAGTTACCATTGACCTCTTGGCTTGGCCCATGAGTTTCCATGAATGATCTAAGCATAGTCATGGCTGTGCCATAACCTTTCAGTCTTTAGTATTGGATTTACTAGTGTTCCAGGGAAAATTAAAGTTTAGTATATTATTTATAACCCATCCTTTTTTAAATCAGGTGACACTTTGAGGTTTGTGTATTCACTAGGCCATTCTAAGACATTCAGGTTCTGTTTGTTTTATAGGGAATCTATGGTAAGCAAAAAAAAAAAAAGATACCTTTTATTGCTGGTATTATTATTATTATTATACAGTATTTATATAGCGCTAAAAGGTTTGCTCAGCGCTGTACATTACAATGGGGGACAGAACATGAGACAATACAGTAACAAAACAAAACACGAGGGGTTCAAGTGCCCTGCACTTTCGAGCTTACAATCTAGGACCTCTATGTGTTGGAATGCCAAAGCTGGGGTAGACTGGAGAAAGTGGCCAGGAAGGTGGTCGCTTTTTGCATGAGAAGCACAGCAATACTCAGAGATCCTGAGTGGTAAACTATAAAATGGACCTGTCCTGCAGATCTGAAAAAATGCACTTTTTTTTTTTTACCAGCCACAGGTTTGTTTTATGCCATTTCAGTGCAGCTTTCCTCTCTATTCGGCTAATTATATTACTTGTAAAGGTAAATAATTGCAGCAGAGCTTATAAATGGCATTCACAGCAAAATCAAATACTTATGTGAACAAGACATTTTTTACTTTTTTATTTGTATAAGTCTCAAAAAAGCTGTGTGGATTCTTTTCACCGCTTTGGAATTATGCAGTATTTGGAGTAGACGATTGGCATAAATTATTCCTTTTTTAATCCAGGTTTAACACAGTTAAATGTAAAAATCCTAAAGTAAATCCTAAATCTTACTGTTGCAAAGCACTGTAGGTGGTTATTTTTTCCTTGTTCATTATACTATTAATACTATCATAGCTGCATCTTTAAGAAATTTAGGGGAATCCAGCCCCTGCAACTCTATTTCACTGCCCAGTGCCCTTTGCATCCAGCATCGGACTTTTCTGGCCACTAACAATCCGTTCTGCCATGGGGCAGCCGCCGTCAAGCTAATTAGAAGCCTGGATTTGGTCAACGGGTGGCTGGGAGGAAGCCTGATGTTCCCACTGACCAGAGCGGCTCGTCTCATGTAATTATCCCATTTCCAGGTCTATGTACTATAAATAACTAGGCTGAGAGAGGTGGTTGTATTTAAAGTCATTTTTTATGATGTCTTCTGGTGTGTGTGGTCGGAATGAGAGGAAGGCGGGAGAGAGATAGAAGCAGACAGACTGCTAAAAAGGACTATGCACAAGGGAACATACTCATTGCAGGAGCATCCTTAAAGCAGAACTTCAGGCACATTGAAAAACACCAATTATTCCATTTATGTATTCAATGCAATAATAATTAAATAAAAACTAAAGTGTATCTAAAAAACATTTTTTTTGGGGGGGGTGTTTAGGATTTCTGTCCTGGTAATCATTGTCACTGTGACAGAAAGTCATTAGGAATCTGTGTCAGACCCAAATGGGACAGGGGCTTTTGGAGGGGACTGAAGGCTAGCCTCTTGCCTATTGACCATGGGCTCTCGCATCTGAGGGGGGTCTATTTCTTGGGAGGTGTGTTCCTGGGGGGACCTTTAAAGTAGTTTTACTTCGAATTCAAGACCATGTCTATCCAAAATACACAGACTCTGAGAATTGATGGACCAGGATACAGATCTGGGGTGTACCCAAACCATCACTGAGTGCTTCAACCCTCCTCCTAGATAGATTCAGAGACTCAGAGAAGAGGTTAATATAATGAGCTTTAAACAACCTGATACTTAGGTCTCTTGCTGTAATCTGTTTATTAAGGTGTTTACTGTGTCTTTGTCCCATTGTTGATTTTGTTAATTGAGTCACCAATTGTTTCTGTCAGTTGGCTAGTCCTCCTGGAGGTTCCAGCATGATGGCATTAGTCTTTTGTTATCTTCACCTTGTTACCTAATCAGTATGGGATGTTTATCCCAATGTGTAATATTTGTCTTTATTGTTCATGGGGGGACTGCGCCTATTTTTGAAGTGTATAAAAACCTGTATTTCTGTTCAATAAAGAGTTCCAGTTGCACCTAAGCTAGTGTTGTATAGTCCTTGGGTGCAATGCCCATCAATAATACCTTGGTCCTGTGTCCCAGCGATGAGAAAGCAGTTCTTTGGCGGAAGCACCCAGACGGGGTGCCAGGCAGTCCGTCACAGAATCTAAAATATTACAGCTGTCACTGGATCAGGAGGTAAGGGGAGATCACTGGATCAGGAGGGACACCTGACTAAAAGGGGATTTTTTTAAAATTTGGAGATTTTTTTTCTCTCACCTCCTGTTGTGTCTTCTTGACAGAAAGTAAAGAAAAATCTCCACACCAGAACAGAAATATAGTAATTTCCCACAGCTGAATGGGCCACAAGTGTACTGTTGGAGTAAGGCCCCATTCAGGTCTACTGGCAGTTAAAGCACATGCTAGAAAGTGTCAGACAATATTTCTTCAACAAAGCTGTAACTACTAGCGTCAAAAAGAGGTAAGTAGGCACCTGAGTGGGCTTTAGCTTAGTTTAGGTGAGGGGGCTAGAGAAGGGGGCTAGGGAGGTTTTATTCTCAAGTGAACTTTGTAGAAAACTACTATGGGTGTAGCTGGCCTTAGGACAGCAAGGCTGGAGGGTGTCTGAGCTGCTGCAGTTTGTACATTTCATGCTTAGGGATCAAATAAGAACAATAATAACAATTGTTATATTATTTTAATTTATTTGTATTTCATTTATACCAGGAAATCTCTCACCTAACAGCATTAGAGGTATAAAGTTACTGATATTTTGGCAATGAATAGCTGTATTTAAAAATATTTTCTTAATGGAGTTCTCGTTGGGGGAATGCTTATGCTGTACCCTTTGTCTATAATTTAATATGTATGCTTATCCTTGGAATATGGACCTCTTATAAGATTATGAGTTCACCTTATATGCACTCACCAATACTACGCTGCACTATTTAGTTCCCTTGTAGGTAAATCAAGAACAGGAAACACTTTACATAAATAGAATGATGATTTTTTTTCTTTCTCTATATAGTTTATTCTGCAAGTAAAGAGCAGTAGCAGAACAACACTGTTTGGCATTGTAGGATTAAGTGTATCTGAACCCAAAAGACACATTTTATGTATTGCAATTTACCAATCCTTAAAGGATAAGTTCACCTTTCATAACATGTTACATCCATATTTTAAAACTTTCATTGGGCTTGGTTTACTACAGACTGAGCACTTTGCAAGTGCAGTTGTTCAGGATCTCTGTAAATAAAAGAAAGCTCTGCTGGCTTCCATCATCTAATCATGGGCAAACAAAAATGTTTTTTTATGTTCCTTGCATATGATTGGGTATTCTTTGCAAGCTTCATCTCATTTACTAAGCTCTAGAGTAACTGTACTTGCAGAGTGCACAGTCTATTTGCCTTTAGTAAATCATCCTCATTTTATGCTGTTTAATCCATCATTCATAGATAAAGATGTATATAATAATGGGATTATCAAAAATATTAATGTTTAGCATAGGGGTCAGAATATTTTCCAACACACAACGCACCTGGCCTAATCCCATATAGGAATGGAGCCAACCTGTTCTTTTAAAGAGGAACCTTATCTGGTTTTCAAAAAAGTAAAAGTCAGCAGCTACAAGTACTTTAAGCCCCTTTTGGCAGAAAACAGATTTAGGGCTTATGTACACAGGGTGTTTGGAAAACTGTTCTGAACTATGGAAACTGACTGCTGGAAAATGTAGGTTAAAAACGTCAGTTTGGCCACGTTTGCATACTGTGTTTATGCTCATTTAGCCGCGTTTATGTGCGTTTGCGTTCAGAAGCGTTTTTAAAAGATAACCTCAGGAGACCCTCCCAAATGCCCAGAATGCACTGAAAAATAATAAGTAATTAACTATTTCAGACATTTTGAGAGAAATAGAGAGAGCAGAAGCAGAGAGAGCATTATGTGTTGAGATTACCTGTCTTTTTTGGTTGTATTCACTATGGATCCCATCATGAGCATAATGTGGCATGTTCCACCATTTCTTCCTTCACGCGAAACCTGGAACTGACTGCGCTGGTGTACCGGATCCATTTGAATACATGGAAACACTTTGTATGCATTTCTGATGATGAAAAAAGGTTCTGGACAGCATCTGGATATGGAACAGTTAAAAAACGCTTCTAAACGCAAACGCTTATAAACACGGTTAACCGCGTTTACAAGCATTTGGCGTTTGAAACACTGGTAAATTCTACTCTTGAGCGCTAGTTTGGTGCATTAAAAACTGCCTGTAAACGACATAGTGTTCATGGACACATAGGAACACATTAGGGAGAGTTTAGGAGCTGCTGAAAAAAACGCTGAACAGCTCCTGAACGTCAGTTTAGCAACTGCAGTGTACATGAGCCCTTATATGTGTTTTCACATAAAGTATCTTTAACTTACAGGTTCTTTAACTGTGCATTTTTTGTAATATTTCTGTAAATAAATAAAGTACATTTATCCTAAGTATGATTTTTAGGATATATAAAAGGGAAGGGACAGTTAGGACTGGATAGTGCCATATAAGGAAGCCAAAGGATATGCAAACAGAAGCAAATATCTCCCCTCTTATAGCCTGACCACAGCACTCAAAACTCAATCTAATTGCAGGCTCCTCTCCCAGGCGTCCCTGAGCCACATGAGTAAAGCCGGCACCAGGGTTACAGCTCTGAGAAGGGGGGTAGGCACACTTGAATTATCTTGTGGGTCGATTCCCCCTTCTTATGGGGCTGTCATATGGCTTTGATTGAGTCTGTGGTCAGGAGGCTCATTAAATGAGTGGTAAGGCAGAGAGCAGGCCACAGGGATGGCTGCTTGTGAGGGGTTAATGAGGCCTCCCTTGTTCCTATATTCTGCATCTCACTCTGTGCACTGGCATCTGCCTGCTCTAGTACAGCAATAGACATGAGGGACCATTCCTGTATACAGCACTGGCCTCCGGTCTGTCACAATACTTTTTTTCTGGATAACACACAATGTATGTTTGGAGAAGTTCACCACCCAAAATCGATTAACTTCATTTTCTTGTGGATTTGTTTGAATACCTACAATATGACATTATACCTACTGTATCTGGAAAGACTCTCTCCCTCACTGTCTTGTGCAGTTTCATGTTCATCCCTCATCTATGTCTTTAACCTCTTCACGCCGACAGTACGCAAATAAGCGGCCTCTCGGTGGCTGGGCCTTCATGCTGAGCAGCTGCATATTTGCGTATCGTTTGTAAACAAACATTTGTCAGCGTCTCACAGAAATGTCCCGATCTCTCCTTGCGATCAGGACCTTTCCGATCATGTGACTGCCGTGACAGCCAATCACGGTGGACAGTTGACCCTAAACCCCGCCCTGCCTCCCGGCGTCAGAAACCCCTTAACCCCTTCACGCCTAAGGGTAAAACAAATCTTAATGCCTAAGAACAAATTTGCGACGCTGACATGTGTTAGTAAAACCATACATATCATCACAACTACTTTGTACATCCAGGTGAATTATACCTTCTTTTTTTCAGGTAAAATTGGGCTTTCATTTGGTGGTAAATGTTAATGGATATCTCCTGACTTTTTTTTATTATCATCAAAGGAAAACTGGCCCAAAATAGTAAAAAAAAATGTTTTTTTTATTTAGCTGTGTGTTTCTTGTTACTACCATAACCTACCACCCATGAACAACCCAAAATAAATTCTCCAGCTCTTGACGATCACAGCGATACCATCTATGTGCATGTTATTTGTTGTTTGTGCCCGTAGTACTGCCCAGAAACAATAGTGTGCATTTTGTTTTTGTCTTTTTTTTTTTTGTACCTAAAACACACTGAAACTGACCTATTGGCCTTGACCTTTGACCTTGACCTTGACCCGAACACTTACCCTGGCACTGAACTAGATCAAACCTTGATCTATGTATTTTTTCTTTATTTTTTTCTTTTATTTTTTAATATTTATTTATCTTTTTTTTCTCTTTTCTTTTTTTTTTTTTTTTGCAAACTTTTTTTTCCCCTCTATGCCAGGAGTTAGAGAGATACAATGTATCTCTCTCCTCCATTCATAGAGAGAGAAAAAAAACAAGGGGGCCAGGCTGTACAGTGACTGATCACTGTGATAGCCAATCAGAGGCTAACACAGTGATCATGTGACCCGAAATTGGGAGTCCCGGGTCCCGATCGTTATAAAAGGACCCGGGGCTCTCAGTGACACCGCGGTCTTTATGCTGGGAGCGCGCCATGCGGCCCCAAATCTCCTCTTCTTGGGTCTCCCACCGGTACACTCTGCTCCTCATCTTCTGTGGAGAGCGCATGTGCATGCCCAATGGAATGAGTAAACTCCAAAACGTTTCTAAACGCACCTAAAGGCAACTTTACGAGTTCACACTTGTTAAAAATAGTAATGCCAACAGTAATATGAACATGAACCAATGCACTTATAGCATTAATGTGAATTTCTGACAGGTTTAAATGTTGTCTATGCATGTTTAACCACTTCGCGTCTTGACACTTTCACCTCCTTCCAGTCCAGGCCAATTTTCAGCTTTCAGCACTATCACATTTTGAGTGACAGTTACTCAGTCATGCAACACTGTACCCATATGATATTTTTATCCTTTTTTTTGAGACGGATAGAGCTTTCTTTTGGTGGTATTTGAGCACCACAGAGTTTTTTATTTTTTGCTATATAATTGAAAAAAAATACCAAAAATTTTGAAAAAAATCATGTCTAGTTTTCTTGTTTGCAAATAAATCATTTTTTCTCATAAATTCAGGCCAAAATGTATTTTGCTACAATTCTGGGGTAAAAATAGCCCAAGACAGTGTATAGTATATACACGATATTGCCAAAAGTATTGGGACGCCTTCCTTTACACGCACATGAACTTTAATGGCATCCCAGTCTTAGTCCGTAGGGTTCAATATTGAGTTGGCCCACCCTTTGCAGCTATAACAGCTTCAACTCTTCTGGGAAGGTTGTTCACAAGGTTTAGGAGTGTGTCTATGGGAATGTTTGACCATTCTTCCAGAAGTGCATTTGTGAGGTCAGGCACTGATGTCAGATGAGAAGGCCTGGCTCGCAGTCTCCTTTCTAATTCATCCTAGAGTTGTTCTATCAGGTTGAGCTCAGGTCTCTGTGCAGGCCAGTCAAGTTCCCCCAACCCAAACATACTCATCGCATCATCTTTATGGACCTTGCTTTGTGCACTGATGCGCAGTCATGGTAGAACAGGAAGGGGCCATCCCCAAACTTATCCTCCAAAAGTTGGGAGCATGAAATTGTCCAAAATGTCTTTGTATGCTGACGCCTTAAGAGTTCCCTTCACTGGAACTAAGGGGCCAAGCCCAACCCCTGAAAAACAACCCCACATCGTAATCCCCCCTCCAGCAAACTTTACACTTGGCACAATGCAGTCAGGCAAGTACCGTTCTCTTGGCAACCCCCAAACCCAGACACATCAATCGGATTGCCAGACAGAGAAGCGTCATTCGTCACTCTAGAGAACACGTCTCCACTGCTCTAGAATCCAGTGGCAGCGTGCTTTACACCACTGCATCTGAAGCTTTGCATTACACTTGGTGATGTAAGGCTTGGATGCAACTGCTCAGCCATGGAAACCCATTCCATAAAGCTCTATGCTCTGTTTTTGTGCTAATCTGAAGGCCACATGAAGATTGGAGGTCTTTAGCTATTGACTCTGCAGACAGTTGGTGACTTCTGCGCACTGTCAGCTTCAGCATGCGCTGACCCCGCTCTGTCATTTTATGTGGTCTACCACTTTGTGGCTGAGTTGCTGTTGTTCCCAGTTGCTTCCACTTTGTTATAATACTAATAACAGTTGACCGTGGAATATTTAGTAGCAATGAAATTTCACAGATGGACTTATTGCACAGGTGGCAACATTTTACGGTACCACACTTCAATTCACTGAGCTCCAGAGAGGGACCCATTCTTTTACAAATTTTTGTAGAATCAGTCTGCATGCCTAGGAGCTTGATTTTTTTACACCTGTGGTCATGGAGGTGATTGGAACACCTGAATCCAATGATTTGGTGGGGTGTCTCAATACCTTTGACAATATAGTGTACATCTGAAAATTGAGCAGTTGAGACCTTAAAATGCTGTACATGTTAGCATGAGAGATGGCGGTGATCAGGACACTGGTATGGTGGTGATCAAGATGCTGGTATTGTGTATGGGGTGATCAGGATGTTGGTATGGCATGTGGGGTGATCAGGATGCTGTTACGGCATGTGGGGTGATCAGGATGCTGGTGTGGGGTATGATGATAATCAGGGTGCTGGTATGGTGTATGGCGGTGATCAGGGTACTTGTAGAGCATATGGTAGTGATCGGGGCGCTGGTGCGGTGAGGGGTATGGCGTTCATCAGGACACTGATATGGCGTATGGCCATCATCAGGGTGCTGGTAGAGCAGATGGTGGTGATCAGGATGTTGGTATGGGGCATGGCTGTGATCAGGGTGTTGGTATGGCGGTGATCAGGACATTAGTATTGTGTATGGTGGTGTTTTTGTGCGCACTGGGACAGGCAGCAGGGCTGGCTGCATTGTTTATTGTTCCTACACTGGGGCAGTGATCAGGGATACTGGGGCAATGATCAGAGACACTGGCGTGGCTTGTGTCACGATTGCGGCGTCAGACCCCAGACCTTCTCACCAAACTTGTGACCGAAGGACTAGCCGATCCAAAACCGTGACCAAAACACCCAGCTGCACCCTGCACAACGATTTTCCAGCTAATTGGACCACAATCGATGTACTGGCAGCCTGAGCAATTGTTACTGGGTCAGGTTAATTACGCAATTAACCTTTCACACTACCACCACCTCCTTTTTGTACAGAGAAAGAGGAATCTCGGCAATATCCGCAATAACACTATAATGGTTGAGGTAATCGTCTGTATAACACGGTTATACAGAGGGTTAAACAAACACAGTAGCGTTCTCTTTAGAGGCAGGAATTTGTAAATTGCAATAAAGCGCTATAGAAACAGTTCAACACTTCCAGAAGGAAAGATTTATTACTAAAAGGTCAAATGGGTGCAATAAAAATATTTACAGAAAAAGATGTAACTAAGATATATATATATATATATAAATATGCAGAGACTAACAGCACAGCAAAGAGATATCAGAGAGAGGTGAAGGGGTTAAGGTACTTGCCAAAGTCCTGGGTTAGCAGATCCAAGTTTCAGAGCGAAAGGGCACGGGTCTCCCCAGGTGATACTGATGTTAAAATGGGAGACGTCTTCAACTTACTCTTCTTAGGCCTGACAGCCTAATTTGTAGTTCCCCAGCAGGGGGTGTCTCTGAAGTCAAGGACCAATACCCCGTTTAGGGCGTGGAGGTCTGGGTGTGGACCTAAACTAGAGCCAAAATCTTGTGTAGTTCATATTTTAGCTCATAACTTTTCCTATGCACAAGTGACATTCCACCCGCGAGTAGATTATTATGCAGACACGTCTGAGGATTGATTAGATATGAATTATGAAATTATACACTGAACGGTTCACGAGATCTATTTTTCGGCTTTCCTATGTATTCGAGACAAGGCGAGTGACCTATCAAATTGTTCGGCTTCTCTTAGCCAATCTGATGATATGTCTGTTTTTTATGTAAGTCTCTCATATTCCAAGATATGAGACATAGGGGAAAAATGGATTTTTAAAAGTGTTAGCTGGTCCCGCCTTCTTTGGAATGTCTTGAATTCTGGGGAAAGCTTGCCTTATCTTATACGAGGTGTTACATTTTACAGGTTCTTCGGAGAGCTAGGCCCCAGCTCCCTTGGGGACTTTATAGCTCCTAGCCCCCTGCTGGGCCCTGGTCTCCTGTGACAATCTTAACACACATACACACTGGCCAAATGTCGCTGTGACTATCAGAAAGGGATGGGGAGAATGAGGGGGAAATATGTTTGTCAGGATGGTTAACCCCTTTGCCAAGATGGAGGTTCTTAACAAAATGGAGGACTGCACCAGTCTCTGGGTATACGCTGTTACAACTTGCACTGCAGTTTGTGAGTGTACAAGCAGCCTGACAGGCTGCTATACATGCACAGGCTGCAGGATCACTTCTCTCTCCTCTCACAGTGAGAGCAGAGAAAAGTGATCTTTAAACTGGACACAGCAATCACATGGTGTTTGTGATCACACAGCAATCACAAAGTGGTCAATGTGATCTGCAGTGTGTGGGCGATATACCAATTGCTCCCAGGTGCGTGCTCTGTGGGCTGCCATTGCGGGCTGATGTACAGGTACGGTAGTCTGCATCTGCAAAGTTTTCCGTCCGCATTTACATCCAGTTACCATGGACTTCAATGGAAGGAGTTGACAAGCTTCAGCTCTTTACAGACTCGACATGTAACTCTGACCACTGTCCATATTATCAATTGCAGGCTGCTTTGCTAGGCATTCAAGGAATGGCAAAAAGAAACGTGCCTCAAGCACCTGTTTATAATGCCAGTGTGAACAGGGCCTTAAGCTACTTTTTTCCTATTAGAAGCAAAGGCGTTCTGAGGAGCTGGGCAAACACCCAGTGTTCATGAGGCCTTATGGGTACTAGGTTGGAGAAAGTCTTCATCAGTTGTCAGGACTCACTTTGTTATGAAGTGCTGGTCACTACATGGAATTTGTGATGTAGTCTTGTTCAAAAAATATATTACGCTTGAGAATTTTAGGTGGAGGAAACTCAGAGGCAACTGAAATTCCAAATGACAACTGATTTGGGTTCTAAAATACTGAGCTACAGCTGTAATGTTTAAAGCAGAACTAAACCCTCCTAATTTTTACAGCCTAGGAAACTGCCATCATAGCCTGTGTTTGATCTGCAGTTATAGTTGCAGTAATCTGTTATGACACCAGCCATATCATTGCTTGAGAGTTCAGTTAAGAGCTCAAGCAACTTTGACAGTTATTATTCATGGCTTTCTTTAATGCAGAGGTAGGCAACCTTAAAGTGGCTGTAAAGGCTCAAGGTTTTTTACCTTCATGTATTCTATGTATGAAGGTAAAAAATCTTCTGTGTGCAGCGGTCCCTCCAAGCCTTCACCAATCCTTACCTAAGCCCCCCTCTTGATCCAGCGATGTTCACGACAGCCTCTGTTGTCTGGGGACTCTTCCTCCTCATTGGCTGAGACAGCAGCGGGAGCCCATTGGCTTTCAATCACAACCAGTGAGCTGATGAGCAGAGAGCGGGGGGCAGAGCCAAGCTGCTGCTCTATGTGTCTCATGGACAAATAGAGCAGTGGCTCAGGGACGAGCACGCAGCGGTGCCCCAAGCGTGAGTGGCTTTCCACTGTTCAAGGGGGAGGAGCCAGGAGCGCCAGCGGGGACCCATAAAGAAAAGGATTGGGTCTGCTCTGTGCATAACCACTGCACAGAGCAGAAAAGCATAGACATGTTTGTTATTTTAAGAACAAAACAAAAAAACAAGCTTTAGCGTCACTTTAAAAAGGTGGAAATGTGCCTGAACAATATAGGAGAAGTCAAAGATCACTGGGCACAGTGTCGCCTCCTCACACCTACCATACTACCGTGTCACAATCGTGTGCATTGCACATCAATCATGGATTTAACCACCTCCCGTCTGGCCGTTTATATACAACAGCCAAACGGTGGCAGTGCAGGGTCGGGTGGCCATTTATAAACGGCCTCCCTGCCCCCTGCTTGTGCATGCTCCCTGGGAGCGCGCAGCACCACAATCTGGTGCCCGCTGTGTCCTACGGACACAGTGGAACACTGATCGTCGTACGGGACCTCTGTGCGAGGTCCCGATCATGTGATCACTGATTGGCCAGTGACCTCAGTGTGATCACTGATTGGCCAATCAGTGATCACATGCAGAGTAGTAAGCAAGATGTCACTTCTGACATCATTGCTTACTACGTGTGAAATCTGTGAATGATCACAGAGGTCACATGGTACAAGACTATTCACAACAGCCTTGTACCATGTGACAAGCTGTGACCAATCACAGCTCACACAGTAGTTCTCAATGGCTGCAAGAATGCAGCCAGAGAGCAGGAGAAATGATTGCTTTTACAGCCTTTATGGGTGTAAAAGCAATCAGTGTACAAAAAAAAAAAATATTCATCACCCTCCACAAGTAGTACAGTGTCACCATGGTGACACTGTACTGCTAGGGTGACAGTATGTAAAAGAAAAAAAAATTAATAATGATATATAAAAATGTAAAAAAAAAAGTTTACAAACTATAATTTTTGGTTATAAACTAATTTAGGTTATTTTTTTTTTACTAAAAAGATAATGGAATACATTTTGGCCAAGATTTATGATGAAATATTATTTATTTGCAAAATGTTATAAGAAAAACACTTTTTTTCAAAATTTTTGGACTTTTTAATTTACATAGCAAAAAAATAAAAATCCCAGTGGTGAATAAATACCACCAAAATAAAGCTTTATCTGTCTCAAAAAAATGCTAAAAAATTCATATGGGTACAGTGTTGCATGACCGCGCAATTGTCATTTAAAGTGTGATAGCACTAAAAGCTGAAAATTGGCCTGGGCAGGAAGGGGGTGAAAGCATCCGGACTTGAAGTGGTTAAATCAGGTTGTGAGGAGACAACAAATCACCTCCTCACCACCCGTCAAATGCACTGGGATCGCTTTGCAGAGGAGCAGCAGTGCCTGCTGCACTTGTGAATAAGCCCTGCATTTGGCAGCAGCACCCTTAGGGCTCGTTCACAAGTAATGTTGGGGGGTGGTAAAACCCTGAGGTTACTGCCGAGGCAGCAGCCAAAGGTGTACACAAATGCTGCAACAGGAATTAACCTCCTGTTAATTTTGGTGGGTGCTACCGCCTGCCAATCGTGACCCATTGAAGTAAATGGGGCCATTCTGCAAGCGCCCTGCAACTGTATGCTTTTATGGGGTCCAGGGGGTTAAAGCAGGTGGTGAGAAAGCAACACACCGCTGCCTGCTTTAACCTCTTGTTTGTTGTACTGCACAAGGTTGCAGGGCACTTGCAGAGCGGCCTCATGCACTTGAATGGGTCATGCTTGACAGGTGCTACACCCACCAACCTTGACAGGGTGTATAACTCTTGCTGCGGCTGTGCCATGTGGCCACTGCAGCCAAAGAGGGTGCAGTTAGGGTGGGGGTGGTAAAAACATGTCTTAACTACCCACCCACCCCAACACTGCAAATGTAAATGAGCCCTTGCTGTTCTGTGTCCCCTATAAGGCTACTTTGACACTGATCCTGCGGTTTATCTGCACCGTGGGTGCTGGACAGTGCATCTGCAAATTTCCTGGGTTAGCTGCGCTTTGCCATAGACTTCTATTATATCCTGCAGGTGTTCTGAAAGTGCACCAAACCGGCAGGATATAATAGAAGTCTCTGGCTAAGTGCAGCTAAACTGCAGGAAAGGTGCAGGCACAGGCACATCAGTATGAAATCAGCCTTATACTCTTATGCCCAGTGTATTGCTTCTCACTGTCCTGAAGATCTCTTCTTTTCAGCTGCTGGACACCGCTAGCCAGGATAAGAGGTGGAGTTCACCTGGTATGGGATGGGAGCCAGCACTAGACATGTGTGCTTCATTTCATTTCGTATTCAGACAAATTTTTCATTATTCAGACATTCGAATGTCTCAGAATTTCTGAATTACAATAGTAGCAAATTCAAAATAACTAAATTAAATTTGAACAAAATTTTTATTGAATTTGACTGAAATTTGATTCGAATTGTAAAATGAAAAGAATAGAACACAAGAGACTAGAATAGATTAGAATAGAAAAGAATAGAATAGACAATAAAAGAATGAATAGAATAGAAAAGAATAGAAAAATAATAGAATAGAACACAATATAAAAGAGTAGAATAGAATACAAAATAAAAGAATAGAGTAGAATTTAAAAAAAACAATAGAATAGAAAGAATATAACTCTCTTCCAAGATTTGAATATCAAATAGAATAAATTTGAATTAAAAAAGAATAGATAAGAATATAAAAGAATAGAATACAGTAAATTAGAAAAGAAATGAATTGAAAAAACAACAGAATAGAACAAAATAGAACATAATTGTCTTCCGAAATTCAAAAAAATAAAAAAGAATGTAATAGACAATAAAAGAATAGAATAGAAAAAAAATAGAATAGAATACAAAATAATAGAATACAAACTAAAAGAACAGAATAGATTAGAATAGAAAAAATAGAATATAATAGAAAAGAATAGAAAAAAAAAATGTAATAGAAAGCATATACAGTGAAGGAAATAAGTATTTGATCCCCTGCTGATTTTGAATGTTTGCCCACTAACAAAGAAATGATCAGTTTAAAAATTGAATGGTAGGTGTATTGTAACACTGAGAGACAGAAAAGCAACAACAAATTCAAAAGAAATGCATGTCTAACAAATGATGCACTGATTTGAAATGTTCATGAGGGGAAATAAGTATTTGATCCCCTATCATTCAGCAGGATTTCTGGCTACCAGGTGTCTTTCATACAGGTAAAAGGCTGAGATTAGAACCAGTCTCTTAAAGGGAGTGCTGCTAATCTCATTTTGTTACCTGTATAATAGACACCTGTCCACAGGAGCAATCAAACAATCAGATTCCAAACTCTCCGCCATGGCAAAGACCAAAGAGCTGTCCAAGGATGTCAGGGACAAGATTGTAGACCTACACAAGGCTGGACTGGGCTACCAATCTATCGCCAAGCAGCTTGGTGAGAAGGTGACAACAGTTAGAGGCTTCGGCTTATGTGGCTCTTATTCCCTACTAGAAGAAGGGACCCCCCTTCGAAACGTGTCAGCTTGACCAAGAGTGTATCTCCCTTCCGGATGGAACTCGCACGTGTCTTCTAACCCTGTGTTGGTTTTGGATGTTATATGCCTTTTTTACTGCTACTCTTGTGAGTATAATTTATCAATAAATTTATGTACTGTTTACTGAGGTAATGTGCAAGGTTGGTGCGCTTTGTTTTTTTGTTCTCTACTACAATCTACCAGTCACCTGGCTGCGATCTACTGATAGATCACGATCTATGGGTTGCTAACCCCACTTTAATGTCACTGTTTTGGAAAACAGTTAAAGCGATGCATTTAGTTTCACTTTACATGATCTGTAACACAGATTGGCTCAATCTATAAGAAAAATCATTGTTCAAAGTAAATGATTTCAACAGAAATTGTAATATGATAAAATAGACACAAGGATCTTTTCCAAGATATAGACATCAGAGTGCCATTATGTCATGAACACCAGTCTCCTAGGACTGCAATGAGCGCTAGAATTTTATTAAATAAATAACCAAGATTTTGAATTTTATGTAAACTTTGAGATCGAATCACTTCTGTGCACTGACATGTG
Source organism: Staurois parvus (assembly GCF_062004578.1). Lineage (NCBI taxonomy): Eukaryota > Metazoa > Chordata > Amphibia > Anura > Ranidae > Staurois > Staurois parvus. The sequence goes on from NW_028318358.1 coordinate 9,333,760, forward strand.
ACATCAAGAATATGACATAACCTCCAGAGGTGTTTTGATTACAAAAAAATATGGTTTCAGTGCTATTCAGGGGCAGACTGACCATTTGGAAACTCGGGCACTGCCCGAGGGCCTGGGGGCAGCAGTGGGCCTCATGAGATGCCCCTGGTACCTTTTTCATAGGCTTTTTTGAGTTTGGGCAAGAACACAGGGGCCCCATGATCCCCTATTGCCCGGGGATCCCATGAGTTGTCAGTCCACCCCTGGTGCTATTTATTCATTTTAATAATGTGTGTTTCATTGACCATGAGAAACATGGAAGCTCATAGAAAGTCAAGAACAATGCTAATGAAACAATACAGAAAGAAGAATGATTCAAGCTAGCACTCAGTGCAGTCCTTGGAAACAGGAAAGCTTAGGCTAGGTTCACATCTAAGCATTTTGCGGTGCGTTTTGCATTATGCAGAATTGCACTACAATCCACTTAACATGATTTCCTATGGGTGAAGTTCACATCTCTGCGTTTTCAGCCGGTACGATATTTGGAAAGGGTCAGGGACTTTTTTTAAATGCAAAATGGTGTATATTGGTTCAATAGACTTCAATGGAGACGCTGCAGATATGCATGTAGTGCAGTTTTAACACTTTTTTCCTGCGTTTTATAATCTGCCCAGCAACAAGTTGGCAAAAAAAACCCCATCAAGACACAAAAACGCGTCAGCAAACACGTCAAACGCGTGTGCAAAAACACAAACAGCATTGCAGAAATGGATCAAATGCAAACTGCATAAGTGTGACCCTAGCCTTAGAATTATTTATAAGTATTCTTCAGGTTAGTGTTCAAGGCATAATGGCACTCAGGTTTCCATATTTTGAAAAATATCCTTCCACGTCTATTTTATCATGTTACAACCTCTGTTAAAATTATCTACTTTGTGCAATCATTGTAGAAATATGTTTTTTTATCATAGATCAAGCTAATGCTTTTTACAATTTAGTTGTTAAAATTGCAGTTGTAGTTCAATTTATTTTAGCACCCAAATCTGTTGTCATTTTAAATTGCAGTTGCCTCTGAGTTTCCTCCAACAATAAATATTCAATGAAATATATATTTTGAACAGGACTATGTTATGAATTCTGTGACCAGAACTACATAATAATGAGCATCCTGATAATCATCCAGTATTCCTGCACTGGAAAACAGAGGACTGTACTGCCAGCTGCCACAGGACCATGGCGTACTGTAAGTATTCCATTATTTAGGATCATCTCATAGAAAAAGAAGCATTATGTTAATTACTGTGTGTATTTATTGGCCAGAATTCACCTGTAAACTAAAATGATTCTCCTAACATTACTGTCAAATGTGATTGCTGATACATACTGTATATAATGTTCAAGTGGGGCAAAATTAGTTGTTCTCCTTCTGTTTGCTCTTCAGGTCAGATGTTAATTGTTCATAAAAAAAAGTGGTTAAGGAAAAATCTGCATTATGATCACCAGATGAAGCTGAAAATGATGGAAATATCCTATAGAAGTAGCTATGCTAATAATTGTTTTTGTTTTATTTTTATATTTTCACACATTTGAGTTTTTATTAACTTAAAAGTGATACTAAACACACTGTTTCATTTACATTATATCTTCTCTTTCTGTATATGGATGATGAAACTAATTATTTTAGTTTAAAAAATGCATTTATGTACCTTTTTCCTAATTAATATACAGCTGTTACATGACATTATTATTATTATGCAGGATTTATATAGCGCCAACAGTTTGCTCAGCGCTTTACAATATAACGGGAGACAATACAGCAATGGTACGGTTCAATACAATATCCTTGGAGCTTACAATCTGAGAGAGAGGGGTTGGTGGTACAAAAGGTAATAACTGTGGGGGATGAACTGACAGGAGAAATAGAAGATTTGGTTATTAGCTGAAGACAGGATCCCTGAAGAGAGAGGTTTTCAGAGATTGCCTAAAAGTGGGCAGAGTAGGCAATAGTTGGATAGATTGGGGTAGAGAGTTCCAGAGGATGGGGGAGGCCCTGGAGAAGTCCTGGAGATGAGCATGGGAGGAGGAGACAAGGGAGCTAGAGAGCAGGAAGTCGTGGAAGGAGCGGAGAGGATGGTTTGGGTGATATTTGGAGACAAGATTGGTGATGTAATTTGGGGCGGAGTTATAAATGGCTTTATATGTTATTGTTAATGTTTTGGATTTTCTTTGTTGGGCAATGGGAAGCCAGTGGAGGGATTGGCAGAGAGGGGTGGCAGATATGGAATGGTTAGTAAGGTGGATGAGTCTGGCAGCAGCATTCATGAAAGACTGAAGAGGGGATAGCCTGCGATTAGGTAGGCCAATGAGGAGGGAGTTGCAATAGTTAAGGCGAAAGATAACAAGGGAATGAAAAAGTTGCTTAGTAGTTTAAGTGGTTAAAAACGGGCGTATCTTGGAGATGTTGCGGAGGTGAAGTCTACAAGATTTGGACAGTGATTGGATTTGGGGCTGAAAGGACAGATGGGAGTCTAGGATTACACCTAGTACCCTGGCATGAGGGGAGGGACTGATGATTGTGTTATTGATCTTGATGGAGAAGTCAGGGAAGGGGGCATGGGCTGGAGGGAATAGTATGAGCTCAGTTTTAGAAAGATTTACAGCTCTTTCCCAGCCAGTCTGCAGGGAAACATAAGCAGAAGGAACTTCTAGTCCTCTCCTGTTGGTCACATGTTTAAAAAAACAAAACAAAAAACAGCCTTTGGGATACAGAAGAAAACAATATTTAATATCAAACTATTTTAAATCATCATAAAAATATATATTTAAAATCAAATCTTTATTATTTCAGAAAAATCATGGTGCGGGCAGATTTCTGCCAGCCACAGCCTGTGTTTTTGAATAACAGGGAGGTGATTCCTCCATCAATCAAGATGTAATATCCCACCCCCCTATTGTGTTTAGCTGGTTAGTGGGTATGGAGGAGAAGGGAAGGAGGGTGCTGTCATTTACCACTGCGTATACTCCCACATATGTGACTCTATAGTCACATGGGCTGTTCAGATGTGATAGGGAGGAAATGCGCAGCACAGAAACTCATTGAAAACCACTGCCACCACTTCTCTGCAAAATCCCCGACAGCATTGGGGACATGATTAATAGGGGAGACAGAAAACAGGATCAACCAGGTTTTTTTGAAGAATACAGATAACAAATCCCATAATGAATGAGGGAGCATGAACAGCATGTAATACTGCATTTATCAACAGTTTTTTTTATTATTTGGGGTTTAATGAATCTTTAACCGCTTCCAGACCGCCATATAGCAGAAATACTGTTTTCTTTACTAACAGTTCTCCTCCCTGTCAGCTTGGGCACACTGCTTTGGATGGCACAGCACAGCCCCATAGTAAAACACACCCAGCACATAGTTAACCCTTTGATCACCCCTCATGTTAACCCCTTCCTGCCCAGTGCTATTAGTACAGTGTCGGTGCTTTTTTATAGCACTGATCACTGTATTGGTGTCACTGGGGATGTCAGTGACACAAAGTCAGTTCTCCCCAGTGTCAGAATGTCCACTATATATATATATATATATATATATATATATATATATATATATATATATATAGTCAGGTCCATAAATATTGGGACATCAACACAATTCTAACATTTGTGACTCTATACACCACCACAATGGATTTGAAATGAAACAAACAAGATGTGCTTTAACTGCAGACTGTCAGCTTAAATTTGAGGGTATTTACATCCAAATCAGGTGAACGGTGTAGGAATTACAACAGTTTGCATATGTGCCTCCCACTTGTTAAGGGACCAAAAGTAGTGGGACAGAATAATAATCATAAATCAAACTTTCACTTTTTAATACTTGGTTGCAAATCCTTTGCAGTCAATTACAGCCTGAAGTCTGGAACGCATAGACATCACCAGACGCTGGGTTTCATCCCTGCTGATGCTCTGCCAGGCCTCTACTGCAACTGTCTTCAGTTCCTGCTTGTTCTTGGGGCATTTTCCCTTCAGTTTTGTCTTCAGCAAGTGAAATGCATGCTCAATCGGATTCAGGTCAGGTGATTGACTTGGCCATTGCATAACATTCCACTTCTTTCCCTTAAAAAACTCTTTGGTTGCTTTTGCAGTCTGCTTTGGGTCATTGTCCATCTGCACTGTGAAGCGGCGTCCAATGAGTTCTGAAGCATTTGGCTGAATATGAGCAGATAATATTGCCCGAAACACTTCAGAATTCATCCTGCTGCTTTTGTCAGCAGTCACATCATCAATAAATACAAGAGAACCAGTTCCATTGGCAGCCATACATGCCCACGCCATAACACTACCACCACCATGCTTCACTGATGAGGTGGTATGCTTAGGATCATGAGTAGTTCCTTTCCTTCTCCATACTCTTTTCTTCCCATCACTCTGGTACAAGTTGATCTTGGTCTCATCTGTCCATAGGATGTTGTTCCAGAACTGTGAAGGCTTTTTTAGATGTCATTTGGCAAACTCTAATCTGGCCTTCCTGTTTTTGAGGCTCACCAATGGTTTACATCTTGTGGTGAACCCTCTGTAGTCACTCTGTTTAAGTCTTCTCTTGATTGTTGACTTTGACACACATACACCTACCTCCTGGAGAGTGTTCTTGATCTGGCCAACTGTTGTGAAGGGTGTTTTCTTCACCAGGGAAAGAATTCTTCGGTCATCCACCACAGTTGTTTTCCGTGGTCTTCCAGGTCTTTTGGTGTTGCTGAGCTCACCGATGCGTTCCTTCTTTTTAAGAATGTTCTAAACAGTTGTTTTGGCCACACCTAATGTTTTTGTTATCTCTCTGATGGGTTTGTTTTTTCAGCCTATTGATGGCTTGCTTCACTGATAGTGACAGCTCTTTGGATCTCATCTTGAGAGTTGACAGCAACAGATTCCAAATGCAAATAGCACACTTGAAATGAACTCTGGACCTTTTATCTGCTCGTTGTAATTGGGATAATGAGGGAATAACACACACCTGGCCATGGAACAGCTGAGAAGCCAATTGTCCCATTACTTTCGGTCCCTTAACAAGTGGGAGGCACATATGCAAACTGTTGTAACTCCTACACCGTTCACCTGATTTGGATGTAAATACCCTCAAATTAAAGCTGACAGTCTGCAGTTAAAGCACATCTTGTTTCAAATCCATTGTGGTGGTGTATAGAGCCAAAAATGTTAGAATTGTGTTGATGTCCCAATATTTATGGACCTGACTGTATATGTATATATATATATATATATATATATATATATATATACATACATACCTTCATTTGTAAACGCTATAACTTTCACGTAAACCAATTAATTTACACGTATTGGGATTTTGTTTAGCAAAGACATAGCAGAATACATTTTGGCCTAAATTTATGCCAAAATTTCATTTTTTTAATGGACATATTTAATAGCAAAAAGTTAAAAATATTGTTTTTTTCTCAAAATTGTTAATTTTTTGTTTATAGCGCAAAAAATAAAAACCGCACAGGCAATAAAATACCACTGAAAGAAAGCTCAATTTGTGGGAAAAAAAGGACACAAATTTTATTTCTGTGTAGCGTTGCATGACCGTGAAATTGTCAGTTAAAATAACGCAGCACCGTAACGCAAAAATGGCCTGGTCAGGAAGGGGGGTAAATCCGCTGGAGGGCAAGTGGTTAATCAGTACTACATCATTAAATATAGTTTTTGAAATGCAAACAGAGTAAGTACCTGAATTTGATCTGATATCAGCCTCATGCAATGGTTGCACAACAAGGCTTCAGTGTGAGAAGGAGAAGCAGTACAAGAAGCAGTACAAGCAGCCAATCAAGAAGCTTGGTGATAGGAGAAAAAGCAGAGTGGCAAAGAGATGAGCTCATCGGTGTACTGCTTCTCCTTTCACTGTCCAACTGAAGGTGGGAAGGGTCCATGGCAACCCAGGCAGGTTGATTAATGGTGGACATCAGAGGGAGGACATTTAGAAAAGAAGTATGGCTATAGGGGAGCTCCGGTATGAAGGTGAATATTGCATCAAAATCTGCTTTTCTATTAAGGAGTTATTAATTGTTATCCTGTTTTCTTTTTGGCTCCAGTTCTGCTTAAACACTTGTCTGTTTTTGCCACTGCCGGCACAACAGACACTCCTGGACACTGTTTTCATATTAAGACACAGACTTCGGTGCCCAGGACCTAACAGACCTAACACCACAATCTTCCAAAATGTGTTTTATGTCATACACTAATAAAATCATCATTCTTCTCTAACTGGCTGGAATTTCCAAGTCGTTTTATTCATGCTTGACTCTCTTAACCTACCTCAACCTTCACACACTTGAACGGACCCATTCCAATGACCCTCCACAAGTTGAGCAGCCATTGACCAACCTACCTACCAGCAAGATTTACCTCCACTGCACAGGTAAACTATGGGTCCAAAGTGCATAATCTTTATTCTATTGAAAACTGTATTATGCTAGAGAATTTTTGTGGATGGAGAATATCAAATAGTTTGCTAAAAAAATGAACTATAACTTCAACATTTAGTGCACTAAATTGTATCAAAATGCACAATCGTTCTCCCAAATCAGCTAAACTGTTATTGACATTAGTGCCTTCCAGTTGAATTTACAAAGACGTTTGGCTGGACCTTTTAGAAGAAGACTGGATAAAACAGGTCCTGGATCCTGAAGATATGAATCACCAGTGCTGGATATTTCCAGGTTTAATTAATGCAGAGGAGATCTACCACCACTCACTATACTGAACTCGGCTACAGTGATCCCATGGAGTGCAAGGTATGTCCTGGGATCGGCAGTGTAGATGTGATTGGGTTGCTTTGTGTCCACTTGATTCACGTCTACAGTTATCAGACTAGCTGAAAAAATTTAAAAAACGTTAAGGACTGCAAGAACTTGTTATAACGGTAGCCATGATGTAAATTATTTGCCACTGGCAATCAAATGGCATTTAAAGGTAATATTAACAACAGCATTTAAAATGCACTTCATATTTATAATTTAGTAAATAATGCATAATTGGATACATGGTGCTTTACTAATGCTGGACATACACTATACAATTTTCTTACAATTTTCTGCCCAATTTCCTTTAGATTTACCTTCAACTATGTAGTGCAAGGGCTTGCCTAATTGGATACAATTGAAAGTGTTGTTTAGGTTTGACCTCATATTATATGGTTTTTGGTAAATCTAAAGCAAAATTCTCAAGAAAATTGTATAATGTATGGCCAGCCTAACTTTCAAGACATCTGGCATGATGATTACTCACAAGTTCAGCTGCAAGGTGTCTCTGAGGGGGTCTGTCTTCTCACACCAATGTGTATTTCTTCCCAGGTCTTGACTAAAGACAGGTAAATGTATCAGGACAGGCAGGATGAAATATTGGATAAAGAGAACAAGTCCATACACTATTTGTCCACCCAAAAAGATTCATACTTGAATACAAAGGAAGGACAGACACTACCTGTAGCAGCCTGTCAGCTAAGCCCCTCCCGGTTCCCTCCTCTCCTAGCCCCAGAGGTCCTAATTTCAAAGGTTCTATGAAATAGGCATGTGGCTGCTCCTAATGTAAGCACTAATCCCACTTTTGATCATCTTAGAATGATCTTAGAAAATGATGACAGCTGACAAATACTTTTCAATTTCGATAAAAGTTTAACAAATTGGATAGTGGTGCTTTGACAGCCAGGAATCTGACATCAGTGTAGACCAGGCACCAGGCACACAGGTTGTACAACCATGATCTTAAAAAAGAACTCTTGCCAGCTCAAGCAATCAGATTCTCCATTTCACTCTCCTATGCTATCCTAGGCTTGATACAGGCAATAGGAACAGATATCCCTTCAGCTGCCCATAAACATGAAGTCTAGTTTGAGTCCTTTTTAGCTGGCTGAAATGTTAAATGATCAGGGCTATAATATCTTCACAGCCTAAGACCTCATTCACTTGGCTGTAAAAAACACAGTTACATTCATGTTTTATTTATGGATCTGAACGCAGTTCCACTGTTTTCAATGGAGACATTCACACAGGTGTCTGAATATTCACTGCATTTAGATCCATAACCAAAAATCCAAAAATCTGCATCTGGGGACATGCAAATATATGTATACCAGTGAGAAAAGAACATGGCTATGTTTATGCATAAAAAAAGAGATCTATTTATTAATCATTATGCAGGAGCTTTTGTTTTCTTGCCTTAAAGGGTAACTCCATTTTCGTGGGAAAAAAATTAGCAAACAAAAAAAATATATAGCATATGCCATCCTGACTCAAGTCATATTGTAATTAAATGTTATTAAAATTACTATTCCTTTTCAGTCTGCAGCCACTGTAATCTTCTGTAAAACGCAATGCAATATGGCAACCTGGAGGTGTTCTATACACAGATGGTGTACAGAACACCCTCTGAAAATGTAATTTCACGCTTGAGTGATTGGCTTACTGATTTTTCCCAGAAGTCTGCACTAAGATACAAATCAGAATTTGGGCATTGCCTGCAACTAAAATGTAATTCATGGTGAGAGCTTCTCAAAGGGAAATCACATCTAAAGGGATGCAGACCCTGCCAATTGCTGCATTAGCTGATTGAGAATTATAAAACCATTGCCATACAGATTCACTCTCTACATGGACACAGACAAACAAACAGTGATTTCTTCAGAATAACAAAAGGTAAGAATCTGCAACAATGTTTGTTAAAATCCTTGAGAGGAAAGTTTCTCAATATAAGGGGAATTATGCAGGCCATAAATGGGTCAAATTCGGGAAAAATGTTCTTTCGAAAATCGTAACTAAGAATTTTCTTTTGAATTTCACATCATTAGTGGTCCTCAGCATTTGCTGATTTTTGTGTGGCTGTGGAATTTGAGTGATCAGGCATGTTGAAAATTTTTTGAAACACGAATGAATTTCTAATCAATGATGGGAGATTCCTGTGAGAAATATAATTGAAAAATAACTGAGCTGTGACCTAGAAAGAAAAAAAGATTCCCAGCCACAAAAATTATTTTCTGTAGCAACATGAGGTGAAATTGAAGGCTTGCTTGGTCGAATTTAGAAATCAATGGTGGCACCATCAAATTACAAAACGCACAAAATTTCCGATTTTCTAAAGAAAATTCATTCAGAATTCGACCCATATATGGCCTGCTTTACTCTTTAATGATCAGTAAAAATTTTTATAGCTGTGCGAATGAGACCTAAGGGCCCATACCAATGGCATCAGATGACATTAGCTTGAGACACTTGTGCGATCATTCAGAGTTCATTGACAGGTACATTGGACCCGTAATTAACCTCCTTCTGAACTCTGCTTGACCTGCTTCAAGGTGGTTTTGCATTCCTATGGACTTGTACAGGAATGCAAAACCCACATGAAAAAACAAATACCCATCAACACAACCCCTAATGCCGGCCATTGATGCAACAATATGACATTTTATTTTAAAAATCGATTTTAATTTTTATTTCAAAAATTGATCGCACTAAATCCGCAGTTCATTTTTATCAACCAAGGAAAAAAAAACACTCTAACTATATTCAATCAGATCAATATTTTTCTTTTTGTTGGTGAACAATCATTTTTCCAGTGAAAGATTATAATCAGACATATACGTGTATCGCTTAGCATAACTCTGCTGTCATGATAGCATGCTGTTAACTCAGGAAATACATTGTTCTATTAGATTCAAGATAATGTACTGTCCTTCCCATTTGATTGTCTTGTTTGGTGGCTGATTCAAGGTAAATTAAGGTCTCACACACACCTCCATTCTTGAACACACATGTTATACTGGCTTACCCCCTACCCGTATACCTGGAGAGGATTCCGCCACTTATACGCACATCCCTGAGAGGGAGATCGATGCAGGGAAAGGTATCCAGAGATAGAGGAATCATATGCATGGAGGATCCGGTTTTGTGATCCCAAAAGAGTTTTGACCCCTGCGGGTCGAAGCAAGGAGGTGAGCTGCTAATCTGGCTACTTACGGATACCTTTCTGTGGTTACCCACATCCACCATCCATGGGCAGGAGTGTTGTTTCATTTACCGGATTATATGGTGTTGTTAGCACCAATTTTGGACTTTTTCACATATATATTTGTTGATTTGGGTCATGCGTTTTTTTACACACAGATTTTTTCACTACTGTATGGATTATCTGTTTGTCTATTTTAAATGTATATAACTGTGTATGGAAACACTATGTAGTGTTTGGGGTTCATTTACCTTTCATGCATGGTTTATGCACGTTTGATATGCACCTAAATGCGCTTTTCTTGATTTGAGTCCACATTTTTGGACATGTCACTTATTAGTCCCCATTTGGACTAAGTTTATATATATTCTTTTTCTTCATATACACCCTCACTTCAGATCCCATTTCAGGATTTATTCACATTTATACCATACGTTTTTAGTATTGGTTTATACAACTCTGCTATTTCCATCCTTGTGGTGGTGCAGTATTCACTGTGTTCACTTTTGGATCCGTTGAGGATTAGGTCACGGTTAAATATTTAAAGATCCTTGGAGGATCAGGTCACTTTTATGTTTTCTTGCACGTTGTGTCACTTTATATATATTGCTTTCATATTTATTTATATTATGTATACATTAGGTTATATTATATGATTTGTATCTTTAGAGTAGCGCTGCATCATTTCCTTCTATCTTGTTTCTTTGTAAATTACTTTTTCTCACAGCTAAAAGATGAAAGGGAGGAAAAGGAGGAATCAGAAATAATAGGAAGCAGGGCTTTGTTTATGTTCAGGTTTCTGTGAACGCCTGTGTCAGCAACCTCATAGAGTTTATAAAAAATGATGATATTAATCACACATGATTTTGGGCAGTGAGTATGTTTCATAAAATCACTGAGCAATGGAAGGGTTAAATTCTCACTTTCAGACCACATAAAAGAATGAGAAAGAGCTGCCTCCTCAACACATATAAAGACTGTGGTTGCAGTTATGTGACTGTAAATATATTACAGGCACCATAGCCCAACAAGACCTCCAGCAGCAGAATGCTTCTACCCGCAAAGTTCTTCCTCCCAGGCAGTTCTCTCATCCACCACTGGGTGTCCATAGGTCCCTGCTCGCCTTGGTGCTAATACTGCTGAAAGTGGAGCAGCTGCAAAGTTCCTAAAGTGAATGTAAGTTCTAATAATTCATTCTCCTTATAGCTTCTTTTGGTCTGTTAAAAATATTATTTAAAAAATGTTTATTATATCTGTTTGACAAGTGCAAAAAAAAAAAAAAAAAAGTTGTGATAGAGTTGATAACCTCCTGTATTCTAAGCCTCTGGACTGTTATTAGTTGGCATTGTTCCCTGCTATCTCAGTGGACAACAAAACACCACCCCCTGTTAAGGATAAGAGACAGAGATGTTATGTAGTCCTAACACACTCTCTGTCCTAGGGTAACACCCTAGTACAGTTGTCACCCTAGGACAGAAACTAAGGTAAGAATAACTGGTTAAATAAAAGAGAAAGTGTGAAAAAAAAATAAAACAAATGCAACCATCATATCTAAGGACTAGTAAGATACAATGCTATCAATTTTTGTTCTTGGGTTTTGATATGCTTTAATGTCATTACTTAGTATCTTTTTTTTTTAGGTGACCTATTAGTATTTATACATACCGTAGGTTCTGTTCAATTCTTGTTCATTCTGTCTGGTGCAGTGATTCTTAGTTTAAGAACACACTAATACTGGCATCACTAAAGGGATTTCCCATGTAACGCAATTTTCACTTTTGCCATCTACTGCTAACATTGCAATTTTTGGTATGTTAATATATCATATAAATATAGATTATACCACATATTTAGATTGTAAGCTCCATGAGCAGTCCTTTTTCTTCTCTATTGAACTGCATTGCAATTGTACTGCCCCCCTTTATATTGTAAAGCGCTGCACAAACTGTTAACGATAAATCCCCTATGATAATAATAATAATAACTGTGGTAGTAATTTCTATTCTTACTATATTATTTTTGAAACAGAGCTAATATTTTGTTTCTTTAGTTTTGAAGGGACTGGGGGTTTCTCATCACTTGTCCCGGTGACCACGCAGTGAACAGGGCCATAGACAGCAAAAGTGAAACTTACAGCAATCCTACCACAGCCTGATAAAGGATGTTGATGTCCTCAAAGCTGAACTCCAGGAATTTAGCAAATCTGTAAAATGTGCTAGCATATTTTGAGTTAAGTCCAATGAGGTGCATGTCACCTAGTGGACTTATCTCTTTAATTTACATCGGACAGATTTAGGGAGCTCTGGGTGCACAGCTATTGCTACACTTCTGGAGCTTTGTGATGAGAGAGCTGCCTTCTCCCCTCTGCTGCCCATTTACAGGAGCCTTTACATTTTGTGAATGGGTTCACATACCACAAAGTGTTCTGTGATTGGGGAGGAGGAAAGGAGTGGCAGGCATGGTGGCTGCATGCATCTGCAGCTGGTAGAGCTGAGACCAGACGATCTAGCGTTGAAACACCGAAAGTATAGTGATAGCTGGTAAATGTAATTCAAAGAGCTAAATCCACAAGACGGCATGCATTTTCATTGGACTTAACCACTAGTAATCTAAAACATGCTCCAAAGTGACTGAATTCCTGGAGTTCAGATTTAAAGGGGAGATTATCTCTCCCTCTCTGTTCTGGTGGCCACACAGAAAAGAGCAGACATTTCTGCAAAGGGGGCACAGGAAGCAATAAAAAAAGAACCTTGCAGAGGCTCTAATTTATCCATTTTCTTTTAAAAAATGCCAGTGTCCCAGGCAGGGGCGACTGACAACTCGTGGGGCCCCCGGGCAATAGGGGATCATGGGGCCCCTGTGTCCTTGCCCAAACTCAAAAAAGCCTATGAAAAAGGTACCAGGGGCATCTCATGGGGCCCCCTACTGACCCTGGGCCCTCGGGCAGTGCCCGAGTTTCCAAATGGTCAGTCCGGCCCTGGTCCCAGGTCTTCTGCTGCTATTCTATTTTTTAATGGATTTAAATGAATATATGTGGCAATAATTCACAGGTTACAACTGACATCTCCATCTATCACCTACAGTCTATATCTGTACTGAATGAGTGGATTGGATCTGGCTGCTAAAATATTTAGAAAGCTTGAACAATCACTCAAAGGATTAAAACTGAAAAATAAAAATTAACCAGATTTATATAATTAAAAAAAAACTTGTACTAGCTTTCACATTTATGTAGAAGTTTGCTTATTTGACGCGTCTCGCCTTATTGTACAGTGCATATTGCAATTTCAATTAAAAATTGAATCATATGGATGAATACATTGCATCAGGATTTAAATGCAACTGTAAACAGCAATAATGCATGCTAATTTCCACTTCATCCTCATCAAGCCAGGTGATAAGTAAATATATTTTCTAACTTTTCTTAACATTTTTTTTCTTTATAAGCTATTATGTGGGGTTTTTAAGTGGGATTGGGAGGAATGATGCAATATGCAAACCTTGCATATTTACCAAGTATCTGGAAGGACTGTCCCTCTTTCATCCTCAGGGGTCCCTTTATTTAGAAAAGACAAGAAGAATGTCCCCTGCTCTCAAGAGTGGTAGGATGATATGGGAACTTCAGGTCCTTGTGTGTACAATGCCAGCACAGGCCTTGCTGCCCTCTGAGGGTCGGGGGGAAACCCAAATAGCTCACTGTAAAACAAGGGAAGAAAGGGCACACCAGCCTAGTGCATTACCGCAGAATAAATGTTATTAAATTCAAATAAGATATGTACTCACAAACAACTATATGTCAAAGGCATATCAATCTCCAAAGAGACCAAGTCACCAGGTCATCTCCCAAACGCGAGAAGACCTTCAAATGGCTGACACGTTTCAAGGGGCAATCCCCTCTTTCTCCAATGTTCTCTTTATTTAGGCATCTGTTTACATCAGACCTCCTCTGATCTGTCACGTTTAGGTCTGGAAAAACATAAAAGGACATAGACCTTTTCCATTTTTTTTTCCTGACTTGGATGGACTCGGAGGTAATCGGATATAAACAGACAAGTCCGTTTACATCCGGCCACCCATAAACTAATATGGGGCTTCTGATCACATCTGCCTAAAAAACTGAAAGGCTGACTTGATCAGCATCACCTGTGTGAAAGGGGACTAAGGTCTGATCTACAGACTTGTGAAAATGTATTCAAATAAAGCTTTTTCCCCTAATAATTAAGTGTTCTTGCATGGCAAGACCACTTACTGTTATCTCACATATTTGTATTTATTATTTTGAGAAGTCAGTATAAAAGAAAAGTAGTGGTAAATAAAACAATCTGTATATCTGACCAATATGTTTTGCACATTGTTTTTTGTGGTATATTAGTCTACATACATTCTACTGAAAGGTGTCCCTCTTTCTCAGCTCAGAAAGTCGGAAGGTATGTCCTTGTGGCCATCAATAGCTGAGTTAAGGAGACATCCCTCTTAGATTGTAAGCTCCAAGGAGCAGGGCCCTCCTATCCCTCTTGTATTGTTACTGTATTGTCTCCCGTTATATTGTAAAGCGCTGAGCAAACTGTTGGCGCTATATAAATCCTGTATAATACTAATAATCATACATATTGGGATGGATTTACTAAAGACAAACAGGCTGTTCACTTTACAAGGGAAGTTGCACTTTGCAAAGGAAAGCTCCTCAGAGGTAAGTGACTGAGATAAAAGTCCACCGACGTCTGTCATCCAATCATGTGCAAGCAAAAATGTTTAAAAAAAAAAAAATTTCTTACATGAAATTGTGTATTCTTTAAAAAATAATTTTTACCGCATTCACGAAACTGGGGAAAATTCCCTTGCAAAATGTACAGCCTATTTTCCTTTATGAAATCAAATCTATTGTGTGATAAATAACTGATGAATAAAATATGTAAACTGAACATTTTCTCTTTCAACAAAATAATGTATTTTAATAATTTGTATTTGCAAGATTTTACCATTATATTTTTCAATTGTGTTATTATTCGATGATTTGGTATTTATTTTGGCCTAAAAAACAAGTGGAAAAGCAGAGACTCTGATACAATACCAGAGTGGTGAAATCCCTCCAGAGAAGAAGGAAGCAGTGGGACAGAATCATAAACTAAAACATAAAGTGACCAGAAGAGAGGCAGCAATGTCAGAGAGTGGTGGAGCGGGATGGTTTACTGCGTGGAAGCCAGATAAAGATGTGGGAGGGTGGAGTTAGGAAGACAGACATAGAGGCACCAGGGTCAGAACCATTTCATATCTGGGGTGCCTTCCAGGTTTTGGGGTCTGTGGTCAGAATTGCATGGCCGGGTTTGCTTTCAGGGAGACCTCAGTGTCTGAGTCAGACTGTAAATAGCCAGGAACACACAGCAAGGAGATGAGAGCAGCGAGCAGCTTACGCTGTCCCAGCACGCTGGCATTAATGGCCTGAATTCAGGATGGTACACAGCATGGTTATCGGCCCTAGTAATCTGTACTGTAACACCAAGTATCTCATAGTATGAAATAACATCCCAGGCACCCCACCACTGCATTGCATGTAGCAAAGATTTTGGGCTCTCTAGTCTAAGTCTTGGGGTCTCACAGCATGTATAAATACCATGCTAGGACACTTTTTTAACCCCTTGACGCCGAGCGCACGCAAATATGCGGCCTCTCAGCATCTGGGCCTTTATGCTGAGCGGCCACATATTTGCAGGCAATTAGAAAATACATTTGTGATGAGAGTGCGCGCCCTGCACAGAAAGGTCCCAATCTCCCCTTTCAATCGGGACCTTTTCCGATCATGTGACCCCCGTGATGGAAAATCATGGCGGTCACATGACTCTAAAACCCCGCTCGCCTCCTGGCTTTTGAAACTCTTAAAGAGCCAGGAGGCGCCAAAGCAAAGTGGTTAAAGCCATAACATATTACATTTTCCCCTTATTTGCATAAAGACTGTGAACCCCTAGCAGGGCTGCTGTTAAAAATCACGAGGCCCCATACAGCCTACCTGACAGGGCCCTCGCCCCTGAAAATATCAAATGATATTTTTGCTAAAATGCCCTGGTTGCGGTGCTATGGTTTGCAGCCTTAGCAGAAATTATACTCTTGCTACCGACGCCTTCAGACACTTTTTTTTTTTACTTTTTAAAATTGCTGAACGGCAATTTTACATTGTGAGACCACGCTGCAACTGTGAGCCTAGTGTTATTGAACTCAGTGGGGAGGTTGACAAGTGGTGCTGCCTGTCAAACTTTGCAGCCTGCATAAAAAATGCAGCAGCTGTGAAGTAAAGCATTGTAGTCACAGCATGTATAATACAGCCATGTCTGATTGTATTGTTAGGATTTGGGTGCGCAGTCAGGGATAGCGGTAAATCCATGGCTCAACCGCCCATGTAAAAGAGACCTTAGGCTGCATTCACACTCGACATTTCCTGAACATGCGACAAAGTGCACATTTCAGAAACGCACTGCAAACTCGCATATCGTTTGCAGTGCCATTAATGGTTAATGGCACCCCAAATGCAGTTGGCAGACCTGCATTTTGTCATGTGGCAAACTTGCAAAGCTGCCTGCTTAAACTGTTTCTAGAGCTTCTATGGTGCGTTTGTCACACATAGGGAAGCCCACTCAGGTGAATGGGCTGCCCTATATGTGAAAAACAAGCAAAAAAAAATGTGAGCAATGCGTGAATGGGGCTGTAGGGGTGGCATATAAAAATGGCTGGGCGGAGATGTCTGTCAGTTGGAGGGAGAGGTGTATTCAATAGCCCCTAGCTCCAGCACTGCAGTGGCATCTAGTGTCTACCAGCAGTTTTAGGATGGTTCCTAGGACATTATCGTTTGGTTCACATATATGCATTTTGCTTTTGATGCTTTCTTCAGTGCTTTTTGTATTTTTCTACATGCGTTTTTGATGCATTTTTACCACGTTTTGTTCAGCTCTTTTTTTTTTCTTAAAGTGGAATTTTTTTTTTTTGCTGGGAAGAATAAAAATGCAAAACGTGGCAAAAACGCGGCAAAAACGCACTACCATGCATTTCAGCAGCTTCTCCATTAAACTCTATTGTAGCAAAAATGCTGTTTTTTGCTTTTAAAAAAGTCCCTGACCCTTTCAAAAAATGCAGCAGCTCAAAAAAACATAGATGTGAACATGTTCCATAGGAAGCCATGTTAAATGGATTGTAGTGCGTTTCTGCAAAAAGCATTACAAAACACATTGGTGTGAATGGAACCTTACTCCCCTCTCCAAATCCTGAACTTTTTGCATCTTCACTACAACAGGTGCCTGACCCCCCTTTTGAACTGATGGGGCCTGGTACAGGAAGTCTGGCTGTACTGCCTTATCAGCAGCCTGGCCCTGACCACCAGACCACCAGCCGTTAGTATGGCTGTAGGACCTCATCACTGGGTGCTGACCCTTTTTTATTTATCCACATTCTGACTATCTTGAGAACCATAAAATTTAAATTCCACTGCCGTAGGAGAAATTGAAATGGAGAATCTGATTTGTTGCAAGCGCTGAGTAGGGTGAATAATGTATTTAGGTCAGGGGTGGGCAACTGTGGCCCTCCAGCTGTTGTAGAACTACAAGTCTCATGAGGCATTGCAAAACTGACAGTTACAAGCATGACCCCCAAAGGCAGAGGCATGATGGGACTTGTAATTCACCAACAGCTGGAGGGCCACAGTTGCCCGCCCCTGATTTAGGCAATTAAAAAGCTTGTGTCTGCAGTCACTTAAATGCTTGCACAATAAAACTACAAACTTTGATCTTGCTGATGTTCTAGAGATATTTCCTGGCTATTCCTCACCTGGCATAAAGGTGCCCACAGGCATTAGAGAGTAGTTTGATGTGTAGGCACATGCTCAGGTACCTGTGCCAGCCAGGGTGTTGCTAACATTTAGGTCCATTCAGACCATGTGTTGTCTTTTTGCACATGCATTCATGTAGGGCAATGAATGGACTGTAAATATTTAGGCTTTGTATAAAAGAAGAAAATGTGTGCTGTAGACACCTCCAGTGGCAGCTTTTTTCGTATTGGAGTGGAGAAACAAACATATGCGGAGAACGCGCATTCTGCGTGCTCCCAGCACATGTGTCCCATGGAAAGATCCTGATCTCCCTTGCAATCGGGACCTTTCCGATCATGTGACTACCGTGACTGCCAATCCCATCGGTCACATGACCCTAAACCCTGCCCCGCCTCCCGACATCAAGAACCCCTTAAAGGGCCGGAAGGCACCGGCCTGAAGGGGTTAAGGAGATTCACTCTTGCTACATGTCTTGTTTATCATTATTAAAAGACTGAAAGTGAAAGGAAATCCCAAATTTTGGATTGTGAACAGAACAGGAATGGAGGGGAAATCTTCCAATGGGCACACTAGTTCTAGTGACCCTGGTGACAACTATGGATTTTCCTTCTTTTTATGGATTTCCTTGCACTTCCTGTTTTCGCTATGGGGCAGGAAATGAAGGGAGAGCTTCACTATGGGACACAAGTGGCAAAAGAAGAAAATGACAGGTGTTATAACCCTCCTTTACCCTATCCAAAATGAAAAACATGTTCTGCCTTTAGTTCTACTTTAAGAAGGACACTAAGGTAATATTTTCAACTTGTCAATCACTTTCCCACCCAGTGGTGATGTCTTTAGCAGGTCAAATCGATTCAGTTTTACAGCTTCTGAACACCTAACAATACCCTCTCAGGTTTCTTATAAAGGTATTTTGCTTTATGATGGGAAATCTTTGAATAAACCTACCAGGACAGAGATTTACGAAATGCTATTGTCTTTTCTGGAAAAGGTGCAAGCTTTTAATATGATGTGTTTAATTCTAGCACAGGCATACAACTGTACCCTGTATCTCCTGGTCTTTGTTCTGTCTGGCCTGGACACTTTCTGAGTGAATACCATTCTTAGGTTCCCAGTAGTAGAAACTGGCGACAAAAGAAGATATGGTAAAGAGTAGAGACACAACTTTGCTCTGATACAGTTTTCATTTAAAAGAGCAAAGTCCCAGGTAAAGTGAATTGCATGAGTTCATGGAGGCCACTTTATTGCTGGACTGAAAAGAGCTCTTCAGATTGCATGCATGGGTTCTTATGTATCTTTTTTTCTTATTGGTATAAGACATGAGTCCATGTGCACAGCAGTTAAGAGTTTCCAGTAATAATAAATGTCCATCTCAGATGTGTAGTGCAACCCTCGGAGAAGCAGTTGTCTAGTTTGGGTTCCCTGTTCTTTGCCTCAACTCTGTGGGCCAGTTAGGCTTTTCTGACATGCCAGGTTAAGAAGTTAGATATTGCTATACTGTTGAGAGCACAGAGATGGATACCCTACACCCAAGTGTAGCGCCCTCTAGTTTAGGTAGGATTTTTGTGGTTAGTTAGACGCTTGCTAGAAACCTGGGTACGAGTAAGCCTAGGAGTGAGTCATTCAAGTCACTTCAGGTTAGGCTGGGAGGGTGTACTGGTCATGGATTCTGCAGCCCACCCACCCTCCTAGATACTCCTGGCATTTTTTAGGAGAGAAGCAGAGGAGGGGAGGAGGCCTAGGTTTGCATGTTTGAGGGAACCAGACCAAACCCCAGGCAGGAGGCCTGGCATTGTGGCTAGGACAATCCTTAAATATGAGAGAGCCTGATCAGCGAGTTGGAGTTGGGTGGAAGATGGAGTGAGGAAGTGCTGCTGATGTGGAGCCTGGGAGGAGGCCATAGAGGAGGGGAGCTTGTCTAAAGGCTGAAGCTGGACAGAAGGACCTCTACTGTCCCACAGTCTACTTAGGAGAGACAGCCTAGTGTAAGACCTGAAAGCAGCTGCAACCACTTAAGGTACAGGAACAGGACAGTGTGTGTACATCTACTCTCCCTGAGTCAAAAAAGGGAGAGGGTGGTCAGGTGCAATACCGAACTAGTTCTTACTGGGACTACTCAATTTGTAGATCTTGGAATACCTTGCTCAGGGACATTCTTAAGACAGCCAGGTGGATGAGGAGAGTTTCATCTGGGGCCTGAGGTTTGCCAAAGTGGACCAAGTGCCCCTTGCAAAGACTGTGTGCTGATTTTTTTCTTTTTTTTTGCTAAGAATTTTGTCCTCCAAAATTGTACAGTTCCATTGGGCAACCCATATACCCCTAGACCCCATCCAAGTTGTTAACCCCTAATAAAACAACAAAAACCAAGCTCAAGGACTGTTTTACTGACTTTAGATAAAAGTGTGGAAAATGTGTGTTGCCTGCCTGTGCAGAGCTAAGGGAGGGCCCAAAAACTCAGTGTCCCTCAAGAAGGTAGCGCTACACAAATAAATCTCAGTACCAAGAAGTAGACACCAGACCGGTTAGTGAAAATGGAACTTAATACAGTATATAGTTATGGATTGAGGTAAATGGCAACAGTGTCATAAAGGAGTAAATAGACAATGCAGTTGCTCACAATTTGATAGAGAATATGATCAACTAAATTGTAGCAGGTTGGTGTGGAGTTTTAGGTAGCAGGAATAATGTATACCTGGTAACCTATAAGTCCGCACAAAGCAATGGCATGTATGACAACAGTTACAATAGTGAATGATGCTGTTAGAGCTTCCCTGCAACCAGTATAGTATGCTGTTAGAGTGCACTCTAGAAATAACTATGCTGAGACCCAGGTCTTACTGTAGAAGTCTCTCCTTACTCGTGGCAGAAAATTAAGTTCTATTAGAGCAGCTATCTAACGATATGGCCCTTCGCCTTAGTTCTTCAGCTGACTAACTTTGGGGCCCAGTTTTTTCAATTGTCCACATAAATACAGCCCTGGTAAAGTCTGCATGCAGTGGTAAAGGCTGCTAGTCAAATGTCCAGTCTCTATTTGCTTATTTTCTACTAACAGCAGTCCTATGGCAGCACTGCCTTCTCATAAGCCCCAGTGATATGGCAGCAACTGTCCTGCTGTTCAAATATTCTATGGATCTGCCTGTAATGGCTCTAGTACCTCTGCAGTAAAGGTTTGTGTGCCACCAATAGCTCAGTCCTTGACCTCTGTGTAGTCTGATCCAATTTCTCTCTGGTCCCCAGAACACAGGAGCCCGATCTCTAGCTCAGGTCGTGGGCTTGTATCAGGTGGGTGCACACCAAAAAAGGCAGATGAGCTCCTTGGTCTGCAGCCTAGCTTACAGCATTTCCTGCTCCGACACACTGTCTCCTTGTGTGTACTGTAGTTCAGTAGTCCATAGGATTCCACAGCATGGCTCCCATTCAGGACTCCCAAAAGTCCAATGCAGCCAGTATATAAGTCTATGGAGTTCCTTTGGCTTGTCTGCTCCTTCTGCTGGTAGGAGACAGACAGTGTTTCTTGATCCAGCACGTCAGTTCAGTAAGAACATAAAGAGCAGCTGCAGCACTGTGTTCTAACCAGCTCTCTATCTAGCCAAATACCTCCCTACCCAAGCAGACAGGATCTTGCAATGTTGTTCTGGTAATTTTTTCTGTAATGGAAACCATGGTGAAACAACATTCGTATGCAGCTAGTCTAAGAACAATATCAGCCAACTGTATTGGAAATCAGTATGGCTGGTGCTCCGTTTTAAAACAAACAGCAGAAAGGTATATATGGAAATGTCTGGAAGTCAAAGATTGCTGCATTGAGGCAGGGTTTTCGCAGGGAAAGGTTATCTAACAATCTGCAAAAGGTGGGATTGTCCACAAAAAGGAAGGCCAAGCTCTACTTCAGGGTGAAACACATTGGAGCCTAGGCAGGTTGCGCATTGATTCATCAATAAGGTTTTATACAGATTATACCTGGTGTGATGATTGTAAGTTTCCTCGTGCATGCTCTGGAAAGCAGGGACAAGTGGAAGGCTGACACCTGAAATTGGGTGAGACGAAAAGTAAGGGTACTTAGAGCAGGTGTGTTATATTTTGCCTTGTGGGGTTGTGTAGAAAAGTAGAGGCTGAACTCAGACAGGGGTCCTGTGTAGGGCAGTGCTGCTGAGTAAGTGTGTGAAAAGGGCACACTGGAAGTGCATTCTCAGGACTGTAGGGGCATAACCAGAAAGGAATCCAAAGAGGCCAGAGGTCTAACCTGAGAGACTATTAAGAGGGAGTCTGTGCGTGGAACAAACCATGAAGCATTCAGTCTAGTAGGGTTGCTAGGAATCAGAGAAAGCTGGCCAGGGGGCTTTCAAATGCTCTATGCTATGGTGATTCTAGTACAACTTAGACCTCATGCACATTGCCATACAGAGGCCTTATATGGTGCAGAGCAGCCATAAACACATAGCTGCTGCATACAGTCTCCTATTGAGTTGAATTAGAAGATGCAGTTGTATGCACTGGTATAAAGCACCTGCACGCACATGGCAATATGCTCCAAATGCACACCATCTGCACAGTGAAAGACAAACTATTTTCATTACATTGTCATTTCTGCTTTCAGTATCACATCACAAATACACCAGTTTAGTATGGCCACAAGTCCTATGTTCACCAAGATTTACTTTGTTCTGCACAATCACCTTCATAAATACATTTGTTGGCACCTAAATTGGCGATTTGGCACTAACTAGGCATTGTGTTCTGCTACACAAACACAGGCTCATACAGGCCTCAAGTATATAAACTCAAACTGTTTACTATAGAAAAACCACAATCGCTGTAAAGCACTAAAACCACAATAAAACATAGGGTTACCATGATTATCTTCATCTGAGCCAGACAGAGACTTCTCTGGGGGTCATTGAAGTGGTGTATATCTACAAATAAAGCCAAGAACAAGCATAGTTTGGGAGTAGAAATGGGCAGATGGCTTTAGGCTAAAAAAAGTAATTAAAAAAATAAACATATAATGTACAGCAAAGATGTGGGAGGCATACCAAAAAGAGTGCCTTAATGTGATCATATCCTTTAGTCATTTATACAGTATATTCTCTAACTAAAAAAATGTAAAAAGGCTAATAATATTGGGGTTTTCATGGAAAGAAAAGTTCTACCACCTTTCGTTAGCTATAAAGCAGGGGTCAGCAAACTGTAGATTGTGATCTAACAGTAGATTGCGACCAGGTGACTGGTAGATCGCAGTCTGGGCTTGCTGACCTGCCATCCCAGAGCATCAAACAAAGTTCGGAGCAAGAGCCGCATAAGCCGACGCCTCCTCTGTAGTGCTGGCTCCTGTCCCATGCGGAGTGATACCAACTGCACTTCTCCTATTATCCTGGCTAGCGGTCTCCAGAGTGGTGCGAGCAGTAGGAAAGAAGAGATTTTTGGGTCTGTGTGAAGCAATACACTGGGCATAATAGTATTAGGCTGTTTTTTACACCGATGCACTGCGATTTAACCCCTTGCAGGTACAGTGCAGTGTACCTGCAGCTTTCCTGAAAGCGCACCAGAACTCCTGAATGCACCCAAATGAAACCCAAATACAATTTCTATCATTTCATATAAAAGTTGTCATTTAAGGTGCGACAGTGTTGAAAGCTGAAAACTGGCCTGGGCAGGAAGGGGGAGAAAGTGCCCAGTACTGAAGTGGTTAAGTATAGCAAAGATGCTCCAAAGGACTTACAATCTAAAAGAAAGAGATACTCAGGCAAAACTTGCAGCAGATATCCATCTGTTCCCATTAGTTTTTAAAAATCAGGCCTAAAATATTCAAAGCTTTTTTTGTAGTTTTTATGATAATTTGCTTTTTAAGAGAGAGATACAGAATCTAAATATAGCCAGGTGCCGCTATATCATTATGCCATTCAGAGACATTTACAGATGAGACTACGGTAAATACTTTTCCCCCTAGTGCCCAGTAATGGGACTACTACATCACTATCTTTTAGCAGAGTGGATCCAGTTCTGACAGCAGAGGATTTTGGGACCTGTAGTCCTATAACCAATACATACTGTATTTCTAAGTGCTGATTGAACTGCAACTACCAGAGAGCTGGCGAACGAGAAGAATGCTGGTAAAGCAGATATATTCTACAGCCAGGGACAGGCTCGTTCTTTTGGCACGGGATTCAGTGCTAAACACAGGGGGACTGTCGTTCTCTTACACAGACAGATTTCTGGCCTACTACTGCTGGACTCTGCAGATCAGTTCAGCACAGTGTTGACACCAATCTCCACACCAGGATCTCAGCTTCTCTGTATCGGGACTGTCACTGTCCGGTCTTCACACAGACACCTCTGCTCGCCGCACTGACAGGCCGTCAGGGGGTAACTCTGCACATCCCTACAAACAGCCAAGAGCCTGGGCAAGAACTCTGTGCCTAGGAGGCTGCACTATCCATAGGATTGGTGAGCGGGCAGATGCCCAACCTCTTTCTGTCTTCATTCCAGAGATACTGCATGCAGACACTGTTACATCTCAGTACCTGGAGATCTTTGTTTTGAGCAGTTCCACAATTTACTTGTTTAACTTAATTGAATTACCAGTATTCACTAATATTTATGGGCCCCACCACTGCTAGCAGAGGAGAATGGTTTACCACTATGTCAGGAACTGTAAACATCACAGGACTCAAGCTGCAATCTCTAGTTTAAGGGACCTCTTCTCTTTTAAGGCCATTGCTATTTAAATTGGTGTACTTATTGCGGAGTATGTGTTTACATAATTCTCTGCATTACCGATTGCGGTGTCGGTGACCGGAGGAAGCTGATAAGTCAACAAGCCTTTTCTTCTCCCTCTTGCTGCTGGGGTTGCAATTAAATGGTTGAAGCGTACTACTCATGACTGTATAATCTGTTGCTAATTGATTATTTCTATTTTATCAGTGTTCTGCTTTTATACATTAACTGGGGTTGTATATCCTGAACCCAGTACTTCTGTGGCCTACTCTTTTGAACAAATGTAATATATTGGTGTTACTAAAGAATTGTGTTTCTTGCATTATTATTCTATACTGTTGAAATATGTCTCAACCCAGAGTGTCAAAGGTTACGGGAGGCTTGCAAGGTCAAGGTAACCACTGGGAACAAGCATTATCAAGCGGCCCCTGCACTGGCGCTACATACATACATACATCTACAGCTACTTCTGGGATCTACATTCATGACAGTAGTGAAAATACAGTGGCGTGCATTTGAAAGGCTACCACACTAAACTGCACAGGACTGTGTTTAAAGGTAAAACAAGTTAGTAATGACAGACTATGTTGAAGTAGTTTGCCACAAAACCAATCTCCTTTTAAGAAGGGAAATCCGTAACATTAAATGTTCCAGGAATAAGAAGAAGGACATTACTGTATCACTAGTTTCCTAGAATAACGCAAATCTATCTAGAGTAGATTTCCACTAGCCTTGCTGGGGCTTTGTCATATACATTATACAAACATCCGGTTGTTTTTTTAGTGTTTGGCTGAGCAGCACTAGAAAGAATCTGGTTGGTTTGCCAGTAAAAATTCCTACAGACACTTTCAACGAAGAGGCTTACTGACATGGACAAGAACAGCCCCATTGCACAGGCTTTTTTTGTGGCACCTTATGGTTTTAAAAGCACCTGCCAAGAGAAACATATAGGGCTAACATTGCTGGGACAATACTTGTCCCAGGTCAGTGACTTAAAGAATGAAGGCCAAAGCATCAGCAAGACAATCAGACAAATAGTTTTTTTTCCAGAAATAGAAATCAGCAATGGTAGCCTACACATTTCTCTCAACAAAGGTTTCCTTTAAATAAACTACGTAGGCTGCAATTGGTGACCTTTTGACAATACTAGCTGCTTTGCAGACATCCTGATCTGCATCCTTGTTTCAAGTCAGCACATTTTGAATATATTTGATACAGAGGATCATCATGGCACCCAAGCAACTAGCATTTTTGGGAGAAAGGACCAACCTCCATACTTCTCCTGGAACAGATTTCAAGCCCTCCGGTGCCCATACCATGGACATAAACCTATTTTTTCCAGGTCAATGTACCTTGAGTTACTGTAACTGACCTTTATAGCTATATGCATTGTGGAGAAATTAAAGTAACACTTATTTTCCAAAAATAATCCACACGCATCCACTACTAAATGGGCTTGTTATCTATTTTTCATGAGAATGTTTCTTACTGTGTTTTTATGCCTCCTTGTAAACTTCTTCCATGAGCTCCCAAACCACTCCTTTCCCCTCTCTTTTCCCTTTGTTTGGAACAAGCAGTGCATATTAGTTGTGAGGGTGACCACATTCCAACATACATTGGGACCATGGAGAATGATGGCAGTCACATTTTAAGTTAAGAATACATACTTGATCTTTTTTTCTATTAAATCAGAGTTTAGTGTTAAATTATCACAGTTTACAACAGAAGCACTGAAATCACAGCTTCTCTCCCTTATATTTTCTAGGGAGAGCAAAAATGTAGCATCCTGCTGGCCTTCTAATGTAAAGAAGCAGCAGACATGTGTAAGTTGTGTAGTGCTTAAACCTGCAGTAGCTGCTTGGTATGAAGGGTTCTCTATTCATGTAGGTGTATTCATATCTCCTGAAAAAGGGTATCCCTGGGAGGCTATTGTACAGTATATGGTACCTATCTTGCAAACTTTAGCTGGCTGATGGTGGGGCCTGATCTGTATGGTGGTGCATCCCTTCAAGTCAGCAAGCATTAGCTGGCTTTGGGATTTCTAAGCAAATGGGCAGTCTCCTGTTGTACTGAACTGCTAACAGTGATGTAGTAAGCCCTGCCGCAAATGCTTACCAGTCCTGGTACTTGCGAACATTGTCCTGGCACTACAGTCTCTGCATAGGCTT